>NC_091283.1:537307547-537907547 GCF_032444005.1 Ranitomeya imitator | reverse complement strand
AAAAGGAAGTACTTAGCCTCGCATCCGCGTACACAGGGTTTGAACGCCCACATAGCTAGACTAATCTCGTTAGAGATGATGCCCTACCGGTTAGTTGAAAGCGAAGCTTTCAAAGACCTGATGGACTACGCTGTACCACGCTACGAGCTACCCAGTCGACACTTTTTTTCCAGAAAAGCCATCCCAGCCCTCCACCAGCATGTTAAAGAGCGCATCGTCCATGCACTCAGGCAATCTGTGAGCACAAAGGTGCACCTGACAACAGATGCATGGACCAGTAGGCATGGCCAGGGACGTTACGTGTCCATCACGGCACACTGGGTAAATGTGGTGGATTCAGGGTCCACAGGGGACAGCAAGTTTGGGACAGTTCTGCCTAGCCCACGGTCTAGGAAACAGTTGGCTGTAGCCGTTCGCACCCCCTCCTCCTCCTCCTCCTCCTCGTCCTCCTGCAGAAGCGAGAGCTCGTCCACAGACCGCAGTCGCACAACCACTCCATCCGCAGCTGCCACTGTTGCACACCAGGTCTCCCATTATGGGGCAGCTACTGGCAAACGTCAGCAGGCTGTATTGGCTATGAAGTGTTTGGGCGACAACAGACACACCGCGGAAGTTCTGTCCGAGTTCTTGCAGCAAGAAACGCAGTCGTGGCTGGGCACTGTAGATCTTGAGGCAGGCAAGGTAGTGAGTGATAACGGAAGGAATTTCATGGCTGCCATCTCCCTTTCCCAACTGAAACACATTCCTTGCCTGGCTCACACCTTAAACCTGGTGGTGCAGTGCTTCCTGAAAAGTTATCCGGGGTTATCCGACCTGCTCCTCAAAGTGCGTGGACTTTGCGCACATATCCGCCGTTCGCCTGTACACTCCAGCCGTATGCAGACCTATCAGCGTTCTTTGAACCTTCCCCAGCATCGCCTAATCATAGACGTTGTTACAAGGTGGAACTCAACACTGCACATGCTTCAGAGACTGTGCGAACAGAGGCGGGCTGTTATGTTTTTGTGGGAGGATACACATACACGGGCAGGCAGTAGGATGGCAGACATGGAGTTGTCAGGTGTGCAGTGGTCGAAGATTCAAGACATGTGTCAAGTCCTTCAGTGTTTTGAGGAATGCACACGGCTGGTTAGTGCAGACAATGCCATAATAAGCATGAGCATCCCCCTAATGTGTCTGCTGATGCAAAGTTTGACGCACATAAAGGATCAGGCGTCTGCACCAGAGGAAGAGGAAAGCCTTGATGACAGTCAGCCATTGTCTGGTCAGGGCAGTGTACAGGACGAGGTAGCGGGCGAAGAGGAGGTGGAGGATGAGGATGATGGGGATGAGTATATTTTTAATGAGGAAGCTTTTTCGGGGTGATTGGAAATTGGTGGCGTGGCAAGGGCGGGTTCTGGTTTTTTGAGGGACACAAGTGACGTAGATTTGCCTGCAACTGCCCCTCAACCAAGCACAACCGCAGATTTGACAACTGGAACTTTGGCCCACATGGCGGATTATGCCTTGCGTATCCTCAAAAGGGACACACGCATTACAAAAATGATGAATGATGACGATTACTGGTTGGCCTGCCTCCTTGATCCTCGCTATAAAGGCAAATTGCAAAATATTATGCCACATGAGAACTTGGAACTAATATTAGCAACAAAACAATCAACTCTTGTTGACCGTTTGCTTCTGGCAGTCCCTGCACACAGCGCCCGTGATCGTTCTCACACGAGCTCCAGGGACCAGCAGACCAGAGGTGTTAGAGGGGCAGAAATCAGAAGTGGCGTTGGCCAGAGGGGTTTTCTGACCAGGTTGTGGAGTGATTTTGCTATGACCGCAGACAGGACAGGTACTGCAGCATCAATTCAAAGTGACAGGAGACAACATTTGTCCAGTATGGTTACAAACTATTTTTCATCCCTTATCGACGTTCTCCCTCAACCGTCATTCCCATTTGATTACTGGGCATCCAAATTAGACACCTGGCCAGAATTGGCAGAATATGCATTGCAGGAGCTTGCTTGCCCGGCAGCTAGTGTCCTATCAGAAAGAGTATTCAGTGCTTCAGGTTCAATACTAACTGAAAAAAGGACTCGTCTGGCTACCCAAAATGTAGATGATCTAACCTTCATTAAAATGAACCACAACTGGATTTCGAAATCTTTTGCCCCACCTTGCCCGGCTGACACCTAACTTTCCTATGAAAAGGTCTTGCCTGTGGACTCTTCTGAATGACTTTTCCAATCTCGTAATTTTCTGCACCTGATTGTCCAGCATACGACATGTTTACTCCTAACAAAATGGCCAAACTCCCCACACGGAGCCGTGGTATCGCCACTTTGCGCCAGCACCCGTGAGAGTGCTGTTTGTCTGAAGAGGTGGGTGTGCCCGCTTTTGGTCGACGGCACTGCCACTGGGTCCCTCATAGTACAATAAAGTGTCTCTGGCGGTGGTGGTGCGCACCCAACGTCAGACACACCATTGTAATATGAGGGGCCCTGGGCCTGTACCGCCGGCCACAAGACAGTTCCCCCCCCCAGCTCAAACAGTGCTCTACCACTAGCAAAATTATCTCTCACAGCTTCACCAATGTTTAGTCTATGCGCTGACATCCTTCAATGCCTGGCACTGACAATACCATTGTTTTGACATTTTTGTTATGTTAGGCCTTCGAAGCCTGTCTGCGGTCCGTTCTTTCTACAACTACTACACTGACCAGGCCACTGCTGGCCGTGTTCCCCTGGAACCAATTTAAACTTGCCTACAGCCAGCCCAATTTTGTTATGTTAGGCCTTCTTAGCCTGTCTGCCGTCACTCCTTCCACTAGACTTCCACTGACCAGACCACTGTTGCCCGTGTACCCCTGGAACCAATTTTAAATTGCCAACAGCCAAATGTTATTATGTTAGGCCTTTGATGCCTGTCTGCCGTCACTCCTTCCACTAGACTTCCACTGACCAGACCACTGTTGCCCGTGTACCCCTGGAACCAATTTTAAATTGCCAACAGCCCAATGTTATGATGTTAGGCCTTTGATGCCTGTCTGCCGTCACTCCTTCCACTAGGCCTCCACTGACCTGTCTACTGCTGCCCGTGTTCCCATGGAACCAATTGTAAATTGCCTACAGCCAGTCCATTTTATTACGTTAGGCCTTCGAAGCCTGTCTGCGGTCCCTCCTTCCACTAGGCCTCCACTTACCTGTCTACTGCTGCCCGTGTTCCCCTGGAACCAATTTTAAATTGCCTACAGGCAGCCCAATTTATTATGTTAGGCCTTCAAAGCCTGTCTGCGGTCCCTCCTTCCACTAGGCCTCCACTTACCTGTCTACTGCTGCCCGTGTTCCCCTGGAACCAATTTTAAATTGCCTACAGCCAGCCCATTTTATTATGTTAGGCCTTCGAAGCCTGTCTGCGGTCCCTCCTTCCACTAGGCCTCCACTGACCTGTCTACTGCTGCCCGTGTTCCCCTGGAACCAACATCATAAAATAAAAAAAAAAGTATTTTGCTTATAAAAAAGAAAATACTGGTGAGATATCAAATGCAGACATTTTAACATTAAAAACAAACACACAACTAAAATCTGGTACAGTACTAAAAATGGCCACCAGCTACAATTACTTTATCCTGCAAGTATTTAACTGAAAGGTTTTTTAAATTGAAAACACAGATATGGCATCCACCGAGTGTTGTCCTGTCGCGTCTTCTTTATATTATTGCCGAGAAGATGCAAAACAATGAAAATAATAAAATCATTAATTACCAAAATAATAGAGAAAGTCAACACCACATTGCAAATAAACATTCATTCCAAATAAAGAAGCAGGGCGCGTCCGAGGGTGAGTATATACCTAATAAGAATATAATCACCCTCGGACGCGCAATGCTTATTTCCAACAGCCTTCCTTCCTAAGAATCAGCCCTTCCGTGGTGTAGAGAGACATTGTGTTACACTTCAAGGTGTTCCCCAGGTTGTTTTTCCTGAGCTTCGATCTTCCGGCTCTCGTTTAGTAGTTCTTGGAAACTACACTGCATTAGGCCTTCAAATTGGGTATGGGGTGTAGAGAGAGGGTGTGTTACACTCCAAGGTGTTCCCCAGGTTGCCTTTCCTGAGCTTCGATCTTCCGGCTCTCGTTTAGTAGTTGTTGGAAACTACGCTGCATTAGGCCTTCAAATTGGGTATGGGGTGTAGAGAGAGGGTGTGTTACACTCCAAGGTGTTCCCCAGGTTGCCTTTCCTGAGCTTCGATCTTCCGGCTCTCGTTTAGTAGTTCTTGGAAACTACACTGCATTAGGCCTTCAAATTGGGTATGGGGTGTAGAGAGAGGGTGTGTTACACTCCAAGGTGTTCCCCAGGTTGCCTTTCCTGAGCTTCGATCTTCATGCTCTCGTTTAGTAGTTGTCGGAAACTACGCTGCATTAGGCCTACAAATTGGGTATGGGGTGTAGAGAGAGGGTTTGTTACACTCCAAGGTGTTCCCCAGGTTGCCTTTCCTGAGCTTCGATCTTCCGACTCTCGTTTAGTAGTTGTTGGAAACTACGCTGCATTAGGCCTTCAAATTGGGTATGGGGTGTAGAGAGAGGGTGTGTTACACTCCAAGGTGTTCCCCAGGTTGCCTTTCCTGAGCTTCGATCTTCCGGCTCTCGTTTAGTAGTTCTTGGAAACTACACTGCATTAGGCCTTCAAATTGGGTATGGGGTGTAGAGAGAGGGTGTGTTACACTCCAAGGTGTTCCCCAGGTTGCCTTTCCTGAGCTTCGATCTTCATGCTCTCGTTTAGTAGTTGTCGGAAACTACGCTGCATTAGGCCTACAAATTGGGTATGGGGTGTAGAGAGAGGGTTTGTTACACTCCAAGGTGTTCCCCAGGTTGCCTTTCCTGAGCTTCGATCTTCCGACTCTCGTTTAGTAGTTGTTGGAAACTACGCTGCATTAGGCCTTCAAATTGGGTATGGGGTGTAGAGAGAGGGTGTGTTACACTCCAAGGTGTTCCCCAGGTTGCCTTTCCTGAGCTTCGATCTTCCGGCTCTCGTTTAGTAGTTCTTGGAAACTACACTGCATTAGGCCTACAAATTGGGTATGGGGTGGAGAGAGATGGTGTGTTACACTCCAAGGTGTTCCCCAGGTTTCCTTGCCATTGCTTCGGTCTTCCGACTCTCGTTTAGTAGTTGTAGAAAAGTACACTGCATTAGGCCTACAAAATGGGTATGGGGTGGAGAGAGATGGTGTGTTACACTCCAAGGTGTTCCCCAGGTTGCCTTTCCTGAGCTTCTATCTTCAGGCTCTCATTAAATTGTGGTTAAATGGAACAACTGCATTTGGCGTACTAGTTGGTTTGGGGCCTACTATCGGTGTCTGCCACTCCTTGCTGTTCTCCTGGTTTCCTGTCCTGAAATTCCATTTTCAGGCTCTCGTTAAGTAGTTGTTAATGTTAGACTGCATTTGGCCTACTAGTTGGGTTGGGGCCTACTATCGGTGTCTGCCACTCCTTGCTGTTCTCCTCCACTGAACAAAGCTGTGCCGCCTGTTTACTACGGTTGCCAATTTTGAACTGCATTTCGACTACTTACTGATTTGGCCCTACTCTCTGTGTCAGCCTCTCATTCCAGTTGTCCTCCACTGCAATGCCCCCTGGTTATTCCTGTGTTACCAATTTTGAACTGCATTTAGCCCACTTTATTCTTTGGGCCTATATCTGTGTTTCCACTTCATCGTGCCCATTGCCCAGCCAGTGATAGATGAGTCTGCTGGTACATTGACCCATAACGCAACATTCCCCGTGCATGCTACACAACAACATTGTGACCCTGCTGAAAGTCAGGTTGCTCTTCCCGCATACCATACCACCTTACACGGGGACAAAGAGGAAGGTGCAGATGAAAGTGCAGGTTCCTTCATCAGGTGGGGGGAGGAATACTAGTTGGCGACGTCACTGGCACAGGTCCTCTCATAGTACGCAAAAGTGTTGCTGCCGGTGGGAGGCGCCCCCGCCGTGCAAACACACCGCTGTACTTTGAGGGGCCCTGTGCCAGTGCCAATGCCAACAAGTGGGCCCCCCCTGCTTGCTCAGGATCACAGCACTTGCAAAGTTGAAATACTTACCTCTCCCTGCTCCACTGCCGTGACGTGGTCCAGATTTCCTGGGCCCACTAATTACTTGAACCAGCCCTACCCCACACAACTTTAGCCAAATGACCCCCAATTTCAAATGCCTTCCAATTATTATAAGGTAAATTACGCTTGACAAGCTTCATTAAGAAGAATGGATGGTTTTGACATTAAAATGGGCACTCTAGGTGTTTTCCTGGCCCCCACTCACTGCCGACTATGCTGCCCCATTGACTTGCATTGGGTTTCGTGTTTCGGTCGATCCCGACTTTTCGCCATAATCGGCCGATTTCACTCGACCCGACTTTTGAGATAGTCGGGTTTCGCGAAACCCGGCTCGACTCTAAAAAGGTCAAGGTCACTCAACTCTACTCATGATCTTGCACCTTGTGACATGGTGCAGGATGGAGACACATGGTGCAGGATCATGGGGCATGATGGAGACAGAAGGATATGATGGAGACACATAGTGCAGGATGGAGACATGGGTCAGGATAAAGACAGATGGTGCGGATCATGGGCAGGCTGAAGACATTGGGCAGGATGGAGACAGATGCGGCATGCACATGGGGAAGGATGGAGACAGATGGTGCAGACCATGGGGCAGGATGGAGACATGGGGTAGGCTGAGGCAAGAACACGGGGCAGGATGGAGACAGATGGGGAAAGAACATGGGGCAGGATGGAGACATGGGGAAGAATGGAGACTGATGGGGCAGGATCATGGCACAGATGGGGCAGGATCATGGTACATATAGAGCAGGATCATGGCACAAATGGGGCAGGATAGACAGATGGGGCAGAATGGGGAGATCATATGGGGCAGAATGGGACATCACATGGGGAGAAAGGATTTTCATGAGGGCAGAATGGGATAACATATGGATGGAGCCAGGAATGAGACACAAGGGGGCCAGTATGGTGGATATTATTACCCTAGGGGTTAATTAAGTGATATTGTGATATTATTACTGCAGTCATGTATTTTATTTTTTGAGGAAGCTGTTTTCAATGGGGGGCGGTCCTGTTACTGTGCAGAGCGACACTATGTCGCCTTTTTTCTTTTGTATCTATTGTAGTGTAAAAGTTGGGAAAAGATTACCGTATATGCTCAAGTATAAGCCGAGATTTTCAGCCCATTATTTTTAGGCTAAACGTGCCCCTCTCGGCTTATACTTGAGTCATTGTCCCAGGAGGTCGGCGGGGGAGGGGGAGCTGCTGGAGAGGCCGCTGTCTCACCTGCTCCCGGCATGGTCTCTGCTCTTTCCTGCTTCTCCAATGGTCTCTGGCGTCCGCAGCTCTTCCTGTGTTCAGTGGTCACATGGTACCGCTCATTAAAGTAATGAGTATGGACGCGACTCCACTCCCATAGGTGTGGAGTGCATATTCATTACTTTAATGAGCGGTACTATGATGTGACTGCTGAACACAGGAACAAGCTGTCGGTGCCAGAGACCATCGGAGGAGCAGGGACCGCGCCAAGAGGGTGAGTATAATTGGTGAGGGTGAGCCATGTTATATTCACCTGTCCCCATTCCACCGCTGGGCTCTGTCTTCCATGTCCTCTGGCTGTGACATTCAGGTCAGAGGGCACAATGACATGGTTAGTGCACCCCCTCTGCCTGAACAGTCACTGCAGAGACCCGGAAGACACAGCGGCACATGGCGGTGGAAAAGGGACAGGTGAATATTGCAAGTGCCGGAGTCCTGAGCCAGCGGCGACTCCTGCACCTGGCCCCCAAAGGGTGCCGGTGCCCCCGCCTGCTCAGGACACTGGCACCAGACCCCCAGCGACGAGAGGAGAGTATGTCATTGTTTTTTTATCACAGCAGCAGCATTTGTGGCATATTACTCTTTGGAGCATCTTATGGGGCCATCATTAACCTTTGTGTAGCATTATATGGGGCATATTATTCTATGGAGCATTGTTATGACCTGGTGGTTAAGAGGCCACACTGATATGACCTGGTGGCTAAAACGCAACATGGAGCGAGCTCTGAGAAGGTGGTATCTCTAACGACCGCAGTCCCTAATCCTAACAACAACACTAGAAATAGCCGTGGGATGTTCCTGACTCTCCCTAGACACCTCTTCACAGCCTAAGAAATAACTACCCCTAAAGAAGGAAATAGAAAGCTATCTTGCCTCAGAGAAAACCCCCAAAAGGAAAGATAGCCCCCCACAAATATTGACTGTGAATGGAGAGGGAAATGACGTACACAGAAATGAAATCAGAATTCAGCAAAGGAGGCCAATACTAAACTAGATAGACAGAGAGAAAAGGATACTGTGCGGTCAGTATAAAAAACTACAAAATCCATGCAGAGTTTACAAAAATGAACTCCACACCGACTCACGGTGTGGAGGGGCAAATCTGCTTTCCCAGAGCTTCCAGCTAGCCTGAATAAGACATAGTGACAAGCTGGACAAAAAGAGACATATTTGCAAAGCAATAGAGTCCAAACAAATGGACAAACAAAAACTAGAAAAAACAGCAAAACACGGCAGAGGTTCTTACTTGCCTAGGCCTCCAAACAAATGCACTAACAGGATGCAGTGGACCCATGTGGTCAAATAGAAACACAGGTGCAGCATAACCGATGATGCAGCCACTCACCAGCTACCAAACTAATGGAGGGGGTGGCTGCTTGGCACATAGCTGCACATAAAAACTTGTATGTGGCGCTGTTCACACAATGGAGATGCACAGCATCCAGGCAGGCCTAGTAGTGACACCCTTCTATTAGATCAGGCGGGCCTAGGCAGGTAAGAACCTCTGCCGTGTTTTGCTGTTTTTTCTAATTTTTGGAGGATCTCTGAATCCTCTTTTTGTGCTTTTGTTGTTTAGAGACGGGACTCATAAGCGTGAGGACCCTTGACGTGGGTTATGAGCTTGCGTATTTTGGCCAGAATATAAACCAATACCTCACATAATATTTTTTTATGTGTTTTTTGCACTTTTTTTCGGGGTGCAGTTGGTCCCATTTTCTGCTTGTAAACTGTGGTGTCTGTGCACATGGGGTGCATTTGGATAGCGCTAGGCAGGCCCGCCTGATCTAATAGAAGGGTGTCACTACTAGGCCTGCCTGGATGCTGTGCATCTCCATTGTGTGAACAGCGCCACATACAAGTTTTTATGTGCAGCTATGTGCCAAGCAGCCACCCCCTCCATTAGTTTGGTAGCTGGTGAGTGGCTGCGTCATCGGTTATGCTGCACCTGTGTTTCTATTTGACCACATGGGTCCACTGCATCCTGTTAGTGCATTTGTTTGGAGGCCTAGGCAGGTAAGAACCTCTGCCGTGTTTTGCTGTTTTTTCTAATTTTTGGAGGATCTCTGAATCCTCTTTTTGTGCTTTTGCTGTTTAGACAAACAAAAACTAGCAAAAACTTATCTTTTGCAGACAAGGACTGGCCATATGAAAATTCCAAGGAGAGAACCAAATCCAACCAAGAACATTGACAGCAGGCATGGACTAAAGCCCAGAGCAGGTTTAAATAACAAACCCAGGCAAGGCGATTAGTGAAGGCAGCTGCTACAGCTACCTAAAGGAGCAGCAGTTCCACTCGAAACCACCAGAGGGAGCCCAAGGGCAGAACTCACAAAAATACCATTAGCAACCACAGGAGGGAGCTCCAGAACGGAATTCACAACAGTACCCCCCTTGAGGAGGGGTCACCGAACCCTCACCAGAGCTCCCAGGCCGATCAGGATGATCCAAATGGAAAGCACGAACCAAATCGGCAGCATGAACATCGGAGGCAACAACCCAAGAATTATCCTCCTGGCCATAACCCTTCCACTTGACCAGATACTGAAGCTTCCGCCTCGAAAAACGAGAATCCAAAATCTTCTCCACCACATATTCCAATTCCCCTTCAACCAACACCGGAGCAGGAGGATCAACGGAGGGAACCATAGGTACCACATATCTCCGCAACAAGGATCTATGGAACACATTATGAATGGAAAAGGAAGCTGGATGGGCCAAACGAAAAGACACTGGATTGATAATTTCAGAAATCTTATAAGGCCCAATAAAGCGAGGCTTGAACTTAGGGGAAGAAACCTTCATAGGAACATGACGAGAAGACAACCAGACCAAATCACCAACACGAAGCCGGGGACCAACACACCGACGACGGTTAGCAAAACGCTGAGCCTTTTCCTGAGACAACGTCAAATTGTCCACCACATGAGTCCAAATTTGCTGCAACCTGTCCACTACGGAATCCACACCAGGACAGTCAGAAGGCTCAAGCTGCCCTGAAGAAAAACGAGGATGAAAACCAAAGTTACAAAAGAAAGGCGAAACCAAGGTAGCAGAACTAGCCCGATTATTAAGGGCAAACTCGGCCAACGGCAAAAAGGTCACCCAATCATCCTGATCAGAAGACACGAAGCATCTCAAATAGGTCTCCAAGGTCTGATTAGTTCGCTCCGTTTGGCCATTTGTCTGAGGATGGAACGCTGAAGAAAAAGACAAATCATTGCCCATTCTAGCACAAAAGGACCGCCAAAACCTAGAAACGAACTGGGAACCTCTGTCAGACACAATATTCTCCGGAATACCATGCAAACGAACCACATGCTGAAAAAATAATGGAACCAAATCAGAGGAGGAAGGCAACTTAGGCAACGGCACCAAATAGACCATCTTAGAAAACCGGTCACAAACCACCCAGATAACAGACATCTTCTGAGAGACAGGAAGATCAGAAATAAAATCCATGGAAATATGCGTCCAGGGCCTCTCAGGAATAGGCAAAGGCAAAAGCAACCCGCTGGCACGGGAACAGCAAGGCTTAGCCCGAGCACAGGTCCCACAGGACTGCACAAACGAACGTACATCCCGCGACAAGGAAGGCCACCAAAAGGACCTAGCCACCAAATCTCTGGTACCGAAAATCCCAGGGTGACCAGCCAACACCGAACAATGAACCTCAGAAATTACCCTACTAGTCCATCTATCAGGAACAAACAATTTCTCCACAGGACAGCGGTCAGGTTTATCAGCCTGAAACTCCTGAAGTACCCGCCGCAAATCAGGGGAGATGGCAAAAAGAATCACCCCCTACTTGAGGATCCCGGGCGGCTCAAGAACTCCCGGAGAATCAGGCAAAAAACTCCTAGAAAGGGCATCAGCCTTCACATTCTTAGAACCCGGAATATACGAGACCACAAAATCAAAACGTGAGAAAAAAAGAGACCACCGAGCCTGTCTAGGATTCAACCGCTTAGCAGACTCGAGGTAAATCAGATTCTTGTGATCAGTCAAGACCACCACGCGATGCTTGGCTCCCTCAAGCCAATGTCGCCACTCCTCAAATGCCCACTTCATAGCCAACAACTCCCGATTGCCGACATCATAATTACGCTCAGCAGGCGAAAACTTTCTGGAGAAGAAAGCACACGGTTTCATCAAAGAGCCATCAGAATTTCTCTGAGACAAAACGGCCCCTGCCCCAATCTCAGAAGCATCAACCTCAACCTGAAAAGGGAGAGAAACATCTGGCTGATGCAGCACAGGGGCAGAAGTAAAACGACGTTTAAGCTCCTGAAAGGCCTCAACAGCCGCAGAGGACCAATTCACCACATCAGCGCCCTTCCTCGTCAAATCGGTCAGAGGCTTCACCACACTAGAAAAATCAGCAATAAAGCGGCGATAAAAATTTGCAAAGCCCAAAAATTTCTGAAGGCTCTTTACAGATGTAGGTTGAGTCCAATCATGAATGGCCTGGACTTTAACAGGGTCCATTTCAATAGCCGAGGGGGAAAAAATGAAACCCAAAAAAGAAACCTTCTGAACTCCAAAGAGGCACTTAGACCCCTTCACAAACAACGCATTAGCACGAAGGACCTGAAATACCATCCTAACCTGCTTTACATGAGACTCCCAATCATCGGAGAAAACCAAAATATCATCCAAATACACAATCATGAATTTATCCAGATAATTCCGGAAGATATCATGCATAAAGGACTGAAATACCGATGGAGCATTAGAGAGCCCGAATGGCATCACAAGATATTCAAAATGGCCTTCGGGCGTATTAAATGCTGTTTTCCATTCATCAGCTTGTTTAATACGCACGAGATTATACGCCCCTCGAAGGTCGATTTTAGTAAACCAACTGGCACCCTTAATCCGAGCAAACAAATCAGAAAGTAAAGGTAAAGGGTACTGGAATTTGACAGTGATCTTATTGAGAAGGCGATAATCTATACAGGGTCTCAAGGAGCCATCCTTCTTGGCAACAAAAAAAATCCCGCTCCCAACGGTGACGAAGACGGGCGAATATGACCCTTCTCCAAGGACTCCTTTACATAACTCCGCATAGCGGCATGTTCTGGCACAGACAGATTGAAAAGTCGGCCCTTAGGGAACTTACAGCCAGGAATCAAATTAATGGCACAATCGCAGTCCCTATGAGGAGGCAGAGAACTGGACTTGGGCTCATCAAATACATCCTGGAAATCCGACAAAAACTCAGGAACTTCAGAAGAAGGGGACGAGGAAATGGTCATCAAAGGAATATCACTATGTATCCCCTGACAACCCCAACCAGTTACAGACATAGATCTCCAATCCAGCACTGGGTTATGTACCTGTAACCATGGAAAACCCAGCACAACAACATCATGCAAATTATGCAACACCAAAAAGCGAATATTTTCCTGATGTGCTGGAGCCATGTACATGGTTAACTGAGTCCAATACTGAGGTTTATTCTTGGCCAATGGCGTAGCATCAATCCCCCTTAAGGGAATAGGACTCTGCAAAGGCTCCAAGGAAAAACCACAGCGCTTGGCAAATTCTAAGTCCATTAAGTTCAGGGCAGCGCCAGAATCCACAAATGCCATAACAGAGAAGGACGACAAAGAGCAAATCAGGGTAACAGACAAGAGAAATTTAGGCTGTACAGTACTAATGGTAACAGACCCAGGAACCCTCCTAGTACGCTTAGGGCAATCAGAAATAGCATGAGCTGAATCACCACAGTAAAAACACAGGCCATTCTGACATCTGAATTTCTGTCTTTCTGCTCTAGTCAAAATCCTATCACATTGCATAGAGTCAGGACTTTGCTCAGAGGACACTGCCATATGGTGCACCACCTTGCGCTCACACAAGCGCAGATCAATCTGAATGGCTAGAGACATAGATTCGCTCAAACCGGTAGGCGTAGGAAAGCCCACCATAACATCTTTAAGGGTTTCAGAAAGACCTTTTCTGAAAATAGCAGCCAAAGCCTCTTCATTCCACTTAGTGAGCACAGACCATTTTCTAAATTTCTGGCAGTATAACTCTGCCGCTTCTTGACCCTGACACATGGCCAACAGTGTTTTCTCAGCATGCTCTACTGAGTTAGGTTCGTCATACAACAATCCGAGCGCTTGAAAAAATGCATCCACACTCAACAATGCCGGATCCCCTGTTTCAAGAGCAAAAGCCCAGTCTTGAGGATCACCACGCAGTAAGGATATGATGATTTTTACTTGCTGAATGGGATCACCAGAAGAGCGGGGTTTCAAAGCAAAAAACAATTTGCAGCTATTTTTAAAGTTCAAAAACTTGGATCTGTCACCAAAAAACAAATCAGGAGTAGGAATTCTAGGCTCTAGAGCCGGAGTCTGGACAATATAATCTTGGATACTCTGGACTCTTGCAGCAAGTTGATCCACATGAGAAAACAAACTCTGAACCTCCATACCAGAGCATATATCCAGCACCACCCAGATATCAAGGGGAAAAAAAAGACAGAACAGAGCACAGAAAAAAAATGGTTCAGAACTTTCTTTTCCTTCTTTTGAGATGCATTTAATTCATTTCTGGCCTGCTGTACTGTTATGACCTGGTGGTTAAGAGGCCACACTGATATGACCTGGTGGCTAAAACGCAACATGGAGCGAGCTCTGAGAAGGTGGTATCTCTACTGACCGCAGTCCCTAATCCTAACAACAACACTAGAAATAGCCGTGGGATGTTCCTGACTCTCCCTAGACACCTCTTCACAGCCTAAGAAATAACTACCCCTAAAGAACAAAATAGAAAGCTATCTTGCCTCAGAGAAAACCCCCAAAAGGAAAGATAGCCCCCCACAAATATTGACTGTGAATGGAGAGGGAAATGACGTACACAGAAATGAAATCAGAATTCAGCAAAGGAGGCCAATACTAAACTAGATAGACAGAGAGAAAAGGATACTGTGTGGTCAGTATAAAAAACTGCAAAATCCACGCAGAGTTTACAAACATGAACTCCACACCGACTCACGGTGTGGAGGGGCAAATCTGCTTTCCCAGAGCTTCCAGCTAGCCTGAATAAGACATAGTGACAAGCTGGACAAAAAGAGACATATTTGCAAAGCAATAGAGTCCAAACAAATGGACAAACAAAAACTAGCAAAAACTTATCTTTTGCAGACAAGGACTGGCCATATGAAAATTCCAAGGAGAGAACCAAATCCAACCAAGAACATTGACAGCAGGCATGGACTAAAGCCCAGAGCAGGTTTAAATAACAAACCCAGGCAAGGCGATTAGTGAAGGCAGCTGCTACAGCTACCTAAAGGAGCAGCAGTTCCACTCGAAACCACCAGAGGAAGCCTAAGGGCAGAACTCACAAAAATACCATTAGCAACCACAGGAGGGAGCTCCAGAACGGAATTCACAACAGAGCATCTTATGGGGCCATCAACCTTTGTGCAGCATTATATGGGGCATATTATTCTACGGAGCATCTTATGGGGCCATTAATCTTTGTGTAGCATTATATGGGGCATAATATTCTATGGAGCATCTTATGGGGCCATCAACCTTTGTGTAGCATTATATGGGGCATAATATTCTATGGAGCATCTTATGGGGCCATCATTAACCTTTTATGCTGCATTATATGGGGCGTATTTTGTATGGAGCATCTTTTGAGGCACATCATGAACTGTATGGAGCATTATATGGGGCTCCTGATTCAATATGGATATTCAAAAACACTTAACCTACTGATGTCTCAATCAATTTTACTTTTATTGGTATCTATTTTTATGTTTGAAATTTACCAGTAGCTGCTGCATATCCCACCCTAGGCTTATACTCAAGTCAAAAAGTTTTCCCAGTTTTTTGTGGCAAAATTAGGAGTCTCGGCTTATACTGGGGTTGGCTTATACTTGAGTATATATGGTAGGTAATGTGCTCTGTAAGTGGTGCTCTAGATAACTGTGTTATTTCCTAAAGCCCTGGCTGGAAGAAGTGATGGTGGTCTGTGCTGGAAGAAGATGAAAAGCGAAGATGAAGGACTTCACCTAAAGATGTCACTGGTGAGTGAGTGTGTTACCTGTACACTGACACTATACACTGTCTACTATATACAAAGGTCCTGTGTACAATGTAACCAGTGATCACTTTATTACCTTTACACTGACAGTGTATACAGAGCTCCTGTGTACAATGTCACCAGTGATCACTGTGTTACCTGTACACTGACACTGTATGCAGAGCTTCTGTGTATAATGTCACTGGTGATCCCTGTATTACCTGTACAGTATACACTATATACAGAGCTCCTGTGTATAATGTCACTGCTGATCCCTGTTTTACCTGTACACTAACCTGTATACAGAGCTCCTGTGTATAATGTCACTGGTGATCCCTGTATTACCTGTGCACTGACACTGCATACAGAGCTCCTGTGTACAATGTCACCAGTGATCACTGTATTACCTGTACACTATATATTATATACAGAGCTCCTGTATATAATGTCACCGGTGATTACTGTATTACCTGTACACTGACACTGTATACAGAGCTCCTGTGTATAATGTCACTGATCACTGTATTACCTGTACACGGACAGTATAGACAGAGATCCTGTGTATAAAGTCACTGATGATCACTGTATTGCCTGTACACTGACACTATGTACAGAGCTCTTGTGTATAATGTCACCAGTGATCACTTTATTACCTGTACACTGACACTATATATAGAGCTCCTGTGTATAATGTCACTGGTGATCACAGTATTACCTGTACACTATACACTATCTACAGAGCTCCTGTACATAATGTCACTGGTGATCACTGTATCACCTGTACACAGATACTGTATACTAATTACAGATCTCCTGTGTATAATGGCACTTAAAGGTAATATTAGTATTGTGTGTTTTTTTTATTAATGATCAGTATTGTAGTATTCAGTCACTATGTGGTGGCAATATGTGATCTGGTCATGGTGCGGTGGTATTTATTCCTTGTATGTGATATTATTCAGTCACTGTGGTGGATATATGTTGTCTGGCAGATTAAAAAATATTTTGGTCAAACAAAAGCTCCTGGCTATGCATGTGATCTGGTGATGGGAACTGTTAATGAGTGATTGGTGAGGACGTGGTGCACAAATGGAGTTTTTCCAAGAGTCGCTGGTGAGACTGTGGACAGTTCGAGGGGTAGAGGCAGGGCTGGGTTGGAGCCTGGACGGAGTTTCAAGGGGGCCGCAAAAATTATGCCGGTATTGGGCCCCAAAATTCCTAGTGGCAGCCCTGTATGGAGCTCAGTATCAATGCCCTCAGGGAAGGTTTTGACCCTTTTGAATGTTGGTCTTTAAAAATTGAAAGTGGCCTGAGCTCGCCTGTCATGACTTGGAGGTTTTGTCATGTCCGGTAGCCAGCATCCTCTCAGAACATGTCTTTAGTGCTGCTGGTGGTGACTTTTGCACCCCTGTCGCAGACTGGGCAGACTAGGAGATGGTGTTGTTTTTAATGTCATGCATTGATTACGCATGACAGTCTGTGCCTTCTTTGTGGTGTTTTCTGTGCCTGCTATTGCTAATACTGCTGCTGATGTTACAAACAATTTTTTGAAATATGGAAACTCCATGTTGTGCCTCCATCTGATGGGTTACATGTAGTGGAAAGGGTGTCAGAGGCCTATTTTACTGTTTCTACTCTGTGGAAACTGATGCAACTTTAGCGGTTTGTGACAATAATTTTTGAAAATTTGGAGAATCCAAATTTGGTCTCCATCTGGTGAGTTGCCTGTAGTGGAATGGGTGTCAGAGGATCATTATACTATTTCTACTCTGTGGAAATTGATGCCACTTTAGTGATGTGTGACAATTATTTTTTGAAAACTAGAGAATCCAAGTTGGGTCTCCTTCAGTGTGGGCACTTCTAGCCCCATAACAGCCATGCTAAGTATTGGCATGGTGGTGATTGGCTGGCGCATTACATTATCCAGCCTGTATAACCATGTTATTGAAGTAAATAAATAATTAAAAATGTATTTGTAAAAAGAAAATTAGGCACCAGTTGCTGAAAATAAGCAATGTTCACTGGTTCACATCTCAATATGCCTCCTTAGGCTCTCTGTAGGGTGGTGCATTCACATAGATAATATCAAGGTAAATCATAAGAAATTGAAAGAATTGGAGCACTCACCCAGATCCTTAATGATGTGCAATTTTATTTCATGGTAAAAACGTGACATCAAGCCAGTGCAGAGTACAGCTAGCATGGGAGCTATGCAGATGAGAAAGCGTGATGGACAAGGATCTGGGTGAGTGCTCCAATTCTTTCAAATAATTAAAAACTGTCTGCTTTGCCTTAGCTGGTTATTTTTTAGGGTACCCCCACTTTTTCTAATCAGCAAAGGCAAAGCAAACAGCTACTGGCTGATATTAATAAGCCTGAAGGTCCATGATTATCTGGCCCTTCCAACCTAAAAACACCAGCCCTCAGCTTATTTAAAATATTGGTGGGGCTACAACATTTAAAAAAAAATGTTTATTTAAATAAGGCCAGAAACACACTTTAGTGCCACATGAAAGGCACAAAAGGGTGCTAGTTTAATATATGTATGGGGCTTGTGAGATTAAATATCTACATGATCTCTATCCTATACAGTATATCTATCTATCTATCCATCATTTCCCTATCTACATTTGTTTGCAGGGCATTTGTCCTTACTCTCATTTTGTTCATATTACAGCCCCCTACCCCTTACTACCCCCCAATTTACAGCCATTTTATAGCACCAAAGTTTGTGTCCCCATTGGCTTTTATGGGGTTCGGGTTCAAGTTCGGATAACCGCACCGAGCTTTGGACTGAAGTTCAGAGGAATCTAAACTTCCACGGGTTCGCTCATCCCTAATTATATTACATCTCCTCTTGCTATGTAATGTCGTCCTTTTCTGTGTACTCATCTTGATTCTGTTTTTAACTTTTGATGTGTTATTTTATAAAATGTACTATTTTGTACCTATGACTAGATCTTTCTGTGTGAATCAGTTAATTTAACTAATAAAGTTCTGTTCAGTTCTCTTAAACTACTAGTCACATTGGAGAGAAAAAGAGTTGGCTGATCTATTTAGAGCTACCTAAGGAGAGTCATGAAAAATAACGCTCTTAATCTGCAGATATGAAGTTAATCTGCATGTTAATAGCATTTTGACATGGTGAAGTACTGGCACTGATAGCCCCACTGCAGGGAGTAAATTAACTTTATTCCCCCTGGAAGCGTTAGGCTACCAGTCAATTGGGTGGCAGTAACCATGCCAAACACAGTCGGGGAAAATAAAGTTAATCTTCTCCTGGCAGCAGGGCTCTCAGTGTGTCAGAATGCTATTAATATGCAGATTAACTACATATCTGCAGGTTAATAGCTTTATTTTACATGCCAGGTTCCCTTTAAGGCTATAGGCTGGCTTAGAGGCCCTGCCCTGGTTAACACCATTTAGGGCACCATTTTTCATTTCCCATGCTGAGTCTCATTTTACATTATAGCTTAAAGGCACAGACAGCTCACAGTTTTGGTGAGGAGACTTTTATTGTCTAGGAAGGAGTATTTTCTAAGTATATAATTGGCAAATGTCAAACTGGACCCAGTAAAGTTGTCATTGTGTTATTCTTAATTGCAAAAAGGAATTTAAAAAACATTATTGTATTAGCCTAGACTTTTTCTTTAGCACTCATTTGTCAGACAAGATTTATTGCTGGATTTATGATGCGTAGAATTTTAATTGGCAAGGGTCTTGAAAAATGGATCAAAAGACATGTTAAATTGCATGTACCGAGTACGAGTAACATTTCATGAGTCATCAAACATCACTTAAAATCCAGACAGTGGTTAATGTGACAAAACATGAAGACCCGCTAATACTCACAGCAAGAATTTCCACTCTTTTATTCATCTATATACTGTAAATAAAATCCATAAAATATACCCCATTATATTTAACTTCTGCACTGTTCAAAAACAATTTGTCCTGGTCTACTACAAACTGTTGAATTGCTGGCTTTTCTTCAATCTATCTATGGAAGCACGGGCAGCATGGCGGCTTAGTGGTTAGCATTGCAGTGCTGGAGTCCAGGGTTCAAATTCCACCACCGACAACATCTGCAAGAAGTTTGTATGTTCTCCCCGTATTAGCGTGGGTTTCCTCCGGGTACTTCGTTTTCCTCCCACATTCCAAAGACATACTGATAGGCATTTTAGATTGTGAGGACAGCGATGATAATGTGTGCAAACTGTAAAGCACTGCGGAATATGTTAGCACAATATAAAAATCAAGATTATTATTATGTAATATATATACAGTACATATATATGTCACTGACATCTTTATATCTATCTATTCTATGTGTTCAGTGGGGGAAATAATTGTTTAATCCCTTGCTGATTTTGTAAGTTTGCCCACTGACAAAGACATGAAAGTCTATAATTTTAAGGGTAGGTTAATTCTAACATTGAGAGATAGAATATCAAAAATAAAATCCAGAAAATCACATTGTATAAGTTTTATAAAATGTATTTGCGTTTTACAATGAGAAATAAGCATTTGATCCTTCTGGCCATCAAGACTTAATACTTGATTGCAAAACCCTTGTTAGCAAGCACAGCAGTCAAACTTTTTGTAGTTGATGATGAGGTTTGCGCACGTCAGGAGGATTTTGGGCAACTCCTCTTTGCAGATCATCTCCAAATCATTAAGATTTTGTGGCTGTCTCTTGGAAACTCGAAGTTTCAACTCCCTCCATAACTGGCTAGGCCACTCCATGACCTTAATGTCCTTCTTTTTTTAGCCACTCCTTTTTTGCTTTGGCTGTATGTTTTGTGTCATTGTCTTGCTGGAAGACCCAGCTACGACTCATTTTCGATGTCCTGGTGCAGGGGAGGAGGTTGTCACTCAGTATTTTACGGTATATGGCTCCATCCATTCTCCCATTGATGCGGTGAAGTAGTCCTGTGCCCTTAGCAGAGAAACACCCCCAAAACATAATGTTTCCACTTCAATGCTTAACAATGGGGATGGTGTTCTTTGGGTCATAGGCAGCATTTCTCTTCCTCCAAACACGGCGAGTTGAGTTAATGCCAAAGACGTCAATTTTTGTCTCATCAGACTTCAGCACCTTCTCCCAATCATCCAGGTGTTAACTGGTAAACTTCAGATGGGCCTGCAAATGTGCCCTCTTGAGCAGGAGGACCTTGCGGGCAATGTAAGATTTTAAACCTTTACGGCGTGATATGTTACCAATGGTTTTCTTAGTGACTGTGGTCCCAGCTGCCTTGAGATCATTAACAAGTTCCCCCATGTAGTTTTAGGCTGATCTCTCACCTTCCACATGATGAAGGATACCCCAAGGGATGAGATTTTGCACGATGCCCCAGATAAATGTCGATTGACAAGCAATTTGTATTTCTTCCATTCTCTGTGTGGTGTGTCGGGGCTCTGTGCGGCGTGCCGGGGCTCTGTGCGGCGTGCGGGGCTCTGTGCGTGTGTGCCGGGGCTCTGTGCGGTGTGCGGGGCTCTGTGTGGCATGCCGGGGATCTGTGCCTGTGTGCAGGCATTGTCCGATGGGAATACAAGTCCCATCGGACGATGCCTACTACAGTGACAGTGATTGACACATTAGCCAATGATGGGACAGTAGTAGTCCCATTATCCGGCTAATGTGTTGCATGAAAAAAAAAAAAAAACAACATACATACTACATACATACTACATACATACTACATACATGCTACATACATGCTACATACATACTGCATACATGCTTCATACATACTACATACATAATACATACATGCTACATACATGCTACATGCATGATACATGCTACATACATGCTACATACTACATACATGCTACATACTACATACATGCTACATACGTGCTACATACATGCTACATACATACTGTACATACATACTACATACATACATGCTACATACATGCTACATACTACATACATACTACATACATGCTACATACTACATACATGCTACATACATGCTACATACATACATACATGCTACATACATGAAAGAGGCCTTAATGAGCATTGAATTTAAAAAAAACGGAAAAAAACGGCGTGGACTCCAGCGCAATTTTCTACGCCACAGGGGGAAAGCCGACGGCCGGGGGCCAATATTAGTAGCCTGCTATGAATATCAGCCCGCAGCTCTCTGCGTAGCCTTTACTGGCTATTAAAATAGGGGGACCCAAAAAAAATGACGTGGGGTCCCCCTATATTTTATAGCCAGAAAGGCTATGCAGACAGCTGCGGGCTGATATTCATAGCCTAGAGAGGGGCCATGGATATTATATTGGCCCCCCCGGCTACAAATACCAGTCCGCAGCCACTCCAGAAATGGCGCATCTGTAAGATGCGCCAATTCCGGCACTTAGCCCCTCTCTTTCCACTCCCGTGTAGCGGTGGGATATTATTATTATTATTTATTGTTATAGCGCCATTTATTCCATGGCGCTTTACATGTAAGGAGGGGTATACATAATAAAAACAAGTACAATAATCTTAAACAGTACAAGTCATAACTGGTACAGGAGGAGAGAGGACCCTGCCCGGGAAGGCTCACAATCTACAAGGGATGGGTGAGAATACAGTAGGCGAGGGTAGAGCTGGTCATGCAGCGGTTTGGTCGATCGGTGGTTACTGCAGGTTATAGGCTTGCCGGAAGAGGTAGGTCTTCAGGTTCTTTTTGAAGGTTTCGATGGTAGGTGAGAGTCTGATATGTTGGGGTCGAGGGTTCCAGAGTAGGGGTGATACGCGAGAGAAATCTTGTATGCGATTGTGGGAAGAGGAGATAAGAGGGGAGTAGAGTAGGAGATCTTGTGTGGATTGGAGGTTGCGTGTAGGTAAGTACCGGGAGACGAGGTCACAGATGTATGGAGGAGACAGGTTGTGGATGGCTTTGTACATCATGGTTAGGGTTTTGTACTGGAGTCTCTGGGCAATGGGGAGCCAGTGAAGGGATTGACAGAGGGGAGAAGCTGGGGAATAGTGGGGGGACAGGTGGATTAGTCGGGCAGCAGAGTTTAGAATATATTGGAGGGGTGCAAGAGTGTTAGAGGGAAGGCCACAGAGAAGGAGGTTGCAGTAGTCAAGGCGAGAGAGGATGACGGCATGGCCTAGGGTTTTTGCAGATTCTTGGTTGAGGAATGAACGGATTCGTGAAATATTTTTGAGTTGAAGTCGGCAGGAAGTGGAAAGGGCTTGGATATGTGGTTTGAAGGAGAGATCAGCATCAACGATTACCCAGAGGCAGCGAGCTTGTGGGACTGGGGAGAGTGGGCAGCCATTTACTGTAATAGATAGAGACATGGGGGGGCACGTGAGATGGGGGAAAGATGATAAATTCTGTTTTGTCCATGTTAAGTTTTAGAAATCTAGCAGAGAAGAAGGATGAAATAGTGGACAGACATTGAGGGATTCTGGTTAGTAGGGAGGTGATATCTGGTTCAGAGATGTAGATCTGTGTGTCATCAGCATAGAGATGATACTGAAAGCCATGAGATTCTATGAGCTGTCCCAGGCCAAAGGTGTAAATGGAGAAGAGCAGGGGCCATAGGACTGAACCTTGTGGAACTCCGACAGATAGGAGGCGAGGTGAGGAGGTGGTGTGTGAGTGGGAGACGCTGAATGTCCAGTCTGTTAGGTATGATGAGATCCAGGATTGGGCCAAGTCTGTGATGCCAAGGGATGAGAGGGTCTGTAATAATAGGGAATGGTCCACTGTGTCAAAGGCAGCCGACAGGTCCAGGAGGAGGAGGACAGAGTAGTGTCGCTTGCTCTTGGAGGTTAAGAGGTCATTGGTGACCTTAGTCAGGGCAGTTTCAGTGGAGTGGTGTGACCGGAAGCAAGATTGTAAGCGGTCAAAGAGGGAGCAAGAAGAGAGATGGGAGGACAGTTCAAGGTAGACGTGTTGTTCCAGTAGCTTGGAGGCATAGGGGAGGAGTGATATAGGGCGATAGCTAGATACAGAGGATGGGTCAAGAGAGGGCTTTTTGAGGATAGGTGTGATGGAGGCATGTTTAAAGCTTGAGGGGAAAACACCAGTTGTTAGTGATAGGTTGAAGAGATGGGTTAGGGTTGGGATGAAGACTGTGGTGAGGTTTGGGCTGAAGTGGGATGGGATCGGGTCAAGTGCACAGGTGGTGAGATGTGATCTTGAGAGTAGAGTGGAGAGTCGATCTTCTGTAAGGGTGGAGAAGTTGGTTTTGGAGGTGGAGGGCTGGGAAGTTGGGAGGAAGGGCTCTGGGGGTTGTTGACCAAAACTGTCTCTGATGTTATCAATCTTCTGCTTGAAAAATGAGGCAAAGTCTTCAGCTGAGATGAGTGGGGAGGGAGGAGGTGCTGGGGGACAGAGGAGAGAATTGAAGGTGTTGATTAACTGTTTAGGGTTATGAGACAGGGAGGATATGAGAGATGAGAAGTAGGTTTGTTTAGCTGTGATGAGTGTGGTCTTGAAAGTAGTGAGGGACTGTTTGAATGCGATGAAGTGCTCGCTGGAGTGGGATCTTTTCCATCTGCGCTCAGCAGCCCTGGAAGCTCACCTCAGTTCTTTGGTTTTGGGATATGGGGTAATAAGGGGTTAATGTCACCTTGCTATTGAAAGGTGACATTAAGCTGGGTTAATAATGGAGAGGCATCAATAAGACACCTATCCATTATTAATCCAATAGTAATAAAGGGTTAATAAAACACACACACATTAGGAAAAATTATAATATTCTTCATTTAACCATACTTACCATACTTCAGCGCCTGCAAAAAATGTAAAATAATAAACCGTATACTACCTGTCCGCTGTAGTCCAATTAATATCGAGTGTCCCACGACGATCCCCCTATAGAACAGTGACATCTGATGATGTCACTGCTCTATAGGACCCTCAGTGACACACAGTGAGACAATGGCTCCTGCAGTGCATCACTGAGAGGTTACCTTAGGACAAAGTCTCATTTTATGGCAATTGCTGCATGGGAAAATTTCTCATACAGCAATGCCAAAAGTGAGACTAGGGACTATTTTTTTTTACAGCGGCGGAGGAATACAGTGCGGAAGGATACCTTCCTCCCATCATTGTGTTCTTGGAGCCCCTAGAAAGTGGTCGCATCAGCTGATGCTGCCGTTCTCTACGGAATATCGTCGTGGGAAACTGGTGGATTTCTGCAGACAGGGAGTATATTGGTTGTTTGGTATTTTCATATTTTTTTACAGATGACACTGGCTTCGGGGAACAAAGTGACAAGTAATGGTGAGTATGAACTCTATATTTAATGTACTACTGTATGTCTGTATGTATGTATTGTATGTAATGTATGAATGTACTGTATGCAGTATGTATGTAGTATGTATGTATGTAGTATGTATGTAGTATGTATGTATTATGTATGTAGTATGTATGTATGTAGCATGTATGTAGCATGTATGTAGCATGTATGTAGCATGTATGTTTTTTTTTCATTTACACATTAGCCGGATGATGGGACTACTACTGTCCCATCATTGGCTAATGTGTCAATCACTGTCACTGTAGTAGGCACAGAGCCCCGGCACGCCGCAAAGAACCCCGGCAAGCCGCACAGAGCCCCGCACGCCGCACAGAACCCCGCACGCCGCACAGAACCCCGGCACACCGCACAGAGCCCCGGCACACACGTACAGAGCCCCGCACGCCGCACAGAGCCCCGACACGCCGCACAGAGCCCCGACACGCCACGCAGAGCCCCGACACACCGCACAGAGCCCTGCACGCCGCACAGAGCCCCGGCACACCGCACAGAGCCCCGGCACACCGCACAGAGCCCCGGCACACCGCACAGAGCCCCGGCACACACGCACAGAGCCCCGGCACACATGCACAGAGTCCGACATGCCGCACAGAGCCCCGCACGCCACACAGAGCCCGGCACGCCACACAGACCCCCGGCAGGCCCGCACAGACCCCCGGCAGGCCCGCACAGACCCCCGGCAGGCACGCACAGACCCCCGAGAGGCCCGTACAGATCCTCGGCAGGCCCGCACAGACCCCTCCCGCACACACAGACACGCACAGTGTCCGCCCACGCACCGCCCACACTCTTCCCCCCTTCGGAACAGGATGTAGAAGGACAGAAAGGGCTTATTTACATTCCGATATTTGTGTCCCATTGACTTGCATTGGTATTGGGTATCGGTATCGGCGATATCCGATATGTTTTTGGATATTGGCCATACCCATCCGATACCGATACTTCTGGATATCGGAAGGTATCGCTCAACACTAGGGTTGAGCGAAACGGATCGGTCATTTTCATAAGTCGACGACTTTTGGCAAAGTCGGGTTTCATGAAACCCGACCCGATCCCTTTGTGGGGTCGGCCATGCGGTACGCGACTTTCACGCCAAAGTTGCGTTTCAATGAAGGAGGACGCAGAGTGTGGGCAGCGTGATGACATAGGTCTCTGTCCCCACCATCTTAGAGAAGGGCATTGCAGTGATTGGCTTGCTTTCTGCGGCGTCACAGGGGCTATAAAGGGGCGTTCCCGCCGACCGCCATCTTACTGCTGCTGATCTGAGCATAGGGAGAGGTTGCTGCCGCTTCGTCAGAAGCAGGGATAGCGTTAGGCAGGGTACATTAACCCCCAAACTGCTTTTGCTGTAGTGATTTCCACTGTCCAACACCACCTTTTGTTTGCAAGGACAGTGGAGGCTACATTTTTTTTCCTCAGCGCTGTAGCTCATTGGGCTGCCCTAGAAGGCTCCCTGATAACTGCATTGCTGTTTGTACACCGCTGTGCAAATTAACTGCTTTTTTCAAAGCACAAATCCTGTTGCTCCTTCCTTTCTGCACAGCTTTCTTGTTTGTTTGTCCACACTTTTGACTTTTTTGTGCAGCAGTCCACTCCTTGTTATTGCTGCCTGCCATACTTTGCTGAGATTACTGCAGGGAGATAATAATTGTAGGACAGTCCCTTTTTTTTTTGTTTCGTTATATCTCTTCAAGCCACTTTCTGCCACAGAAAATATATGCTAATACAGTGGCCCAGATTTATTCACTAGTCTCCCTGAAGAAAAAAAAAAAAAGGTGCAGATTAAAATTGGCAAATCTGTATAAGTGGCAGTCCTGTGTGTGGCATCTGTGTCTCATTTTCTGGCACAGAAAACATACAGTCTAACAGTGGGCCTGATTTCTTGCCAATTCTCCCATAAATAAAAAAAAACAGTGGGAGATTAAGATTGGCATTTCTGCTTCAGTGCCAGTCCTGTGTGTGCCACCTGTCTCAAATTTTGTGCCACATTAAACCTAGTGTGTAATACTGGGCCAGATTTCTTTTCAAATCTCCCTGAAAAAATAAAAATAGTGGGAGATTAAGATTGGCATTTCTGCCTCATTGCCAGTGCTGTGTGTGCCACCTGTCTCAAATTTTGTGCCACATTAAACCTAGTGTGTAATACCGGGCCAGATTTCTTTTAAATTCTCTCTGAAAAAAAAAATAGTGGGAGATTAAGATTGGCATTTCTGCTTCAGTGCCACTCCTGTGTGTGCCACCTGTCTCAAATTTTCTGCCACATTAAACCTAGTGTGTAATACTGGGCCAGATTTCTTTTAAATTCTCCCTGAAAAAAAAAATAGGGGGAGATTAAGATTGGCATTTCTGCTTCAGTGCCACTCCTGTGTGTGCCACCTGTCTCAAATTTTGTGCCACATTAAACCTAGTGTGTAATACTGGGCCAGATTTCTTTTAAATTCTCCCTGAAAAAAAAATAGTGGGAGATTGAGATTGGCAATTCTGCCTCATTGCCAGTGCTGCGTGTGGCATCTGTCTCTAATTTTGTGCCACAGAACATATACTGTATAAGAGTGGGCCACATTTCTTCAATATTCTCCCAGAAAAAATAAAAAGGGGGAGATTTTTATTGGTAGTGTCTGCATCAGCGTCAGTCCTGTTAGTGGCATATCTGTCTGCCACTGAAGCTGTGTACTGTTATACATTGGGCCTGATTTTCCCTGCAGTCTCACACACCTATAAAGGGATATATAAATCCAACAGAAGTTTGAGTTCACCTTGTAACTGGTTCTACAGTAACAAATACCGTTAGTTTGGTTACGTTTTTCAAAAATGAGGAAGTCTGATGGAAGAGGTCGTGGCCGTCGGCGGTCATTGCCAGCTGGTAATGATGGTAGTGGTGGTGGAGCATCAGGTGGTCGTGGGAAAAGCAATATAGCACCTAAGTCTCGAGTTGTTGAGCCAGGTTCGTCGTCTGGCTACACAAGGCCTCGAACGCTCCCTTTTCTGGGAGTAGGAAAACCGCTTTTAAAGCCGGAGCAGCAAGAACAAGTTTTGGCTTTCCTTGCTGACTCAGCCTCTAGCTCTTTCGCCTCCTCTTCTGAAACTGCTAAATGTAAAAGCAGAGCGTCGTTAGTGGATGTTCACGGTCAGGGACAAGTCGCTTCCTTGTCTTCTTCACCAAGAGCAACAGAGAAGGATGCGTCAGGCGACACAACGGGTTACTCCATGGAGCTCTTTACACATACCGTTCCTGGGTTAAAAAGTGAAACAGTTAACAGGCCATGCCCATTACAAGTTGAATTGGACATGGAGTGCACAGATGCACAGCCACAGCCAGATTACTATGCTGTTCCTTTGACTCAGACCCGAACATTGCCCTCGCAGTGTACTGATCCAACATCAGACCCTGATGAGACTATGGTGCCCCGTCACGAACGCTATACCACCGGCTTACACAGTGACACAGACGAAGTTGCACACGAGATAGAAGAGGAGGTCATAGATGACCCAGTTGTTGACCCCAATTGGCAGCCATTGGGGGAACAGGGTGCAGGCGGCTGTAGCTCTGAAGCGGAGGAGGAGGAGCCGCAGCAGGCATCAACATCGCAACAGGTTCCATCTGCTGGGCCCGTATCTGGCCAAAAACGTGTGACAAAACCAAAACCAGTTGTAGGACAGCGTGGCCATCCGGTTAAAGAAGCTGAGTCTGCAATGCCTGAAAAGGTATCCGATAGTAGAAAGAGTGCAGTCTGGCATTTTTTTTAAACAACATCCAAATGATCAGCGTAAAGTCATCTGTCAAAAATGTTCAACTACCATAAGCAGAGGTCAGAATCTTAAAAGTCTAAATACAAGTTGCATGCATAGACATTTAACCACCATGCATTTGCAAGCCTGGACTAACTACCAAACGTCCCTTAAGGTTGTAGCACCCTCGCCTAGTCAGCAACACTACATCCCTTCCCTCACTGTAAGCCCACCATTTCCCGCACTACCTGCAGTAAATGTGCAGGTTTCGTCGCCAGGCCAAAGCAGTCAGTGAATCACTAGTTTCGTAGTAGGAAACACTGCATGTAGGGCACCAGCAAGAATACCATCACCAACCCTCTCTCAGTCTGCCATGTCCACCGGCACCCCCGCTAGTTCCACCATATGCAGCTCTCCAGTCCAGCTCAACCTACATGAGACTCTCGTTAGGAAAAGGAAGTACTCATCCTCGCATCCGCGTACACAGGGTTTCAAACGCCCACATTGCTAGACTAATCTCATTAGAGATGATGTCCTACCGGTTAGTTGAAAGCAAAGCTTTCAAAGCCCTGATAGACTATGCTGTACCACGCTACGAGCTATCCAGTCGACACTTCTTTTCGAGAAAAGCCATCCCAGCCCTCCACCAGCATGTAAAAGACCGCATCGTCCATGCACTCAGGCAATCTGTGAGTACAAAGGTGCACCTGACAACAGATACATGGACCAGTAGGCATGGCCAGGGACGTTACGTGTCCATCACGGCACACTGGGTTAATGTGGTGGATGCAGGGTCCACAGGGGACAGCAATATTGGGACAGTTCTGCCTAACCCACGGTCTAGGAAACAGTTGGCTGTAGGCATTCGCCGCCCCCCCTCCTCCTCGTCCTCCTGCAGAAGCGAGAGCTCGTCCACAGACCGCAGTCGCACAACCACTCCATCCACAGCTGCCCATGTTGAACTCAAGGTGTCCCATTATGGGACAGCTAGTGGCAAGCGTCAGCAGGCTGTATTGGCAATGAAGTGTTTGGGCGACAACAGGCACACCGTGGAAGTTCTGTCCGAGTTCTTGCAGAAAGAAACTCAGTCAAGGCTGGGCAGTGTACATCTTGAGGCAGGCAAGGTAGTGAGTGATAACGGAAGGAATTTTATGGCTGCCATAGCCCTTTCCCAACTGAAACACATTACTTGCCTGGCTCACACCTTAAACCTGGTGGTGCAGTGCTTCCAGAAAAGTTATTCGGGGTTACCCGACCTGCTCCTCAAAGTGCGCAGACTTTGCTCGCATATCCGCCGTTCGCCCTTGCACTCCAGCCATATGCAGAACCATCAGCGGTCTTTGAACCTTCCACAGCATCGCCTAATCATCGACGTTGCAACAAGGTGGAACTCCACACTGCACATGCTTCAGAGACTGTGCGAACAGAGGCGTGCTGTTACGTATTTGTGGGAGGATACACATACACGGGCAGGCAGTTGGATGGCAGACATGGAGTTGTCAGGTGTGCAGTGGTCGAAGGTACAAGACCTGTGTCAAGTCCTTCAGTGTTTTGAGGAATGCACACGGCTGGTTAGTGCAGACAACGCCATAATAAGCATGAGCATCCCCCTAATGCGTCTGCTGATGCAAATTTTGACGCACATAAAGGAGCAGGCGTCTGCAGCCGAGGAAGAGGATAGCCTTGATGACAGTCAGCCAGTGTATGGTCAGGGCAATCTACAGGATGAGGTAGCGGGAGAAGAGGAGGAGGACGAGGAGGATGATGGGGATGAGTATTTTTTGAATGAGGAAGCTTCTCCAGGGCCAATAGAAACTGGTGGCGTTGCAAGGCCGGGTTCAGGTTTTTTGAGGGAGACAAGTGACGTAGATTTGCCTGAAACTGCCCCTCAACCCAGCACAACCGCAGATTTGACATCTGGAACTTTGGCCCACATGGCGGATTATGCCTTACGTATCCTCAAAAGGGACCCACGCATTATTAAAATGATGACCGATGATGATTACTGGTTGGCCTGCCTCCTTGATCCTCGCTATAAAGGCAAATTGCAAAATATTATGCCACATGAGAACCTCGAACAAATATTAGCAACCAAACAAGCAACTCTGGTAGACCGTTTGATTCAGGCTTTCCCAGCACACAGCGCCGGTGATGGTTCTCACACGAGCTGCAGGGGGCAACAGGGCAGAGGTGTTAGAGGTGCACAAATCAGAAGTGGCATTGGACAGAGGGGTTTTCTGACCAGGTTGTGGAGTGATTTCGCAATGACCGCAGACAGGACAGGTACTGCAGCATCAATTCAAAGTGACAAGAGACAACATTTGTCCAGTATGGTTACTAACTATTTTTCATCCTTTATCGATGTTCTCCCTCAACCGTCATTCCCATTTGATTACTGGGCATCCAAAATAGACACCTGACCTGAATTGGCAGAATATGCATTGCAGGAGCTTGCTTGCCCAGCAGCTAGTGTGCTATCAGAAAGAGTATTCAGTGCTGCTGGTTCAATATTGACCGAAAAAAGGATTCGTCTGGCTACCCAAAATGTTGATGATCTAACCTTCATTAAAATGAACTACTCATGGATTTCGAATTATTTTGCCTCACCTTTCCCGGATGACAGCTAGCTCTCCTATAAAAAGGTCTCGCTTGTGGACTGGTCTTACTGACAGTTCCAATCTCTTAATCTGCAGCAGCTGTTTGTCCAGCATACGACATGTTTACACCTCCCTAAATGGGCTAACTCCCCCCACGGGGCCGTGGTTTCGCCACTTGGCGCAAGCACCCGTGAGAGTGCCGTTTGTCTGAAGAGGTGGGTGTGCCTGTTTTTGGTCGACGGCACTGCCACTGGGTCCCTCATAGTACAGTAAAGTGTCTCTGGCGGTGGTGGCGCGCAACCAACGTCAAACACCCCGTTGTAACATGAGGGGCCCTGGGCCTGTGCGCCGGCCACAAGAGAGTTTCCTCCCCCCCAGCTCAAACACTGTTCTACCACTTGCAAAATTATCTCTCACAGCTCCACCAATGTTTAGTCTATGCGCTAACATCCTTCAATGCCTGGCACTGACAATACCAATTTGTTGACATGTAGGATGCTAGTTAAAATAGTCAGGGTCAGTGTCCTATATTGACACCAGTAAATACTTAGCGCCAAATTACTATGTCTGAAACTCAGCAGAGGAGCCCACCCCTCTACCTAAGTATGCCACCCTTTTGTTTTTTGGTTTTGTTGTTTTGCGAGACATTAACATCTATTTATTTTTTGGGAGTACTAACTGTGTCAGACACTCCTTCCAATCGTCCTCCGCTGACCACACCAATGCTGCCTATGTACCCCTGCAAGATAATACAAACTGCTTTGAGCCTATTTTTTAAAATTTTAGGCCTACTAAGTCTGTCTGCGGTCCCTCCTTCCATTTGTCCTCCACTGAGCACACCAATGCCGACCGTGTACCGTGTACTTTGTGGTGTAAGGCCTACTAGCAGTGTCTGTCTGTGCCACTTAATACAGCTGTCCTCCTCCTTTAAAAAAAAAGGCTGATTTTCAGCTTGTCAGAATTATAACACTGCATTGGGGCCACAAGTTTCGTTGTGATCTGCAAACTGAGTCTTCCGCTCCAAGGTGTTCTCCTGGTTGCCTCTCCCTCGCTTCTATCTTGAAGCTCTTGTTAAGTAGTTGTTGAAACAACACTGCATTAGGCCTACAAGTTGGGTCTGGGTTGTAGAGACGGTGTCTGCCGCTCCAAGGTGTTCTCCTGGTTGCCTTTCCTGAGCTTCAATCTTCAGGCTCTTGTTAAATAGTTTTTTAGTCGAACAACTGCAGTGGGGCTACTAGTTTGGTTGGGACCTACTAACAGTGTCTGCCGCTCCAAGATGTTCTCCTGGTTGCCTTTCCTGAGCTTCAATCTTCAGGCTCTTGTTAAATAGTTTTTTAATCGAACAACTGCAGTGGGGCTACTAGTTTGGTTGGGGCCTACTAACGGTGTATGCCGCTCCGTGCTGTTCTCCAGGTTTCCTGTCCTGAAATTCCATTTTCAGGCTCTCGTTAAGTAGTTGTTGAAACAACACTGCATTAGGCCTACAAGTTGGGTCTGGGTTGTAGAGACGGTGTCTGCTGCTCCAAGGTGTTCTCCTGGTTGCCTTTCCTGAACTTCAATCTTCAGGCTCTTGTTAAATAGTTTTTTAATCGAACAACTGCAGTGGGGCTAATAGTTTGGTTGGGGCCTACTAACGGTGTATGCCGCTCCGTACTGTTCTCCAGGTTTCCTATCCTGAAATTCCATTTTCAGGCTCTCGTTAAGTAGTTGTTGAAGACGGTGTCTGCCGCTCCAAGGTGTTCGCCAGATTGCCTCTCCCTAGCTTCTATCTTGAAGCTCTCGTTAAGTAGTTGTTGAAACAACACTGTATTAGGCCTACAAGTTGGGTCTGGGTTCTAGAGACGGTGTCTGCCGCTCCAAGGTGTTCTCCAGGTTGCCTCTCCCTAGCTTCTATCTTTGAAGCTCTCGTTAAGTAGTTGTTGAAACAACACTGCATTAGGCCTACAAGTTGGGTCTGGGTTCTACAAACGGTGTCTTACGCTCCAAGGTGTTCTCCAGGTTGCCTTTCCCTAGCTTCTATCTTCAGGCTCTCATTAAATTGTTTTTAATATAACACTGCATTTGGCCTACTTGTTTTGTTGGCCCTACTAACGCTGTCTGCCGCTCCTTGATATTCTCCTACACTGAACAAACCAGTGCCGCCTGTTTACTTCTGTTACCAATTTTGAACTGCATTTAGCCTACTTACTGATTTGGGCCTACTCACTGTGTCAGCCTCTCATTACAGTTGTACTCCACTGAACAAAGCAATGCCCCCTGGTTAGTCCTGTTACCAATTTTGAACTGCATTTAGCCCACTTTATTCTTTGGGCCCATATCTGTTACCTCCTCATCCTGCTCATTGCCCAGCAAGTGATAGATGAGTCTGCTGGTACATTGACCCATAACGCTACATTCCCCATGCACGCTACACAGCCAGAATGTGACCCTGCTGAAAGTCAGGTTCCCCTTCCCGCATACCATACCACCTTACACGGGGACAAAGAGGAAGGTGCAGATGAAAGTGCAGGTTCCTTCATCAGGTGGGGGGGGGGGAATACTCGTTGGCGACGTCACTGGCACAGGGCCCCTCATAGTACGCAAAAGTGTCGCTGCCGGTGGGAGGCGCCCCCGCCGTGCAAACACACCGCCGTACTTTGAGGGGCCCTGTGCCAGTGCCAATGCCAATGAGTGGGCCCCCCTGCTTGCACAGGATCACAGCACTTGCAAAATTTAAATACTTACCTCTCCCTGCTCCACTGCCGTGACGTGGTCCAGATTTCCTGGGCCCACTAAATACTTGAACCAGCCCTACCCCCCACAACTTTAGCCAAATGACCCCCAATTTCCAATGCCTTACTATTATTATAAGGTAAATTAAGATTGACAAGCTTCAGTAACAAGAATGAATGTTTTTGCCATTAAAATGGGCACTGTAGGTGTTTTCCTGGCCTCCACTCACTGCCGACTGTGCTCCCCCATTGACTTGCATTGGGTTTCGTGTTTCAGTCGATCCTCGACTTTTCGCGATAATCGGCCGATTCCACTCGACTCGACTTTTGAGATAATCGGGTTTCGCGAAACCCGACTCGACCCTAAAAAACTAAAAGTCGCTCAACCCTACTCAACACTACTCAAAATGCATTTAAAAACTGCACCAAAGCCACAACACAATTGCAAACAAAAATGACCAAAACAGCTTCTTTCCTGCCATGAAATCAGGTTTTGCTGCAGAAAAAAACGCAGTAAAAACACCCAGTGTGAACATACTCTTAAAGGGAACCTGTCAGCAGTTTTGGCCGATATAATATATGGCCACTGCCTTTCAAGGCTTATCTACAGCATTCAACAATGCTGTACATAAGCCCCCGGTTTGACCTGAAAGATAAGAAAAATAGGTTTTATTATACTCACCCAGGGGGCAGTCCGGTGCCGTCCGGTCTAATGGATGTTGCAGGTCCGGTGCCTCCCATCTTCTTGCGATGCTGCCCTCCTGTTGCTTCATCGCTCCCCGGAACCGCGCTCCTGCGCAGGTGTACCTATCTGGCCTGTTGAGGGCAGAGTAAAGAACTGCAGTGTGCAGGCGCTGGGAAAGATCAGAGAGGCCCAGCGCCTGCGCACTGCAGTACTTTATGCTGCCCTCAACAGGGCAGATAAGTACGCCTGTGCAGGAGCGTGATGTCGGGGAGCGAAGAAGCAACAGGAGGGTGGCATCGCAAGAATTTGGGAGTCGCCGGACCCGGACCTGCGACACTCATTGGATCAGATTCCACCAGACCGCTTTCCCCCGGGTGAGTATAATAAAACTTGTTTTTCCTTTATTTCAGGCCAGAACGGGGGCTTATTTACAGCATTATAGAATGCTGTAGATAAGCCCTGAAAGGCAGTAGCTGTATCTTATATTGGCCGAAACTGCTGACAGGTTCACTTTTACCGTCCGTCAGGCGCAGCTGATCTGACAGGCACAGCTCAATTAGTTTTGTTTCTCTCTCTCTCCAATTTATCAGAAAATCTCCCCCCACCCAGATATTTCCTGTCTTTACATGCTCATTGAAACCTGATCTCACAGTGTTAGGGCTCTTTTCCATTTGCGAGAAACACGTCCGTGTCTCGCATGTGAAAACCAAGCTCTGGCCCCGGCACTCCAGAGCGGAGCGTGCGGCCGCATAGCAACACATGGAGCCGCACACTCCGCTCCCAAGTGCCGGCGCCAGAGCTTGGTTTTCACATGCGAGACACGGACGTGTTTCTCGCAAATGGAAAAGAGCCCTTACAGCAGACCTTTTGAAGATAAGATCTGACCTTTGTGGCTCCTCATGCATTACTGTATATGGTAATCAATACTGAATAAATCGAGATATTTTTAAAATGTTATTTCCATTTTTTAAGCATTTGCATATCATTATCATGTCAATCAACCTCATGATTTCCATAAATCCATGAGTTTTCCTTTTTAGTATTGCAATTTGAGTGTTGAAGAAGTGTTTATCACAACAAACATAGCACTTGTTCTTTTCTTTATAGACTCATATAGTTTGTATTTTACTACATCTATATATCACATATAGATTTTATTGTACCATGCATAGGACTCTATGCACCAGTCCTTCCGGAGCTGCAGCTTTCTCAGTAATATCTTGTCTCTGCAGCAGGAAAGCAGTTTAATAATGCATGCTTCCTTTATTTCAACAGACTAGAACATCTGCATTTTTACAATTTCCGTGGAGAGGTGGATGCAAATAATTTTGTTGGAGGAAATTAATAGATGCAGCAGCATAATGGACTTGCTTTAAAACGACTGCTGAACTCGGAAAGTGCAATTTAAGATCACTCAGTGGTCATACTCCATAAACCGGCTTCTGATTTCTTAGGGTACCGTCACACAGTGGCACTTTTGTCGCTACGACGGTACGATTCGTGACGTTCCAGCGATATCCATACGATATCGCTGTGTCTGACACGCAGCAGCGATCAGGGAACCTGCTGAGAATCGTACGTCGTAGCAGATCGTTTGGAACATTCTTTCGTCGCTGGATCTCCCGCTGTCATCGCTATATCGGTGTGTGTGACACCGATCCAGCGATGCGTTCGCTTGTAACCAGGGTAAACATCGGGTTACTAAGCACAGAGCCGCGCTTAGTAACCCGATATTTACCCTGGTTACCATTGTAAATGTAAAAAAACAAACAGTACATACATACATTCCGGTGTCCGTCAAGTCCCTTGCCGTCTGCTTCCCGCACTCACTGACTGCCGGCCGTAAAGTGAAAGCAGAGCACAGCGGTGACGTCACCGCTGTGCTGTGCTTTCACTTTACGGCCGGCCGGCAGTCAGTCAGTGAGTGCGGGAAGCAGACGGCAAGGGACAGACACCGGAATGTAAGTATGTACTGTTTGTTTTTTTACATTTACAATGGTAACCAGGGTAAATATCGGGTTACTAAGCGCGGCCCTGCGCTTAGTAACCCGATGTTTACCCTGGTTACCCGGGGACCTCGGCATCGTTGGTCGCTGGAGAGCTGTCTGTGTGACAGCTCTCCAGCGACCACACTACGACTTACCAACGATCACGGCCAGGTCGTATCGCTGGTCGTGATCGTTGGTAAATCGTATAGTGTGACGGACTGACGGTACCTTAGAAACAAACTGGCTCCATTCATGTCAATACAGACTCACTGTGTAGATAGATATCATGGCATTGTGTAATCCTTTTATGAATTATGCAGCTACAGTAACTTCTTTTTCCCCCAAAAAGTAAAACCTACATAAATCTGTCAGAATAAGAAGCTTAAAGAAATATATTTGAGTTTTACATTGCGCTTTTCGCAGATTGGTGATACAAACATATGGAAAAAAAGTTTTGAAGCTTTTTTCAATTATTGAAGCTTTAGTTGATAAAAGGTAGAAGACGTCCTTTTGTGAAATATATGTACTTCACACTGCCATGCTCATTTGCTATGGTTTAGAACATAATTTCTTCCAACAGTATTAAAAATTGCATCTGGTGTGGTCACACAGGAGAAGTCAGCTGATCCTAATATAGGTGGTGCTACTGATGGCTTGGGGGCCAAAACTATCTAAATGTAGTATTTCACTGATATTATATAACTTTGTGTATGGAGTTGTCCTTTAGACACTGTACATGGATGAACCTAATAAATAACTACATGAAAAAAACATCTTGGGGTCTCCCCTATTTTTTGATAACCAGCCAAGGTAAAGCGGACAACTATGAGTTTATATTATCAGGCTGATAAGGTCCATAGTTTGTGAGTCCTTCCCAGCTTAAAAATGCAAGCCCACAGCCACTCCAGAATTGGCACATCACATTAGATGTGCCAATACTGATGCTTTGCTTGGCTCTTGCCGATTACCCTGGTGTGGTGGCAATGTGAATAATGGTAGATGGGTTTGATGACAGCTGTGCTTTGTCAAATATCAGAGCTGCCATCAAACCTTGAGGTTAGTAATGGTGGTAATGGAAAGGTGTCTATCAGACTTCCCCATTACTAACTCGGTGATAAAAAATAAAAACACACAGAAAAAAACCACTTTATTAGAATAAAGACTCCCCCACGCTGTTCCTCGATCACCAATTTATTGAAAAAAAAAATCCTATGCAGTTCCGAAGTAATGCAATGAATCCGAAGCAGTCCAGAAAGGGATACCTGAAAAAACATAAAAACACAGAAATAAAGTCAATAGGCACTCCTTTGTTCACCAATTTATTACCCAAAATGTAGCCAGGAAGATCCATTGTAGTCCACGTTCGTCGATTTTCGATAGTCTGTGAATAGCAGTTAAGTGTTATTTACTTTAAACTCAGTGGATTCCTTCGGGCCTGCATGTGATTTTTTTTTCAATAAATGAGGGATAGTGTGTGAGATTCTTTTTTCAAATGAAGTTTTTTCTCTGTGTGCGTTTTTATTTTTTATTACTGGGTTAATAATTGAGAGGTGTCTGGTAGAGTCAACTAGATGCGCAAATTCTGGGGTGGCTGTGTAAGGCTGGCGTCACACTCAGTGTAGGGAAATACGTTCCGTATTTTACAGGCGTAATATGCAGAAATTATCCCAAAACAGTGATCCATATGTCATCCGTAGGCAGGGTGTGGCAGCGTATTTTACGCATGTCCTCCTCCGTATGTAATCCGTATGGCATCCGTACAGCGAGATTTTCTCTCCGGCTTGCAAAATGGACATATATTGGATCCATGGGCTCAAATATTCCTGAAAACATATATACAGTCTATATATATATGTCAGTGAGACACATATATTTATACATATATTTATATTTCATACAGCGCTAGACAATAGAAAAGCCGGTAATTCAATTGCCGGCTTTTGCTATCTCCTTCCCAAAACCGACATGATTTGAGACATGGATTACATACAGTAAACCATTTCTTATCCCTTATTTTTTTGCATATTCCTCACTAATAATGTTAGTAGAGTCTGTGTGCAAAATTTGGGGGCTCCAGCAGTTAAAATAAAGGGTTAAATCACGGAAAAAACTGGCTCCCACGCAATTTTTTCTCTGCCAGAGTGGGAAAGCCAGTGACTGAGGGCAGATATTAATAGCCTAGAGAGGGACCATGGATATTGGCCCCCCTGGCTAAAAACATCTGCCCCCAGCCACCCCAGAAAAGGCACGTCTGGAAGATGCACCTATTCTGGCACTTAGCCTCTCTCTTCCCACTCCCCTGTAGCAGTGGGATATGGGGTAATAAAGGGTTAATGCCACCTTGCTATTGTAAGGTGACATTAAGGCCTGGTTAATAACGGAGAGATGTCAATAAGACACCTATCCATTATTAATCCAATAACAGTAAATGGTTAATAAAACACACCCACATTAGGAAAAAAGTATTTGAATAAAATAAAGACACAGGGTGTTGTAATAGTTTATTATACTCTTAATCCAAATGACGACCCTTGTTCTGAAAAAAGGGAAAATAAAAAAACAATATCTCATACCTTTCCGCCGTTACAGTCATGTCCCACAATGTAAATCCATCTGAAGGGGTTAAATAATTCTACAAGCAGGAGCTCTGCTAATGCAGCTGTGCTCCTGCCTGTAAAATCTGGGGAATGAATTGAAAGCAGGGGAACGTAGCTACCTAGACTTGCGGTGCTGCGCCCCCTGCTGGCATAACCTCATATGAACTCGAGCATGAGAAAATATTCAGAAAAATATTGTTTTTTTATTTTTCCTTTTTTACAGAACAAGGGTTGTCATTTGGATTAAGAGTATAATAAACTATTACAACACCCTGTGTCCTTATTTCATTAAAATACTTTTTTCCTAATGTGTGTGTGATTTATTAACCATTTACTACTATTGGATTAATAATGGATAGGTGTCTTATTAACATCTCTCCGTTATTAACCAGGCCTTAATGTCACCTTACAATAGCAAGGTGGCATTAACCCTTTATTACCCCATATCCCACCGCTACAGGGGAGTGGGAAGAGAGAGGCTAAGTGCCAGAATAGGCGCATCTTCCAGATGTGCCTTTTCCGGGGTGGCTGGGGGCAGATGTTTTTAGCCAGAGCGGGGTCAATATCCCTGGTCCCTCTCTAGGCTTTTAATATCTGCCCTCAGTCACTGGCTTTCCCACTCTGGTGGAGAAAATTGCTCGGGAGCCCACGTCAGTTTTTTCCACGATTTAACCCTTTATTTTAACAGCTAGAGCCCCCAAATTTTGCACACACACACACACACACACACACACACACACTACTACTAACATTAGTAGTGAGGAATATGCAAAAAAAAAGGATATGAAAAGGTTTAGATAGCAAAAGCCGGCAATTGAATTAATGGCGTTTCTGCTATCTAGCGACTTATGAAGTATAAATATATGTATATATATGTGTCTCACTGACATATATATATATATATATATATATATATATCTCCCTATGCTATGTGTAGACATTAATTTTATCTGTTTTATTCTAACCTGTCAGTGTGATTTTACTGTACACTGCACTGAATTGCCAGCTTTTCTCTAGAACACCGGTGCGTATTTCTCGCAAGTCACACTGATGGTCCATGTGTAATCTGTATTTTTCTCACCCCCATACTTTCATTGGCGTATTTTTTGCGCAATACGCGGACAAAAGCAGCATGCTGCGATTTTCTACGCCCGTAAAATACAGCTGAGAAATATACGGCAGATAGGAGCTGCCCCAAAGAAAATCATTGGTCCGTGTGCAATGCGTAGTTTTTGCGCCTCTCATACGTCCGTAAAACTCTCTAGTGTGACGCCGACCTCATAGTATGCAGGTACTGAGTGTGTCACCACGGAACAGACAGACCAACAGTTGAGGGGTTTAATAACAGGAATTAGGTTCTCCTCGCAGGGAGGAAGCAGTAGAATATAACTAGCAATAAGACAGTGCAAAAATATGGTAGTCAAAGAGTGTAACAGAATTAAGCAGGATTTCTTGAGAAAAAGAACACTTATCAGTCTGATGGGGACTTGCTTGAAGGTTCGTTATCTCCAACATAGGCACCGAGAAACAGCGGCAATTGTAGTCCCTCTGTTGTCCGTGGGCTGAGTAGTCTCTAGGAGCCCGCTGCCTGGGGTTTCGGGAGTTAATGTGATATGCGCAGGCTCTGAGTCAATAGCTTTTACAGCACAGCCTATCCTGGGATAACGATGGTCAGTCTATTATTAAGTCTCTCACCAGTAATCAAGGGCTCTGCACTGATACCGTGGGTACCAGGGGTCACAGTCTCTGTACTGATACCGTGGGTACCAGGGGGTCACAGTCTCTGCACGGGCCAATGTCTCTGCACAGGTCTCAAAGAATCCCTCTCCAGTGACGGCAGAGTCCGCTTTAATGTACTCACAAGATGCAGTCATTCTGGGCAATTTCCCAGTATTTGTCCTCTGACTGGGAGCTCTCTCTCTCGGTGCTCAGCTGCGCTCTGCTATGACCGCTGCTCACGCTGCTCTGCTCCTCACGTGCACGCCTTTCCCGCTCTCTGCCCGGCATCCTTCCTGTCCCAGTCTCTTAAGTCTGCCACCTGGGGAACCTGTAGCACAGCCCAATGGTTCCAGGCATAGAGCCGAGAAGGTAACTCCCACCGGACTCTTCTTGTGCTTCACCTCTTTACATTCCCCCCCCCCCTCTTTCTGCTCGCCATTTCACGAGTGAGATTTTCAGGAGTTCCTGTTGGCAATCTTCCAGTCCTTGCAGAATCTGCTGCCAGATGAACTCGTCCTGATTGTAGCGAACAGGGGGTACACCAGCCGTTGAACGTTCAGAGCATCTCAAATCAGCAGGGGCGGTGGTGTCAACTGCTGTGGGAGGAGTCGAGGTTTCCACCAATACGTTGGTAGTTTCAGGCACCAGCCCTGTTTCTGGGTTCCCTGGGAGAGATTGGGAGTCTTCCTCATCTTCCACATCTACATTGATCACTGGCGCAGCCGGTGGGGGCGCTGGAGCCAATTGGACTGATTCATGATCTCGAGACAAACATAGATGCAACATATTCCTGTGCAGTGTGCGGGTGGGAGTCCCCTCTTCAGTTTCAGGCTGGACCTCATAAACGGGAACCCCGTTGCTGAGCCGGCGCTTCACTTGGTATGGCCTTTTCTTCCACCGGTACTCTAGTTTGTTGTATGGGCGCTTTTCCCTCACTAAGACTCAGTCTCCAGGCCGCAGGGCTGTCCCCCTCTGAGGAGCTGCCTGGGGATGCTCCACTTCTTGCAGCCAGTTCTGCACTAGACATTGAATTGTCCGCAGCCGATGACAATGTTCTTAAACCCAGGAGTACACCCCCGTCCATGGGTAGTCCTCCTCGGGTTCCAGCTCTAGCTCTGCCAGCCCCTTCCTGAGTCGGCCAAAGAACAAAGATTAGGGGGTGAATCCGGTGGTGCTGTGTTTCCGATTGCTATATGCCCACACCAATTCAGGGACGGACTCAGTCCACTTCGCCTTCTGGTCCTCTTCCAGGGTCCTCAGCATTTGAATCAGAGTGCGGTTAAATCTTTCACAAGCCCCATTCCCCTGTGGATGATAAGGGGTGGTCTGTGACTTATCAATTTTGTACAGCTGGTGCAGCTCCTCCATCACTCTTCTGAGGAAGCAGGCCCCTTGATCAGAATAGATGGGCTTGGGACACCAGTACACTTGTATGAAGTGTTTGCAAATTGCGTGAGCAACAGACTCGGCAGTCTGGTCCCACGTGGGCATCACTACGGCAAATTTAGTAAAGTGGTCTATCATCACTAAACAATGCTCATAGCCTTGGTGTGCTGGTCCAATTGTCAAGTAATCTATTGCCAGTAGGTCCATGGGGCCAGAAGACCTCACCGTCTCTGTGGGTGCTCGTTGTTCTGGTGGTTTGACCAGCTCACAACTTCTGCATTGCTGACATACTTTCTCCACAATGTTCCTTAAGTGGGGATGATAAAATAGGTGCTGTAACAACTGGAAAGTTTTTTCTGGCCCAAAGTGTGCTACTTTCTCATGTGCTTCCATAGCCACCTGATCTATCAAGGACGAGGGAATCACAGTCTGCCATAAAAGATTGAGTTCTGTTTGCAGGAATACCTTCTGGTACAGGATACCACCCCGCAACTGGAGCCTCTCCCACTGGCGTAGCATCTTCAGCACTTTAGGCGACATGGACCTCCTCTCGTGTAGATTGGGCATTTGTTCAGACATGACCCACCTCCTCAACTGAGCTAGCTCCGGATCCCCCTGCTGCACTCGGACCCACTCATCGCGGGGCTGCTCCAGCAAATTCACACAGGCCTCTTCCTGTTCAATTTCCCACATCGCTGCCACCGTCCTGGCAGTCTCTCCAAAACCTGGAACCTCCACATCTTCCAGTTCTTCATCCTGGCTGGGTGCTGGTTTGCAATAGTTTACTCAGGAGAGGGTATCCGCATGAACATTTTCAGCTCCTCTTTTATACGAAATTCTGCATCAGAACTTCGCCACTCGGGCTACCCAACGTTGTTCTAGGGCCACTAACTGGGCATTCTCGAGATGGGCCAATGGATTGTTATCGGTGCGTACATGAACTTCTGAGCCAGCCAGATATTCCGCAAACTTCTCAGTCATTGCCCACACCAGCGCCAACAACTCCAGCTTAAGCAAACTGTAGTTTTCTGGATTATTTTCCGAGTCATGCAAAGACCGACTGGTGTATGCGATGACGCGCTCTTTCCCATCCTGCATCTGCGATAGTATGGCCCCGAGGCCCTGCAGGCTCCCATCAGTGTGCAAGATGAACGATTGCGTGAAGTCAGCGTAGGCCAGCATGGGAGCCTCCGTCAAAGCCTTCTTCAAAGCCAAGAATGCCTCCTCCTGATGCTTCCCCCACTGTATGTTTCTGTTTTTGGCGCAATAGGGCACTCCCCTCAACAACTCCTTGAGTGGATTAGCAAGGCGAGTAAAGTCTTTTACGAAGCGTCTGATGTGTCCTGTGAGTCTCAGGAACACACGCACATCTTTCAGTTTTTGGAGTTGGCCACTCTTGTACCGCACTGATCTTCTCCTGGGAAGGCCTCACCCCCTTAGCGGAGACAACGTGTCCCAAGTATTCAATCTCGGTATGGAAGAGGTGACATTTCTGGGGTTTCACTTTCAAGCCATACTTCTGTAGCCGACTCAGAATTTGCTCTAGTCTCGGCAGATGCTCCTCAAAGGTAGGGGCAAAGACGATGATATCATCCAAGTAAATCAAAGTGGCTTCAAAGTTCAGGTCTCCCAGACATCTCTCCATGAGTTGCTGAAATGTTCCTGGGGCGTTTGCTAGGACGAAGGGCATCCGGTCGAACTCATACAGTTCCATCGGAAGGATGAAAGCCGTCTTGGCTCGGTCTTGCTCAGACATGAGCACCTGCCAGTAGTCACTGGCCAACTCTAGCATGGAGAAATATCTGGCATTCCCTAGTGCCGTCAGGGACTCCTCTTTCCTGGGCAGGGGTACGAGTCCCACACTGTGCAAGCATTGAGCCGGCGATAGTCCACACAGAACCGCAAGGACCCATCTTTCTTTCTCACCAAGACTACAGGGGCAGCCCATGGGCTCTGACTCTCGCGTAAAACTCCCTTCTTCAGCATGTGTGACAGCATTCTCTTCACCTCCTGTTATATCTGTGAGGATATTTGGCAGTACCGTTCCCAGATTGGTGCCTCATCCCCGTTGGGTATCTCATAGGTGATGGCCGTGGTACGTCCAAAGTCATCTTCATCTTTGGCGAACGCCTCCTGAAATTTCCCCAATACGGCTTCCACCTAAGGTGCCTGCTGCGGAGTAAGTTCTGAGAGTTCTGTCCTCATGTGTTCCAGTATCTGGCATCCTTCTTGCAGTAATCTGGGGTCCGGAGCTGCCTCCGCTTTGACGGTCACCAGCCACGGATCTGATGGCCTTGCGGTCAGCTGTACCGCCTCAGTTGGGACCAACTCATCTGGGAGGCCCAGGACTTGGGCAACTTCACTTCCAGGGGGCAAATTTCCATCTGTCTCACCCAAATTTATGCAGCGCACAAGGACAGTTCCATCCCGCACAGTAGCCAGGGACCACGCAACCAATATTCCTGATGGCAGCTGGTCGGCTCTGCTGGGCTCAATTTGGACTTCGACCCCTTCCAGCGGGATGCCAGCTCGTATAGGCAGGGGAAGTACCATCTACCCAGGGGGCAACACTGGATTGACTGAGGCGGGGGCGACGACTTTGCCGAGTTCCTTTCCGTCGCTGTATGCTTCCCGGCCCTGGGCGGTCCGTATTAGTTGTTGAAAGACCCCTCTCGGGGGGGTTTGGTTGCTCCATTGTTGCAGGAACTGTTCCGGGGACTCGTTGAAAACCAGGCTTCCGTGGTCTTTTAACACATTCATGCCCAGGGTCACGGTATGGTCTTTAGCTACCTCTCCATCCACCAGTACCACTCTTCTTCTACCGAGGTCTTTTTCGCAGACCTCTATGTTCATCCATACCACCCCTGCGACCAGGATGGGCAAGTGATTGGACGCCATAAGTTTGTTCACAGGGCCCCATTTGGGCCGTAGTGCCTCTGTGAAGTGATGGCGGAAATATCTCTCAGGCATGGTGGTCACTTGTGAGCCGGTGTTTATCAAGCACCACACTGCTCTTCCATTGATTTCTGCCCAGACCAAAGGGCACATGGAAACAAGGCTGTGGGGACTTTTACTACTCCTCCTCTGTTCTTCACGCTCTGAGCGGTGCCCCTCAAGCTCAGCACCACCTAGTTTAAAGGAGGGCGTGTGGATGGTCGGCTCCGCCAGGGACACCATCGAGCAACGTGGCCGGATTCTTCACAGGTGCAGCATGTAAGAGGGCTTCTCCTCCTGGTAGTTTCACCCTCCCTTCGGGGGGCAGCTTCTCTGTCTCGCACCAGAGGGTCGGACCCTTCTGCCAGAGTTCTTCTGGAGGCCGCCATTTCTTCACGGACCTGTCTAATCTCCATTCTCAGGTCCTAAACCCAATGAGGGATATTGTCTGTGGTGGTGGTTACCTCCCTGCTCCATACCCTCCCCACTGGCCCTGTCACTCCTTGTTCTTGTTCTCACACACACGTGCCTCACTGCCAACCTCAGAGAAAGTCATATCTGGCTTTACTCGCATGCGCTCTCGCATTGTCTGTTTCATCATTGGTAATGCAGTCCCGTCACCAGCTGATCCCTGAGCACCACATCAACTCACCCAACACCTACACCGTCCTTTCGTCTGATAGCAGTGTGAAGTTCTTGAAGGGCATTCATAAATTGGGTCACGGTCTCCCCCTCTCGTGGTACCCAGTGAAACAGTCGCATGTGAAGTTCCCCTATGTCAGTGGGGTCCCCATGCATCTCCTCAAGTACGCTCAGCACTTTGTCCAGGGTATCTCTCTCCCAGGGGGACACATGCATGACAGAATCCCGCGCCTCCCCCTCCAGGGCCATCAATGCCATTTCTGCCTCCAGGGCTAGTATCCTGGGATGCATCCGCATCATTCCCCGGATATGCTCCGTCCAACTCCACAGCATTACATTGTTCCCAGTGAACCTTGGCAAATTATTCTACATGGCTCCTAGGGAAATGCTAGACGTGCGAACTTCCCCAGCTGCTTGGTCTGCCCTTTCCGTGCTACCGTGTGACATCCTGCTGACTACGCCAAAAGTAATAGTATGCAGGTACTGAGTGTGTCACCACGGAACAGACAGACCAACAGTTGAAGGGTTTAATAACAGGAATCAGGTTCTCTTCACAGGGAGGAAGCAGTAGAATATAACTAGCAATAAAACAGTGCAAAAATGGTAGTCAAACAGTGTAACAGAAGTAAGCAGGATTTCTTGAGAAAAAGAACACTTATCAGTCTGATGAGGACTTGCTTGAAGGGTCGTCTTCTCCAACTTATTTTTTTCAAAAAACTGACTCTCACATCCAAACATAGACTAAGTGTGAACACGTGCTGAACCTAGAGTCACCAACTCGAATACAGTCAAGTAAATAAGGCAGCACACTGCAGCGCTAAAACATGCAAACATGAAACACGAAAATTGAACTGCATTACTGCACTAGAAATATGAAAAATGAGAGTGTTTAGCGCATAAAAATGGCCAATTTTATGTGTACCTGGTAGCCACTTTAGGGCATCTCCCTTATACCAGGTCCTACACTTTCCTTCCCTCGCTGAGAATAAACGTCTCCATCTGAATGGGTACCTGTGAATCCTCTTCTTAGACTAAAATTCTCTCTCTCTGTGGAGGGGTTATGGACCTGTTGCGATTAAAACACCTGTAGCTAAGAGGCGGAGTGCTCGGTCAGAATGCTAAAGAATACATTTAAAAAAACTCACTGTCACACCCAAACATAGACTAAGTGTGAACAGGTGCTGAACCTAAAGTCACCAACTCGTATACAGTCAAGTAAATAAGGCAGAACACTGCAGCGCTAAAACATGCAAACATGAAACACGAAAATTGAACTGCATTACTGCACTGGAAATATGAAAAACTAGAGCGTTTAGCACATAAAAATGGCCAATTTTATGTGTACCTGGTAGCCACTTTAGGGCATCTCTCTTATACCAGGTCCTACACTTTCCTTTCCTCGCTGAGAATAAACGTCTCCATCCGAATGGGTACCTGTGAAACCTCTTCTTAGACTAAAATTCTCTCTCTCTCTCTGTGGAGGGGTTATGGACCTGTTGCGACTAAAACACCTGTAGCTAAGAGGCGGAGTGCTCGGTCAGAAGGCTAAAGAATACATTTAAAAAAACTGACCGTCACATCCAAACATAGACTAAGTATGAACAGGTGCTGAACCTAGAGTCACCAACTCGTATACAGTCAAGTAGATAAGGCAGCACACTGCAGCGCTAAAACATGCAAGCATGAAACACGAAAATTGAACTGCATTACTGCACTAGAAATATGAAAAATTAGACCGTTTAGCGCATAAAAATGGCCAATTATATGTGTACCTGGTAGCCACTTTAGGGCATCTCTCTTATACCAGGTCCTACTCTTTCCTTTCCTCGCTGAGAATAAACGTCTCCATCTGAATGGGTACCTGTGAAACCTCTTCTTAGACTAAAATTCTCTCTCTCTGTGGAGGGGTTATGGAACTGTTGCGATTAAAACACCTGTAGCTAAGAGGCGGGGTGGTGCTCGGTCAGAAAGCAAAAGAATACATTAAAAAAACTGATCGTCACATCCAAACGTAGACTAAGTGTGAACAAGTGCTGAACCTAGAGTCACCAACCTAGAGTCACCAACTAGAGTCTTCTCCAACGTAGGCGCCGAGAAACATCGGCACTTGTAGTCCCTCTGTTGTCCGTGGGCTGAGTAGTCTCTAGGAGCCCGCTACCTTGGGTTTCGGGAGTTAATGTGATATGCACAGGCTCTGATTCTTTAGCTTTTACAGCACAGCCTATCCCGGGAAAACGATGGTCAGTCTGTTATTAAGTCTCTCACCAGTAATCAAGGGCTCTGCACTGATACCGTGGGTACCAGGGGTCACAGTCTCTGTACTGATACCGTGGGTACCAGGGGGTCACAGTCTCTGCACTGGCCAATGCCTCTGCACGGGTCTGAAAGCGCCCCTCTCCAGTCACAGCAGAGTCCGCTTTGATGTATTCAGAAGATGCAGTCTTTCTGGGCAATCTCCCTGTATTTGGAGAGCTCTCTCTCTTGGTGTGCAGCTGCGGCTTGCTCTGACTGCTGCTCACGCTGCTCTGCTCCTCACGCGCGCGCCTTTCCCGCTCTCTGCCCGGCTTCTTTCCTGTCCCAGTCTCTTAAGTCTGCCTCCTGGGGAACCTGTAGCACAGCTCAGTGGTTTCAGGCATAGAGCTGAGAAGGTAACCGCCCCCGGACTCTTCTTGTGCTTCACCTCCTTACAGCTGTAGGCTTGTATTTTTAGGCTGGGAAGGACCCAATAACCTGGGACCTTCCCAGCCTGATAAAATAAGCCAGCAGCTGTCTCACATTGTACGGTTACCAAAAAGAGGGGGACCCCATATAATTTTTTTATTAGGTTAAAACAGACTAAAAACACCTTCGTAAATGCACTTACGACGCATGTACTTTTTTATATCTGCAGATTTACTGCATCTAATTCTATGGAGAATTTCCACACAGAAGACTGAACATACCCTTAGAAAACTGCACCACGTATAATTTTATGCAACGTAAAAAAAGAAGCACAATGAATATGGGATTTCTATTAATCCCATCCACTGGGCTTGTACAGCGAAAATACCGTGGGCATACAACCTAAGGCAAAAAACCCTGTGTATATGCTTCTATTCTAAAACTATCCCTCATCCTCCAGTTATTCCTACACTGAATGCAGATAACAGCGGTTTTACTAGAGAAAGGACAGTATGTGGCACTGAAAAGGACTTTTGTTTTAATGGTTCAGCAAATACTGCAATGGCAATTAAACACTGCCTATATGCTAGCTCTAATCTAATCTTCCTCCTAAATCAACTCTTCCTAAACTGCTTCCAGAAGAGAGTGTTAAGGTACCGTCACACTGGCCAACTTAACAACGATATCGCTAGCGATCCGTGACGTTGCAGCGTCCTGGCTAGCGATATCGTTGTGTTTGACACGCAGCAGCAATCTGGATCCTGCTGTGACATTGTTGGTCGGAGCAGAAAGTCCAGAACTTTATTTCGTCGCTGGATCTCCCGCAGACATCGCTGAATCGGCGTGTGTGATGCCAATTCAGTGATGTCTTCACTAGTAACCAGGGTAAACAGGGCCGCGCTTAGTAACCCGATGTTTACCCTGGTTACCAGCGTAAATGTAAAAAAAAAAAAAACACTACATACTTACATTCCGGTGTCTGTCGCGTCCCCCGGCGTTCTGCTTCCCTGCACTGTCAGCGCCGGCTAGCCGTAAAGCAGATTACAGCGGTGACGTCACCGCTGTGCTTTACGGCCAGCCGGCGCTCACAGTCAGTGCAGGAAAGCAGAACGACGGGGGACAGACACCGGAATGTAAGTATGTAGTGTTTGTTTTTTTTTACGTTTACGCTGGTAACCGGGGTAAACATCGGGTTAATAAGCGTGGCCCTGCGCTTAGTAGCCCGATGTTTACCCTGGTTACCAGGGGACTTCGCATATTTGGTCACTGGAGAGCTGTCTGTGTGACAGCTCTCCAGCGACCACACAGCGACGCTGCAGCGATCGGGATCGTTGTCTAGATCGCTGCAGCGTCGCTAAATGTGACGGTACCTTTAAGCAATGCATCAACGAGTCTTATATAAGCCTAGATGATGCAATGCGACTGACCAATCACAGTAATGGCAATAGAAAACATGGCTACAACATTAACAAATATGGCAGGTAATCCTGCAAGTGTATTGGCTAACAGCTGCAAAGTATACACGGTGGAGACTTGAGCATGGCGCTCGAGCACCGCAATACTTGATTGAGTAGAAAGCATACCCGAGTGCTCTGAAGCTCAATTGAGTATCGAGCAGTGGCGAGCACGCTCGGTCATCACTAAGGGATCCGTTATAAATATTCACCATTGCTGCTTTCACAAAGATGACTTCCAGCTCTTGAACTACGAGCACTAATACATTCACATTATCATCTACATACTATTCATATGTGATTTAGGTTGTTTATTGGCCAAAAGCATATTCTCTGGTATTATAGTTGATCAAAATAGCTTGTAACCTTCAGCTTCTTCCCCATGGGATAGGCTGAGAACAGAAAGATAGAGAAGATAGTGTAGGTGATGATGGTGTTTATCTTCCATAATCTGTGTGTGAGTATAATTGGCAAGGGTTCACATATCTATAGGCAGGGCATACAGTGACTATTCAGCTTCTTGAGAAATAAGGCTTAGCTCATGTTGTCCTAATGTATTTTATGGGTGGACACAGATTTCTTTTCTGGATCCTTACAACATTACAAACCAACTGAAACATCACAGACAGGAGATGGAGACAAGTACTGCTATTTTTGGGGGGTTAGGGGCACCATTTTATTCACTGTTATACGGTCCCCTACTTTTAGGAACCCCATGGTTTTACAAAACTGTCAAATTACATTTCTTAACTTCTGCAAGTGCCATCATCTAAATTAGTCTAAATTCTTGGCTGCTGCTCAGAAATTGCTAGTAAGTAATCCCAATTGTATCTCTGGCAGAGGTGTTTTTAACCTCTTCATGACCCAGCCTATTTTGACCTTAATATAGTTTAGATAGTCTGACACGTCACTCCTTAGAGAATCCGGTGCTCAGTAAAGGGATGCCAACCCCTATATCAACAATAATACAATATAAATCTGGCACTCAATTTTTCATGAAGAGCTTATTTATTTATTTTCATATTCTCAAAATAATTCATAATGTTTCGGTGTTTATGACCTTCACCAGACTAGGATACAGAAAGAAAAAGAGAAAAATATAGCAATCAATTATAATCCATACTTAATATAAATCCCCAAAACATCAAAAATTCTCATAATATATTGGATCCTATATCACATCATGAAAAAGCTATATATTTAATTCATTTAAACAAATACATCAAGAAAAATATTTTTCAAGGATAATTATATCCAGTGATATAAGGTTCAACATATTTTACAATATGGGTCTAGGCAGATTTACATATTTTGTAACATACTGTAGATCCAATGCATATCAAACACCAGTAGAAATTGAAATTAGCATATTTAGCCACAAGAATCTATAATATGAATGGTATATGCTCCAGTGTGGGTCCACATTCAAACCAAAAAGGGTGACGAAAAAGGTCCCATAAACCAAAAACAAGAAAAATGACGCTTACCAAGGACTGCAGTAACTGAGAAAACCGACCTAAGATGTATATATGACTCCTTCAGGAGTCCTACAGAAAAAAGTACAAAGGCGTCGGTAAAAAAAAAAAAAAATTATTCGTACCTCCTTTAAATCATAAAAAGTGACTTAAAGAAAAAGAAAGCTTACCATAAATGTGTCCGGTGACCCTAACGCTACCTACCGCAAAAAGCGGCCCGATGAATAGCTGCACACTAATCTAGCCCCACGTCCGCCCTAAATAACCCCTAACCCGGAAGTGACGTCAGAGAAATGCGCCTGGAACGCTGCGTGAAGCGCAAGGGAAACCAGCGCCCCCGGAAATACGTCACCTCCGTGTCTAAAGGTCAATTCACCTCCGTGGAACACGGTGACGGAATGCAGAAGTGAACGGTCAGCTTTAAAATGAAGAAGAAAGGTTCCAGACTGCAGTGATTCGGGGTATTCAGCGATGGAGCGTGCGGATCAGGTAAGTATAATGTGAAATAAAGAGTCAATTGACTGCCTATAAAGATAAGAAAAAGAACATTAAAACCTCAAAAAGGGCTAATATTACATTCATAAACAATTCCTAAACCAACAATAATCTGTTTCCTTGCTTTTATATATTCCAATAGAATCTGCATCAGTTGTTTATATACCATCTACAATAAGGTTCCATATAATAATCTATCACCATATATACCACTGAATACAGGGAAAACATTTTTTTTTTACAATAAATTATTAGGGACAACTAGGGTTGAGCGAAACGGGTCGTTCATTTTCAAAAGTCGCCAACTTTTGGCAAAGTCGGGTTTCATGAAACCCGATCCGACCCCTGTGCTGGGTCGGCCATGCGGTACGCGACTTCCGCGCCAAAGTCGCGTTTCAATGACGCGAAAAGCGCCATTTCTCAGCCAATGAAGGTAAACGCAGAGTGTGGGCAGCGTGATGACATAGGTCCTGGTCCCCACCATCTTAGAGAAGGGCATTGCAGTGATTGGCTTGCTGTCCGCGGCGTCACAGGGGCTATAAAGGGGAGTTCCCGCCGACCGCCATCTTACTGCTGCTGATCTGAGCCTAGGGAGAGGTTGCTGCCGCTTCGTCAGAAGCAGGGATAGCGTTAGGCAGGGTCCATTAACCACCAAACCGCTTGTGCTGTAGCGATTTCCACTGCCCAACACCACCTTCGGTGTGCAGGGACAGTGGAAGCTACACTTTTTTTTTTTTCCCCCTCAGCGCTGTAGCTCATTGGGCTGCCCTAGAAGGCTCCCTGATAGCTGCATTGCTGTGTGTACGCCGCTGTGCAAACCAACTGCTTTTTTCAAAGCATAAATCCTCTTGTTCCTTCCTTTCTGCACAGCTATCTTTTTTGTTTGTACACACTTTTTATTTAATTTGTGCATCAGTCCACTCCTTATTGCTGCCTGCCATACCTGGCTGAGATTACTGCAGGGAGATAGTAATTGAAGGACACTCCCTGTTTTTTTTTTTTTTTTTGTGGGAGATTAAGATTGACATTTCTGCTAGAGTGCCATCCCTGTCTGTGTCATCTCTCACTCAGTGGGCCATAGAAAGCCTATTTATTTTTTTGCTTGATTTGGGTTATAAAATCTACCTGAAAAAATCACTACATCAATCAGTGGGAGAAAAATATTGGCCTCAGGGCTTGTGTGCCACTCTTGACTCCTGTGTGTGCCATCTCTCACTCAGTGGGCCATAGAAAGCCTATTTATTTTTTTGCTTGATTTTGGTTCTAAAATCTACCTGAAAAAATCACTACATCAATCAGTGGGAGAAAAATATTGGCCTCAGGGCTTGTGTGCCACTCCTGACTCCTGTGTGCATCATCACTCACTCAGTGGGCCATAGAAAGCCCATTTTTTTTTTTTTTTTGCTTTATTTGGGTTCTAAATTCTACCTGAAAAAATCAATAAATCAATCAGTGGGAGATTAATATTGGCCTTTGGGCTTGTGTGCCAGTCCTAAGCGTGCCATCTCTCTCTCTCAGATAGTGGGCCATAGAAAGCCTATTTTTTTTTTTTTTTATTGGGTTTATAAATTTTCCCTGGAACCAAAAAAGAAAAAGTGGGAGATTAATATTGGCCTCTGGGCTTGTGTGCCACTCCTGAGCGTGCCATCTCTCTCACAAATAGTGGGCCATAGAAAGCCTATTTATTTTTTTGCTTGATTTGGGTTCTAAAATGTACCTGAAAAAATCACTACATCAATCAGTGGGAGAAAAATATTGGCCTCAGGGCTTGTGTGCCACTCCTGACTCCTGTGTGCATCATCACTCACTCAGTGGGCCATAGAAAGCCCATTTTTTTTTTTTTTGCTTTATTTGGGTTCTAAATTCTACCTGAAAAAATCAATAAATCAATCAGTGGGAGATTAATATTGGCCTTTGGGCTTGTGTGCCAGTCCTAAGCGTGCCATCTCTCTCTCTCAGATAGTGGGCCATAGAAAGCCTATTTATTTATTTTTTTTTTTATTGGGTTTATAAATTTTCCCTGGAAAAAAAAAAAAATTGGGAGATTAATATTGGCCTCTGGGCTTGTGTGCCAGTCCTGAGCGTGCCATCTCTCTCACAAATAGTGGGCCATAGAAAGCCTATTTATTTATTTTTTTTTGGTTTTATAAATTCTCCCTTAAAAAAAAAAGGGAGATTAATATTGGCCTTTGGGCTTGTGTGCCAGTCCTAAGCGTGCCATCTCTCTCTGTCTCTCAGATAGTGGGCCATAGAAAGCCTGTTTATTATTTTTTTTATTGGGTTTATAAATTTTCCCTGGAACAAAAAAAAAAAAGTGGGAGATAAATATTGGCCTCTGGGCTTGTGTGCCACTCCTGACTCCTGTGTGCGTCATCTCTCACTCAGTGGGCCATGGAAAGCCTTTTTTTGTTTTATTTGTTTTCTAAATTCTCCCTGAAAAAATCATTTTATTTTATTTGGTTTCTAAATTCTTCCTGAAAAAATCATTTTATTCTATTATTTTTTTTCCTAAAGTCTCCCTGAAAAAAAACCAAAAAAAACAAAACAGTGGGAGATTAATATTGCCCTTTCTGCTTGTGTGCCAGTCTTGACTCCTGGGTGTGCCATCTCTCTCTCTCTCTCCAATTGTGGGCCATAGAAAGCCTATTATTTTTTTAGCTTGATTTGGGTTCCAAAATCTACCTGAAAAAATCACTACATCAATCAGTGGGAGATAAATATTGGCCTCTGGGCTTGTGTGCCACTCCTGACTCCTGTGTGCGTCATCTCTCACTCAGTGGGCCATAGAAAGCCTTTTTTTGTTTTATTTGTTTTCTAAATTCTCCCTGAAAAAATCATTTTATTTTATTTGGTTTCTAAATTCTTCCTGAAAAAATCATTTTATTCTATTTTTTTTTTCCTAAAGTCTCCCTGAAAAAAACCAAAAAAAAAACAAATCAGTGGGAGATTAATATTGCCCTTTCTGCTTGTGTGCCAGTCTTGACTCCTGGGTGTGCCATCTCTCTCTCTCTCTCCAATTGTGGGCCATAGAAAGCCTATTATTTTTTTTAGCTTGATTTGGGTTCCAAAATCTACCTGAAAAAATCACTACATCAATCAGTGGGAGATAAATATTGGCCTCTGGGCTTGTGTGCCACTCCTGACTCCTGTGTGCGTCATCTCTCACTCAGTGGGCCATAGAAAGCCTTTTTTTGTTTTATTTGTTTTCTAAATTCTCCCTGAAAAAATCATTTTATTTTATTTGGTTTCTAAATTCTTCCTGAAAAAATCATTTTATTCTATTATTTTTTTTTTCCTAAAGTCTCCCTGAAAAAAAAAAAAAAAAAAAAAATCAGTGGGAGATTAATATTGCCCTTTCTGCTTGTGTGCCAGTCTTGACTCCTGGGTGTGCCATCTCTCTCTCTCTCTCCAATTGTGGGCCATAGAAAGCCTATTATTTTTTTAGCTTGATTTGGGTTCCAAAATCTACCTGAAAAAATCACTACATCAATCAGTGGGAGATAAATATTGGCCTCTGGGCTTGTGTGCCACTCCTGACTCCTGTGTGCGTCATCTCTCACTCAGTGGGCCATAGAAAGCCTTTTTTTGTTTTATTTGTTTTCTAAATTCTCCCTGAAAAAATCATTTTATTTTATTTGGTTTCTAAATTCTTCCTGAAAAAATCATTTTATTCTATTTTTTTTTTCCTAAAGTCTCCCTGAAAAAAAAAAAAAAAAAACAAATCAGTGGGAGATTAATATTGCCCATTCTGCTTGTGTGCCAGTCTTGACTCCTGGGTGTGCCATCTCTCTCTCTCTCCAATTGTGGGCCATAGAAAGCCTATTATTTTTTTTAGCTTGATTTGGGTTCCAAAATCTACCTGAAAAAATCACTACATCAATCAGTGGGAGATAAATATTGGCCTCTGGGCTTGTGTGCCACTCCTGACTCCTGTGTGCGTCATCTCTCACTCAGTGGGCCATAGAAAGCCTTTTTTTGTTTTATTTGTTTTCTAAATTCTCCCTGAAAAAATCATTTTATTTTATTTGGTTTCTAAATTCTTCCTGAAAAAATCATTTTATTCTATTATTTTTTTTTCCTAAAGTCTCCCTGAAAAAAACAAAAAAAAAAACAAATCAGTGGGAGATTAATATTGCCCTTTCTGCTTGTGTGCCAGTCTTGACTCCTGGGTGTGCCATCTCTCTCTCTCTCTCCAATTGTGGGCCATAGAAAGCCTATTATTTTTTTTAGCTTGATTTGGGTTCCAAAATCTACCTGAAAAAATCACTACATCAATCAGTGGGAGATAAATATTGGCCTCTGGGCTTGTGTGCCACTCCTGACTCCTGTGTGCGTCATCTCTCACTCAGTGGGCCATAGAAAGCCTTTTTTTGTTTTATTTGTTTTCTAAATTCTCCCTGAAAAAATCATTTTATTTTATTTGGTTTCTAAATTCTTCCTGAAAAAATCATTTTATTCTATTATTTTTTTTTCCTAAAGTCTCCCTGAAAAAAAAAAAAAAAAAAAAAAATCAGTGGGAGATTAATATTGCCCTTTCTGCTTGTGTGCCAGTCTTGACTCCTGGGTGTGCCATCTCTCTCTCTCTCTCTCTCCAATTGTGGGCCATAGAAAGCCTATTATTTTTTTAGCTTGATTTGGGTTCCAAAATCTACCTGAAAAAATCACTACATCAATCAGTGGGAGATAAATATTGGCCTCTGGGCTTGTGTGCCACTCCTGACTCCTGTGTGCGTCATCTCTCACTCAGTGGGCCATAGAAAGCCTTTTTTTGTTTTATTTGTTTTCTAAATTCTCCCTGAAAAAATCATTTTATTTTATTTGGTTTCTAAATTCTTCCTGAAAAAATCATTTTATTCTATTTTTTTTTTTTCCTAAAGTCTCCCTGAAAAAAAAAAAAAAAAAACAAATCAGTGGGAGATTAATATTGCCCATTCTGCTTGTGTGCCAGTCTTGACTCCTGGGTGTGCCATCTCTCTCTCTCTCTCCAATTGTGGGCCATAGAAAGCCTATTATTTTTTTAGCTTGATTTGGGTTCCAAAATCTACCTGAAAAAATCACTACATCAATCAGTAGGAGATAAATATTGGCCTCTGGGCTTGTGTGCCACTCCTGACTCCTGTGTGCGTCATCTCTCACTCAGTGGGCCATAGAAAGCCTTTTTTTGTTTTATTTGTTTTCTAAATTCTCCCTGAAAAAATCATTTTATTTTATTTGGTTTCTAAATTCTTCCTGAAAAAATCATTTTATTCTATTATTTTTTTTTCCTAAAGTCTCCCTGAAAAAAACCAAAAAAAAAACAAATCAGTGGGAGATTAATATTGCCCTTTCTGCTTGTGTGCCAGTCTTGACTCCTGGGTGTGCCATCTCTCTCTCTCTCTCCAATTGTGGGCCATAGAAAGCCTATTATTTTTTTTAGCTTGATTTGGGTTCCAAAATCTACCTGAAAAAATCACTACATCAATCAGTGGGAGATAAATATTGGCCTCTGGGCTTGTGTGCCACTCCTGACTCCTGTGTGCGTCATCTCTCACTCAGTGGGCCATAAAAAGCCTTTTTTTGTTTTATTTGTTTTCTAAATTCTCCCTGAAAAAATCATTTTATTTTATTTGGTTTCTAAATTCTTCCTGAAAAAATCATTTTATTCTATTATTTTTTTTTCCTAAAGTCTCCCTTAAAAAAAAACAAAAAAAACAAATCAGTGGGAGATTAATATTGCCCTTTCTGCTTGTGTGCCAGTCTTGACTCCTGGGTGTGCCATCTCTCTCTCTCTCTCCAATTGTGGGCCATAGAAAGCCTATTATTTTTTTAGCTTGATTTGGGTTCCAAAATCTACCTGAAAAAATCACTACATCAATCAGTGGGAGATAAATATTGGCCTCTGGGCTTGTGTGCCACTCCTGACTCCTGTGTGCGTCATCTCTCACTCAGTGGGCCATAGAAAGCCTTTTTTTGTTTTATTTGTTTTCTAAATTCTCCCTGAAAAAATCATTTTATTTTATTTGGTTTCTAAATTCTTCCTGAAAAAATCATTTTATTCTATTTTTTTTTTCCTAAAGTCTCCCTGAAAAAAAAACAAACAAAAACAAATCAGTGGGAGATTAATATTGCCCTTTCTGCTTGTGTGCCAGTCTTGACTCCTGGGTGTGCCATCTCTCTCTCTCTCTCCAATTGTGGGCCATAGAAAGCCTATTATTTTTTTTAGCTTGATTTGGGTTCCAAAATCTACCTGAAAAAATCACTACATCAATCAGTGGGAGATAAATATTGGCCTCTGGGCTTGTGTGCCACTCCTGACTCCTGTGTGCGTCATCTCTCACTCAGTGGGCCATAGAAAGCCTTTTTTTGTTTTATTTGTTTTCTAAATTCTCCCTGAAAAAATCATTTTATTTTATTTGGTTTCTAAATTCTTCCTGAAAAAATCATTTTATTCTATTATTTTTTTTCCTAAAGTCTCCCTGAAAAAAAAAAAAAAAAAAACAAATCAGTGGGAGATTAATATTGCCCTTTCTGCTTGTGTGCCAGTCTTGACTCCTGGGTGTGCCATCTCTCTCTCTCTCTCTCCAATTGTGGGCCATAGAAAGCCTACTATTTTTTTAGCTTGATTTGGGTTCCAAAATCTACCTGAAAAAATCACTACATCAATCAGTGGGAGATAAATATTGGCCTCTGGGCTTGTGTGCCACTCCTGACTCCTGTGTGCGTCATCTCTCACTCAGTGGGCCATAGAAAGCCTTTTTTTGTTTTATTTGTTTTCTAAATTCTCCCTGAAAAAATCATTTTATTTTATTTGGTTTCTAAATTCTTCCTGAAAAAATCATTTTATTCTATTTTTTTTTTCCTAAAGTCTCCCTGAAAAAAAGAAAAAAAAAAACAAATCAGTGGGAGATTAATATTGCCCTTTCTGCTTGTGTGCCAGTCTTGACTCCTGGGTGTGCCATCTCTCTCTCTCTCTCCAATTGTGGGCCATAGAAAGCCTATTATTTTTTTTAGCTTGATTTGGGTTCCAAAATCTACCTGAAAAAATCACTACATCAATCAGTGGGAGATAAATATTGGCCTCTGGGCTTGTGTGCCACTCCTGACTCCTGTGTGCGTCATCTCTCACTCAGTGGGCCATAGAAAGCCTTTTTTTGTTTTATTTGTTTTCTAAATTCTCCCTGAAAAAAATCATTTTATTTTATTTGGTTTCTAAATTCTTCCTGAAAAAATCATTTTATTCTATTATTTTTTTTCCTAAAGTCTCCCTTAAAAAAAAAAAAAAATCAAATCAGTGGGAGATTAATATTTACATTTGTGCTTCAGTGACAGTCCTGCGTGTGTGGCATCTCTCTCATTTGCTGCCACCAACAACAGAGTGTGTAACATTGTGCCTGATTTTCGTTGTGGTCTCACTCACCTGTAAAGGGGTAGCTAAATCATACTGAAGTTATAGCTCACCGTGTAATTTGTGTGACAGCAACAAATACCGTTAGTTTGTTTACGTTTTTAAAACAATGAGGAAGTATGGTGGAAGAGGTCGTGGCCGGGGGCGTTCATTGTCAGCTGGTAATGAGGGTAGTGGTAGTGGTGGAGCATCAGCTGGTCGTGGGAAAAAAAATATTGCACATAAGTCTGAAGCTGTGGAGCCAGGTTCGTCGTCAGGCTACACAAGGCCTCGAACGCTCCCTTTTCTGGGAGTAGGAAAACCGCTTTAAAGCCGGAGCAGCAAGAGCAAGTTTTGGCTTATCTTGCTGACTCAGCCTCTAGCTCTTTTGCCTCCTCTCGTGAAACTGGTAAATGTCAAAGCAGCGCGTCGTTAGTGGATGTTCACGGTCAGGGACAAGTCGCTTCCTTGTCCTCTTCAGCAAAAACAACAACAGAGAAGAATGCAGCAGGCGACACAACGGGTTACTCCATGGAGCTCTTTACACATACCGTCCCTGGCTTAGAAAGTGAAGCAGTTAACAGTCCATGCCCATTACAAGTTGAATCTGACATGGAGTGCACTGATGCACAGCCACAGCCAGACTACTATGCTGGTCCTTTGACTCAGACCACAACATTGCCCTCGCAGGGTGCTGATCAAGAATCAGACCCTGATGAGACTATGTTGCCCCATCACGAACGCTATACCACCGACCGACACGGTGACACAGACGAAGTTGCACACGAGCTACAAGAAGAGGTAATAGATGACCCAGTTCTTGACCCCGATTGGCAGCCATTGGGGGAACAGGGTGCAGGCGGCAGCAGTTCTGAAGCGGAGGAGGAGGGGCCGCAGCAGGCATCAACATCGCAACAGGTTCCATCTGCCGGGCCCGTATCTTGCCCAAAACGCGTGGCAAAGCCAAAACCTGTTGGAGGACAGCGTGGCCATCCGGTTAAAGCTCAGTCTGCAATGCCTGAAAAGGTATCCGATGCTAGAAAGAGTGCAGTCTGGCATTTTTTTAAACAACATCCAATTGATCAGCGCAAAGTCATTTGTCAAAAATGTTCAACTACCTTAAGCAGAGGACAGAATCTGAAAAGTCTCAATACAAGTTGCATGCATAGACATTTAACCACCATGCATTTGCAAGCCTGGACTAACTACCAAACGTCCCTTAAGGTTGTAGCACCCTCGGCCAATGAAGCTAGTCAGCAACGCAACATCCCTTCCGGCAGTGTAGGGCCACCATTTTCCGCACCACCTGCAGTATCTGTGCAGGTTTCTTTGCCAGGCCAAAGCAGTCAGGGTCAGGGAATCACCAGTTTCGTAGTAGGAAACACTGCATCTAGGGCACCGGCGGCAACAATACCATCTCCCACCGTCTCTCAGTCTGCCATGTCCACCGGCACCCCCGCTAGTTCCACGATCTCCAGCTCTCCAGTCCAGCTCACCCTACATGAGACTATGGTTAGAAAAAGGAAGTACTTAGCCTCGCATCCGCGTACACAGGGTTTGAACGCACACATAGCTAGACTAATCTCGTTAGAGATGATGCCCTACCGGTTAGTTGAAAACGAAGCTTTCAAAGCCCTGATGGACTACGCTGTACCACGCTACGAGCTACCCAGTCGACACTTTTTTTCCAGAAAAGCCATCCCAGCCCTCCACCAGCATGTTAAAGAGCGCATCGTCCATGCACTCAGGCAATCTGTGAGCACAAAGGTGCACCTGACAACAGATGCATGGACCAGTAGGCATGGCCAGGGACGTTACGTGTCCATCACGGCACACTGGGTAAATGTGGTGGATGCAGGGTCCACAGGGGACAGCAAGTTTGGGACAGTTCTGCCTAGCCCACGGTCTAGGAAACAATTGGCTGTAGCCGTTCGCACCCCCTCCTCCTCCTCTTCGTCCTCCGGCAGAAGCGAGAGCTCGTCCACAGACCGCAGTCGCACAACCACTCCATCCGCAGCTGCCACTGTTGCACACCAGGTCTCCCATTATGGGGCAGCTACTGGCAAACGTCAGCAGGCTGTATTGGCTATGAAGTGTTTGGGCGACAACAGACACACCGCGGAAGTTCTGTCCGAGTTCTTGCAGAAAGAAACGCAGTCGTGGCTGGGCACTGTAGATCTTGAGGCAGGCAAGGTAGTGAGTGATAACGGAAGGAATTTCATGGCTGCCATCTCCCTTTCCCAACTGAAACACATTCCTTGCCTGGCTCACACCTTAAACCTGGTGGTGCAGTGCTTCCTGAAAAGTTATCCGGGGTTATCCGACCTGCTCCTCAAAGTGCGTGGACTTTGCTCACATATCCGCCGTTCGCCCGTACACTCCAGCCGTATGCAGACCTATCAGCATTCTTTGAACCTTCCCCAGCATCGCCTAATCATAGACGTTGCAACAAGGTGGAACTCAACACTGCACATGCTTCAGAGACTGTGTGAACAGAGGCGGGCTGTTATGTTTTTGTGGGAGGATACACATACACGGGCAGGCAGTAGGATGGCAGACATGGAGTTGTCAGGTGTGCAGTGGTCGAAGATTCAAGACATGTGTCAAGTCCTTCAGTGTTTTGAGGAATGTACACGGCTGGTTAGTGCAGACAACGCCATAATAAGCATGAGCATCCCCCTAATGCGTCTGCTGATGCAAAGTTTGACGCACATAAAGGATCAGGCGTCTGCAGCTGAGGAAGAGGAAAGCCTTGATGACAGTCAGCCATTGTCTGGCCAGGGCAGTGTACAGGACGAGGTAGCGGGCGAAGAGGAGGAGGAGGACGAGGAGGATGATGGGGATGATTATATTTTTAATGAGGAAGCTTTTCCGGGGCCACTGGAAATTGGTGGCGCGGCAAGGCCGGGTTCTGGTTTTTTGAGGGACACAAGTGACGTGGATTTGCCTGAAACTGCCCCTCAACCAAGCACAACCGCAGATTTGAGAACTGGAACTTTGGCCCACATGGCGGATTATGCCTTACGTATCCTCAAAAGGGACACACGCATAACTAAAATGATGAATGATGACGATTACTGGTTGGCCTGCCTCCTTGATCCTCGCTATAAAGGCAAATTGCAAAATATAATGCCACATGAGAACTTGGAACTAATATTAGCAACCAAACAATCAACTCTTGTTGACCGTTTGCTTCTGGGATTCCCTGCACACAGCGCCCGTGATCGTTCTCACACGAGCTGCAGGGGCCAGCAGACCAGAGGAGTTAGAGGGGCAGAAATCAGAAGTGGCGTTGGCCAGAGGGGTTTTCTGACCAGGTTGTGGAGTGATTTTGCTATGACCGCAGACAGGACAGGTACTGCAGCATCAATTCAAAGTGACAGGAGACAACATTTGTCCAGTATGGTTACAAACTATTTTTCATCCCTTATCGATGTTCTCCCTCAACCGTCATTCCCATTTGATTACTGGGCATCAAAATTAGACACCTGGCCAGAATTGGCAGAATATGCATTGCAGGAGCTTGCTTGCCCGGCAGCTAGTGTCCTATCAGAAAGAGTATTCAGTGCTGCAGGTTCAATACTAACAGAAAAAAGGACTCGTCTGGCTACCCAAAATGTAGATGATCTAACCTTCATTAAAATGAACCACAACTGGATTTCGAAATCTTTTGCCCCACCTTGCCCGGCTGACACCTAGCTTTCCTATGAAAAGGTCTTGCCTGTGGACTATTCTGAATGCCTTTTCCAATCTCGTAATTTTCTGCACCTGATTGTCCAGCATACGACATGTTTACACCTCACTAAATTGCCAAACTCCCCACACGGGGCCGTGGTATCGACACTTGGCGACAGCACCCGTGAGAGTGCAGTTTGTCTGAAGAGGTGGGTGAGCCCGCTTTTGGTCGACGGCACTGCCACTGGGTCCCTCCTAGTACAATAAAGTGTCTCTGGCGGTGGTGGTGCGCACCCAACGTCAGACACACCGTTGTAATATGAGGGGCCCTGGGCCTGTACCGCCGGCCACAAGACAGTTCCCCCCCCAGCTCAAACAGTGCTCTACCACTTGCAAAATTATCTCACAGCTCCACCAATGTTTAGTCTATGCGCTGACATCCTTCAATGCCTGCCACTGACAATACCATTGTATTGACATTTTTGTTATGTTAGGCCTTCGATGCCTGTCTGCGGTCACTCCTTCCACTAGGCCTCCACTGACCACACCACTGCTGCCCGTGTACCCCTGGAACCAATTTAAAATTGCCTACAGCCATGTGTTATTATTTTAGGCCTTCGATGCCTGTCTGCGGTCACTCCTTCCACTAGGCCTTCACTGACCACACCACTGCTGCCTGTGTACCCCTGGAACCAATTTAAAATTGCCTACAGCCATGTGTTATTATTTTAGGCCTTCGATGCCTGTCTGCGGTCACTCCTTCCACTAGGCCTCCACTGACCACACCACTGCTGCCCGTGTACCCCTGTAACCAATTTAAAATTGCCTACAGCCATGTGTTATTATTTTAGGCCTTCGATGCCTGTCTGCGGTCACTCCTTCCACTAGGCCTCCACTGACCACACCACTGCTGCCCGTGTACCCCTGGAACCAATTTAAAATTGCCTACAGCCATGTGTTATTATTTTAGGCCTTCGATGCCTGTCTGCGGTCACTCCTTCCACTAGGCCTCCACTGACCACACCACTGCTGCCCGTGTACCCCTGGAACCAATTTAAAATTGCCTACAGCCATGTGTTATTATTTTAGGCCTTCGATGCCTGTCTGCGGTCACTCCTTCCACTAGGCCTCCACTGACCACACCACTGCTGCCCGTGTACCCCTGGAACCAATTTAAAATTGCCTACAGCCATGTGTTATTATTTTAGGCCTACGATGCCTGTCTGCGGTCACTGCTTCCACTAGGCCTCCACTGACCACACCACTGCTGCCCGTGTACCCCTGGAACCAATTTAAAATTGCCTACAGCCATGTGTTATTATTTTAGGCCTTCGATGCCTGTCTGCGGTCACTCCTTCCACTAGGCCTCCACTGACCACACCACTGCTGCCCGTGTACCCCTGGAACCAATTTAAAATTGCCTACAGCCATGTGTTATTATTTTAGGCCTTCGATGCCTGTCTGCGGTCACTCCTTCCACTAGGCCTCCACTGACCACACCACTGCTGCCCGTGTACCCCTGGAACCAACATCAGAAAATATAAAAATAAGTATTTTGCTTATAAAAAAGAAAATACTGGAGAGATATCAAATGCAGACATTTTAACATTAAAAACAAACACATACAAAAAAAATCTGGTACAGTACTAAAAATGGCCACCAGCTACAATAACTTTCTCCTGCAAGTAGTTAACTGAAAGGTTTTTTCAATTTTAAACACAGATATGGCATCCACCGAGTGTTGTCCTGTCGCGTCTTCTTTATATTATTGCCAAGAAGATGCAAAACAATGAAAATAATAAAATCATTATTTACCAAAAAAATAGAGTAAGTCAAAACCACATTGCAAATAAACATTCATTACAAATAAAGAAGCAGGGCGCGTCCGAGGGTGAGTATATACCTAATAAGAATATAATCACCCTCGGACGCGCCCTGCTTCTTTCCGACAGCCTTCCTTCCTAAGAATCAGCCCTTCCGTGGTGTAGAGAGAGGGTTTGTTACACTCCAAGGTGTTCCCCAGGTTGCCTTTCCTGAGCTTCGATCTTCCGGCTCTCGTTTAGTAGTTGTTGGAAACTACGCTGCATTAGGCCTACAAATTGGGTATGGGGTGTAGAGAGATGGTGTGTTCCACTCCAAGGTGTTCCCCAGGTTGCCTTTCCTGAGCTTCGATCTTCCGGCTCTCGTTTAGTAGTTGTTGGAAACTACGCTGCATTAGGCCTACAAATTGGGTATGGGGTGTAGAGAGATGGTGTGTTCCACTCCAAGGTGTTCCCCAGGTTTCCTCTCCAATGCTTCGATCATCATGCTCTCGTTTAGTAGTTGTTGGAAACTACGCTGCATTGGGCCTGCAAATTGGGTATGGGGTGTAGAGAGATGGTGTGTTCCACTCCAAGGTGTTCCCCAGGTTGCCTTTCCTGAGCTTCGATCTTCCGGCTCTCGTTTAGTAGTTGTTGGAAACTACGCTGCATTAGGCCTACAAATTGGGTATGGGGTGTAGAGAGATGGTGTGAGCCACTCCAAGGTGTTCTCCAGGTTGCCTTTCCTGAGCTTCGATCTTCCGGCTCTCGTTTAGTAGTTGTTGGAAACTACGCTGCATTAGGCCTACAAATTGGGTATGGGGTGTAGAGAGATGGTGTGATCCACTCCAAGGTGTTCTCCAGGTTGCCTTTCCTGAGCTTCGATCTTCCGGCTCTCCTTTAGTAGTTGTTGGAAACTACGCTGCATTAGGCCTACAAATTGGGTATGGGGTATAGAGAGATGGTGTGTTCCACTCCAAGGTGTTCCCCAGGTTTCCTCTCCAATGCTTCGATCATCATGCTCTCGTTTAGTAGTTGTTGGAAACTACGCTGCATTGGGCCTACAAATTGGGTATGGGGTGTAGAGAGATGGTGTGTTCCACTCCAAGGTGTTCCCCAGGTTGCCTTTCCTGAGCTTCGATCTTCCGGCTCTCGTTTAGTAGTTGTTGGAAACTACGCTGCATTAGGCCTACAAATTGGGTATGGGGTGTAGAGAGATGGTGTGATCCACTCCAAGGTGTTCTCCAGGTTGCCTTTCCTGAGCTTCGATCTTCCGGCTCTCGTTTAGTAGTTGTTGGAAACTACGCTGCATTAGGCCTACAAATTGGGTATGGGGTGTAGAGAGATGGTGTGTTCCACTCCAAGGTGTTCCCCAGGTTTCCTCTCCAATGCTTCGATCATCATGCTCTCGTTAGTAGTTGTTGGAAACTACGCTGCATGGGGCCTACAAATTGGGTATGGGGTGTAGAGAGATGGTGTGTTCCACTGTAGAGAGATGGTGTGTTCCACTCCAAGGTGTTCCCCAGGTTTCCTCGCCAATGCTTCGATCATCATGCTCTCGTTTAGTAGTTGTTGGAAACTACGCTGCATTAGGCCTACAAATTGGGTATGGGGTGTAGAGAGATGGTGTGTTCCACTCCAAGGTGTTCCCCAGGTTTCCTCGCCAATGCTTCGATCATCATGCTCTCGTTTAGTAGTTGTTGGAAACTACGCTGCATTAGACCTACAAATTGGGTATGGGGTGTAGAGAGATGGTGTGTTCCACTCCAAGGTGTTCTCCAGGTTGCCTTTCCTGAACTTCTATCTTCAGGCTCTCATTAAATTGTGGTTAAACGGAACAACTGCATTTGGCGTACTAGTTGGTTTGGGGCCTACTATCGGTGTCTGCCGCTCCTTGCTGTTCTCCTGGTTTCCTGTCCTGAAATTCCATTTTCAGGCGCTCGTTAAGTAGTTGTTAATGTTAGACTGCATTTGGCCTACTAGTTGGGTTGGGGCCTACTATCGGTGTCTGCCACTCCTTGCTGTTCTCCTCCACTGAACAAAGCTGTGCCGCCTGTTTACTACTGTTGCCAATTTTGAACTGCATTTCGACTACTTACTGATTTGGGCCTACTCTCTGTTTCAGCCTCTCATTCCAGTTGTCCTCCACTGCAGTGCCCCATGATTAGTCCTGTGTTACCAATTTTGAACTGCATTTAGCCCACTTTATTCTTTGGGCCTATATCTGTGTTTCCTCCTCATCCTGCCCATTGCCCAGCCAGTGATAGATGAGTCTGCTGGTACATTGACCCATAACGCAACATTTCCCGTGCACGCTACACTGCAAGATTGTGACCCTGCTGAAAGTCAGGTCCCCCTTCCCGCATACCATACCACCTTACACGGGGACAAACAGGAAGGTGCAGATGAAAGTGCAGGTTCCTTCATCAGGTGGGGGGAGGAATACTAGTTGGCGACGTCACTGGCACAGGGCCTCTCATAGTACGCAAAAGTGTTGCTGCCGGTGGGAGGCGCCCCCGCCGTGCAAACACACCGCTGTACTTTGAGGGGCCCTGTGCCAGTGCCAATGCCAACGAGTGGGCCCCCCCTGCTTGCTCAGGTTCACAGCACTTGCAAAGTTGAAATACTTACCTCTCCCTGCTCCACTGCCGTGACGTGGTCCAGATTTCCTGGGCCCACTAATTACTTGAACCAGCCCTACCCACCACAACTTTAGCCAAATGAACCCCAATTTCAAATGCCTTCCAATTATTATAAGGTAAATTACGCTTGACAAGCTTCATTAAGAAGAATGGATGGTTTTGACATTAAAATGGGCACTCTAGGTGTTTTCCTGGCCCCCACTCACTGCCGACTATGCTGCCCCATTGACTTGCATTGGGTTTCGTGTTTCGGTCGATCCCGACTTTACGTCATAATCGGCCGATTTCACTCGACCCGACTTTTGAGATAGTCGGGTTTTGCGAAACCCGGCTCGACTCTAAAAAGGTCAAGGTCGCTCAACTCTAGGGACAACCAATAATAAAAATTAAAGATAATATTCACCCACAAGTCTCAAGGTAAGGAATTCAAAACCTCCAACGTATCTTATACATTATATATATCTCCTCATTATAATGCTGACAGAAAAATCAGGTTACTAAAAAAGACCTGTGAGGTTATAATCCCTATTTAGTCCTTTAGGTTCTAAACTCTGCATATAGTGTATCCAAAAAGCTCTCTATGTAAAAGTTTTTTATTAATGTTACCTCCTCTTCTATTTAAAGAGACCTGTTTTAATACTAAAAATCGTAGCTGTGTAACGAAGTGACCAGCTTCACGGAAATGGTACGGGATGGGGAGATGATATTTTCCACAGCGAATATCCGATTTATGATGTGAAATGCGATCTTTAATCACCTGAGTTGTTTCACCTACATATATTTTCCCACAAGGACATTTTATAGCATATATTACTTGTCTAGAGTCGCAAGTATAGAATCCTTGAATAGGGATATCGGCTCCCGTTAAGGGATGGGAAATCTTTGGACCTTTCAATACATTTGCGCACTGTGCGCATTGTAGACAAGGAAAGGTACCTTTACGTGGTGTCTGTAGAAACGTCTGACGTGAGACACTAGACCAAGAGCCGAGAAAAAGATCCCACATGGAAAGACCCTAGAGGCTGACCCCACTGACTTCTCTGTCACACACCAAGGTAGGTGTGTCTAAACAAACCGTCCATGCAGGACAGGTGCACACACTGCCCGTATATATGTTCAGCATAAATAATATATGCTTTTCATTGCTGGATGTGGCGTTCCCCTTTGGGATACACCGTGGTGGGTTTATTACCATCTTATTATGGATTTGGATACACCGTGATGGGTCAATCATCAATCATTAATTACTAATCATTATCTTATTATGGATTCTGATGGGCACAATACCATGCACTGTATGTATATATATGTCTATGTACATTTATGGATTACTGTTATGTATATATCCTCTGCCTATTAACAGGTCTTCCTCCTCAGGTGATATGGTCATATCTGCGCTCCATTTGGTGTTGCCATAGTCTCTACCTACATACTATTCTTTGCTCCCTTCTAAACCTCCTACGAGCGTTCCCTCTTCCCTTGGCCAGATCATCATATTCCCTTTGATGCTTCTTCACCATCTATTACATCTTATGTCCTCCTTACTCTCTTCTTCGTCCAGCCGGCTTGGGACAGCGCATGCGCAACGCGATCCTATCAGGAATTGCGGTGTGTGCACGCGCAGTGTACCCGATGGACGCTGCACTACTTCCGGCATTATGCCTGTTCATCTGACATGGCGCGTGCGTTCCCCCTTCCCCCCGCTCTTCCTGGCGCCTCCTGATACTCCACACACAGCGGTATGTAATGATTGCGACTTTATGTTCTATTTATACCTGCTCAGTACACCTTTGATCACTACCCCTGACGAAGCTGCTGCGGCAGCGATACGCGTGGGGCCTGCTCTCACCATACCCCCTGTATTTCTTTGGGCTACCTTACCGGTTCCTCAACTTGCCACATGGAGACTTAATTTTGGCTGATCACCCTGTACCACCAATGTTGCTCCTCTTTATCAGCTTCATTCACTGCTGTCATCTGACTATCGACAGGTTGTATACATCTTGATTGCCCTGGGTATTATTACCTAAGCTGGATTACGCTGAACATATATACGGGCAGTGTGGGCACCTGTCCTGCATGGACGGTTTGTTTAGACACACCTCACTTGGTGTGTGACAGAGAAGTCAGTGGGGTCAGCCTCTAGGGTCTTTCCATGTGGGATCTTTCATATGGAGTATATAGGTTGATTTGGAGGTATTCATTATGCCATTGGCACATTTATTAGGCCTCTATTTGCCTTGGGGTATGGTGTATGTATAGATTTGTATATCTTGTTTTAAATGTTTTTAATATGCTTTTTTGAGGTGTAATAAAGGTTTTGATATTTATATACATATATGGCTTTTTCACTCTTTCGTGCGGTTGTGCATACCACATGAGTCTGTCCTTTTTCTCGGCTCTTGACCTGTTGTGATATACAGACTTGGTATTGCACCCCCTTATGCTTATTAGCTTACATAGGATATTGGTGCGCCCCCATTTCTTTTTCATTTGTGTGACGTGAGACACTAGAAGGAGAACCAATATCCGCTCTGACAATTTTATTTTTCAAATTACTCGGCCATCTAAAACAAGGCAAAAAAGGTGCTTGAAATTCTGGGACTTCCGGAAAACTCGCCTGTAATATATGCCAGTGTTTACGAACTTTATTGTGAAGTTTATACATGTAGGGATGAAACGTGTGAACTAGAGGGATCCTTTTGGATGACCCTGAGTCTCTGACTCGACTTAAATCATTACGGCATTGATGTAGTGCACGAAGTGGATAGCCCCTCTGTGAAAATTTCACTTACATTTCGTCGAGGCTATGAGAACACAGTGCTGGATCACTCACAATCCTGCATACTCTTTCAAACTGTGAGCGGGGAATTGATTTTTTTTAATGGCTCTAGGATGGCAACTTTGATAGAATAACAGGTTATTATGATCCGTATCCTTTACAAAAAGATCCACCATCAGTGTACCATCAGATTTTTGAATTATCTTAGTACCCAGAAAATTGATCTCTGTACGATCATAATTCAATGTGAAAGAAAGTTCAGGCCAAATTGAATTAATTTGGTCAAAGAATCTCTGCAAGCTTTCACATGGACCCTCCCTGTTGTGAATTCCGCTCTTGGGCTCCCTCTGGTGGTTTTAAGTGGAATGGCTGCTCCTTGGATTTAGCAGTCTGCAGCTGCTTCCACTGATTGTCTTTCTGCTCGGCTATTTATGCCTGGCTCTTCCCTTCAGCCAGTGCCACTTGTCAATGGTTCCTGGTTGGATTCACATCTTTGCTTGGATTTCCCTGATATCCTGACCAGTTCAGCAAAGATAAGTCCTTGCTTTGCTCTTTTCTGTCCACATGTTGTGGACTTATTCGTTCTGTGCATTCTATGTTTTGTCCAGCTTGTCAGTATGGATTATTTCAGTTAAGCTGGAAGCTCTGGGAAGCAGAGTTACCCTCCACACCTTTAGTCAGGTGTGGAGATTTTTGTAAACTCTGTGTGGATTTTTGTAGTTTTTAATACTGACCGCACAGTATTCTATCCTGTCCTATCTATCTAGCTAGACTGGCCTCCTGTGCTACATCCTGGTTTTATTCTGTGTATGTCTTTTCCCTCTCCACTCACAGTCATTACTTGTGGGGGGCTATCTATCCTTTGGGGATTTTCTCTGAGGCAAGACAGTTTTCCTGTTTCTATCTTTAGGGGTAGTAAATTCTCAGGCTGTGACAAGGTGCCTAGGGAGTGACAGGAGCATCCCACGGCTACTTCTAGTGTTGTGTTGAGCTTAGGGACTGCCGTCAGTACAGGTACCACCTCCTTCAGAGCTCATCCCATGTTGCTCCTAAACCACCAGTTCATAACAGTACAAGTGGCCAAAAATGAATTAAATGCATCTCAAAAGAAGGAAAAAAAAATTCTGAGCCATTTTTTTCTGTGCTCTGTTTTGTCTTTCTTTTCCTCTTGATCTCTGGGTGGTTCAGGATTTATGCTCTGGCATGGATGTTCAGGGTTTGTTTTCTCGTGTGGATCAACTTGCTGCAAGAGTACAGAGTATCCAAGATTATGTTGTCCAGACTCCGGCTTTGGAGCCTAAAATTCCTACTCCTGATTTGTTTTTTGGGGACAGATCCAAGTTTTTGAACTTTAAAAATAACTGCAAATTGTTTTTTGCTTTGAAAACCCGTTCTTCTGGTGATCCCATTCAGCAAGTTAAAATCATCATATCCTTGCTGCGTGGTGACCCTCAGGACTAGGCATTCTCCCTTGAATCAGGGGATCCGGCATTGCTGAATGTAGACGCATTTTTTCAAGCGCTCGGATTATTGTATGACGAACCTAATTCTGTGGATCATGCAGAAAAAACCCTTTTGGCCTTGTGTCAAGGTCAGGAAGCGGCAGAATTATACTGCCAGAAATTTAGGAAATGGTCTGTGCTCACTAAATGGAATGAGGATGCTCTGGCTGCTATTTTCAGAAAAGGTCTTTCTGAAGCCCTTAAAGATGTTATGGTGGGCTTCCCTACGCCTGCTGGTTTGAGCGAATCTACAGTGGGGCAAAAAAGTATTTAGTCAGTCAGCAATAGTGCAAGTTCCACCACTTAAAAAGATGTGAGGCGTCTGTAATTTACATCATAGGTAGACCTCAACTATCGGAGACAAACTGAGAAAAAAAAATCCAGAAAATCACATTGTCTGTTTTTTTATCATTTTTTTTGCATTTTATGGTGGAAAATAAGTATTTGGTCAGAAACAAACAATCAAGATTTCTGGCTCTCACAGACCTGTAACTTCTTCTTTAAGAGTCTCCTCTTTCCTCCACTCATTACCTGTAGTAATGGCACCTGTTTAAACTTGTTATCAGTATAAAAAGACACCTGTGCACACCCTCAAACAGTCTGACTCCAAACTCCACTATGGTGAAGACCAAAGAGCTGTCAAAGGACACCAGAAACAAAATTGTAGCCCTGCACCAGGCTGGGAAGACTGAATCTGCAATAGCCAACCAGCTTGGAGTGAAGAAATCAACAGTGGGAGCAATAATTAGAAAATGGAAGACATACAAGACCACTGATAATCTCCCTCGATCTGGGGCTCCACGCAAAATCCCACCCCGTGGGGTCAGAATGATCACAAGAACGGTGAGCAAAAATCCCAGAACCACGCGGGAGGACCTAGTGAATGAACTGCAGAGAGCTGGGACCAATGTAACAAGGCCTACCATAAGTAACACACTACGCCACCATGGACTCAGATCCTGCAGTGCCAGACGTGTCCCACTGCTTAAGCCAGTACATGTCCGGGCCCGTCTGAAGTTTGCTAGAGAGCATTTGGATGATCCAGAGGAGTTTTGGGAGAATGTCCTATGGTCTGATGAAACCAAACTGGAACTGTTTGGTAGAAACACAACTTGTCGTGTTTGGAGGAAAAAGAATACTGAGTTGCATCCATCAAACACCATACCTACTGTAAAGCATGGTGGTGGAAACATCATGCTTTGGGACTGTTTCTCTGCAAAGGGGCCAGGACGACTGATCCGGGTACATGAAAGAATGAATGGGGCCATGTATCGTGAGATTTTGAGTGCAAACCTCCTTCCATCAGCAAGGGCATTGAATATGAAACGTGGCTGGGTCTTTCAACATGACAATGATCCAAAGCACACCGCCAGGGCAACGAAGGAGTGACTTCGTAAGAAGCATTTCAAGATCCTGGAGTGGCCTAGCCAGTCTCCAGATCTCAACCCTATAGAAAACCTTTGGAGGGAGTTGAAAGTCCGTGTTGTCAAGCGAAAAGCCAAAAACATCACTGCTCTAGAGGAGATCTGCATGGAGGAATGGGCCAACATATCAACAACAGTGTGTGGCAACCTTGTGAAGACTTACAGAAAACGTTTGACCTCTGTCATTGCCAACAAAGGATATATTACAAAGTATTGAGATGAAATTTTGTTTCTGACCAAATACTTATTTTCCACCATAATATGCAAATAAAATGTTAAAAAAACAGACAATGTGATTTTCTGGATTTTTTTTCCTCAGTTTGTCTCCCATAGTTGAGGTCTACCTATGATGTGAATTACAGACGCCTCTCATCTTTTTAAGTGGTGGAACTTGCACTATTGCTGACTGACTAAATACTTTTTTGCCCCACTGTATGTCTCCAGCCATTCAGATTGATCGGCGTCTGCGCGAGCGCAAAGCTGTGCACCATATGGCAGTGTCCTCTGAGCAGAGTCCTGAGCCTATGCAATGTGATAGGATTTTGACTAGAACAGAATGGCAGAAATTCAGACGTCAGAATAGGCTGTGTTTTTACTGTGGTGATTCTGCTCATGTTATTTCTGATTGCCCTAAGCGTACTAGGAGGGTCGCTAGGTCTGTTACCATCAGTACTGTACAGCCTAAATTTCTTTTATCTGTGACCCTGATTTGCTCATTGTCATCCTTTTCTGTCATGGCATTTGTGGATTCAGGCACTGCCCTGAACTTAATGGACTTAGAATTCGTCAGGCGCTGTGGTTTTTCCTTGCAGCCTTTGCAGAGCCCTATTCCTTTGAGGGGCATTGATGCTACACCATTGGCCAAGGATAAACCTCAGTACTGGACGCAGATGACCATGTACATGGCTCCAGCACATCAGGAAGAATGCCGTTTTCTGGTGTTGCATAACCTGCATGATGTTGTTGTACTGGGTTTTCCATGGTTACAGGAACATAATCCGGTGCTGGATTGGAAAACTATGTCTGTGACTAGTTGGGGTTGTCAAGGGGTACATAGTGACATTCCTTTGATGTCAATTTCCTCTTCCCCCTCTTCTGAGGTCCCTGAGTTTTTGTCAGATTTCCAGGATGTATTTGATGAGCCCAAGTCCAGTTCCCTTCCTCCACATAGGGACTGTGATTGTGCTATTAACTTTATTCCAGGTTGTAAGTTCCCTAAGGGCCGACTTTTCAATCTGTCTGTGCCAGAGCATTCCGCCATGTGGAGTTATGTTAAGGAATCTTTGGAGAAGGGGCATATTCGGCCGTCTTCGTCACCATTGGGAGCGGGTTTCTTTTTTGTTGCTAAGAAAGATGGTTCCTTGAGACCCTGTATAGATTATCGTCTTCTTAATAAGATCACGGTCAAATTCCAATACCCCTTGCCTTTGCTTTCTGATTTGTTTGCTCAGATTAAGGGGGCTAGTTGGTTTACTAAGATTGACCTTCGAGGGGCATATAATCTTGTTCGTATTAAACAGGGTGACGAATGGAAAACTGCATTTAATACGCCCGAAGGCCATTTTGAATACCTCGTGATGCCATTCGGGCTCTCTAATGCTCCATCTGTGTTCCAATCTTTCATGCATGATATTTTCCGCAATTATCTTGATAAATTCATGGTTGTATATTTGGATGATATTTTGATTTTTTCCGATGATTGGGAGTCTCATGTGAAGCAGGTCAGGATGGTATTCCAGATTATTCGTGATAATGCTTTATTTGTGAAGGGGTCTAAGTGCCTATTCGGAGTTCAGAAGGTCTCTTTTTTGGGTTTTCTTTTTTCTCCCTCGTCTATGGAAATGGATCCTGTTAAGGTCCAAGCTATTCATGACTGGATTCAACCCACATCTGTGAAGAGCCGTCAAAAATTTTTGGGCTTTGCTAATTTCTATCGCTGCTTCATTGCCAACTTTTCCAGTGTGGTTAAGCCCCTTACTGATTTGACGAAGAAAGGCACTGATGTGACGAATTGGTCATCTGCGGCTGTTGAGGCCTTTCGGGAGCTTAAACGCCAATTTACTTCTGCCCCTGTGTTGCGTCAGCCGGATGTTTCTCTTCCTTTTGAGGTTGAGGTTGACGCTTCTGAGATTGGGGCAGGGGCCGTTTTGTCTCAGAGGGATTCTGATAGTTCTTTCATGAATCCGTGTGCTTTTTTTTCCAGAAAGTTTTCGCCTGCGGAATGCAATTATGATGTCGGCAATCGGGAGTTGTTGGCTGTGAAGTGGGCGTTTGAGGAGTGGCGACATTGGCTTGAGGGAGCTAAGCACCGCGTTGTGGTCCTGACCGATCATAAGAATCTTATTTACCTCGAGTCGGCCAAGCGGCTGAATCCTAGACAGGCTCGATGGTCCCTGTTTTTCTCCCGTTTTGATTTTGTGGTCTCGTATCTTCCGGGATCTAAGAATGTTAAGGCTGATGCCTTCTCTAGGATTTTTTTGCCTGATTCTCCTGGAGTCCTTGAGCCGGTTGGCATTCTTAAGGAAGGGGTGATTCTTTCTGCCATCTCCCCTGATTTGCGGCGGGTGCTTCGGGAATTATCAGGCTGATAAGCCTGACCGCTGTCCAGTGGGGAAGCTGTTTGTTCCTGATAGATGGACAAGTAAGGTAATTTCTGAGGTTCATTGTTCAGTGTTGGCTGGTCATCCTGGGATTTTTGGTACCAGAGATTTGGTTGCTAGGTCCTTTTGGTGGCCTTCCTTGTCGCGCGATGTGCGTACTTTTGTGCAGTCCTGTGGGACTTGCGCCCGGGCCAAGCCTTGCTGTTCCCGCGCTAGTGGGCTGCTTTTGCCTTTGCCGGTCCCTGAGAGGCCCTGGACGCATATTTCCATGGATTTTATTTCGGATCTTCCTGTTTCCCAGAAGATGTCTGTTATCTGGGTTGTTTGTAAATTCGGGCAAACAACCGCACTCAGACAATTTTTTGCATCAGAGATGTGAAGTATTTATTGAATAACACCACAGTGGTCAACAGAGTTCTGAGGTAACGTTTCGACCCGAAAGGTCTTTCTCAAACCTCACTTAGTGAATAGTGATGGAGGAAAGAGGAGGAGGATGATACTTGTCCGATAAATGGAGACAGAGAACAGGAGTACGAAGGTCCGGTACGGCAAGGACAGGGCGCAGTGTCCCTAAAAGCACTGTGGGTCCAGCAGGGAGGAAGGAGGCGATAGTCAAGTATCGTCCTCCTCCTCTTTCCTCCATCACTATTCACTAAGTGAGGTTTGAGAAAGACCTTTCGGGTCGAAACGTTACCTCAGAACTCTATTGACCACTGTGGTGTTATTCAATAAATACTTCACATCTCTGATGCAAAAAATTGTCTGAGTGCGGTTGTTTGCCCGAATGTATGATTGAACTGGATCCAGTCCAGGTTCAGCCAGCACCAGCTCCATTCCACAGAGTGCACGCCTTTTTCCTTCTATCTGGGTTGTTTGTGACCGGTTCTCTAAAATGGTCCATCTGGTACCTTTGCCTAAGTTGCCATCCTCCTCAGATTTGGTTCCATTGTTTTTTCAGCATGTGGTTCGTTTGCATGGCATTCCGGAGAATATTGTGTCTGACAGAGGTTCTCAGTTTGTCTCTAGGTATTGGCGGGCCTTTTGTGCTAGGATGGACATTGATTTGTCTTTTTCTTCGGCGTTTCATCCTCAGACTAATGGCCAAACTGAGCGAACTAATCAGACCTTGGAAACCTATTTGAGATGCTTTGTGTCTGCTGATCAGGATGATTGGGTGGCTTTCTTGCAGTTGGCCGAGTTTGCCCTTAATAATAGGGCTAGTTCGGCTACTTTGGTTTCACCTTTCTTTTGTAATTTTGGTTTTCATCCTCGTTTTTCTTCAGGGCAGGTTGAGCCTTCTGATTGTCCTGGTGTGGATTCTGTGGTGGACAGGCTGCAGCAGATTTGGACTCATGTGGTGGACAATTTGACGTTGTCTCAGGAAAAGGCTCAACGTTTTGCTAACCGCCGTCGGTGTGTTGGTCCCCGGCTTCGTGTGGGGGATTTGGTTTGGTTGTCTTCTTGTCATGTTCCTATGAAGGTTTCTTCCCCTAAGTTTAAGCCTCGGTTTATTGGTCCTTATAAGATTTCTGAAATTATCAATCCGGTGTCTTTTCGTTTGGCTCTTCCAGCCTCTTTTGCCATTCATAATGTTTTCCATAGATCTTTGTTGCGGAGATATGTGGTGCCTGTTGTTCCCTCGGTTGATCCTCCTGCCCCGGTGTTGGTTGAGGGAGAGTTGGAATATGAGGTTGAGAAAATTTTGGATTCTCGTTTTTCGAGGCGGAGGCTTCAGTATCTTGTCAAGTGGAAGGGTTATGGCCAGGAGGATAACTCTTGGGTTGTTGCCTCCTATGTCCATGCCGCCGATTTGGTTCGTGCTTTTCACTTGGCTCATCCTGATCAGCCTGGGGGCTCTGGTGAGGGTTCGGTGACCCCTCCTCAAGGGGGGGTACTGTTGTGAATTCCACTCTTGGGCTCCCTCCGGTGGTTGTAAGTGGCACTTTTGTGAGTTCTGCTCTTGGGCTCCCTCCGGTGGTTTTAAGTGGAATGGCTGCTCCTTGGATTTAGCAGTCTGCAGCTGCTTCCACTGATTGTCTTTCTGCTCGGCTATTTATGCCTGGCTCTTCCCTTCAGCCAGTGCCACTTGTCAATGGTTCCTGGTTGGATTCACATCTTTGCTTGGATTTCCCTGATATCCTGACCAGTTCAGCAAAGATAAGTCCTTGCTTTGCTCTTTTCTGTCCACATGTTGTGGACTTATTCGTTCTGTGCATTCTATGTTTTGTCCAGCTTGTCAGTATGGATTATTTCAGTTAAGCTGGAAGTTCTGGGAAGCAGAGTTACCCTCCACACCTTTAGTCAGGTGTGGAGATTTTTGTAAACTCTGTGTGGATTTTTGTAGTTTTTAATACTGACCGCACAGTATTCTATCCTGTCCTATCTATCTAGCAAGACTGGCCTCCTGTGCTACATCCTGGTTTCATTCTGTGTATGTCTTTTCCCTCTCCACTCACAGTCATTACTTGTGGGGGGCTATCTATCCTTTGGGGATTTTCTCTGAGGCAAGATAGTTTTCCTGTTTCTATCTTTAGGGGTAGTTAATTCTCAGGCTGTGACGAGGTGCCTAGGGAGTGACAGGAGCATCCCACGGCTACTTCTAGTGTTGTGTTGAGCTTAGGGACTGCGGTCAGTACAGGTACCACCTCCTTCAGAGCTCGTCCCATGTTGCTCCTAAACCACCAGTTCATAACACCTCACGTAAACAGAATACATCATCGATGTATCTATGCCATAGTAAACAGTGTAATTGGTATAATTCATTACTGTATATGAAATCAGACTCAATGGTGGCCAAGAAGCAATTTGCATAGGGTGGGGCCACATTGGACCCCATTGCCGAGCCCTGTACTTGAACATAAAAAGTATCCTCAAAGATAAAAAAAATTTTGGTCAGAACAAGTCTCTAATAAGTCTAACAAGAAAGAAATTACCCTCCGTTGCTCTAATCCCTTTTGTATGTTGAATAGAAGTATATAAATTATTTACATCTAGCGTTAACAAAAGGGTACCCTCCGGTAATTTTCCCACCTCACGCATGGTTTGTAAAAAAGCCCCTGTATCTAGTAGGAATGCAGGTGTATTCTTAATAAGAGGTGTCAAGACCTTCTCGAGAAGAATTGATAGTGGTGATAGAATTGAGTCAGTAGATGCCACTATCGGTCTGCCTGGAGGTTTCTCTAAATTTTTATGTATTTTAGGCAATACATAAAAAACCGGAGTAATTGGATGTTCATTTATTAAGAATTCTTTAGTCTTCTTGTCTATAATCTGTGAGGATAATGCTCACTCTAATGTTAAAGCTATCTTGTCTCCAATAGAAAACGGAGGATTATTGGTAAGAGGTAAATATACCTTCATATTAGACAACTGGGACAAGATTTCAGAATGATAGAAGGAGTGATCCATAATCACTATTGCGCCCCCTTTGTCTGCTGACTTTATATCTATATCTCTGTCATTCATAAGTGTTTTCAGAGCCATGTGTTCATCCTGATCCAAATTATATCTAAAAGTAAGATCACCTCTAATAACATGTTTACAGAAATTTGAGACCTCTCTCTCAACCAATGTAACAAATGTCTCCATCGGTGGGCTATTTTTTGGTGGAGAAAAATTACTTCGTACTCTTAAACCTAGGTCTTTTAAATTAATAGGTGTAATCTGATCCACTAATGAACGTTTAACAATGGGTGTTTTCTCACAGAAATAAGCCCTTAGACGTATGTTTCTATAAAATCTCTCTAAATCAATATCCAACTGAAAGGAATTAAACTTATACGTTGGACAAAAAGACAGGCCCTTCTGTAGTAAACGTAATTGGGATGGACTCAGAGATTTTTATGATATATTCACCACTAAATTGGACTCATTACCTGAGATCTGGTGTTCATGGCGTGGCGATTTATCTCTGAAGCACTGGCCCCCCTCCTCTGTCTACATTATAGATTTTTCTGTCAACATTATAATGAGGAGATATATATAATGTATAAGATACGTTGGAGGTTTTGAATTCCTTACCTTGAGACTTGTGGGTGAATATTATCTTTAATTTTAATTATTTGTTGTTTCTAATAATTTATTGTAAAAAAATTTTTTTTCCCTGTATTCAGTGGTATATATGGTAAAAGATTATTATATGGCACCTTATTGTAGATGGCATATAAACAATTGATGCAGATTCTATTGGTATGTATAAAAGCAAGGAAACAGATTATTGTTGGTTTAGGAATTGTTTATGAATGTAATATTATATAGAATAATGTAGCGGCGCTAGCGACACAGCATAAAAAAGCAGCAACTTACCCCCTTACCACATAGGGGGAAAAAAAGGAACAATGTAAGGGTGATAAAACAATCAAACTTGCGCTAAGAAATGCATGCAGATGAGGCCAAAATATTAATAATTTACCTGGTGAGGAGGAGATTGCACTAAAGGTAGTAAAGTTGGTAGTAAAGTTGCTTGCATATGATTAGGAATACACTACTCCAGGTCTAAAGGTAGAGACAAATAAATATATTAAGTATATTAAGGTATTGAGGAGCGTAAGTGTCTATGAGCGGATGTCTGAAACAATATAAAAGTCTAACAATGAAGGAGTACCATCCTCATAAATGCACACTCATAAGAAGTGGAGGAGGAATAGTAGCTGCTATTAATAATTTACCTGGTGAGGAGGAGATTGCACTAAAGGTAGTAAAGTTGGTAGTAAAGTTGCTTGCATATGATTAGGAATACACTACTCCAGGTCTAAAGGTAGAGACAAATAAATATATTAAGTATATTAAGGTATTGAGGAGCGTAAGTACCTATGAGCGGATGTCTGAAACAATAAAAAGTGTAACAATGAAGGATTACCGTCCTCATAAATGCACACTCATAAGAAGTGGAGGAGGAATCGTACCTGCTACTGGGTACACACGCGGTAGACGTAGATAGTGTCTGCAGGAGCGATACATGTGAGTGCTGTAGGTTAAATACTTAACTTCGCTTTCCTTGCGGAGGTTAGAGATGCTGACGATTGTTCATGGCGTACTGTCCCGGCCGGTGACAGCCGCCTCTTGCAAGAGAAAGTGTGTAAAGAGCACGGCGCTCTGTAGTGTTGTGGCTGGCAGGACCTGCGTTCAATTCGGGCCACGTGTCCAGTACGTCACGTGGTGCCCCTGTCGGCGGTACGGAGCACTGTGGGAGCGTTTCGGAATAACACGGATTCCTTCTTCAGGGTAGGCTCCCGCTGTGCTCTGCTGGTTTTATATATACTTGGCTCCCTAACTATGTGTCAATCAAACGCAAAGAGTTCAACTCCATTATTTAACCCTTTGGGCTTAAGGGTGTCTAATTCAAAAATAAGCCGGGTCTCTTCCCTGGACATTTGTTTGATATAATCCCCATTACGCCAATCTTTGTGGACTATTTTAATCCCGGCTACCTTCATTCCATTTATGGAGCCTCCGTGGTGGATTGCGAAATGCTTAGAGAGGGGATGCTCGTCATATTTTCTCTTAATATTACGTAGGTGTTCTTGGAGGAATTGTTTATGAATGTAATATTAGCCCTTTTTGAGGTTTTAATGTTCTTTTTCTTATCTTTATAGGCAGTCAAATAACTCTTTATTTCACATTATACTCACCTGATCCGCACGCTCCACCGCTAAATACCCCGATTCACTGCAGTCTGGAACCTTTCTTCTTCATTTTAAAGCTGACCGTTCACTTCTGCATTCCGTCACCGTGTTCCACCGAGGTGAATTAACCTTTAGACACGGAGGTGACGTATTTCCGGGGGCAATGGTTTCCCTTGCGCTTCACACAGTGTTCCAGGTGCATTTCTCTGACGTCACTTCCGGGCTAGGGGTTATTAAGGGCGGACGCGGGGCTAGATTAGCGTGCAGCTATTCCACGGGCCGCTTTTTACGGTAGGTAGCGTTAGGGTCACCAGACACATTTATGGTAAGCTTTCTTTTTCTTTAAGTCACTTTTTAGGACTTTATGGAGGTACGAATAATTTTTTTTTTTTTTTTTACCGACGCCTTTGTACTTCTTTCTGTAGAACTCCTGAAGGAGTCATATATACATCTTAGGTCGGTTTTCTCAGTTACTGCAGTCGTTGGTAAGACCCACACTGGAGCATATACCATTCATATTATAGATTCTTGTGGCTAAATATGCTAATTTCAATTTCTACTGGTGTTTGATATGCATTGGATCTATGTTACAAAATATGTAAATCTGCCTAGACCCATATTGTAAAATATGTTGAACCTTATATCACTGGATATAATTATCCTTGAAAAATATTTTTCTTAATTTATTTGTTTAAATTAATTAAATATATAGCTTTTTCATGATGTTACAAATGTGTAATATAGGATCCAATATATTATGAGAATTTTTGATGTTTTTGGTATTTATATGAAGTATGGATTATAATTGATTGCTATATTTTTCTCTTTTTCTTTCTGTATCCTAGTCTGATGAAGGTCATAAAGACCGAAACGTTATGAATTATTTTGGGAATATGAAAATAAATAAATAAGCTCTTCATGAAAAATTGAGTGCCAGATTTATATTGTATTATTTTGATCTTAATGACCTGGCCATTTTTTGAAATTCTGACCAGTATCGATTTATGAGGTAATAACTCAAGAATGCTTCAACGGATCCTAGCGATTCTGAATTTGTTTTTTCGTGACATATTGAGCTTTATATTAGTGGTAAATTTAGGTCGATAATTTTTGTGTTTATTTGTGAAAAAAATGGAAATTTGGGGGGCGTGGCTATGTAGCCAAAGAGTGAAGACGTGCCCTGAGAGAGCTCCCAAATCCTGATACTATCCTACCACTCAGACCCCTTTAAAGAGCGGACTACCTGTGAGCTGTGGTCCCCCCTGGACCCTGGAGGGCGTGTGGCTGCTGCGGGAGGCTTTGTGAGATTCGGAGGAGAGCCGGGAGCCGGCGGAGCCTGCGGCAGTGGTGAGCCCTGTGTGGAGCGGCGGCCATTTTACAAGCTCGCGCTCTGAGGAGCACAGCGGCACCAGCACCCTTTGATCCCGGCGCTTCCCCTCCTGGACTCTGGACATAGCCTGGTGCGTGGGGGGCCGGCGGCTGGACTGTAATACATCGGGAGCCGAGGGGTCTCGATCGGCGGTACCGGCGTGGGCGGCAGTAACTACAGAGGCGCGCGCTCTGGTGAGAGGAGACGCGGCGCCGAGCACCGGATCTGCAGCGCTACTTGGGAGGTGGACGCTCATCCTGCAATACATTAAGGGACAAGCGGTGAGTGCTCTGGAAAATTGGGCCCCGCGTGCCCCCCCATTTAAAGACATCTTCCCTACTGGTGCTAACAATTTGGAGGGTCTGGCTCCCCTCCCCCTCTGCTGCCTTTGCCGCTGCTGCGAGTTTCCCCCCCCTCCCTTGGGATATAGAACTCTGCTGTTATCTGGGAGCAGAAGTGCTTACTGCATATCCAGGGCTGCCTCATAGCAACACATGGGCAGTCTCTGCCGGCTCTACTGTTTATCTGAAGTTAGAACTGGACATATCTCAGATTATAACTCTAGTTACTCTGCTGCCTCTCATTCCTGTCAACTATGCAGCACTCTAAAGGATCAGGAACGGCTGATAGGCTTAAAAAATTTGCCAGAGAGGACCCCCCGGATGGTGGACGGACCCTCAGAAACAACCCCTCACAGACTCAACGTAAAGGTCGTCCTTCTGATAGTACTGAGGAGGGGGAACAAGAGGAGTTAACCCTTAAACAGGCCTCTGAACAATTAATGCAGGCTATCTCCTTAACTAGATCCTCTCTTACTGAAAAGATAGAGGATGTACACACTGAGGTGGGCCGTCTAAGACTAGATATGCAGACTATGGGAGGTCGCATCGCGGAGGTGGAAACGAGAGTGTCACAAATAGAAGATACCATTGCGCCCATGGAGACTAAATTGACAAAGGTGGCTGGCTCCATAAACGCCTGGAAACAAAAAGCGGATGACCTGGAGAATAGACTACGCCGGAATAATATTCGTATTATAGGTCTACCAGAGCGCGCGGAGGGCCAACAACCTGAGGAGTTCCTAGAGGACTGGCTTAAGACTACTCTGGAAGGAGAATTCTCCTCAACCTTCTCTGTGGAGAGAGCCCATAGGGTCCCTGCGAGGCCCCTCCCTCCTGGATCTCCGCCGAGACCTTTCTTGGCGCGTATCCTCAATTGCAAAGATAGGGATGCTATCCTGCGTCTGGCACGACAGAAGAGTCCTATTAAGTTCCACAATGCCACAATCTCGATCTTTCCGGATTTCTCCATGGAGCTTCAGAAGCAGCGGGCACGGTTCCAAGAAATTAAGAAACCACTCAGAGACCGGAATGTTGTATACTCCATGATTTATCCTGCTCGCCTGCGGATCGCCCATGAGGGTTCCTATATATTTTTCACTGATCCAGAGGAGGTGACGGAGTGGTTGCGGGTCCACGGGGTGTCCAATGTAAAGACATCCTAGTGTACTTGAGTGGATAATTCTACAATGGAGCTCTCCATGTGGGTGCCTAACCTACCAACAATACCGAACGCTTAATTTAGCGAGGGTATCCCCATTTTCACTTGATAATAGGAGCATGAGACGAAGCTCCTACTCTGTTTGGTTTTCGATTTGTTTTTCTTTCTATGTTTGTTCTATTTGTTATGAAGGTAGAAATCGCCGCCAGTGGATGTCTCGACCTCAATGTGTTATCCCTAGGCCCTTCCTGGACAATATTGCTTATTATATTTTTATAAGTGAGTATGGGGTCTGAAATAATATGCATGACCTGGAATGTGCGGGGTATTAAAGCTCCCCGGAAAAAGATAAAGGTATTTTCACAGATCAAGCGCCATCACCCACACATTGTAGCGCTGGTTGAGACACATTTGACTAGGGACACGGCCCGGTGTGTACAGAAACCGTGGGTGCAGTGGTCCATACACGCGTTCCACACTAGTTACTCAAGAGGGGTTTCGCTGTTAATCCACAGAGACGTTAGATGGGAGATGAGGGAGGCTAAGAGGGACTCTGAGGGTAGATTTGTCTTTGTACACGCATTAATTAACTCTCGTGAATACGTCATATTATGTGTTTATAACCCTCCTCCAGCTAATCTTTCAATACTCCGGATGGCAATGAGCTTTGCCTTAAGCTATCCGGATGCAAATGTCATATGCATGGGAGATTTCAATTTGGTAATGGACACCTGCTTGGATAGATTGAGACTGGGCGATGACATAGTGGGGGAGACCTCCTCTCAGGCTCCATCCCCTTTGGCTTTGTTTATGGAGGGTAGTGGTTGGTTGGATTTGTGGAGAACGCGTCATCCGGGGGTAAGGGGCTATACCTGCCACTCATCTACCAGACGTTCCCTCTCTCGCCTGGATTATATATTTGGATCCGCAGGATTGGCGACACTGGTGGATAGTATTGAACATGGCAGTAGGGGAATTTCTGACCACAGCCCGGTTATCCTTAAACTTAAATTTGGGCACCCAAATAATGGCATAGTGTGGAAATTGAATCCATTTTGGCTCAAGTTAATAGATTCCAATGATAGAACTGTGGACCAGTTGAAGGGCTTTATTTTATCTCACCCGGAACCCCAAGACACTAATCTATTCTGGGATACCCTTAAGGCATATCTAAGGGGGTGTCTTTCTTCTACGATATCTTACATAAAAAGGGTAACTTCGAGGGAGGATGACGAGATGGAACAACGACTAAAAGATTCGGAGACTGCATATATTTCTGATCCAACTAACGGTAATAGACTTGAGTGGTTGACTTCCCAGAGGTTATATGTTCAGCATACAGATGCCAAATCTAAGCGTAAATTATTTTTTACCCGTCAATCCTTTTTTGAATTGGGAAACCAGGCTAGCAAATTTTTGGCTTTTCTGGTACGCCAACATAGTGTCTCCAATACTATACTACAGATTCGAACACCAGACGGATCATTGGTGTCCTCGACTGAGGAGATACTTCGCTGCTTTCACGATTATTATAAGTCGCTATATACATCTAAGTGTGACTTTGATATTCAGGAAAACCTGGACTATTTATCAGATGTGACATTTCCTCTACCATTACACACTGAACGGGAAACCACTGGGTAAATCTGACAGGGAGAAGGACTTGGGGATCCTAGTTAATGATAAACTTACCTGGAGCAGCCAGTGCCAGGCAGCAGCTGCCAAGGCAAACAGGATCATGGGGTGCATTAAAAGAGGTCTGGATACACATGATGAGAGCATTATACTGCCTCTGTACAAATCCCTAGTTAGACCGCACATGGAGTACTGTGTCCAGTTTTGGGCACCGGTGCTCAGGAAGGATATAATGGAACTAGAGAGAGTACAAAGGAGGGCAACAAAATTAATAAAGGGGATGGGAGAACTACAATACCCAGATAGATTAGCGAAATTAGGATTATTTAGTCTAGAAAAAAGACGACTGAGGGGCGATCTAATAACCATGTATAAGTATATAAGGGGACAATACAAATATCTCGCTGAGGATCTGTTTATACCAAGGAAGGTGACGGGCACAAGGGGGCATTCTTTGCGTCTGGAGGAGAGAAGGTTTTTCCACCAACATAGAAGAGGATTCTTTACTGTTAGGGCAGTGAGAATCTGGAATTGCTTGCCTGAGGAGGTGGTGATGGCGAACTCAGTCGAGGGGTTCAAGAGAGGCCTGGATGTCTTCCTGGAGCAGAACAATATTGTATCATACAATTATTAGGTTCTGTAGAAGGACGTAGATCTGGGGATTTATTATGATGGAATATAGGCTGAACTGGATGGACAAATGTCTTTTTTCGGCCTTACTAACTATGTTACTATGTTACTATGACCCCAGCTCAGCGAGCCTTTATGGACGCAGAGTTTACCTTGGAGGAAATTGAAAATGCTTTGATGGATATGGCCTCTGGGAAGGCTCCTGGCCCAGACGGGTTTCCCATTGAATTATATAGGAAATATCATGATATACTAGCACCACTTTTGTTGGGAGTGTTCCAGGGGACGTGGGAGAGGGGTTCTTTGCCCGACACGTTCTATGAAGCAAATATTATTGTACTTAAAAAAGAAGGGAAGGACCCGCTGGAGTGTGGATCTTATAGGCCTATCTCGCTAGTAAATGTAGACTATAAAATCTTCACTAAAATTCTAGCTACTAGACTTAATTCGATTATATTGGACCTTGTACATCCAGAACAGACGGGTTTTATGCCGGGCAAAAATACTTCGATCAACATTAGACGGGTCCAGTCAGTAGTTCAATACAGCTCATTGGAACTAGATAACTCCTGGACTTTGGCATCCTTGGATGCGGCCAAAGCCTTTGACTCTCTTGAATGGCCCTTCCTATTAGCATGTTTACAAAAATATGGTTTTGGGGATAAATTTTTGAATTGGGTAGGTCTATTGTATATGAAACCCAAGGCCCGTATAATTGTTAACGGTTCCATCTCCAAATCTTTTTCACTATATAGAGGGACCCGCCAGGGGTGTCCCCTCTCCCTGGCCCTCTTTGCCCTCGCAATAGAGGCCCTTGCGATACGTATAAGATCATCTACGGACATTAAAGGCATAAATATAGCTGGTCGTGTGGACACCATTGGCCTATATGCTGATGACATGGTGATATTTATGGATGAGGCGGAAGTAACACTACCACGGGTAATCGCTACTGTGGACAGATTCAGTAGACACTCAGGCTTATACATAAATTGGGACAAATCGGCGTTGATGTCTCTCTCCCATATTCCGATGCCCAGTCTTGGGACCCTTTCCTCCCTTCCTATTGTAACTAGCTTTAAATACCTGGGTATACATATATCTCACCATAGTAGATCTGATCTGCAACTTAATATATTTCCGTTGTTAGAATTAGTTAAATCTAAATTTGCAACTTGGAGCAAACTTCCATTGTCTGTAGCTGGCCGTATCAACTTAATCAAAATGATACTGCTCCCTAAGCTCTGTTACTGTCTTCAACATAGTGCTGTGCTAATCCCTAAATTCTTCTTCACGGGTCTGAACTCTCAAATCACATCCTTCATATGGGGGAAATCCAGGCCCAGACTTAAGCTGTCTATGCTGCAGAGACCAAAGCAGGGGGGTGGGGCAGCGCTGCCAGATTTTTATTTATATTATTTGGCCGGTCAGGTTAAAGCACTCAATAAATGGATGCCTAATAGTTGCCTCCCTAACTCTGAAAATCATTTACTTCATGCAGCTCAAACTGACTGTCCATTGAACTTCTTAGAGCTGGAGAAAATTAATATCCCTCGCATGTTGCCCTTGCTTCGCTTGGCGCGGTCAGTTTGGAGACAAATCAAAAAAACTGTAGGATTCACAGATATTATAGCGGAGATGCCCCTGTGGAGGAACGGTTATTTCTCAACTTTATTGAATCACCCATCAACGGACTTTTGGATTGGGCATGGTGTTTCCTCAATAGGTGATTTGTATGATGGTGGGGTGTTTGTGTCCTTTGAGCAGTTGCAAACTAAGTATGACGTACCGAGATCCCAATTTTTCCGATATCTACAGTTACGGTCAGCCATACAATCATACATGAGACAGGCGGGTGTAGGTCGGGCTATATCCTCTTTACCCTTAATAGGAATTCTTAAATCGCAGGGCCCCCAGGGCCTTATCTCCTCCTTATATACCTATCTGCTATCTTCGGGAGCCATGTCTACTGTCAATTCCATTAAAGGGAAGTGGGAGGGACTTCTTTCCAATGTACAAGAGGAGGAATGGGACGACATCATTGAATCTCCAATTAAAGTATCCCCATCAGTTAACAATAGGATGACCCAGCTATACATACTACACCAATCATATTTAACTCCGGTAAGGCTCTTTAGGATGGGTAGGTTTCAAACATATGAGATGCCGGGCTCTAGATGCAGACTTCATCCACATGATATGGAGATGCCCTGTTGTTCTTCAATATTGGAAAGAGGTGATATCACTACTTGCAACATTGCTGTCAATTCCAGTTCCCCTTGACCCACTAGTTTGCATATTTGGGGTATGGGAGGAGGAGTCCTGGGATCATTACATTGACTTTTTCCTACGCGAAACGCTCTTTATGGCACGAAAGGTACTGGCTTTGCGGTGGATGGGGAGCTCAAACCCATCTACAAGAGCTTGGATCGATTTGGTTAATTCAATCATTCCATATGAACGCACATTGTATCAAAATAGAGGATGTCCGGGAAAATTTGAAAAGATTTGGGGTAGGTGGAATTCTTCCCATCTTACCCTGTAGACTCATCGTGGTTTGGGGATTTCACGTGGAGAGGTAGGCGCGAGGCATTGCGGCGAGTTAGTAGTTAAGAGTACAGTTTTATTTCAGGAGTTCTGGTTCTACGAGTTTTTTTTTTTCTATTTACATAATTCACATGTTACAATCGATTTGATAAATCTAATAATCACAAGACAATGCTGGATATAGGTGACAGTTATGCTTTATTGTCTGCTTACCAACGCATGATTTATGTGTATCATACACTATGTTTAATAATCTTGGATACAAAATGTATGTAACATCACTTATTTTGTTGCTAATAAACGAATTTAAAAAAAAAAATGGAAATTTGGCGAAAATTTTGAAAATTTTGCAATTATCAAATTTTGAATTTTTATTCTCTTAAACCAGAGAGTTATGTGACACAAAATAGTTAATAAATAACATTTCCCACATGTCTAATTTACATCAGCATAATTTTGGAAACAAATTTTTTTTTTGCTAGGAAATTATAAGGCTATGTGCACACGCTGCGGATCTGCAGCGTTTACGCAGCTGCGGGTCCGCAGCGGTTCCCCATGCGTTTACAGTACAATGTAAACCTATGGGAAATGCAATCTGCAGTCCACATGCTGCGGAAAAAACGCGCGGAAATGCAGCGGTTTACATTCAGCAGCATGTCAATTCTTTGTGCGGAATCCGCAGCGGTTTTACACCTGCTCCATAATAGAAAACCGCAGGTGTAAAACCGCAGTGGAATCCGTACAAAAACCACAGTAAATCCGCGGTAAATCCGCAATAAATCCACGGGAAAAACACGCAGTTTTTGCCCTACGGATTTATCAAATCCGTTGCGGAAAAATCCGCAGAGGATCTTTCTACATGTGCACATACCCTAAGGGTTAAAATTTGACCAGCGATTTCTCATTTTTACACCAAAATTTACAAAACCATTTTTTTAGGGACCATCTCACATTTGAAGTCAGTTTGAGGGGTCTATATGGCTGAAAATACCCCAAAGTGACAGCATTTTAAAAACTGCACCCCTCAAGGTGCTCAAAACCACATTCAAGAAGTTTATTAACCCTTCAGGTGTTTCACAGCAGCAGAAGCAACATGGAAGGAAAAAATGAACATTTAACTTTTTAGTCACAAAAATGAATTTTTAGCAACAATTTTTTTTATTTTCCCAAGGGTAAAAGGAGAAACTGGACCCCGAAAGTTGTTGCACAATTTGTCCTGAGTATGCTGATACCCCATGTGTGGGGGAAAATCACTGTTTGGGTGCACGACAGAGCTCGGAAGGGAAGCCTCAATTTTTTCATTTTCACATGGGCAACAGGATAAAATAGGTCACAAAATTTGTTGGGCAATTTCTCCTGAGTACACCGATACCTCATATGTGGGGTAAACCACTGTTTGGGCTTACGGCAAGGTTCGGAAGGGAAGGAGCGCCATTTGACTTTTTGAATGAAAAATTAGCTCCAATCTTTAGTGGTCACCATGTCGCGTTTGGAGAACCCCTGTGTGTCTAAACATTTGAACACCCCCTAAACCCTCAAAAAAACTTATCTAGATGTGTAATGAGCACTTTGAGCCACCAAGTGTTTCACAGAAGTTTATAACGCAGAGCCGTGAAAATAAAAAATCATTTTTCTTTCCTCAAAAATTATTTTTTAGCCCGCAATTTTTTATTTTCAGAAGGGTAACAGGAGAAATTGGACCCCAAAAGTTGTTGTCCAGTTTGTCCTAAGTACGCTGATATACCATATGTGGGGGTAAACCACTATTTGGGCGTTTGGCAGAGCTCGGAAGGGAAGTAGTGATGTTTTGGAATGCAGACTTTGATGGAGTGGTCTGCGGGCATCGTGTTACGTTTGCAGAGCCCCTGATGTAACTAAACAGTAGAAACCCCCCCAAGTGACCCCATTTTGGGAACTAGACCCCCGAGGAACTTATCTAGATGTGTGGTGAGCACTTTGAATCCCTAAGTGCTTCACAGAATTTTATAACGCAGAGCTGTGAAAATAAAAAATCTTTTTTTCCCCACAAAAATATTTTTTTAGCCCTCAATTTCTTATTTTTCCAAGGGTAACAGGAGAAATTAGACCCCCAAAATTGTTGTACAATATTTCCTGAGTACGCTTATGCCCCATATATTTGGGTAAACCACTGTTTGGATGCACGTAGGTGGTTCGGAAGGGAAGGAGCACCATTTGACTTTTTGAATGCAAGATTGGCTGGAATCAATGGTGGCGCCACGTCGTGATTGGAGACCCCCTGGTGTGCCTAAACAGTGGAAACCCCTCAATTCTAACTCCAACACTAACCCCAATACACCCCTAATCCCAACTCTAACCATAACCGTAATCACAACCCTCACCCCAACACACTCCTAAACACAACCCTAACCCCAACACACCCCTAACCCTAATCCCAAGCCTAACCACAACCCTAACCCCAACACACAACCAACCCTAATCCCAACCCTAACCATAACCCTAACCACAAGCCTAACCGTAACCTCAACACACCCCTAACCCTAATCTTAACTCTAATTCCAACCCTAATTCCAACCCTAACTCTAGTTCCAGCCCTAACCCTAAGGCTATGTGCCCACATTGCGGATTCGTGTGCGGATTTTTCCGCACTGTTTTTGAAAAATCCACAGGTAAAACGCACTGCGTTTTACTTGCCGATTTACCATGAATTTCCAGTGTTTTGTGTGCGGATTCCTATTGAGGAACAGGTGTAAAACGCTGCAGATTCCACACAAAGAATTGACATGCTGCGGAAAATACAATGCAGCATTTCCGCATGGTATTTTCCGCACCATGGGCACAGCGGATTTGGTTTTCCATAGGTTTACATGGTATTGTAAACGTGATGGAAAACTGCCACGAATCCGCAGTGGCCAATCTGCTGCGGATCCACATCCAAATCTGCACCGCGTGCACATAGCCTAATTCTAACCCTCACCCTAATTGCAACCCTAACCCTAATTGCAACCCTATCCCAATTCTAAGCCTATCCCTAACCGTAGCCCTAACCCTAACCCTAGCCCTAACTCTAGTTCTAACACTAACCCTAGTGGAAAAATAAAAATTTATATATTTTATTTAATTCATTATTTTCCCTACCTGTGGGAGTGATAAGGGGGGGCTGTGATATAACCGGCCGGCAGATTCGGCAGGCGCACTGCGCATGCGCCCGCCATTTTGGAAGATGGCGGCGCCCATCGCTGAAGACGGACGGACACCGGGAGGGACACTGGGACTTGGTAAGTATGGGAGGGTGGGATCGGACAGCGGGGGGTGGAGGGGAGGCCGGAGGCCAGCAGAGGGGAGAGGAGGGCAGCGGAGCACAGAATGGAGGGGAGGAAAGACTAACAGCGGCGGCAGATCGCCGCTTTCAGTCAGTGGAGGGTTCAAATCATGGTCTCCAGCCATGGCTGATGATATTACAACATCGGCCATGGCTGGATTGTAATATTTCACCAGGTTTCATAGGTGAAATATTACAAATTGCTCTGATTGGCTGTTGCACTTTCAACAGCCAATCAGAGCGATCGTAGCCACGTGTGGGAAAAGCCACCCCCCTGGGCAGAAGTACCAATCCCCCTGTTCCTGCAGATTGGGTGAAATTGGAGTTAACCCTTTCACCCGATTTGCAGGGACGCGATCCCTCCATGACGCCACATGGGCGTCACAGGTCGGATTGGCACCAATTTTCATGATGCCTACGTGGCGTCACAGGTTGGGAAGGGATTAAGTAATGTGCACAAATCTTCATTATTTTGTGTGTGTTTTTTTACTGGTCCCGTGGCATAAATTTATATAATCTTATAATTTGAAGCCAAAGCATTTGCTCAGGAACATTTCTCCCCCGAGTGTTTCTAGCATGGAAAGTTTATACATTACTTTTATTAAAATGTGCCCCTCTGCTACACTGTATTATGGATACCCATAATGATCCTGCTATACCTTGGTTATAAATCATGGCTGCCAACATGCCAGTCTTGATGTATCATACTTCTTCTACAGTCCGTCTGTCAGAGCGAGGATTCTTTAATGTTTAATTATCTCCAGCTGTTCTAGCTGTGGATTGTATCTTCTGTTATAACTATGCTGTTTACTTGCTGTAGTCTGCAGCTGGAAGAAAACTAATGACTTAGCATGTCTAGGAGTCAACAGGTAGTTTTGAACTTTTCAAGTTTTTGTGAAAATCTTTGTATATTTTGTTGTCTGAAATCTGTGCTGTTCTTGTTTAATGGCTTTAAAATCCCAAATTCTTTTACTACAGAAGAGGTATGACATGTATGTGGTTTTAGTTATATAAATTTTCCCAGAATTGGCATTGAATTATTGTCTATAGGGTCGTCAACTAAAAATAAATTCAAGGACAGTCCATGAAAATATCCCACTCCTCAATTATCACACTCCTCAATAATGAATTTGCAACACCAAGAAAAATTGTAAAATGCAGCTTGATAAGGTGTTAATATCAATATACCGGTAGTAATTCTTTGTAGCTTCCGTTGTCTGCTCTAGTGATAAGGGAGCACTAAAAGTCTCGAGTACTCGTTACTCAGGTTGAGCAAATTGTAATGCTCGGGTGCTCGATCCCAGTAACAAGTATAATGGAAGTCCATGGGAAATTCAAGCATTTTTCTGGTGGCCTCATCCCCAGAGGTCTGGAGGAGTTCTAAAAACTGCGGAAAACTGTGTAAACAGCACTAAAATGGTATGAGAACAGCATGGGGAAAACCACTGGAAGCATCTATGAATCCTAGGTCGGTGCTGTGAACAATGTTGTCAGAGTATTACGGCACTTTTTATGACTGATAATAAAACATACAAAACCGAAGATAAAATGGATTTGACTGGAAAAAATGTTCAGAATCATTCTTTCCAGGAAAATGAGTTGTATATAAGGCAAAATAAATAAGAGAAAAAAAGTGCTCCTCCACACCTTGCGTTATGTTTGAACACAGTTTGCATTGCTTACAATAGTAAAAAATAAACAATCAAGAGGAAAATCAATTTTTATCATTTTAATGCCTTCTCTAGCTATCATTTTAATACCTGTAATACCTTATCTGGCAATGTGGGGTGTGAGACATGATCAGATACATTAAAAGTCACAATTTTTTTTTTCAGGGCCATCAGCGTGCCATCACTACTTGTAGAGGGCCATCAAGTGGCCCTTTCTATTGTTAGAGGGTTGGCAGGTATCTTGTGGACAGATGAGACCAAGATTACTGTAAATGAAATGAGGCCCACAAATAAAAAAAACACAGTAGTTAGTGAAATACGATGGAAGTTCAAAGATATTTTGGAGTTGTTATACGGCCTCTGGCCCTGGGTGCCAGGCATCATGAAATGTGAAGATCCTCAAAAAATGTCTCCAAAGGAGTTTGCATCATAATAGGTCACGGGTCTTCCAACAGGACAATGACCTCAAACATACTTCAAGAAGCACCCAAAAAAAGTGGAAACAAAGCACTGGAGAGTTCAAAAGTCCTAATTCCAGCTCCAGTAGCGTAAAGTCTCCCACCACTACCTCTTACATACAGATGCTAGAGAGAAACTGTGAATGGACACATTAAATCTGTTAATTTTGTCTGCTTTGATGAATTTCAGCGCACAGAACACCATTAAAAACATGAATTGGTAAATGTGTATATGGGAAAAAAACAGCAATAAGGCTTAGAATTTATAATTAAATAACTATAATTAACTAACTAAAGCAATTGTTACCATCCACCTTTCGCGTCTCCCCTTTTCCTCATAGTTTGTAAGCTTGCGAGCAGGGCCCTCATTTCTCCTGGTATCTATTTTGAACTGTGATTTCTGTTATGCTGTAATGTCTATTGTCTGTACAAGTCCCCTCTATAATTTGTAAAGCGCTGCGGAATATGTTGGCGCTATATAAATAAAATTATTATTATTATAATCCCTGACTACTCGTAGATGCCTGTCATATGCTATTCCTACCGCCACACCTCCCCGTAGACAAATTGCAGATAAGAGTGGTATTATTGTAGAATATAGAATGGATTTGAATCAGCCCTGAAAAGTTTTTTCTTTTACGTGGCAGCAACAAACTCTTGAGGACCACAATTAACACTACCAGCTTTGATGAAATTCTGAGTATAGTTCACCCAAAAAAAAAAAAACATGAATTGGTATATGAGTGCATGGAAAAAAGCAACAGCAAGGCTTAAAATTTATAATGCAATAATCCCTGACTAGATACTGGTCATATGCTATACCTACTGCCACACCTCACCCTACATGAATTACAGATGAGAAAGGTATTTTTGTAGAATATAAAAAAGTATTTTAAACGGCTCCAAAAATATTTTTTTCTTGTACATGGTATCAACGAAGTCTGGAGGAGCACAATTACACTGACAGCTTGGATGAATTTCAGAATACAGATTACTGTAAAAACATGAATTGGTCAAAGAGTCCATGGAAAAAACAGCAGCAATACTCCCTGACTAGATGCTTGTCATATGCTATATCTACTGCCACACCTTACCATAGATGAATTGCAGATAAGAGCAGTTTTTTTAAAATAATTCTTCAAGTAAGGCCTTCTGGTACTGCAACATTTTATTAGACCTCTTCACCACGGGAAGGAGAGATGTAAAGTTCCCCTTGTAGCGTGGATCTAGAAAGGTCACAAACCAGTAAAGTGTTGGCCAAAATGCATACAACACGAGGATCACTGGAAAGGCAGCGGAACATAAGCTCAACCATGTATATATACACAATCAGAGCAATATATTGTACGCATGGTATAGCAATGTTCTTGTGCACGATGACAATACACTTTATGTGTAGCAGTGCCACCGTGCACGACCGTATCAATAACACATTATTTACACTCTTAACCTCTTTCTGACCTCGGGATAGTACGTCCGGGGTCAGATACCGCGCTTTGATGCAGGGCTCCGGCGGTGAGCCCGCATCAAAGCCGGAACATGTCAGCTGTTTTGAACAGCTGACATGTGCCCGCAATAGCGGCGGGTGAAATCGCGATTCACCTGCCGCTATTAACTAGTTAAATGCCACTGTCAAACGCTGACAGCGGCATTTAACCGGCGATCCCGGCCGCGCGGCCGGAAATGAGCGCATCGCCGACCCCGTCACATGATCGGGGGTCAGCGATGCTTCTGCATTGTTGCCATAGAGGTCCTAGAGACCTCTATGGTTACTGATGCCGGTCTGCTGTGAGCGCCCCCATGTGGTCGGCACTCATAGCACACCTGCATAGCAGCGATCTGATGATCGCTGCTATGTAGCAGAGCTGATCGAGTGGTGCCAGCTTCTAGCCTCCCATGGAGGCTATTGAAGCATGGCAAAAGTAAAAAAAAAAGTTAAAAAATGTGAAAAAAATAAAAAATATATAAAAATTTATATCACCCCCTTTTGCCTCATTCAAAATAAATCAATAAAAATAATAATAATAATAATGTTTATTTTTATGTAGCGTTAACATTTTCCGCTGCGCTTTACAGTTTTGCACACATTATCATCGCTGTCCCCGATGGGGCTCACAATCTAGAATCCTTATCAGCATGTCTTTGGAATGTGGGAGGAAACCGGAGTGCCCGGAGGAAACCCACGCAAACACGAAGAGAACATACAAACTCATTGCAGATGTTGTCCTGGGTGGGATTGGAACCCAGGACCCCAGCGCTGCAAGGTTGCAGTGCTAACCACTGCACCACCGTGGTGGCGCCACCGCTACCTACACATATTTGGTATCGCCGTGTTCAGAATCGCCTGATCTATCAATAAAAAAAGGATTAACCTGATTGCTAAACGGCGTAGTGAGAAAAAAATTAAAAACGCCAGAATTACGTTTTTTGATCGCCGTGACACTGCATTAAAATGCAATAACGTGCGATCAAAAGAACGTATCTGAACCAAAATGCTATCATTAAAATGCCAGCTCAGCACGCAAAAAAAAAGCCCTCACCCGACCCCAGATCATGAAAAATGGAGACGCTACGGGTATCGGAAAATGGCACAATTTTTTTTAGCAAAGTTTGGAATTTTTTTTCACCACTTAGATAAAAGAGAACCTAGACATTTTGGTGTCTATGAACTCATAATGACCTGGAGAATCATAATATCAGGTCGATTTTAGCATTTAGTGAAGCTAGCAAAAAAAGCCAATCAAAAAACAAGTGTGGGATTGCACTTTGTTTGCAATTTCACCGCACTTGGAATTTTTTTCCCGTTTTCTAGTACATGACATGCTAAAACCAATGATGTCATTCAAAAGTACAACTTGTTTCGCAAAAAATAAGCCCTCACATAGCCATATTGATGGAAAAATAAAAAAGTTATCGTTCTGGGAAGAAGGGGAGCAAAAATCGAACACGGAAAAATGGAAAATCCCAAGGTCATGAAGGGGTTAAAGGGGTTGGGGAGAAGAAGGAACAATATACACATTTACATCACCTACGGAAGTGTGGGATCACTTGCCTCTGGGCACTGGTGGGTGGATGGAGGATCAGGGTGAGGATTATGTGGTTCAGAATCACGGCTATTGATACTAGACCGAGTGGTAGACAGAGTGATGCTGGCAAAGTGACTGGAAGCATTTTCCAACAATCTTTTTACACTGGTCTAGCTTCAAAAGTGGTGTTTCGTGCCCCCCTACAAAGTGAGACATGAAGCTAGATCAACATGATGTGTGTGTTTGTTGTGCTTCCATGGCAGGCACTGTTTCATCTTGCCCATGGCCAGGGCCGTATTTAGAGTTTCTGCTGCCCTAGGCACTTTTAGTGCTGCCTCCCCCTTTGGTGAGTATGACACTATCGGCAGTGACTTTGGCAAAAATCGCTGATGTGAAAGTCGCCTTTTGCAGCAGATCCGACAGTTTTTCCGCATCTGCCGCGTAATGGATCACTTAGGGCAACACTGCGTTCGGCCTCATTCATTCCCTATGGGACTTACAGACATGTGCGGCTCTTGCGGTTTTGCCGCCATCCGGCAAATGCGGTACTTGCAGCAATGAGAAAAAACACTACTAGCAGTGTTTTATGTATCATCGTAAGTGCAAAGCCGCAATTGCCGCACATGTTCGCAAGTAGCCATCATTACCTGTCCCTGCACCTTGCTAGCTCATCCCTATCCAACCCTCCCTGACCTAAAACTACACTATAAAGCTTCAGAAAAGCAATTTATTAACTGCCATATTCCTATGATAATGAGGGCTCTAGGCTACGGCGTAGACTGGGACGGGCAGTCTCCGGGTCTCCATCCTCTCTGTGCACACCCTCAGTCCCTGCCTCACTGCCTGTGCACAGACCTCCCTCCACCGCACCCGGTAATCACCGCTCGCAGTAGCATACCAGCAGAGGTGTATCTAGGGTTTCTGGCACCCGGGGAAAGAATTCATTTTGGTGCCCCCCCTCCGCCAAGGACATATGTGATTTGCACACTCAGTCATGTACCCACGAGCTCCTCTCCCTAATGCTCTCAATGTTCAGTGAAAAACTAAGAGAAGCAGAAGAGAAGCTCGATGTCACAGGACCATAAGAGTATGTGTCCACGTTCAGGATTGCATCAGGATTTGGTCAGGATTTTTCATCAGTATTTGTAGCCAAAACCAGGAGTGGAACAATTAGAGGAAAACTATAATAGAACCATATGCTCCACTTCTGTATTTATCACCCACTCCTGGTTTTGGCTACAAATACTGATGTAAAATACTGACCAAATCCTGATGCAATCCTGAACGTGGACACACACCCTAAGTCTGAAAAATCGCATATGAGTGACGTGTCCATGTGACGACTACTGGAACTTGCAGAGCTGAATCCTGACATCGCAGCTTCTGAATTCTCACAACGCATGCACTGCACTTTTAGGATTCTCCCTTGCCGGTGGACGGTCATGTCAGCACAAGTATGTGATTTGTAGACTTCTGACCACATTCTGACTAGATGTGCCCGGCCTCGCTCAGTTCATTTTCATTGACGGAGGTCACGCATGTCTAGTCAGCACGTGATCGCATTAATGTAAATCCCCAGCATGAGAGAATCCTGACAGCGTGCAGTGTGCACTGTGAGAATTCAGAAGTCTGCAGTCACAAAGAATGACTGCAGACTCATCACAAGCCTGGACATCCCCTTTAAAAGGGACTCTGTCACCTGAATTTGGAGGGAACAATTTTCAGCCATAGGGGCGGGGCTTTCGGGTGTTTGATTCACCCTTTCCTTACCCGCTGGCTGCATGCTGGCTGCAATATTGGATTGAAGCTCATTCTCTGTCCTCCATAGTACACGCCTGCGCAAGGCAAGATTGCAGATTGTGCAGGTACAGTATGTACTACGGAGGACAGAGAATGAGCTTCAATCCAATATTGCAGCCAGCATGCAGCCAGCGGGTATGGAAAGGGTGAATCAAACACCCGAAAACCCCACCCCTATGGCTGAAAATTGTTCCCTCCAAATTCAGGTGACAGTGTCCCTTTAAATCTCCTAACATATATAAAAACATGAGAGTTAGCATCACAAATAACATTTACATCCAGGTACCTGATAGATGACGTCGCCTCTGGAGCCGTTCTCCTTTTCTTCATCTTGTCCAGATCCCATGATGAGTTTTCTCATCCACAGCCGTCTCTGCAGACTTCCATCTTCGCCGCTCTTTTGCAGAAAGTCTCCACATGACGCCCTTAAAGATACAAGTGTCATTATAATGCTCCCAAATAAAAAATTGCCCCTCACTATATTGTCTGCACAAAGTATGACCCCCACACTGTCCCTCTTATGGTACATGCTCTTCACACTGTCCTCTCCTTTCTATACCAGTCCCCTCTTCACACTGTCCTCTCACACTGTGTCCCCCTTATAGGGCCCAGTATTTATACTCCATATTTATACTCCATCCTCCCACACTGCGTTCATGCCTCCCCCATCCTCCCACCCTGCGTTCATGGCTCCCCCATCCTTCTCCCCTGCAAGCATGGCTCCCCCATCCTCCCACTCTGCGTTCATGGCTCCCCATCCTTCTCCCCTGCGTTCATGGCTCCCCCATCCTTCTCCCCTGCGTTCATGGCTCCCCCATCCTCCCACTCTGCGTTCATGGCTCCCCCATCCTCCCACTCTGCGTTCATGGCTCCCCCATCCTCCCACTCTGCGTTCATGGCTCCCCATCCTTCTCCCCTGCGTTCATGGCTCCCCATCCTTCTCCCCTGTATGCACGACTCCCCATCCTCCCCTGTATGCACGGCTCCCCATCCTCCTCCCCTGTATGCACGGCTCCCCATCCTTCTCCCCTGTGTGCACGGCTCCCCATCCTCCCCTGTGTACATGGCTCCCCATCCTTCTCCCCTGTGTGCACGGCTCCCCATCCTTCTCCCCTGTGTGCACGGCTCCCCATCCTTCTCCCCTGTGTGCACGGCTCCCCATCCTTCTCCCCTGTGTGCACGGCTCCCCAACCTTCTCCCCTGTGTGCACGGCTCCCCATCCTTCTCCCCTGTGTACATGGCTCCCCATCCTTCTCCCCTGTGTGCACGGCTCCCCATCCTTCTCCCCTGTATGCACGACTCCCCATCCTCCCCTGTATGCACGGCTCCCCATCCTTCTCCCCTGTGTGCACGGCTCCCCATCATTCTCCCCTGTATGCACGACTCCCCATCCTTCTCCCCTGTATGCACGGCTCCCCATCCTTCTCCCCTGTATGCATGGCTCCCCATCCTCCTCCCCTGTGTGCACGGCACCCCACTTTTTTCCCTGTCATACTTACCTCTCACCGGCGCGCAGCACAGAACTTCCTGGCATCTCAGCGTCTTCCTTCCTGTCTTCAGCGGTCACATGGTAGCGCTAATTAAGGGTGATGAATATGCGCATATTCATCACCCTTAATGATCGGTACCATGTGACCGCTGAAGACAGGACGGCGCTGAGACGCAGTTGCAGCCACCGCTGGAGGAAGGTGAGTATTACGTCTTCAGGGAGGGAGGGAGGGGGGCGGGAAGGAGGGAGGAGGGGGGGGCGGGAAGGGGGGAGGGAGGAGGGGGGGCGGAAACTTGACCCCGGAGTTTTATAAAATAAAAATAAAAAAAAAAAGGAAAAAACCTAGCTCAAGGGCGCCCCCCCGCATCCCGCCGCCCTAGGCACGTGCCCTCAAGTGCCTAGTGGCAAATACGGCCCTGCCCATGGCCTCGGCATCTGCGCTCACCATCTGCATCACATCCACTTCCCCGTTTTGCCCATTTTAAATTACAGATGATATATACCGGTTGCGAAAATGTCGCAGACAGTATTACAATACCAGTAATATTTGCCCACTACATATGGACATGTAAGAAAGATTGCAGTATCAATATACAGTAGCAATGCGATTTTTTTTTTTAACAAATTTTTTTCGGGGGGGGGGGAGGGGGTGATTTTGAGGCTCAACTGTAGCACGATAAATGCCATATAAACTGTCACTGCTGGAAAAAATGCAGTATTACAACGCCAGAAAAATGTGCCCAATTCAGATGGACATATGAGACTGCAGTGTAAATATAGCAATACGATTTATTTACAAATGATTAAAAAAATCATTTGTTAAATAAATGGGGGGTGGGGTGGTTTTAGTGTCAACTGTTGAAGATAAATGCTGTATAAAATGTCACTGCTGAAAAAATGATGTATTACAAGGCCAGGCAAATTAGCTCACCTCAGATGGATGAATAAGACTGCACTATCAATATAGCAATGCTATTGCGATCCAACTAAGTCTGGCTGTATGCTTTTGACACTCAGCTTCCACAATAAAAATGTTGTATAATATTTCCATGCTCAAAACTATTTGCATGATTAAGAGCAAAATGAATATTATTAGCCCTGAGAAGGGGTATGATATCAGTTGCAGGCTGCAGTATAAATAATGTACAGTATAGTGATGAGCCAATATACTCGTTACTCGAGCACACTCGGGGGTCCTCCGAGTATTTTTTAGTGATCGGAGATTTAGTTTTTCTTGCCACAGCTGAATGATTTACATCTGTTAGCCAGCATACAGTAAGTACATGTGTACATATTGTTGTATTTAACAGAAATATAATTGTGGTTGTATCCCTAGCTAATATGCAGCTACATTTCTGTCCCTCTCTCACCAGCACCTCTCCCTACACTGCCACTTCCCTGGGTACAGTGTGCGTCATGGGTTTTATATAGTCCTGATGATGCTATGCAGCCAGCCAATAATAGTACTACCACAACCAAAATGACTACATAGTTATTAAGGTTGAAGGAAGACTTTAAGTCCATTTAGTTTAACCCGTAGCCTAACCTGCCCTAACTTGTTGATCCAGAGGAAGGCAAAAAAAACCATGTGGCAAACACTAAGCTCCACGCTGGGGAAAAAAATTCCTTCCCGACTCCACATACGGCAATCACAATAGTTCCCTGGATCAACTCCCTATCAAGGAATCCAGTGTATATAACCTGTAACATTATACTTTTCAAGAAAGGCATCCAGTCCCCTCTTAAATTTTACTAGTGAATCACTCATTACAACATCATACGACAAAGAGTTCCATAGTCTCACTGCTCTTACAGTAAAGAATCTTTATTATGCTTAAACCTTCTTTCCTCTAGACGTAGAGGATACCCCCTTGTCCCTGCCTCAGGTCTATGATTAAAAAGATCATCAGAAAGGTCTTTGTACTGTCCCCTCATATATTTATACATTAAAATAAGATCACCCCTTAGTCTTCGTTTTTCCAAACTAAATAGCCCCAAGTGTAATAACCTATCTTGGTATTGCAGACCCCCCAGTCCTCTAATAACCTTGGTCGCTCTTCTCTGCACCAGCTCCAGTTCAGCTATGTCTTTCTTATACACCGGAGACCAGAACTGTGCACAGTATTCTAAGTGTGGTCGAACTAGTGACTTGTATAGAGGTAAAATTATGTTCTCATGAGCATCTATGCCTCTTTTAATGCATCCCATTATTTTATTTGCCTTTGTAGCAGCTGCCTGACACTGGCCACTAAATGTGAGTTTGTCATCCACCCATACTCCCAGGTCTGTTTCATTGACGGTTTTCCCCATAGTTTTACGTCATTACAGTGACTGGCAGGCAATCCTCACATGTTCATTGGCTGTCTAAAAAGTACCAAACATGCGGGCGGGGACTTGAGCTCCCACTCGAACTTTCAAAAAATACTCGCTGAGTAATGAGCATCCCGAGCAGACTGGTGCTTGGATGAGTAATAAATAGTGAAGATCATGCTCGCTCATTCCTAGTAGCTATGTTTCACATACTTTTGATGCCAGTAGTGACAAAAGCAAAAAAGAAGAAAATACAGGGCAAGAATAGATCCACTTGCAAAAAAAAGATTTCAACTGGAGCACCCGCTAGGTCCGTGAGATACTCGGTACCGGGTCGGCACAGTTATTAAAGGGGAAGTCACAGCAGCAGTGACCCGGTCCATGGCCCTGGGTGTCCAGTTAAAGGGGATGAATAGATGTGGAAATAAAGTCTATGGAGAAATGTTCCTGACGCCACTTGTGGTACTCGGCCAGGGATGGCTGACGCTGCTTAAAGGGATCCGCTGAGGCCAATGGTATGCAGCTTAGATGGTGTTGCTCCCCACAGGTGGAGCGGAGGCCCCGGGGCTACGAGGACAGTCTCTGAGGGATGATAGATGGTGGAGCGCAGGAAATAATTGGAGGACACAGGATTTGCAATCTCTTTACCTTTTACAGGTGAAAATATGGTCCAGGGCACAGGTTACAGGTGATCTTTGGAATCTGGGCAGCCTGGAAGCGGCTCGGACTCCCCCTAGCCAGGTGGGGTCGAAGCCTTCCTTTCTGCACTGAATTCTGGGTTCTTGATACATTAGCTTTCCTCAAGTCCCTCTCTCAATCTGTCCGTTTGGTGGAAGTCTACCCGCATGACAGGCAGCTCGAGCCTTTTTACAGGTGTCCCTTTCTCATGGTGACTCTGGGCTCTAATCTGCTGCTGTGCCTTAGGGTGTCAGTTGTGGCCAGGAGATCGGCAATCTCCTGCCCTCTGGTTTCGGTTGTGGGGCATACATTTCCCACATAAACTCAGACTCCGGTGTCCGGTTTCTTACCCTCAAACCTGGAGTGAGCCCAATCGCAGCTCCACTCCAGTTTCTCTATCCTCACATGCTTCCTCTCCCTTCACTGTCTCACACAGTCTGCCCTCTAACTCCTCCTCCAGACCAGAAATTATAGGGAAACTAGAGCTTCCCCTTCTGGCTTGGAGTCAGAGAAGTGTCTTATGTTAGTGCTACCTTTTAAGGGAATTCCTTTTCACTTCCAAGCATGGTATCAACCTCCCCGGGAGGCAGGCAATACCATTGTGGCATCCAGATTCCTGGGATGCCACACAACTCCTTCCATCTGGCAAAAATAATGGATCCAAATGGAAGCCTTCCTACAGTTCTCAACAATGAAATTGCAACACCAAAAAGAAAAAGTTGTACAATTATGGAAAGCACAAGAAGGATAGAAATGTTAATAATATGCTAATTCCGAAAAAAATGGAAAGAAACATTGTAAAAATATCTCAATTTATTTAGTATTGAGTATCAGCACCACACGCAGACATACAAGCGCTTACACACCTTGTCTGGAGGCTATGAAGTTATGAGTGGATCTCTGAGGAATGTTTGGCCATTCTGAATTAAGTTGAGAAAATCATCAATGTCCACTGTTGGCAGCTTCCTTTGCAATTGTTGACATCCCAGATTTGCTCTATGAGAAATGAGTCTGGACATGCTGCAAGCCATGGTAGAACCTTTATTTTACACAGGATGCTTGCAGTAGCACAAATAACATACAACCTGGCTTTACTGTTATGCCCAATGGTGGCACATATGATTTGTGGACTGACTGTGCCACAGGATTAGGTCTGCCCAGGAAGGGGCATACCTAACTTGATACTCCTGATGGTGTAGACATACTGTGCTACAGGTAGCTGCCAGGTACCACTCCTGGGCATATCTCGATACTGTAGCTGGTGACCCCAGGGGTCAAGTTCACAGACACTGATTAAGGACTAGGGTAACATTCAGACTGGTAAGTTCTTGCAACTCTACAGAATGGTTACTGACAGGGATTTGGGCTATGTTCAGACTTGACTGATTCAGAGACTGGTTCTAGCAGGCCGGATAGAAATGAACCGGGAACAAGGTTTCAGGCACTAACTGCACACAGACCAGGGGAGCAGGATCAGGCACTGGCCCCACATGGACCAGGGAAGAAGGTTCAGGCACTAGCTGCACACAGACCAGGGGAGCAGGTTTAGTCATTGGCCATACATGGACCAGGGAAGCAGGTTCAGGCCCTGGCCTACCTGAACATAGGGAGCAGGTTTAAGCACTGGCCACACACAGACCAGGGAAGCAGGTTCAGGCACTAGCTGCACACAGACCAGGGGAGCAGGTTTAGGAATTGGCCATACATGGACCAGGGAAGCAGGTTCAGGTCCTGGCCTACCTGAACCTAGGGAGCAGGTTCAAGCACTGGCCACACACAGACCAGGGAAGGAGGTTCAGGACACTGGAAGCACATGAACAAGGTGTTCAGGTTCAGGTTCATGACACTGGCCACATCGGGACCAAGGGACCTCACAACTCACTAGTAGGAGAAACTACACACAAATAAATATTGTTGCTTTGGCGACTCACTAAGGGAAAGGGAGTCTTTTATAAAAAAAAAAATGCTTTCCAGATAATGGCTGGGAGCTATCTTGCAGGTAAACCCTGATACTAAATGCCTCTCAGCCATTCATTGGGCATTTTACTATGTGCACAAGCTGCCCCTTTAAGAATGGGGGAGATAAACGCTTGTGCAGACTAGGCATGCTGCCAGTAAGTGTGACGTGCACAAGCAATAGACATGCCAGCACAAGGGGACCATGCCACAAGAGCTTGGAACAGTGAGTATGTCAGTGGCCCTGCATGGAGGAGGAAGGGAACCATACAGAGGCACAAGCAATAGTGTTACAGTTGTCATGTTGAAAAACAACTCATATCCTCAACATGTCTATAGATTCTGTGATTTCCATCCTTCCACAACATTTCCTTCTTGGTTTTGCAATTTCAATTTTCTGGAGTGTGTGTGTGTATATACAGTATATATATATTTATTTTTTTGGGGGGGTGGGTTATGACATTAATAAAAAATGCTTCCAGAGGAGGAGTTTTTGGCAGTTGTGCAGCCTAATACAATGAATGGCAATAAATGGAATAGCAACACGGGATGCTCAACAACTACTCAGTTGAAACTCCACCTCTCAGAAGAAAATTTTTTTTTTAAAGGGTTTAAATTGGTAAATAAAGCTGACTAGTAACTCATGCTCAGTGATCCCTTGAGTTCCCATTTGGTCTTTTCCCAGACCCCAACTGGTCTCTACTTTTATGATCTTTTCTCGATAGACCAAAAGTGACTGAAATGGTCAAAGCAGTAACCGGCCTTAAAGGGAAGGTGCCATCAAAAAATTTTTTTTTTCAGAAATTGTAAAAATGTAAAGAATTAATGATTACATTTTCTTAAAAAATATTATCATTTGTTTATAATTTAGTAAAATATGAAAAATAATTTGAAAAGTTTTGGAATTTCCACTTTTCAACACTAGGGGGAGCAGCTGCTGAAATTTCAGAAAAACCTAGTGTACAACTAGCTCACATTACAGCACTGCAGTAATTATGGGCGGAGTCTGCTGACGTGTGTGATGTCTCCTCTCCTCCCCTTCTGGGTGTTTGCTAAGGGATTAGAGAGGATGATATTCAGGAACTCAGTGAGCAGCCATTTTGTTGGTGACTGCAGAGTATGGCTGCCGTCACACTAGCAGTATTTGGTCAGTATTTTACCTCAGTATTTGTAAGCCAAAACCAGGAGTGGAACAATTAGAGGAAAAGTATAACAGAAACATATGCACCACTTCTGTATTTATCACCTGCTCCTGGTTTTGGCTACAAATACTGATGTAAAATACAAACCAAATAATGATAGTGTGAAGGCAGCCTTATACTGACAAGTAGACGGTCACCGAGGATGGCAGGCAGCAAGGATTCTGGGAGATATGTGGTGGAGGGAGCAGGGTGACAGCAGCACAGAGTATTTCAGGAGAGCAGTGTGCTGGTCTATGGGGGCCCCCTGTTCGGTGTGCGGAGCAGCCAGGGATTGTACATAGAGCGCTGTCTTTTATACACATGGATGGACCGTCTGCTCCACAGAAATCCAGGAAACATTTCTGCGGATTGATGGCCTGTTCTGATCCAGACTTTGCATGCAGACCCCATTCCCCTCCTCAGATCCTGTCTTCTCCATCCTGTCCTGGCAATGTGTGAAAGCGAGGCGACAGGCGAAGTACGGGGTGACGCTGGGAAGGAAATGTAGCCATATAGTAACGATAAAAATGAGACCCCTCTCTTCAGCTACCTCACCAGCCTTCCCCTGACTACACCTAACTGGAGGTCATGCTGTCCCCTCTATTACCCCAGACCCGCGTGCAGGTGCTCAGCCAGAACCACCACAGAATGGGTCCGCTTTCTGAAGATAATACTGCCATAGTGTTCTCGCATAATACCGCCATATAGATCACACACAATACTATCAAATAGATCACACAATACTGTCATACAGTTCTCACATAATACCACCATATACAGTTAGGGCCAGAAATATTTGGACAGTGACACAATTTTCGCAAGTTGGGCTCTGCATGCCACCACATTGGATTTGAAATGAAACCTCTACAACAGAATTCAAGTGCAGATTGTAACGTTTAATTTGAAGGGTTGAACAAAAATATCTGATAGAAAATGTAGGAATTGTACACATTTCTTTACAAACACTCCACATTTTAGGAGGTCAAAAGTAATTGGACAAATAAACATAACCCAAACAAAATATTTTTATTTTCAATATTTTGTTGCAAATCCTTTGGAGGCAATCACTGCCTTAAGTCTGGAACCCATGGACATCACCAAACGCTGGGTTTCCTCCTTCTTAATGCTTTGCCAGGCCTTTACAGCCGCAGCCTTCAGGTCTTGCTTGTTTGTGGGTCTTTCCGTCTTAAGTCTGGATTGGAGCAAGTGAAATGCATGCTCAATTGGGTTTAGATCTGGAGATTGACTTGGCCATTGCAGAATGTTCCACTTTTTGACACTCATGAACTACTGGGTAGCTTTGGCTGTATGCTTGGGGTCATTGTCCATCTGTACTATGAAGCGCCGTCCAATCAACTTTGCAGCATTTGGCTGAATCTGGGCTGAAAGTATATCCCGGGACACTTCAGAATTCATCCGGCTACTCTTGTCTGCTCTTATGTCATCAATAAACACAAGTGACCCAGTGCCATTGAAAGCCATGCATGCCCATGCCATCACGTTGCCTCCACCATGTTTTACAGAGGATGTGGTGTGCCTTGGATCATGTGCCGTTCCCTTTCTTCTCCAAACTTTTTTCTTCCCATCATTCTGGTACAGGTTGATCTTTGTCTCATCTGTCCATAGAATACTTTTCCAGAACTGAGCTGGCTTCTTGAGGTGTTTTTCTGCAAATTTAACTCTGGCCTGTCTATTTTTGGTATTGATGAATGGTTTGCATCTAGATGTGAACCCTTTGTATTTACTGTCATGGAGTCTTCTCTTTACTGTTGACTTAGAGACAGATACACCTACTTCACTGAGAGTGTTCTGGACTTCAGTTGATGTTGTGAACGGGTTCTTCTTCACCAAATTAAGTATGCGGCGATCATCCACCACTGTTGTCATCCGTGGACTCCCAGGCCTTTTTGAGTTCCCAAGCTCACCAGTCAATTCCTTTTTTCTCAGAATGTACCCAACTGTTGATTTTGCTACTCCAAGCATGTCTGCTATCTCTCTGATGGATTTTTTATTTTTTTTCAGCCTCAGGATGTTCTGCTTCACCTCAATTGAGAGTTCCTTTGACCGCATGTTGTCTGCTCACAGCAACAGCTTCCAAATGCAAAACGACACACCTGGAATCCACCCCTGACCTTTTAACTACTTCATTGATTACAGGTTAACGAGGGAGACGCCTTCAGAGTTAATTGCAGCCCTTAGAGTCCATTGTCCAATTACTTTTGGTCCCTTGAAAAAGAGGACGCTATGCATTACAGAGCTATGATTCCTAAACCCTTTCTCCGATTTGGATGTGGAAACTATCATATTGCAGCTGGGAGTGTGCACTTTCAGCCCATATTATATATATAATTGTATTTCTGAACATGTTTTTGTAAACAGCTAAAATAACAAAACTTGTGTCACTGTCCAAATATTTCTGGCCCTAACTGTAGGTCACACATAATACTGCCAGTGTTCTCACATACCGCCATATAGATCACACATAATACCGCCAGTGTTCTCACATAATACCGCCATATAGATCACACATAATACCGCCAGAGTTCTCACATACCACCATATTCTTCTCACATAATACCGCCATATAGATCACCCATAATGCCGCCACATAGATCTCACATGTATTGTAAATACTCGGCCAGAATAAAGTCCTTTATTAATCTTTTTTAAACCATACCGAACACATAATCCTCGACTCCCTCATCTCCCACAACAAAAATAATAAACCACAATGGGGAAAGACACGCAAGAGGGAGAGGAGTGCATAGGAGAGGATTAGATACTGACTGCTGAGCCGTGTATCTAATCCTGTCCTGTGTGATACTGTGCTGCGTCGTGTATCTAATCCTATCTTGTGTGATACTGTACACAGGACAGGATTAGCTACACAGGACAGAGGTAGCAGTGGTAGATGGTATATAGAGGCAGGCAGCAGTGGTAGATGGTATATAGAGGCAGGCAGCAGTGGTAGATGGTATATAGAGGCAGGTAGTAGTGGTATATATAGAGGCAGGTAGCAGTGGTAGATGGTATATAGAGGCAGTCAGCAGTGGTAGATGGTATATAGAGGCAGGCAGCAGTGGTAGATAGTATATAGAGGCAGGCAGCAGTGGTAGATGGTATATAGAGGCAGGCAGCAGTGGTAGATGGTATATAGAGGCAGGCAGCAGTGGTAGATGGTATATAGAGGCAGGTAGCAGTGGTAGATGGTATATAGAGGCAGGCAGCAGAGGTAGATGGTATATAGAGGCAGGCAGCAGTGGTAGATGGTATATAGAGGCAGGCAGCAGAGGTAGATGGTATATAGAGGCAGGCAGCAGTGGTAGATGGTATATAGAGGCAGGCAGCAGTGGTAGATGGTATATAGAGGCAGGCAGCAATGGTAGATGGTATATAGAGGCAGGTAGCAGCGGTATATAGGGGCAGGTAGCAGTGGTATATAGGGGCAGGTAGCAGTGGTATATAGGGGCAGGTAGCAGTGATATATAGGGGCATGTAGCAGTGGTATATAGGGGCAGGTAGCAGTGGTATATAGGAGCAGGTAGCAGTGGTATATAGGGGCAGGTAGCAGTGGTATATAGGGGCAGGTAGCAGTGGTATATAGGGGCAGGTAGCAGTGGTATATAGGGGTAGGTAGCAGTGGTATATAGGAGCAGGTAGCAGTGGTATATAGGGGCAGGTAGCAGTGGTATATAGGAGCAGGTAGCAGTGGTATATAAGGGCAGGTAGCAGTGATATATAGGGGCAGGTAGCAGTGGTATATAGGGGCTGCTAGCAGTGGTATATAGGAGCAGGTAGCAGTGGTATATAGGGGCAGGTAGCAGTGGTATATAGGGGCAGGTAGCAGTGGTATATAGGGGCTGGTAGCAGTGGTATATAGGGACAGGTAGCAGTGGTATATAGGGGCTGGTAGCAGTGGTATATAGGGACAGGTAGCAGTGGTATATAGGGGCTGGTAGCAGTGGTATATAGGGGCTGGTAGCAGTGGTATATAGGGGACAGGTAGCAGTGGTATATAGGGGCAGGTAGCAGTGGTATATAGGGGCTGGTAGCAGTGGTATATAGGGACAGGTAGCAGTGGTATATAGGGGCTAGTAGCAGTGGTATATAGGAGCAGGTAGCAGTGGTATATAGGGGCTGGTAGCAGTGGTATATAGGGGCTGGTAGCAGTGGTATATAGGGACAGGTAGCAGTGGTAGATGCATAAGAAAATAAAAACTCTGTACTTACCTTCAGTCCTCTTCCAGGAAGTGCTGAATCATGGTCAGGGCAGAGCAGTGTGACGATCTCCCTGCTCAGAACAGGTCGGCAGTGATTGCAGCCTTTACTGTAATAATAAGTACAGGCTGCAATCACAGCTCCTGGCCGCAGATACTCACCCCGAACCTCTCTTCCCAGCAGCAGCTTCTCCCTGGCAGCTCCTGCTATGATCGCACACACTGAGCTGTGTGTACCATGACAGAGGAAAATAAAAAACAAAATGGCCGCGATCTCCTCTCACAGTTGTGACGTAGCAACTCAGTGGGCGTGTCCAGGTCACGGCTGAGAGGCAGGAGAAGCAGCCTCAATGAAAGAGATGCGGGTCCAACCGTTGGCTCCTATGCCCATGGCTGCCGTAAGTGAGGTGTGCAAGTGTCGTGCCCAGACACACACACCCCCACTAATGAAAATGGCGGCCTCCAGTGGTAAAAGTAAAAATGAATAAATAAAAAAGTATGAAAGCAGTACATTTACTTTTGTATTAAAAATAATTGATTATATAATCAATAATTATTAATATAAAAACTAAAATCACGGCACCCTCCCTTTAAATAGTGATGGCTGAGCAGGTATTTGCAGCCATCTCTATTGTTGAGATAAGAACAAAAAATAGAGACTGCCTAAGCATTGAGAGAGGACCTATGGGAAATTGTTAAAAGTGAATATTACATATTTTATTGTTTTAACCATGGTGAGCCCTTTTTACATACTGTATATTTTTTTTATCCTATGAATGATATTTTTTAAGCTAGACATCCCTTTAACCCCTTTACCCCCAAGGGTGGTTTGCACGTTATGGACCGGGCCAATTTTTACAATTCTGACCACTGTCCATTTATGAGGTTATAACTCTGGAATGCTTCAACGGATCCCAGTGATTCTGACACTGTTTTCTCGTGACATATTGTACTTCATGACAATGGTAAAAATTCTTTGATAGTACCTGCGTTTATTTGTGAAAAAACCCGAAATTTGGCGAAAATTATGAAAATTTCGCAATTTTCCAACTTTGAATTTTTATGCAATTAAATCACAGAGATATGTCACACAAAATACTTAATAAGTAACATTTCCCACATGTCTACTTTACATCAGCACAATTTTGTAACCACAATTTTTTTTTGTTAGGGAGTTATAAGGGTAAAAAGTTGACCAGCAATTTCTCATTTCTACAACACCATTTTTTTTAGGGACCACATCTCATTTGAAGTCATTTTGAGGGGTCTATATGATAGAAAATACCCAAGTGTGACACCATTCTAAAAACTACACCCCTCAAGGTGCTCAAAACCATATTCAAGAAGTTTATTAACCCTTCTGGTGCTTCACAGGAATTTTTTGAATGTTTAAATAAAAAATGAACATTTAACTTTTTTTCACAAAAAATTTAATTCAGCTCCAATTTGTTTTATTTTACCAAGGGTAACAGGAGAAAATGGACCCCAAACATTGTTGTACAATTTGTCCTGAGTACACCAATACCCCACATGTGGGGGTAAACCACTGTTTGGGCGCATGGCACAGCTCGGAAGCGAAGGAGCACCATTTGACTTTTCAATGCAAAATTGACTGGAATTGAGATGGGACGCCATGTTTCGTTTGGAGAGCCCCTGATGTGCCTAAACATTGAAACCCCCCACAAGTGACACCATTTTGGAAAGTAGACCCCCTAAGGAACTTATCTAGAGGTGTGGTGAGCACTTTGACCCACCAAGTGCTTCACAGAAGTTTATAATGCAGAGCCGTAAAAATAAAACAAACATTTTTTCCCACAAAAATTATTTTTTAGCCCACAGTTTTGTATTTTCCCAAGGGTAACAGGAGAAATTGGACCCCAAAAGTTGTTGTCCTATTTGTCCTGAGTACACTGATACCCCATATGTTGGGGTAAACCCCTGTTTGGGCACACGGGAGAGCTCGGAAGGGAAGAAGCACTGTTTTACTTTTTCAACGCAGAATTGGCTGGAATTGAGATCGGATGCCATGTGGCGTTTGGAGAGCCCCTGATGTGCCTAAACAGTGGAAACCCCCCAATTATAACTGAAACCCTAATCCAAACACTCACCCCTAACCCTAATCCCAACAGCAACCCTAACCACACCTCTAACCCTGACACACCCCTGACCCTAATCCCAACCCTATTCCCAACTGTAAATGTAATCTAAACCCTAACTGTAACTTTAGCCCCAACCCTAACCCTAACATTAGCCCCAACCCAAACTGTAGCCCTAACCCTAGCCCTAACCCTAGCCCTAACCCTAGCCCTAACCCTAGCCCTAACCCTAACCCTAGTCCTAACCCTAGCCCTAAATCTAACCCTAGCCCTAACCCTAGCCCTAACCCTAACCCTAACCCTAGCCCTAACCCTAGCCCTAACCCTAACCCTAGCCCTAACCCTAACCCTAGCCCTAACCCTAGCCTTAACCCTAGCCCTAACCCTAGCCCTAACCCTAGCCCTAGCCTTAATGGAAAAATGGAAATAAATACATTTTTTTAATTTTTCCCTAACTAAGGGGGTGATGAAGGGGGGTTTGATTTACTTTTATAGTGGGTTTTTTAGCGGATTGTTATGATTGGCTGCCGTCACACACTGAAAGACGCTTTTTATTGCAAAAAATATTTTTTGCGTTACCACATTTTGAGAGCTATAATTTTTCCATATTTTGGTCCACAGAGTCATGTGAGGTCTTGTTTTTTGCAGGACGAGTTGACGTTTTTATTGGTAACATTTTGGCGCACGTGACAGTTTTTGATCGCTTTTTATTCCGATTTTTGTGAGGCAGAATGACCAAAAACCAGCTATTCATGAATTTCTTTTGGGGGAGGCGTTTATACCGTTCCACGTTTGGTAAAATTGATAAAGCAGTTTTATTCTTCGGGTCAGTACGATTACAGCGACACCTCATTTATATTTTTTTTATGTTTTGGTGCTTTTATACGATAAAAACTATTTTATAGAAAAAATAATTATTTTTGCATCGCTTTATTCTCAGGACTATAACTTTTTTATTTTTTTGCTGATAATGCTGTATGGCGGCTCGTTTTTTGCGGGACAAGATGTCATTTTCAGCGGTACCATGGTTATTTATATCTGTCTTTTTGATCGCGTGTTATTCCACTTTTTGTTCGGCAGTATTGTAATAAAGCGTTGTTTTTTGCCTCGTTTTTTTTTTTTTTCCTTACGGTGTTTACTGAAGGGGTTAACTAGTGGGCCAGTTTTATAGGTCGGGCTGTTACGGACGCGGCGATACTAAATATATGTACTTTTATTGTTTTGGTTTTTTTATTTAGATAAAGAAATGTATTTAGGGGAATAATATTTTTTTTTTTCATTATTTACGAATATTTTTTTTTATTTTTTTTTTTACACATTTGGAAATTTTTTTTAAACTTTTTTACTTTGTCCCAGGGGGGGACATCACAGATGTTTGCACAGCACTCTGTCAGATCACCGATCTGACTTACAGTGCTGCAGGCTTCACAGTGCCTGCTCTGAGCAGGCTCTGTGAAGCCACCTCCCTCCCTGCAGGACCCGGATCCGTGGCCATCTTGGATCCGGGTCTGGAGCAGGCAGGGAGGGAGGTAAGACCCTCGCAGCAACGCGATCACATCGCGTTGCTGCGGGGGGCTCAGGGAAGCCTGCAGGGAGCCCCCTCCCTGCGCGATGCTTCCCTGCACCGCCGGCACATCGCGATCATGTTTGATCGCGGTGTGCCGGGGGTTAATGTGCCGGGGGCAGTCCGTGACCACTCCTGGCACATAGTGCCGGATGTCAGCTGCGATAGGCAGCTGACACCCGGCCGCTATCGGCCTCGCTCCCCCCGTGAGCGCCGCCAATCGCGCTGGACGTACTATCCCGTCGGTGGTCATAGGGGCCCACCGCACCTCGACGGGATAGTACGTCCGATGTCAGAAAGGGGTTAAATAAAAACAGTTGCCAAATTTAATCATTTACATTTCTTTATATTACTATATGGAATGTTTGATTTTACTCTTACACCATCCCCTCGTTGTCAGACCAGATGCTGACAGTTATGCCCGGTATTTTAGGTACAATATGGTAATTGTGGTGAGTTTGTATTCATTAATGAATATTCTCTGTTCAGAATATGTTTTGCTCCATGTCACTTCCCAGAGAGAATTCCCTATAAATATGGAGGAGATATCAACAGCCCATTTAAAAAAAAAATATGTAAACCATATATTTCCATGATTTAACCAGGCAAGCCGCAGACAAGCTTTTGATATTTATACGATGTTTGTTTGCTGGGGATGAAAGCAATGACAGGAATATCATTTTTTTTTCATCAATGAGTATTAATTTCAAGTAGACAGAATTTCAATTTCTAATTATTTCCTTAGTGCTAAAGCAAACATAGAATGTATCTATTGCTCATGAAACATGTCAGTCCATCACTGGCATGTAACTCTATTGAGTCAGAAAGCCTAATGCATTCTAAAACAAGTCTCTCCAAATCTCCTGGGTATGGCATCAACATTGACCTCCATATTCCTGTAATGTCCATTCCATTCATTGAACTTGTACATTCTCAAAATATTTAAGAATAAATGTATTGCTTCTAAAGCAGCAGGGCACATTACCAATAATCTTTTGAAACCTGCTCTATGAAAGGGGATGCCTCATTTTGTCTTTAAAGAGTCATGTTGCCCAAACCACAGGTAAGAGGAATCAGACATTTGCCCGATTACATTTTACTGTCCTGCAGAATTTTAGAGTAAACACATTTAAAAGCTGGCTGGGGACTATTTGTCTTGGGAGACTAGTCTAAGGCAGGTCCCTTCTTCACGGAGTGCTCACTGACATATCTTTACCTATATATACAAATAGGAAGAGACCTGTCAGTCAACTGGATTAGGGTGGAGAGAAGCCTTCTGGCTTCTGGAGATCCACCTTGGATTAGTCAACCATAACACATAGTCCTCAGCTGGGCAGCATGACTTTCATGACTGGTTTCTTTTAATGAAAAAAGAAGGCGACACAGCAGCACTTTGTAAGGACCAATATGTGTTGCAGTGTTTCCCTTACTTCGGGTCTTGGGGGACGCTCGCTTTGCATGGGAATAACGCATACAGGCATGATTTTTCCACAAATTAAATCAGTTCCAGTTTATTAAAGCGTCATAAACCGCACCGTAAGCCAGGTTACACACAGTCTGTTACTTTAACACGTGTGGCTTTACAAAACATTCGGTAGTCACGTCTTTTCTCTTCATTACATTACATGAAACAACGGAACATATTAAACCCTGACAGTCTGTTCCAATGGCAGATACGTCTCTGCCATAATATTACAGGTTTTATCCCATACCAGGGATTACCTCTCAGGAGCTTCAGCTCCACACACTGACTCCTGCCAGTGCTGGTTCACAGGGAAACTGCCTCACTGGGATCACCGTCCTTGTGACCAGGGCCTCTCGGATAGTCCAGACCCACAGTAGGAACTGTAGCTTCCCCAACACAGAAACCGTCTCAGGCTCTGTAGATGCAGCCTTTCCATGCGCTTCCAGGAAGCCCAATCATAGGCACTTCCAACACATAGGCCATCAGTCCATGATCTAACCAGGTGCTTACAGAACTCCAGTCCATCCGATGACAATCCAACACTCTGACCATTCCAGGACTCACACTCTTACAAGGTGCTTGCAGGACTCCAACCCATCCCAGAACAATCCAAGACCCTCGAGCATTCAGTCCATAGCCTCAGCAGTGCTTCCAGGACTGCAGCCCACTTCAGGACAATCCAACACACAGGCTAATGCAGGACTCACGGTCTCAGTGCTTCCAGGACTCCAGCCCATACCAGGACAATCCAACACTGACCGTTCATCAGGTCCACAGTCTCAGTGCTTGCAGGACCTCTCCAATGCCAGGAGACTCCAACACCGACCGTCCAGGACCTTGCACATGGAACAAACAGATACATACACAGGAACCATGTGACCCACACCCTGGTCACATTGCATACCTGTAACCACTCCCCTGGGTGGGAGTGTGGGTGTGTGTGGCTAGTTTGACCCTTCCATCTCTCATAACTAGCCCTGCCAGTCTCCCATTAGCATTACACAATCACTTGTGGGACTACAGGTCCCAGCACACCAACTTAGCTTCAGACTGACAGAGCAGAGTGTCTTCCTTTGCAACACACACACTGGCCATTTACACTCCTGCTGGACTTTGTCTCATCACATTTAAGCCTCCAAGTGCATCTTGAAGCGCACACAGTGCCCCCTGGCTGTAACGTGGGTCACCGCGCCACAGTGTGCAAACACGAGATCTAAACTACATTATTGTTGAATAAACTGTACTACAAAATAGTTTTTTTTAAGTACTTACAAAAATGAAGGTTCTTAGCGCACAAATTGGCCAATTTATGTATGCCCATGAACCACGGCAAGGTGACACTTCTCTGATGGCTCCTATTACCCTAAACATGTTTTTAATTAGTACTAGTTCCTACCAGCCCATTTAAATTTGTAGGTTTGTGACCCAAGAAAGGCATGCTTACCCATTCAAACTGTAGGCTTATAACCCAAGAGAGGTATGTTCCCTAGTGTTCCGAGCAGAGGCAGCCTGTTGCACTTCACAGAACAGGGTTAATTAATGGTGCTAGTTTTTTTCTGTTTATATAAATACGGAGCAGGTCACCTAAGAGATTTTGTAGTACATGCTTTATTTTACATTTTGTTTGATAAATGTTTCCAAAGGATTAGAATGTTCTTTTGCCTTTGTCATATCTAATATAATTGTGGAGGAGGGGGTCCCTTCTATTAATGAAAACAGAAAACAAGCTACTGTAGATCGTCTTTCGCTCTTGTGGGCTTGGCCAGCCCATGCACAAGGTCAAATTAGAGACAGGCCACTATGCACCCAGGAGTCCCCACCTTTTTGGATACCACCACCATCTGCTCTCTGTGTATTGCATTCACATCTTTACTAACCATTTAGTTGGGTATTTATGACCATGGGGTTTAAATAGGGAGGACGTTTTAAAGGTTTGCTGTGGGGAACAGCATTTTCTGTATATGCACCTTACGGTCACAATTTGTAGAACTACTATATTCACTGCTTTGCACTGAGACCGTCACTTCTCAAAAAAACAGGCTTCATTTGGCAATTCTATTCAACATAAAAAGGTTAGGTTGATGATTTGGCTGTCTGTATAATCTCAATAGTTTTAGAATATGAATGCCCACCTCTCTTTATCGTGACTTCAGTCACAGTCTTGTGGAGACCATGTCCCCCACCAGCCCTAATCCAATCCTGTCCATTACTTGTATTACATGTTTGTTCACCAATTCATTTGAAAGGCCAACATGTAAACATGCAAACCTACATTTCCTCTAGAATGGCTGCTGATGGTAAAATGTTTGGAAACTTCCCTGAGTATGTCAGCTGATTATTGGAAGTTTTAGAAGCTGAACCAGCCTAACTTCAACTATACTATATTCCACCCCGTGCCATAGTCCCTGGAGTAGGACCAAAGTCATATTTTCTTGATAAAAGGCATTGCCAACATGGTCTCCAGACTTTTGTGCAGTTTTATTGCGTCCAATGAAAAGCAGGACTCATTGCTAAAGAGAGTCTTTATCTGTGTTAAAATGTAAAAGGGAATCTATTATCAGAAAAATAGCAATTGTGTGAATCAGATTTTTGCTCTAACTATATGTTTTAAAAAACATTTAGCAAAGTGTTTTTTTTACATATCACAATCTGTATTAAAAATAATAAGAAAGAAATCTTGAAATGTTCACATTGACCACTGGGGCTTTTTAGACTATAGTTTCCTGTTGCTTAAAAAAACAACACATGTACATAGCCACAATGCACTAACCTCGACCTTATCTTTAGGATAGGTCATCAAAATTAAAATAGTGAAGCAAGCCCTCAGATACATATATTTGCTACATCTTTTAAAATATTTGCTATGTTTTTGGTTTTAACTTGTAGGACAGATAATGAAGCAAAAGTATGACCTTGTCAAATTGGTGACTTTCAGCATAAATCTATCCTGAGGTGCAAGAGTTCATGCACATGAGTTCTTCCACAATGCCTGTGGCACTTCTCAGCCCTTACAGCACTAATGCTAAATAATATATAGAAACCGTAATTCACCAAAAACTCCATCTGTAGGAGAAGCAGCTATTTTTGTAAACTACTAAAAGATATTTTGTGTATATCAGTAAGAATGGCAAATTTTCAGCTGTCAGTCACTCAATAGTCTCCAAGACTGTGAGAATATGCAGTGTAGTAACTTCGCCCTTTTAAAGGAGCCTGTCATCAGGAAATTAGACCCCTAAATAAATTCACACTTGAATTGGCCTTCTAATGCTTATTAAATGCATGCATTCCTTGTAGCATTTAGTTTGGAATTTGTAGAACAATCTATCTCTGAAGTTTTAATTGCAAGTGTAGCGTCGCTGACATGGTATTTCCAGCTCTCATGCCTTTCTCCTTATTTCCCTACCTGCCGTCGACATTCAGTTTTTGACTGACAGATTGCTCTTCTCTCTTCCCCTGCTTGAGATTTAGCTCATTGCAATCACTGCACTAGGTTGTCTCATTAGATGGGACGGTGCTCGATGAAAAAGCTCCTGATGACATTGCGCATGCATGGCTGCCACAAGAATATCACTGCACCATACTGTAAAAATGTTTGGGTCCAGTTGAGTCCACACAGGCTCCATCCCAGCTCTGCCTCCACACCTCAAACCTTCCACTGTTCAACTGCCTACTCTTGGAAAAACTCCACTTCTACACCCCGTCTTCACCAATCACACATTGACAGTTCCTATCTGTTAAGAACCCGCACCTCGCCACCCCGCCTGTTGTCCCTTTTTCGTCAGACAGATCACGTAATGCGGTCTTGTTTCCTGACAGGCTGAAAGGCTCCTTTCACTAGCACCAGTGAAAGAGAGCGCTGCCAGTCCAGTGGACTGCCACCAGTTCCTCATTAGATATAAGCTCGGTCTGTTAAAGGGATTATATTGGGCCAGAAACCAGCCCTAGTAGCATGGAAAGTTAAACCATGTGTGGATTTATGGATCGAGATAAAAGAGTAGCCCAAGGTTAATTTATATTTTTAATTGCCTTAAGGGTACACTAGACAATAAAATATTTACACAATGGTTACATATTTACAATGGTTAGATGTGCAAATGTAATAGTGGTATTATAAAAGGACAAAAGATATAAGCAGATGGATAATGTCAATCACCAGGTTGATGTTCGACCATGGGTATGCTGGGCCGCCAGCTGGCTTCTAGGTCACATTACTTAACAGGACCCTCCTTTTCAAGTGGACCACATGCATAAGAGAGAGAGAGACCATATGGCCTTATACTAGCCTTTATCCCCTTTGGATCACTCCCCTCCGGCCCTCCACTGTACTGAACCTAAATCCCTTAACCTTGCCTCTAGCAGCTAAAAACTCTAAAACATGATATGAGTCATAAGTCTTTAACCCTGCTGTTTTGTTTGCATTTACTATACACTTGTAGTGTTCCGGGTCACTATGACCCGGCTTATTAAACCTTGATTTTAGATACTCTAACTCAATTTTTTTTATACTTTTTGCTTACTAGACTGTTTGTGAACATGTTTGGTAGTAAAAAAAAAGAAAAATGAACTAGAAATCTTTTTTTTTTGTTTTTATTCTGAAAAAACAGATCCATCCAATGAGCAAAACGAAAATAGAAAACTACACATATTTTGTAAATTGTACCATTGTACATTGTACAATTGTACCATTATAATGTGAATATATTTACATGATCATATAAATTTACGGATTCTTGCATGAAAAACAATACACATGATTTTTGCATAGAAATGTTTTACAGCCAGAACATGTTATACTCGTCTTGTTGTCACAAGTAGAAGGGCAATAGCTGCATCTTTTTCTTTTGATGCCGGAAGAGGCCATGGGGGTAGAAGCACACAGCTGCTCTCCAAAGAAACTGAAAGGTAACATGTCTGGGCTAGCATATGTGTACTGATAAGAGCAGAGAAGATAAGAACCCTTCTGAAAACAAGCAGATAAGCCAGGAAGACAGACTTACTTAGCAAAAAAAAATTATTTGCAAGACTTTACAGTTCAGCTTTACAAAAAAAATACCTCTTAGACAGCGCGTTCTGAGCAGTCCGTTCTGCGCATAATATACACGTGTAGTGCACACCTAGTGATCTCTCCGGATGCACTCTACATTTTAGAATAGACTGCGCACCAAAAATAATCAATATAAAGCCATTTTTATGGTGCGCAGATCTCAATGCATACCCCCGGTAGAGCGCGTGTACGACCCCATTGAAATAATTTAGGAAATAAATCAATTGATATACAATAGTGGATGCAATAAATAGACCCAACTGAGGTTATAACTCCTTTATTTCACTGAAAATATGGCCTCACAGCTGTAAAAAACGATGTCGGGTCACTATGACCCGAACACAACAAGTGTAACTTTTTGCGTGTAGCAAAAAGTAAACGAAAAAAAAAAAATGATAGCTGACAGCGGCATTTAACCGGCGCTTCCAGCCGCACGGCCGGAAATGACCTCATCGCCGACCCCCGTCACATGATCGGGGTTCGGCTATGCATCAGGATGGTAACCATAGAGGTCCTTGGGACCTCTATGGTTACTGATGCCGGCCTGCTGTGAGCACCCCCCCTGTGGTCGGCGCGCATTGCAATCTTGCATTTCAGCTACATACAGTAGCAGCGATCTGATGATCGCTGCTATGTAGCAGAGCCGATCGAGTTGTGCCAGCTTCTAGCCTCCCATGGAGACTATTGAAGCATGGCACAAGTTAAAAAAAAATGTTTTTAAAAATATGAAAAAAATAAAAAAATATAAGAGTTTAAATCGCTCCCCTTTTGCCCCATCCTAAATAAAACAATAAAAAAATCAAACCTACACATATTTGGTATCGCCACGTTCAGAATCGCCCGATCTATCAATAAAAAAAAGGATTAACCTCATCGCTAAACGGCGTAGCGAGAAAAAAATTTGAAACACCAGACTTACGTTATTTTGGTCGCCACGACATTGCATTAAAATGCAATAACGGGCAATCAAAAGAACGTATCTGCACAAATGTGGTATCATTAGAAATGACAGCTTGGCACACAAAAAATAAGCACTCACCCGACCCCAGATCACGAAAAATGGAGACGCTACGGATATCGGAAAATGGCACTTTTGAATTTTTTTCTCCACTTAGATAAAAAATAACATAGACATGTTAGCTGTCTATGAACTCATAATGACCTGGAGAATCATAATGGCAGGTCAGTTTTAGCATTTAGTGATGCTAGCAAAAAAGCCAATCATAAAACAAGTGTGGGATTGCACTTTTTTTGCAATTTCACCGTACTTGGAATATTTTTCCCATTTTCTAGTACAAGACATGGTAAAACCAATGGAGTTATTCAAAAGTACAACTTGTCCTGCAAAAAAATAAGCCCTCACATGACCATATTGACGGAAAAAAAAAGTTATGGCTCTGGGAAGGAGTGGAGCGAGAAACGAAAACACAAAAATGAAAAAGGGCAGCGGCGGGAAGGGGTTAATGGATGGTCCTAGGGAGGCGGTTTTGTTGCCATCGGATCCTGCCGGGTTCCTGCTACGCTTGTATGTTATGCTGGGTTCTCTCTTCCATTTTCCTACATGTAGTGACATTTTATGATGTGTGTATATATATATATAGCTCTAGTATAATTGAATATATATGTACACATATATATATATATATATACTGTATATATACATATATATTCTATTATACTTGAGCTATTCAGAATATTATTGTATATGTGTTCTTACTTGTGCCTCCTGGTGGATTAGGGTGGCCACAGTTCTATTATAGGTATTTTGTGGTCAGTAGTTTTTTTGGTCCATGGGCTTTTTAAATGTTATGTGTTTTTTGCATGGCCCCTTCCTGTAATAACATTCCCTATCATGGCCTCCTTGTGCTTTATTCCTGGCCCCATGTCTTATTCCTGGCCCCCTTGTGTCTCATTTCTGGCCCCATAGGTCTTCATTCTGCCCCGTTATGTTCTCCCATCCTGGACCCATGTTGTCTCCATCTTGCCCCCAGGCTCCATATGTCTTCCTATTCAGCCCCAGGTGCCATATGTCTTCCTATCCTACACCAGGTCCCATATGTTCTCCTATTGTGGCCCCATGTGTCTCCATTCTGCCCTTAGGCCCCATATGTCTTTCCATCCTGCCCCCTGGTTCCATATGATCTCCCATCCTGGCCCTATGTGTCACCATCCCGCCCCCAGGCACCTTATGTCTTTCCATCCTGCCCCCAGGCCCCATACAAAAAATAAAACATTTCTCCTTATTTGGCCACAGTCCAGTGGCATTCTCTCACTCATCTATCTGAACTGCAGATGAGCTGGAGCATGACAGTGATATCATACGCCCGCGACTTGCTCGCCAACATCACCTTTAATTGGCAGGAAGTTGGTAACTATTGCCGTGCAGGAAGCATGTTGCTTAGTAGATTTTAACTGAACGTGCATCCAGGGATGTGTATACGATTTGTATGCATTGTGCATATTCGTGGCCGGAGCCCATTCAGTGGGCGCGGCCTCGCTCAATACACTTGTATGGGGTGAGGCTGCAACCTGACTAGCGATGCGGGTGTCCAGTGGGCGTGGCTGACTAGAGGGCGTGGCCTTGATCCATACAAGTGTATGGAGCGAAGTCGCGCCCAGTGGGCAGGCTCTGGTCGTGAGTATGCATACTGGGGATCCATAAATCTGCAGTCACACTGAGTGACTGCAGACTTATCAATTTGGACCAGACAGCCCCTTTAACCCCTTAGGATCAAACCACTTTCTAGGTTAATGACCGGCCTCATTTTTAAAATCTGAATAGTGTCACTTTATGACTTAATAACTCTGAAACGCATCAACGGATCCCTCTGATTCTGAGACGGTTTTCTCCTGACATATTGTACTTCATGATAGTAGTAAAATTTGTTTGATATTACTTTCATTTATTTGTGAAAATATCAGACATTTGGAAAAAATTTCACAATTTTAAAACGTTTAATTCTTACGCCCATAAACCAGAGAGTTATGTCACACAAAATAGTTAATAAATAACAAATAAATAAGTTAAAATTTCCCACATGTCTGCTTTACATCAGCATAATTTTTTAAACATAATTTTTTTGTTAGGAAGTTGGAAGGGTTAAAAGCTGATCAGCAATTTCTCATTTTAAACAAAAATTACAAATCTCTTTTTTTAGGGACCATATTACATTTGAAGTGACTTTAGGGGGCCTATACGACAGAAAATGCCCCAAAATAACACCTCTAAAAACTGCACCCCTCCAATTTTTTAAACTGAATTTGGGAAGCTTATTAACCCTTCAGGTGCTTCACAGTGCTTTACATGAATTAATGGAATGCATAAGTAAAAAATGAACATTTTAGTTTTTTTCCCAACATTTTTTACTTTAGCCCCATTTTTTTTTATTTTCACAAGGGTAGCAGAAGAAATTAAACCTTAAAATTTGTTGTGCAATTTCTCCTGAGTACGCTGATAGTCCACATGTGGGGGAAAACTACTGTTCGGGCACTCGGTAGGGCTCGGAAGGAAAGGAGTACAGTTTGACTTGTTTAACGCAAAAATGTCTGCACTCGAGAGCAGAAGCCATTTCACATTTCGAGAGCCCATGATGTGCCTAAACAGTGGAATCCCCTCACAAGTGACCCAATTTTGGAAACTAGACCGCTCAAGCAACTTATATAGATGTGTGGTGAGCACCTTGAACCCCCTGGTGCTTCACATAAGTTCATAATATAGAGTAGTGTGAAAATAAAAAGTCACATTTTCCTCACAAAAATGTTTTTTTTAGCCCCAATTTTTTTTATTCTCACAAGGATAACAGGAAAACATGCACCATACATTTTTGGTGCAATCTCTTCTGAGTGCACCAATACCCCATATGTGGTTAAAAACTACTTTTGAAGCACAGTGCAAAGCTCAGAAGGGACAAAGCGCCAGCTTTGATTTTGCTGGAATGGTTTGAGGGTGCCATGTCGCATTGGCAGAGCCCCTGGAGTGCCAGAACAGCAGAATCCCCAAATAAGTGATGTCATTTTACAAAGTACACATCTCAATGAATTCATCCAGGGGTGCAGTGAGCATGTTAACACCACATGTACCTCACATAAATTTATACCATTGGGCGGTTAATTAAGAATAATTAAACTTTTACCGCTAAAATGTTGTTTTAGCCCCAAATGTTTAATTTTTTTAAGGGGTAATAGGAAAAATTGGACCTCACAGATTGTTGTGCAATTTCTCCTAATTGTGCCCGCCCATACCACACATTTAGTCGGGGACTACTTGTCAGATTGGGGGTGCCGATCTGAAGGCAGAGGGAGCATGCTTCCCCCGCATCATAAATGTTGCAATCGCTCTTGATCCCAGCATTTAAGTGATAAAACAGCCAGCTCCTGCTGTGACTGGGCGAGAGGCAGTTACGGACCGGGGCTGAAATTCAGTCCTGGCATTTGAAATCACACAGGCCCATGTTGTCCCTGTCCCCATGTACCAGATGGGATATATTACTAATATTACCTTGAATGGAGGAAAGATTTTCTACAAGACCAATATTTCTAATGATACCTGTGGCTTGCTGAGGTAAGAGATGGAGTCAGCGACTTTGTGCTCTGTCACAACTCTTAACAATATTGGTGTCTTGAGAACAATGTAGAAAAATATTTAGAATTGAGAGTCCTCAGTGGTTGATACCTTTTAATGGCTAACTGAAAAGATGGTAACAAATTGCAAGCTTTCGAGACTACACAGGTCTCTTCACCAGGCAAAGACTAAAAGAACAATGTAGCAGACATGGCAGCCCATGACCAGACAGGCCCTTCTGGCATTTGCCAGAATTGCCAGATGGCCAGTCCGGCCCTGGCGAGAGGTGATTGGTAAGTCTGATTGAATGACCGATCACAGCCCTCTGAATGCAGGTACCGATGACATTGGTCCCTGGACCATCTACTCGTGCTGCTCAGCTGTCAGTTTCTCAGCATGTCCTGCGTACCCGATGTTAAAGATGGTGCAGGACGCATGCAGAAGTATGTGGAAGTAGGCGGGGCTTAATGGAGGATGTATGCAGCCCTCCGCAAAGCCCGTGATTGCAAATGTGAACCTGGCCTAACTCAGTCACTTACTCCAGCAGGCCACCGGTATCATTAGAAATATTGGTCTTGTAGTAAATCTTCCTTTCCTCCATCCAAGGTAATATTAGTAATACAGTTAGGGCCAGAAATATTTGGACAGTGACACAATTTTCGCGAGTTGGGCTCTGCATGCCACCACATTGGATTTGAAATGAAACCTCTACAACAGAATTCAAGTGCAGATTGTAACGTTTAATTTGAAGGGTTGAACAAAAATATCTGATAGAAAATGTAGGAATTGTACACATTTCTTTACAAACACTCCACATTTTAGGAGGTCAAAAGTAATTGGACAAATAAACATAACCCAAACAAAATATTTTTATTTTCAATATTTTGTTGCAAATCCTTTGGAGGCAATCACTGCCTTAAGTCTGGAACCCATGGACATCACCAAACGCTGGGTTTCCTCCTTCTTAATGCTTTGCCAGGCTTTTACAGCGGCAGCCTTCAGGTCTTGCTTGTTTGTGGGTCTTTCCGTCTTAAGTCTGGATTTGAGCAAGTGAAATGCATGCTCAATTGGGTTTAGATCTGGAGATTGACTTGGCCATTGCAGAATGTTCCACTTTTTGGCACTCATGAACTCCTGGGTAGCTTTGGCTGTATGCTTGGGGTCATTGTCCATCTGTACTATGAAGCGCCGTCCAATCAACTTTGCAGCATTTGGCTGAATCTGGGCTGAAAGTATATCCCGGTACACTTCAGAATTCATCCGGCTACTCTTGTCTGCTCTTATGTCATCAATAAACACAAGTGACCCAGTGCCATTGAAAGCCATGCATGCCTCATGCCATCACGTTGCCTCCACCATGTTTTACAGAGGATGTGGTGTGCCTTGGATCATGTGCCGTTCTCTTTCTTCTCCAAACTTTTTTCTTCCCATCATTCTGGTACAGGTTGATCTTTGTCTCATCTGTCCATAGAATACTTTTCCAGAACTGAGCTGGCTTCTTGAGGTGTTTTTCTGCAAATTTAACTCTGGCCTGTCTATTTTTGGTATTGATGAATGGCTTGCATCTAGATGTGAACCCTTTGTATTTACTGTCATGGAGTTTTCTCTTTACTGTTGACTTAGAGACAGATACACCTACTTCACTGAGAGTGTTCTGGACTTCAGTTGATGTTGTGAACGGGTTCTTCTTCACCAAATTAAGTATGCGGCGATCATCCACCACTGTTGTCATCCGTGGACTCCCAGGCCTTTTTGAGTTCCCAAGCTCACCAGTCAATTCCTTTTTTCTCAGAATGTACCCAACTGTTGATTTTGCTACTCCAAGCATGTCTGCTATCTCTCTGATGGATTTTTTCTTTTTTTTCAGCCTCAGGATGTTCTGCTTCACCTCAATTGAGAGTTCCTTTGACCGCATGTTGTCTGCTCACAGCAACAGCTTCCAAATGCAAAACGACACACCTGGAATCCACCCCTGACCTTTTAACTACTTCATTGATTACAGGTTAACGAGGGAGACGCCTTCAGAGTTAATTGCAGCCCTTAGAGTCAATTGTCCAATTACTTTTGGTCCCTTGAAAAAGAGGACGCTATGCATTACAGAGCTATGATTCCTAAACCCTTTCTCCGATTTGGATGTGGAAACTATCATATTGCAGCTGGGAGTGTGCACTTTCAGCCCATGTTATATATATAATTGTATTTCTGAACATGTTTTTGTAAACAGCTAAAATAACAAAACTTGTGTCACTGTCCAAATATTTCTGGCCCTAACTGTATGTCCCATCTGGTGCTTGAGGACAGGGATAGCATGTGCCTGAGTGATTTTAAATGCTAGGACTGAATTTCAGTCCCAGACCGTACCTGAAGTAGACTGTTAGGGTATGTGCACACGTTCAGGTTTTTTCGCGTTTTTTTTCGCCTTTTTTCGTGATAAAAACGCAATAAAAACGCATTACAAACTGCAGACATATGCATCCTATCATTTAGAATGCATTCTGCAATTTTTGTGCGTTATTTTCCACAAAAAAACCGCATTGCGGTAAAAAAAGCAGCAAAAAACACAAAAAAAGGAACCAAAAATGCATAAAAAACGCGAAAAAAAAACCGCATGCGGATTTCTGGCAGAAATGTCCGTTTTTTTCTGCTAGAAAATCCTGACGTGTACACATACCCTAAAGGTACCGTCACACTAGACGATATCGCTAGCGATCCGTGACGTTGCAGCGTCCTCGCTAGCGATATCGTCCAGTGTGACAGGCAGCAGCGATCAGGCCCCTGCTGTGCTGTCGCTGGTCGGGGAAGAAAGTCCAGAACTTTATTTCGTCGCTGGACTCCCCGCAGACATCGCTGAATCGGCGTGTGTGACACCGATTCAGCGATGTCTTCACTGGTAACCAGGGTAAACATCGGGTAACTAAGCGCAGGGCCGCACTTACTAACCCGATGTTTACCCTGGTTACCATCCTAAAAGTAAAAGAAAACAAACACTACATACTTACCTACAGCCGTCTGTCCTCCAGCGCTGTGCTCTGCACTCCTCCTGCTCTGTCTGTGAGCGTCAGTCAGCCGGAAAGCAGAGCGGTGACGTCACCGCTCTGCTTTCCGGCCGCTGTGCTCACAGCCAGTACAGGAGGAGTGCAGAGCACAGCGCTGGAGGACAGACGGCTGTAGGTAAGTATGTAGTGTTTGTTTTTTTTTACTTTTAGGATGGTAACCAGGGTAAACATCGGGTTACTAAGCGCGGCCCTGCGCTTAGTTACCCGATGTTTACCCTGGTTACCAGCATCGTTGGTCGCTGGAGAGCTGTCTGTGTGACAGCTCTCCAGCGACCAAACAGCGACGCTGCAGCGATCCGGATCGTTGTCGGTATCGCTGCAGCGTCGCTTAATGTGAAGGGGCCTTTAGACACAGAAGTGTTTCCTGTTATCTGTGCAGGTGTTGCTCATATCTGATGCTCCAGCAGTTTTTAATGCAGCCTGCGAGCATGGTTTCTAAACTGATAGTTCACAGTAGCACTGCAGGATTACTGGCGACAGAACCCAAAATAAAATGCAAGAAGGAAGATCAACAATCGGCAGTTTCCTACAGAGAGTGTCTAGACTGGAGTGGATTGGGTCTCAGTGCACACATAGGGACAGTTTTACTGTCTCTCCAAGTCTACAGCTATATCAATATATACTGTATACAAAAGTCGATGCATGGGAACAGCCGGGCTCCTGTATTATTAATATGCCACACTGGAGATCACATTCCTCAAATATGTGCACTTCAAGTAATCTTCTTACCCCAGCGGTCTCTCTGGTTCTGCCTCATTATGCGGCACGTACAGTACACTGTGGCAGGTTTATGTTTTATGAATATAAATGGATGTGTATCTAAGTTTACTGATATTTTACCTAGAAAGCTGGGTAATGTCAGCTCTTGATAAATGTGAGCTGTATGTACAGTAGATTTAAAGAAGATCCATCACTTGCCATAAATATGAATTAACTTGGTTAAAATGCTGCTGTTTTCTTGAATGTGGCGTTCTGTATTTCTTTATTCTTGCATTTCTTTCTTCCTGAGTTAGGTCCTCCTCTTCCCTGTTTATACATTTTGTATTTTTGGTCCTCATAAAAACTTCCACGGAGAATGGAAACAGGAACACTTCCACGGAGAATGGTTCAGTATCACACCCCTTTTCTAACAAAACTAGATTTATATACAAGGGAAGAAATGGCCATATTACAGGATTGTAACAAAAAATAAACAACTCCAGTTTCAGGAGAATACTGGCATATAGATCAGAAAATATGTTATACAGTATATTTATGTTAATTAACAGGCGCTCTTTAAAGGGATAAACTGATATTCCAAAATACGGTCTAAGTTAATTGTATTTACACTGACTTATCTCCAAATATCTGCAAGTCATAAGGACATAGCATATTATGTTATACATACTGGTTTAATAATAATCGGCAAATCTCCAGTATGAGTATATGTGCCCAAAGTCTTCCAAGAAGGTTCACAAAGCACTACCTTGTAAACAGTGTTGCCCAAGATTCCTGTTGGTTGGCTGTTTGGTATTGCAACTAGTGATAAGTGAGCGTGCTGGTCACTATTTGTTAGACCGGTTTCACACGTCAGTGGCTCCGGTACGTGAGGTGACAGTTTCCTCACGTACCGGAGACACCGACTCACGTAGACACATAGAAATCAATGTGTCTCTGCACATGTCAGCGTGTTTTCACGGACCGTGTGTCCATGTGCAAAACACGGAGACATGTCAGTGTTCGTGGGAGCGCACGGATTACACGGACCCATTAAAGTCAATGGGTCCGTGTAATACACGTACCGCACACGGACGCTGTCCGTGTGCAGTCCGTGTGCCGTGCAGGAGACAGCGCAACAGTAAGCGCTGTCCCCCCCACGTGGTGCTGAAGCCGCCATTCATATCTTCTCTCCAGCAGCGATCGCTGGAAAGAAGATATGGAAAATCCTTTTTTTTGTGTGTTTAAAATAAAGATCCCTGTCCCCACCCCCCTCCAACCCCCTGTGTGCCCGCCTGCTGTTAATAAAATACTCACCCGGCTCCCTCGCAGCGTCCTGTCCTTGCCGCACCTTCTCCTGTATGAGCAGTCAGGTGGTGCCACCCATTACAGTCATGAATATGCGGCTCCACCTCCCATAAGGGTGGAGCCGCATATTCATGACTGTAATGGGCAGCACCACGTGACCGCTCATACAGGAGGTCACGTGATGCCACCCATTACAGTCATGAATATGCGGCTCCACCTCCCATAGGGAGATGCAGGGGACAGCGCTTATCTCTAGTGCTGTCTCCTGCACGCTCCGTGTGGTACCCAGTCGGCACACGGGCGGCACACGTGTGCCACACGGATGGCCTACGTGAGCTCACGGACACACGGACACGGATAACTCCGGTACTGATTTTTTCGGTACCGGAATTATCTGGACGTGTGGGACAGGCCTTACTCACTCGAGCATCAGTGTGCTCCAGATGCTCATTACTCGGCAAGTGTTTTATAATGATTGAGTGGGAGCTTGAGTCCCTGCCTCGCATATTTGGTGCTTTTTAGACAGCCGATGAACATGTGGGGATTGCGTGACAGTAACCATAATGCCGTAGTCATCTTGGTTGTGGCATTACTGTGATTGGCTGGCCACATAGCGCAATCAGGTCTATATAAGGCTACATTCACATTTGCCTGGGCGCAGCGTCGTCGACGCATAGCGATGCATGCATCATGCACCCCTTTCTTTAACATTAGGGGCACATGGACATGCGTTGTTATGCGTTTTGGTGCGTTTTGCGACGCATCATAATTTTTTCAAAAAACGCATGCGGCGCGCTTGCGTCGTCTATGCGCCAAAACCCCCATTCAAGTCTATTGACAACGCAGAAGGCGCAAGTACTTGCGTCGCAGCGCGTTGTCCGACACATGCATCCTTAAATTAAAAAACAAGAAAAGTGTCTAGACGGTGTCTAGACAGTGACAAAAGACCCTATATATACAGTATAAAAAAAAGGGATTGGCATTGTCTTTCAATTGCCAGCAGGACAGAAGAAGAGACAACATCTGTGATCTGCTTTCAAAAGCTGTAAGTATATAATTTCTCAGTGCATTTTTCTTCTTTATGTGTGTATTATTTTTACATTTTTAATGGAATTTGTGCAGGTATAATTTAACGTTTAGTCTGTACTTTAGTACGGCTATACTGTGTTTTTTTTTTTTAATTTGTGTTTCTAAATCTTCTTCTGATGTATTTCTGGCGCTATATCATGGCATTTTCTTGTCTCCGGCCTTGTTTGTTTTTGGATTGTTTTTTATTTATTTTAGGTTGTTCTGTAATGTCATGCGGTTGTTCCACTGTGTTTTGAAATATGATTTTCTTGTTTAATTTCTGGTTTATGTGGTTTTAATTTTGGTTTCTATTTCTGGGGGTAACCGTAGGGCGTTTTCTTGGCTCATTTCTTGCTGTTTTTTATTGTAAAGTATGGCGGTTTATACTGGATTGCCTTTTCTTTGGCCTTTTTTTTTTTTTCTTGTGTGCCCTTTTTTTTTTGGCTACATTTATGGTGTTTCAGTTAATTTTTATTGGGTTGTTCTGGAATGTCATGCGGCTATATGCCATTGTATTTTCCATTGTATTTTTTGTTTTTTATAGAATTTTTTTTTTTTATCTGCTTCTGATGCATTTCTGGCGTTATATGTAACCGTATGGCGTATTTTTGTCTCCGGCCTTGTTTTTTTATATTGTAAAGTCTGGCTGTTTATAATGTATTGTTTTTGTTTTTGCCCTGTTTTTTTTTATTTATCAAGTGTGTTATTTTTTCTTATTTGACTAAATACAATTTATGGTGGTTTATTTAATTGTTATTGGGTTGTTGTATAATTTACAGCAGCTGTGCCATAATTTTTTTTATAGAATGGTTTTTATCCTTTATCTGTTTCTGATGTATTTCTGTGGTTATATGTAACCAGATGGTGTTGTTTTGGCTCATGTCTTGTTTTTAATTGTAAAGTATGGCGCTGTAGGCCGGCTTCACACTCAGCGTATGAAAATACGGTCCGTATATTACGGCCGTAATACGCTGAAAAGTCCCGAAAATAGTGGTCCGTAGCTCCTCCGTAGGCAGGGTGTTTCAGCGTTTTTTGCGCATGGCATCCTCCGTATGTAATCCGTATGTCATCCGTATGTCCGTTGAGGACAACCAGCAGAGGGCGCCTCTTATGATCTCGAGCCAGGGAGCTTTCTAGGAAAGTTCCCACGATCTAGGAACAGCCAGCAGAGGGCGCCTCACCGCAAATGCAGGTAAATATAGGTCAATGACCTACTTTACCTACATTCTCCGGGGTTTTGCAGACATGAGCAGCTGCATTAGCAAAGCTCGTGGCTGCAAAATATTTTAACCCCTTCAGATGGATTTACATCGTTGGATTTTACAGATCTGCGGAAGGTAAGGATCTTGTTGGCTTATTATGTTTTTTTTGTTACAGAACGAGGGTCTTCAGTGATTGGATTGGGCGTTCAATAAAATATTACAACAACCTTTGTTTTTATTTCATTAAAATAATGTTTAATATTGTGTTTGTGTATTTTTTTAACCCTTTACTAGTATTGGATTAATAATGGATAGGTGTCATAATTGACGCCTCTCCATTATTAATCTGGCTTAATGTCACCTTACAATAGCAAGGTGGCATTAACCCTTCATTACCCCATATCCCACCGCTACACAGGAATGGGAAGAGAGTGGCCAAGTGCCAGAATAGGCGCATCTTCCAGATGTGCCTTTTCTGGGGTGGCTGGGGGCAGGTGTTTTTAGCCAGGGGGGGCCAAAAACCGTGGACCCTCTCCAGGCTATTAATATCTGCCCTCAGTCACTGGCTTTACCACTCTGGCGGAGAAAATTGTGCGGGAGCCCACGCCAATTTTTTCCGCCATTTAACCCTTTAATTTACTAGTTAGAATGGCCAAATTTTGCATATACACACTACTAACATTAGTAGTGTGGAATATGCAAAAAAATGGTGATATGAGATGGTTTACTGTATGTAAACCAGGTCTCATATCATGTCGGGTTTAGGAAGGAGAAAGCAAAAGCCGGTAATTGAATTATCGGCTTTAAAGCTGTCTAACGCTGGAAGAAATATTAATGTGTATATATATATGTGTCTCACTGACATATATATATATATACCTATTCTATGTGTAGACATTTATTCTACCTATTCTACTGGAAGCTGTCAGTGTGATTTTACTGTACACCGCAATGAATTGCCGGCTTTTCTCTCTAACAGCGCTGCGTATTCCTCGCAAGTCACACTGCTGGTCCATGTGTAATCCGTATTTTTGGGGCTTCCATAAACTTTCATTGACGTTTAATTTGCGCAATACGGTGACAAACGCAGCATGCTGCGATTTTCTACAGCCGTAGAAAGCCGTATAATACTGATCAGTTTAATACGGCAGATAGGAGCAGGGGCATAGAGAATAATTGTGCCGTATGTTTTGCGAGTTTTATGGACGTAGTTTCTGCACTCTTACGTCTGTCAAACTTGCAAGTGTGAAGCCGGCCTTATAGTTGTTTGCCTTTTCTTGGCCCTTTGTAAATTTTTTTTTTTTTCAAAAAAGGTTTGTTTTTTTTTATTTGTACATAGAGGGCTGTTGTTAATGAATTGTTTTTTTTATCTTTTCTGGAACTTTATTCAGCTTTTGCTATACTCTGCATTGTGTCGTCTCTGCCATTGATTTTTGTTTCAATGTATGGCGGTGTGGTTTGATCAGCGCCTGTTGAGTTGGCATTGTCCTATGAGTGAACTGTCCGTTGTGGTAGTAATGTTATGTATGCTATTTTTGCTATTTTATTTGTTTTGTGCTTTTAATGTAATAATTTTTTCAATTTTGCCTTGCAGAATTATCTTTAAAGAATGGCGATAGACTCATCAAGCCACATGGCGCAGGGGAGTTCAGTGAGTAAATTATCTACAGTTGCTTACTATTCGGTGTCATTTGTAGACTTGGCACTCATTTTTTTTGTAAAAATTTTTAACAGGCTTCTTCAAGTGAGGAGGAAGGTACCCAGCAGGAGCAGCGACCTCGGGGCCAAGCTGTGGCAGCAAGACGGCGAGTATTTTTCAAAACAAAAGGAATGTTTATTATTTTAATTTCCTTTTTTTTTTGGGGGGTGGTTGGTGGTGGTTGTTGGCAATTTTCATTAAACTTGAAAACATAAATGCTTTTATATTATTCTAGGTTTCACAACGGGACCGCGAGGAGGGGATAAATATTGATCTCCTCGTCGCCAGTATACAGGAGCGTGGCCCGTTGTGGGACAGCCGTAACCCCCGGCACGCGGACCAGGTGGTGTTGAGGCGGATGTGGGCTGATGTGGCAAAAACGCTGTGGGATGGCTTTGACAGCGCTTCTGCATCGGACAAATCAAACTTTGGTAAGTATTTCTGAAACTCCGCTCAGACCCATCAGGCCAGGATAACACAACCGTGTGTGATGTGATCAACTCCTTCAACTTTGTTGCATCGCACATGGTTGTGTTATCATTTGGAAATGTACAATATCTAACCTTTTTTGTTGTTTGCATTCACAGTGAAAAAATTGAAGACCAGTTGGCGTTCCATGAAGGACCGTTTCAATCGGGGCCTGCGGAAGGAGGAGGAACAGGCTCGAAGTGGTGCTGCTGCGGCAAGGTCATCAACATACAAATACACAAGGTTGCTCCAGTTCCTGAGACCGATCCATGGCCACCGATCGTAAGTATTTAATTATTGGTGTACTTAGTGCCATGCATCGGGTACTCCACAATATGCATGTCCACGTAGTGTATTGCCCAGCCACTTAGTATATTGCCCAGGCACATAAAATATTGCTCAGCCACATAGTACATTGCCCAGCCACGTATTATATTGCCCATCCACATAGTATATTGGCCAGCCACATAGTATATTGCCCATGCACATAGTATATTGGCCAGCCACATAGTATATTGGTCAGCCAGCTAGTATATTGCCCAGTGACGTAGTATAACACAGAGTAACGTTGTATATTGCCAAGCCACACATGACATTTTTTCAAGTGATATAGTATACAGCACAGAGCCACAAAGCATATTTGCCAGCCACGTAATATTTTTCCTAGTGGCATGGTATATTGCCCATCCAGGTTTGTCACAGTTTTTTAAATAAATAAGATAATTTACCGTGTGAGTCCTTGTAGTCCACGACAGGTTCCGGTCCCAGCCCGGGGTGGTCTGATCGCAGGACCAGTGATAACGTCTCGGTCACATGACCGTGACGTCATGGGAGGTACTGCGATCAGCGTAAAAGATGGCGGTCGTCTCAAACGCCAACGGAGGGCAAGTATAGCAGGGTATATTTTTTAATCAAATTGGTAACTTTAAATTGTTTAATATTGATGCGGCATAGGCAGCGTCAAGAGTAAAGAGTTGGTGACACCAACGTTTTTCGGCAACAACGGTTTGCGTTAACGCCGGCCGTGTAGCGATGACAGTGGTGAGTATGCGGGCGACAGGCATTGACTGCGGGGAGGAGCGCTAATTTTCTTCTGGACTGTGCCCGTCACTGATTGGTCGCGTCAGCCATGACAGGCAGCTGGCGAGAACAATCAGCGAATGATTAACTGTGAGTTAAGGACAGACAGACTGACAGACGGAAGTGACCCTTACAATTATATGTTAAATTATTGTATAGTGTTGTGTCATGTACTGTAACTTTTTTATATTACACAGGAGTTGGCGTATGTGAAATGTTTTTTTAGAATACTAATGTTTTCCTTATCTTTTCACAGAACACACAGCAGCACCCTCGAACCTGTTCGGCCATCTGGAGCGGTCCTTCATGAATCGCCATCTGACCCATCACAGCCATCCCACAGCGAGAGCAGGCTTGCACCACTTTCTGGAGAACCAGCAGCCAGTCCATCTGGTGTTCCCCTGGCCGAGGCCTCTGTCACTCCTTCGTTTGGATATTCCCGCCAGCGTCAGCGGGCCTCGGACAGGCCGCTAATGCCTGAATATTTTCATTTGGGCACAGTTTTCCAGAATTGTTTCAAGGTGCTGGGAGATAGGATGGACACTGCTCTGGCCACTATCGACAGGCGCCTTGAAACAATGGAATCCGAGCTCATGAGGCCAGCAAAACATTTTTTTAGTGCCATTGCTAAGGGCATGGTGGAACATCTTACACCGGAACTCCAGATTTTGGTGATGCAGGCCTGCAACAACGCCTACGTGAGTGCTCTGCAGCAGGCTCGGATCATGTAGTCAGCGACTACAATGCCCGTAATACATCGCTGGCTAGCATGACTCTGACTCCTGCTGCACAGCCACTCTACCGAGGTCTGCGTGCCGAGGGACGCCGCCACCGACACCATCACACACAGCCGACGAGTCCTGCTCCTGCTAGGACCTCAACCTCCAGAACCCGTCAAGCTGAGGAACGCGCAGAGGGAGAAAGTAGTAAAAGGAGGAAGACAATGCGGACAGCTGCTGCTTCTCTGGCTGCTCCAACACACACACCAAGGTCTCGGCCGGGGTCAAGCCGGAGCAGGAGCAGCCAGAGCCAGTCAAGAACTACCAGCAGACTAGTGTTGCCACCTCCCTCCCCTACAGAGGTGGCAATATCATCACCCTCTCATACAGGGTGGTCTGAACTACCCTCAAGTGTTTTGGACTATGGTTCCACCTCCTCCTCCTCTTCTACCCACTCCCAAGCGGGTAGCTATCAGTCACCCCTGATTGTCCAAGTGGATACCCCTTAATTATCTTTCCCCCTTTTTTTCTGTTTCCCCAAATAAACCTGTTATATTTCAAACTATATTTGTTTGTATTGTTCAAAATTAGTTTCCGGCTACTCACACCGTGTGCTGTCTACACAAATCTTGTGTTTTGTACACCTCCTATATATACAATGTCAGACACTATTTTATCAATTTTTAATCCGCCTTTTTTTTGGTGTCTCTCATTGTTCTATGCGGTGTTTACAAACACAAACAGGATTATCACATCTTATAGATTTTACACATACAAAAAGGTCATGGCTCAGGTGAGGTGGTTGCAATGGTCACGTGGCCAAGTGTCGACACTATTTGAATCAGGATGTATTTCAGCATCCTGACTTCAATAGTTTATACTCGCTAGAGTGGAGTGAACAAGATTGGCTCCCTCCTTGGCAAGCTAAACACTTGCCGACTACTTGCATATGGACCCGGCTTCCTGGTGTGCGGCTGATGGTCTGCTTTTTTCCGCACCGCAGCCGCATGTTCCAAGGCTGTGACAGGCACAACACATGCACAACCCAAGCCTATTTGTTGGCCTCACCATGCATGTGTAGTGCCTGTCACACAGCAGCGGCACATGCAGCTACAGCGGGTGAAAACTGCTGATCAGCCAGCGCGCTCCATGAAGCCGGGTTCCATATGCAACTAGTCGGGAAGCTTGACAGTTTGCCAAGGAGGGAGCCGATCATGTTCGCTCAACTATCGAACACACGGCCATGTGAACATAAGTGGGGTGGTTTGGCTGAGTCAATTTGGGAGCTGGGGATCACCTGAGTATATTTGGGAGCTGGTGATCACCTGAGTACATTTTTGGCGGTACACACTTTTAGACCAGTTGGTAGGAAAATGGACATTGGAAAAGTGTACAGATTTTTTTTATTAACAACAACATTTGAAAAAAAAAGGGGAGCAGGTTTTGATATGTTAAGGGACAATAAAGTAATTTTATTCAAAACACACAACAGTTGAAAGTCTAGGTAGATTACAAATTTGCAATAACATTACATTTGGCACCTTTAAACTGGTGACATTTATTGGACACAATAGTGTACAAATCTTTTATTGTCATTATATTCTTTTATTATAAGCACAATAAAGTTATTATTTTTCAGTTGAAAGCAGAATAAAGTATAACTGTAAAACATAAACACTACACCATTGTATCTTGCCATGACACACGGCCAACATCAGAAACAAAATAGGAAGCAAATCGATCCCTCATCTGCCCAATTTCAACTTTTGTCCTCAGAGGATGATGTTGGTAATCGGGCAATGGGTTTGGTATGGGTTCATCTAGTTCCACGTTCAGTATCTCTTTGGCCATAATATAATTGTGGAGAACCACACAAGCCTTCTCCACCTAATCCACTGTCTCAATTTTCAGATTAATGGTGGATCCTAAAATACACCATTTGGAGACCAGGATGCCAAAGGCACACTCCACAGTTCTTCTGGCCCTGGACAGTCTGTAATTGAAAATACTTTTGGTGTGGTCCAAGCCCCGACTGGAGTAGGGTTTCAGTAGGTTGGCACACATTTGAAATGCCTCATCCCCAACCACAACAAATGGCATTGCCGGGCCTTCTGTGTTGGGAAGAGGTCGTAGCTGGGGGAAATTAAAATTGTTCCCATATAACCTTTGGCCCATATCAGACTCCTTAAATGTCCGTGAGTCATTTGTATGGCCAAACGCTCCAATGTCCATGGCGAGAAACCTGCACTTCGCACCTGCAATTGCCATGAGCACGGTGGAAAAGTATTTCTTATAATTAAAAAACAGAGATCCAGTTCTTGCAGGCTTTGCAATCCTAATGTGCTTCCCATCCACAGCTCCAATACAGTTAGGGAAAGAACACAGTTGTTCAAATTTTGGGGCTTTGGCCTCCCATAACTCTGTTGTTGGAATTGGTAAAAATTCATCCCGGAGATTGTCCCACAAAGCTTGGCATGTGTCGGCAATAATTCCAGAAAGTGTGGAGACTCCAATCCTATATTGGAAATGCAGGGATCTTAAGGTCTCTCCGGTAGCCAGGAAACTGCCAAGAAGAAAAATAAATAAATTTACTTAAAGTACATCTTTTATAAAAAAAAAATACATTTACCATACCAAACAAAAAAAAAGGGCAGAACATATGACAGTCGTTCAAATAGCTAAATACGTACCGTAGAGTCACCAGCAGCCGTTCCTCTGCAGATATTGATCTCCGGAGCTGTGTGTCCAGCCTGGTAATGGCTCCTTCAAATAGACGCAGCAGATAGCGGAAGCCGTCTTGAGACATCCTGGTATATTCAAAATATTTTTCCAGGTTGTCATTTAGCTCGCCAAACAAACAATGGTAGGCTCCATGGCTCTCCCGGACTTCAACCATAGGGTGTAGCCAAAAGCGCCGATGACTCCTTCTCCGTTTATCTCTTTTCCATTGCTCGTAGTAGGCAATAGCATAAGCATTAGCCAAGGCAAAATCCAACTCCATATTCATGTAGATACTCTCCATAGGACGCTCCATTATGATGCACCCCAGCAAAATGTGAGGAATTCATCTCTGCCAGGGTATATATACACAAATTCCATTACACCCACCCTCTTCTAGTCTGGTGGTCTTTATCTAGTGTCTAGACACTAATTGGGGCTTTATTCTGTGCAATTTTGTAAAGAATGACATCACTTTAGGCCAACGCATGCGTCGGAAAACGCTGTGTTTTTTGTAAAAAAACACAAGTTTTTTACAAAAAGCGCAGCGTTTTCCGACGCATGCGGTGAACGCATGCATCAAAAAAACATGCGTTTTACATGCGTTTACCTTGCAATGTGCGTTGCGTCGACGACACTGCGCCCAAAGGCGCAAATGTGAACATAGCCTAAGACTAGTGACACTATGCTTTTCATGCTGTACCCTGGAGACAGGAAGAGTAGGAAGAGGTACTCGTGAGAGGCGGACAGAATTGTAGCTGCATATTAGCCTTCACTGGCTTCCTATTGCCCAGAGACCCCAGTTCAAAACCCTTACAATGACATACAAAGCCATCCACAACCTGTCTCCTCCATACATCTGTGACATGATCTCCCGATACTTACCTACACGCAACCTCTGATCCTCTCAAGATCTCCTTCTCTACTCCCTTCTCATCTCTTCTTCCAAGACTTCTCCCATGCTTCCCCATACTCTGGAACTCTCTACCCCAACACATCAGACTCTCGCCTACCATAGAAACCTTCAAAAAGAAATTGAAGACTCACCTCTTCCGGCAAGCCTACAGCCTGCAGTGATCCTCAACCTACTGAACTGCTGCACAACCAGCTCTACCCTCTCCTAGTGTATCCTCACCCATCCCCTGCAGACTGTGAGCCCTCGCGGGCAGGGTCCTCCCTCCTTATGTACCAGTGTGCTTTGTTTTTTGCTCATGTTTAATGTATTTGTCTATATTTGCCCCCTTTTCACATGTAAAGCGCCATGGAATAAATGGCGCTATAAAAATGTATAATAATAATAATTAGCCATCCACAATTATATTTCTATTAAATACAACAACAGTAGAGCTAAGCCGTGGGCAATATGAAACTGTGCCTGCCACAAAAGCAAAACAAACACACACATCATGTCGATCTAGCTTCCTGTCCCACTTTGTAGGGGGGCGCAGAACATCACTCTTGAAGCCAGACCACTGTAAAAAGGTTGTTGGATGGATAGCAAATAATGCTTCCAGTCACTTTGCCAGCACCACCCTGTCTAGCACATGTTCCAGTCTCAGTAACTGTCATTCTGGGACACATAATTCTCACACTGATCCTCTTTCTCCCTCCATGCCGAGTGCCCGGAGGCAAGTGATCCCACATTTGGACACTCCGAAGAGCTGTTCACATTCCCATTTTTAAAATCTGACCTCTTGCCCTGCCCACTTCATGCAGGACATGAGGAGATCGCATGTAGCGATGCCCAAATATTTGAGCAGCCACGCTCACAAGAAGGTGACGCTAATACAATGCAATTACTGTCCCAAGAGGTAGAGGATGATGATGAGACACAATTGCCAACAAGTGGTGTTGTTATATCAGCAAGTCAGGAGGAGAACCAGAGTACGGAAATGAAAGACGAGGTGGTGGGCGATGAGCACAAACTCGGGTGAAGTTGCCAAGCCAAGGTTTAGGTGTTCCAGAATTTGGCGCTTTTTTAAAGACAGTCCAGTTAACTCAGATAAGGCCATTTGCAACATCTGCCTTGCCAGCATCAACAGGGGCAGCACAACTACCAACCTGCCCACCACAAGCATGCTCAGGCACATGCAAGCAAAGCACCCGACTTCTTAGGCCGTAAAACAGGGTTCAGAAACAGTGTCTGCTGGTGACACCACTACCTCTTCCTCTGTTCTATATGCACACCAATCCTGTCCATGTTGTAGGCGAAAATCACTCCCACCCTGAAAATATCATTGCACACTTGCCACCACCATCAGCAACCACATTCATGTCCTTGTCACAGCGCAGCATTCAGTTGTCCTAACCCCAGTCCTTGGAATGCAAGCATAAATACACAGCACCCACCCACAGGCTACAATACTAAACTACCACATTTCCAGACTGCTTGCCCTGGAAATGTTGCCATTTAGGTTTGTGGGGACGGAATCAGTCCGCAACTTCATGGCGGCAGCCATCCCTCGGCTGTCCCTGCCTTACACAAGCATGTCTCCCATAACATCTGCTGTGCTCTGACCAACGCTGTTACTGGGAAGGTCCACTTAACCATGGACAAGTAGACAAGTGCTTGTAGCCAAGGATGCTACATCTCCCTGATGGCACACTGCATGAAAATTGTGGAAGCCAAGACCCAGTCGAACCCTGGGGCGGAACACGTGCTACTGACACAGAGGATTGTGGGCCAGGGTTCAATCAGGGTTGCCCCACCTTCTACAGCAGTTACTGCAGCTGCACCTCATCCTCCATTTCACAAATGTCAACATTAGTCAAAACCTGGAAGCACTGCAGCACTGCCTTGGCTAAGCGAAAACAAGCTCTGGTGAAGCTAATCTGCTTAGGTGTCAAACCGCACACTGCTACGTAGTTGTTGAAAGGTTTAACAGACAAGACAGATCTGTAGCTCTCATTCCTGAACCTACAACCAGGCATGGTTATGTGTGAAAAAGGTAACATGATGGCAGCTCTGAAGCTTGGCAACCTCGCATGCATACCATGCCTGGCCCACGTGCTCAACTTAGTGGTTCAGCGGTTTTGCTAAACCTACCGAGATCTGCCTGAGCTACTTATGAAAGTACTCTTTGTGTGTTCAAATTTCCACCAGTCAGCTACACCTGCCGCCGCCCTGATAGTGCTGCAGCAGCGTTTGCAACTTCCAGCTCACTGACTGGTGTGCAATGTCACCTTGCATTAGAACAGAACGTTACATATGTTGGCAAGGCTTTTTGAGCAGCAGAGGTCAGTAGTTAAATACCAGATACACCATGCACATCAGTATTCTGGTCAGCCTCTGCACATAACAGCTGATGAGTGGGCATGGATATCTGACATCTATGCCATTCTTCAAAACTTTAAGGACTCCACCAAGATGGTGAGAGGTGATGATGCCATAATCAGCATCACTATCCCACTTCTCTTTCTACTGAAAAGCTGGCTGCTCACAATTAAAGAGGAGGCTTTGCAGGTGGAGCAAGTTGAGATGGAGCAAGAAACTATACTGGGTGATGCTACACAGACCAGCCTCCTCTTATCTTCTCAACGTGGATTGGGTGATAATGAGGAAGCCTGAGAGTCATCCTCCTCCCCTGCCTGTCCTGACAGCGCAGTATAGTCCGTGGGCGCCTCAAATATCTGAATCTCATCACGAATGGATCACCTTCACACAATAGGGTTAATGTCTGTTGACGAGGGTTTGGATTATGCTCGTACCCAAGTTTATCCGGCCCTGGATCAAACTGAGAAACAATTTGGCCATTGCTGCAGATGATGTCTTCCTCTTTATTCTGTGAATTTTTGGAGTACGCTTCCGATGCCCTCAGAAGTGGCATGGCTCCTGAAACCATTATTGATTGTGGACACTTCACACTAGACCGTGGAAATCAAGGTCCAAGAGTCTCGATGAAGAGTGGAGAGACAGACAATCCAAGCTGCTTGAGGTCTAGTGTGAAGTTTCCACAATCAGTGATGGTTTGGGAAGCCATGTCATCTGCTGGTAGAGGTACACTGTGTTTTATCAAGACCAAAGTCAGCGCAAGCCGTCTACCTGGAAATTTTAGAGCACTTCATGCTTCCCTCTGCCGACAAGCTTTTTGGAGATAGAAATTTCATTCTCTAGCAGGACTTGGCACCTGTCCACACTGCCAAAAGTACCAATACCTGGTTTAAAAACAACAGTTTCACCGTGCTTGATTGGCCAGCAAACTGGCCTGACCTGAACCCCATAGAGAATCTGTGGGGCATTGTCAAGAGGAAGATGAGAGACACCAGACCCCACAATGCAGACAAACTGAAGGCTGCTATCAAAGCAACCTGAGCTTACATAAGTGCAGTAATTGATGCCAAAGGAGCCCCATCCAAGTATTGTGTGCATTTAGTAAACATACATTTCAGTAGGCCAACATTTCGGATTTTAAAATCATTTTTTCAAACTGGTGTTATAAAGTATTCTAATTTACTGAGATAATGCTTTTTGGGTTTTCATTGGCTGTAAGCCATAATCATCAACATTAACGGAAATAAACACTTGAAATACATCACTGTTTATAATGACTATACAGTGGGGCAAAAAAGTATTTAGTCAGTCAGCAATAGTGCAAGTTCCACCACTTAAAAAGATGAGAGGCGTCTGTAATTTACATCATAGGTAGACCTCAACTATGGGAGACAAACTGAGAAAAAAAAAATCCAGAAAATCACATTGTCTGTTTTTTAACATTTTTTTTGCATATTATGGTGGAAAATAAGTATTTGGTCAGAAACAAACAATCAAGATTTCTGGCTCTCACAGACCTGTAACTTCTTCTTTAAGAGTCTCCTCTTTCCTCCACTCATTACCTGTAGTAATGGCACCTGTTTAAACTTGTTATCAGTATAAAAAGACACCTGTGCACACCCTCAAACAGTCTGACTCCAAACTCCACTATGGTGAAGACCAAAGAGCTGTCAAAGGACACCAGAAACAAAATTGTAGCCCTGCACCAGGCTGGGAAGACTGAATCTGCAATAGCCAACCAGCTTGGAGTGAAGAAATCAACAGTGGGAGCAATAATTAGAAAATGGAAGACATACAAGACCACTGATAATCTCCCTCGATCTGGGGCTCCATGCAAAATCCCACCCCGTGGGGTCAGAATGATCACAAGAACGGTGAGCAAAAATCCCAGAACCACGCGGGGGGACCTAGTGAATGAACTGCAGAGAGCTGGGACCAATGTAACAAGGCCTACCATAAGTAACACACTACGCCACCATGGACTCAGATCCTGCAGTGCCAGACGTGTCCCACTGCTTAAGCCAGTACATGTCCGGGCCCGTCTGAAGTTTGCTAGAGAGCATTTGGATGATCCAGAGGAGTTTTGGGAGAATGTCCTATGGTCTGATGAAACCAAACTGGAACTGTTTGGTAGAAACACAACTTATCGTGTTTGGAGGAAAAAGAATATTGAGTTGCATCCATCAAACACCATACCTACTGTAAAGTATGGTGGTGGAAACATCATGCTTTGGGGCTGTTTCTCTGCAAAGGGGCCAGGACGACTGATCCGGGTACATGAAAGAATGAATGGGGCCATGTATCGTGAGATTTTGAGTGCAAACCTCCTTCCATCAGCAAGGGCATTGAAGATGAAACGTGGCTGGGTCTTTCAACATGACAATGATCCAAAGCACACCGCCAGGGCAACGAAGGAGTGGCTTCGTAAGAAGCATTTCAAGGTCCTGGAGTGGCCTAGCCAATCTCCACATCTCAACCCTATAGAAAACCTTTGGAGGGAGTTGAAAGTCCGTGTTGCCAAGCGAAAAGCCAAAAACATCACTGCTCTAGAGGAGATCTGCATGGAGGAATGGGCCAACATACCAACAACAGTGTGTGGCAACCTTGTGAAGACTTACAGAAAACATTTGACCTCTGTCATTGCCAACAAAGGATATATTACAAAGTATTGAGATGAAATTTTGTTTCTGACCAAATACTTATTTTCCACCATAATATGCAAATAAAATGTTAAAAAAACAGACAATGTGATTTTCTGGATTTTTTTTTCTCAGTTTGTCTCCCATAGTTGAGGTCTACCTATGATGTAAATTACAGACGCCTCTCATCTTTTTAAGTGGTGGAACTTGCACTATTGCTGACTGACTAAATACTTTTTTGCCCCACTGTATATAATATATGAGTTTCACTTTTTGTATTGGAGAACTGAAATAAATTAACTTTTTGATGATATTCTAATTTTGTGAGATGCACCTGTAGTACCCGAGCAGTTACTGCTCGCTCATCACTAATTGCAACTCATCCCCATTAAAATAAAACAGCTTTTAGGAGATTTCCCACCTGGGACATTTATGCCATATCTATTGGATATGCCAGACTGTCCCACAACTGGGACCTACATCTATCTGGAGCAATGGAGAGGTGCCCCTGCATCTCTCTATACATTTATATAGGAGCTCCAAAATTTGCTGAGCAATGTAGGAAATTGATGGCATAACCTGCAAATATACCAACTGCAATACCAGGCAGAACACATAGAGTCTATGTCATAGATGGTGCTGATTTCTGGAAAAAAAGGATCCTTTTTGTAATTTTTGACAACCTATTTGTAAGCAGATACTGCACCTTTGAAGTTACAGTGCTTTATGCCAGCGTCCAGCAACCTGCGGCACTCCAGTGGATGTGACTACATTGACCAGAAGGCCCTGAAGGCAACAGGTTGACAGCACCCTCTAGAAGGATTGCGGGTAATTGTGGTTTCATTAAAGCTGTAGTGCCACAGGTTGTCGAGCCCTGCTCTTGACAATTCCCTATGTTGCCTAGCCATTATTCCAAAATTCATTGTAGTTACAGCAGTCCATAAATAATATATAGATAACACATGGGAGAGATGTTGAGTCCAAAATAGAAGCATTTCTTCTCATCAAAGAAATATTTCCAGGTATTAGATCTCTTTACAGAGCAATCGCTGGGGGTTGAAGAAAATATAAAACAAAGAGAGGAAAAGCAACATACAGCTGAAACTGCTTAAATAAGGCAATTTCTCTCTTTCTCAGTTAAACAACACTTGGTAAAAATAATGAATAAGGAGGAAGAGCACGCACATGCAATCACCTTAGCAACTGAATGAAAGCTATGAGAAGCACGTGTACATCCTGTGTACTGGATGCATAATTCTCCCCTGGGCAATGCGATCATTATGTTCAACAAAATTCATTAAAATGTATTATTGCTTTTGACGTTGCATTTGTTTTCTTCTACCGTGAGAAATTCTGCATTGCATAAAGGATATCACCAAAGTGAGTTACTCTTAGTACATATTTGCAGTTCCCTTCAGTGTACAGGTAGGAAAACAGCACTTGAGAAGTGTCTTCATTCACAGGGGTCTAATGAAACCAGTCAATGCTTCCTTGTATAGCATTGTAGGGTAGTCAGAGGCCCATGTACTGAGAACTGCACATAGGTTGAGGCTAGTTGGCTACATTCTCATATCCGAAACTTGCCCCGCTCCTAAGCCATAACAGGGTCCAAACAGCTCCCATTGCATCCATCACATTTATCACTTCAGACTATACTGTTTTTACTAAATAAAGCACTGAAGTTCAACTAAATGGAGGTCAGCACCAATGAGGCCGGAGTCTTAGTGATTTTTTTGGTGTCATGAGTTTTTCTATAAATTCTGTCCACATGTTAAGGTGCTTTCACACTAGCTAATCCAATGCCATTAAATGACCAACATAAAAGCCAATTTATGGCTGTTTAATAACCTGACAAGCCTACCGTATTTCCATGTGCACAGAATGATCAGTAAAAGATCGTTGTGTGCGCATGTACTCTTATTGTTCTTGGCAACATAGGATTTTTAAGCAAGTCTCAAAATCATTTCATCCAAGGAACTAGTGTTTTCCTTATTTGTTGGGTGATTGTCTCCCAGTTTACACTAGCCAAATATCGAAAATGCGGGTCAGGGATTTTCAGAGATGAAAGCAAGCAGCAGTGTTTGTTTGTTTGCAGCGTCTGTATTAAAGAGAGAGAAACCACCGGAGACTAGATGGAGGTGGACATGACTTGGGGATGGGTGGACTGAGAACTCCTGCAGCCTTTGTTTGTATTGCCGTGTAGATTTTAAGCAAGAGTGTTATTGCTTTAAGAGGAAGGAGTTTAGATATTTGTGCCTGGTGTAATACTGTGAGGAGGGTGGGGCTTATATAGGGGAGGCAACTCTGGCTCTCCCTCTTTCTCTCACAGGATGGACAGGAGGAAACATGTCTGCAGCTTCAGGGAGTATAATACTGGGGTTATCACTTCACATTATAGCTGATAGGAGTACATTCACCTCACACATCATGTATTAGTGTAGTATCAGCTCTTACATCATATATGGGATCAATTTTACCTCAGAAATTCATGTAGCCGCCATGTTCCCTCATGTGTACCTCCCTGCAGACATGGCTGATATACTACTCCACATTCATCATGTATTAGTGTAGTCTCAGCTCTTACATCTTATTTGGGAGTAATATTACCTCAGAGATTCATGTAGCTGCCATGTTCCTTCATGGGTCTGTTACAAGTTGCCTCACACACTGCAGAGACAGTTCCTGTGTGACCTCCTTACAGACATGGCTGTTGTATCACATTTCTGCTGTATTATACAGAGTCTTCATGAGTTTTGGGTATCTGTATGATGGGTCAGAGCATTGACACATACAGTGTCTGCTATTGGTAGCATGGAGCTGGGCAGTTACAGGGACTAGTCACTGGTGAGAGGGAGCAGTAACGGGGTGGTATATATATACCGTATATATATGATGTAAGAGGCTGCACTTCATGTCTGTGCATTGCATGCTGCTGTGTGCTGATTCCCCCCTCCCCATATATGGAGTCTGGTGATCTGTATGTGACCTTATCTCTGCTACAGTACAGTCTGATGATGCTGGGTGTACAGATCCAGCATAACCAGGTGACTCACTATATATATGTTGTGATGGTGTGATATGCTATGTGTGTATCATTTTGTGTATATTTCTATTTTACTTATTTTCATGGTGTTCTCTTGTAGAAGGAGCTATTTGCTAATTGAATTGAATGGCTGTGCTGCCACCTGATATCAACCCCCACAGTATTGTATTGTATGCTAATGACATGTTGACCTAACTTGTTGAAACAATGAGCCCCTGAGACCTTCCCCCTCCTGACCTGTTGTACATGTTAGATCCTGGGTCTCCAGGTTGTTTTCCTTGTTGCACATATAATCTGTGCATGACTTCCAAATCCATGCTTTATTTCTGGAGATATGGCAGTCTTTAGTCCTATTATGTTGCATGCTGTCCTTCCTGAGATATCCACCCCTTTTTCTGAATATTGTCTCCCTCATATGTTTGCAGGATTGGGTTATACTCACTGAGCGCTTTTTTATATTACCTAAGATGGTGGATAGCACTAGCCTGAGGGGATTACCTGGAGCATTATTATATATATTTTATCAGGTGTCTATAATTATTCAGGGAGTAATTTAGCACATGGCGGTATGGTGAGTGGGGCACTAATAATGCATCATATGGCAGGCAGTGTGTGGGCACTACTAACGCAGTCATGGCGGGCAGTGAGTGGGCACTACTAACGCAGTCATGGCGGGGGCAGTGAGTGGGCACTAATAACTCAGCACATGGCGGGCAGTGAGTGGGCACTCCTAGTGTGATGCTGCACCTTGCTCTGGAGAACACATCATGGGCCCAGTTTTCAGCCCTGTCTCTTGTCTATTGTATGTAGGTAGTGTGACTGACTGGGGACACAGACCTTGCAGTTTTCTGCACATACACTTATGGCTGCAGGCAGCTTATACTAGACCTACATATTATATTTTCTTACGAGGTATGTGCAGCTGGTGATTAGAAAGCCTGTCTGTAACTGCTGTAGAGGAGCAGGCGGCTTCTCCTTTATTGTTACAGCATATAACAGCATTGCCCATCATCGAATGTATCTGACCTTATGATGGGACATTTTCCAGTATCAACCTGTAATATGCCTTGGTTGTAAACTTACATGGTGTTTTCATCTTCACTTATCCCACATCTTGTGCAGTTAGGGGGGGGGGGGAGGGGTCCTTGAAGTTGGTTATAAATTGGTTTGGGGGATCCATTGGGATATGGATTCCTCTTTTTGGAATTTAATTTGGTTCTTGATCTGTTGAATTGTAGAGGGGATTTTCAGCAAGGGTTTGTTGAATCCTCAGGAAGTTCAAGTGAACATTGGAACCCTGTGGTTATGGTGCTCCCGAGCTAGTGGGGTAACGGCTGGGAGTAATTGTTGGTACATTTTATGTTCACTTTTTGTTTGGTAATCACCAGATCTTATTAGCTTCAAGGACTCCTCCCAACATGTTAATGTTCTTTATGCTTTGATGTTTTATTGTATGCTGTTTTAATTGTTATATTGTCCCCTTCATATATTTGCAGGAATGGTGTATATCCAGCGAGTGCTTAATTTTATATTACCTAAGATGGTGGATAGCACAGACTGAGTGGATTACCTGGAGCCGGGCAGTTGGGGGGGTCCTTGAAGTTGGTTACAAATTGGTCTGGGGGATCCATTGGGATATGGATTCTTCCTTTTGGTATTAAATATGGTTCTGGATCCGGTGAAATGTGGAGGGGAGTTTCAGCAAAGGTTTGTCGGAGCCTCAGGAAGTTCCAGTGAACATTGGAACCCTGTGGTTGTGGTACTCCCGAGCTAGTGGGGTAACGGCTGGGAGTAATTGTTGGTACATTTTATGTTCACTTTATGCTTGGTAATCTCCAGATCTTATAAGCTTCAAGGACTCCTCCCAGCTAGCTAAGGCTATTTATGCTTTGTTGGGTTATTGCATGTTTGTTTTAATAAAGGTGTGTATTAAAAAAAAAGCACTTATTGGTTTCTGTTTTAGTGGGTCCTTGAAGCTAATTATAATTTGGTTAGTAGGGGTAACCATCTCAGGTATAGACCCTCTGTTTAGGGGGGTGTTCATCATAGTATCACCCCTTGTGTGGAGGAGTAAACATCTTGGGTGTGGCCCCTGGATGGAAAGGTGTACATCATAGTATGACCCCCTGGTATGGAGGGGTAACCATCTTTGGTATGACCCCCTGGTGTGGAGGAGTGACCATTACGGTATGGCCCCCTGGTCTGCAGAAGCATTTATATCTTACAAAACCCTGTTAGGGTAAAGTCCCTGTGGTCATGGCAATCATATTCTACATGCCTACAAATTGGGTGTTGGACGAGGTCCTGAATAGTACCTGGACAGGTTATATGCCTGGGGTGGTGGACGAGGTCCTGAATAGTACCTGGACAGGTTATATGCCTGGGGTGGTGGACGAGGTCCTGAATAGTACCTGGACAGGTCATATGCCTGGGGTGTTGGATGAGGTCCTGAATAGCACCAGGACAGGTCATATGTTTGGGGTGTTAGACTACGTCCTGAATAGCACCTGGACAGGTCATATTCCTGGGGTGTTGGACGAGGTCCTGAATAGTACCTGGACAGGTTATATGCCTGGGGTGTTGGACGAGGTCCTGAATAGTACCTGGACAGGTCCAAAAAAAAAAAAAGTTGTCTGGACAATGCAGTAATCTGGGGCATTAAACTGAAGAGCAATGTACCTAATATGGGTGCCCTGGAGTCAGTGGGAGTGACTAAGGGAAAAGTAATAAAGTGCATCCCGATGCCCTTGAGCCAGTGGGAGCGGCTAAGGGTGAAGAAATCAAGTGCATTAACACAAAGGGCGATGTACCTATTCCCAATGCCTTTGTCCCAGTTGGAGAGGGTTAATAGTATATGTTATCAAGTGCCTGTAAAGCAATTAACAATGGCGTGGCAAGGTTATTAATAATGCCTTTGTAGACTTTTCTGCTATAGGTTTATTTCATTTACTATGTCCAAATATTACAGAAATTATTTGAATTATTTAATGATCGGTTATAATGTCAATATTATATTGTGTATGGCTTTTAATTACTCCTTGTTTACAGTATATTTCTCTTTATATACACTCATCACTTTTTGGGTAGTAATAGTAAGTGGGTTTAAGAATTGGTTACTGCACAGCCCAGCTACTGTATGTAATGGTGGTTTCTTGAGCTGAAATCTGTGAATGAGTGAGTTATTAGAGCTGGCTACAATACATGCGGTGTAATAGTTTTTGAGGCATCACAGATGTCATTATACAGGTAGTCAGACTGTGGCTACCCCTTTGTTATGGTTTAGTTTCTGCATTCCCCATTATAGGATCCACATTGCAGGATGTTTAGCGGCTGGTATTTTGCTGTAGTTACCATATTATCGAGCATAATTTGGTAGTGTTGCATTGTTAAAATTAATCTGTTGTAGTCCTGGAATTTTGTTCCTTATATGCACAGTCTTTCCATAGCATGCAGAACTGGTTGATGACTTTATTAGGCATGGGTTACGGGGTCGAGTCCTTTCAAGGTGTCAAATAGCCTCGCTGGTGGCAGTTTAGGAGTCAGGTGGAAGTTGCAGACAAGTTAAGGTGGACTCATTTTAACTAATAGAGGATGTAAAACCTCATGGTGGTGAGCAGGCTCGGCTTTGGTGGCCAGCCTCAAGGATGTTGTAATGGTAACATCAATCAGGGGCGGGCACAGTGGTTAAGCACAGGAGTGAGGATAATAGGGTCATTGGTGCCCTGAAAGTTTATTGGCTCTGCTTGAATGGCAATTCAGTGCGTGCCGCCCCTTTATGGCTGTCTGTCCTGGTGCTGTATGTCAGACAGCTGGTGATATCGCAGTACTTGTGAATCCCAATGTACTAGCTCTTCACCTGACTCCTACTGTGATTATTTAATCCTGTGATTTGAATAAAAGCTGTGGCCATTTTGACAACCAAAATAATGTGTTTTGTGTATTTATATTAGTTCCTAGGTTTACAGTAGTTATGGTGGTTTTATGAAGGAGTGGGGTCCATCCCATATCCAAAAGTCATGACATCTAAGTCGTCTACATAGAACTTGATGTCACAGTCTACATGTTGATGTACTTTACAGACTGTCTTTTGAGGGATGAGTTAGTTTTTAGTAGCACTATTTTGAAGTATATGTAATGCACTATACATCTTTATTCTGTTTTTTAGGGGGCTGGAAAAACATACATTCCGCTGTTGTTTTTTGTTACTTTTACATTCACAATATGAAATAAGTTTACTTACTCCCACAATAGAACTTAACCCATACTTGCTAACTTTCCATGGACTGGACGATCCTGGAATAAGTGGAGAAATCCGGACTTCCGGGAAAAGTAAGCAAATCTCACCTAACCTGTTGGAAACTTATTGGAAATCAACTATTGTAGAAAATTTCCATGACAGAAGTGGTTACTTTGAAATTTGCCAGATGCTTGCTGTGAAAAATTGGCAAGGATGATGTAACCAAGTAAATAATTGATCACGTTTACAATACACTGTAGTATATTTTGTATGTTAGTGTTACACTGATAAGAAGGAAATTAAGCCCTGCCTGGGGAATCACCAGATAACATGACATCAGTGGAAGACTATATCGGCTTTGTTAGGTGAGCTTACTTTGGGTTTCCATTCCTTCCGTAAAACCACTGAGGTGCTGCTGTAGCAATTGACTTTGACATCCAAGTGGATAAACAGCCTTGATTGGAATTAAGTCTGATTTTGGACATTACAGCTGAAACCCAAATATGATGGTGTTTGGTAAACTGTTGAGCCTTGTCTATTCATTCAGGGTTATGTGTGGGAACTACCACCTGCTAGCCCTATTAATTTACAATGTGGTGCAGGAAGGGTTAAAGTGGACAGAAAAATAACTTCTGACAGCATTAATTGCTTAGCACTTTGCTACTGGTATTGAATCCATCCACAGGCATTGTTTTTCTAGAAGCATTTCTCTTTTTAGAGAAAGTACCCCATGAAGCCTGTGCAAAAATGCACTGGACTGTACATTTCATTTGCAGCATCCCTTTTCCCATGGCTTTGTTTTGGGAAGTTAGATGGGATTTTCAAGTGCTTGCCCTTAAGCGAAGAATACTATCATAGACCAAAAATTCAGGAGTTCAAATTTACTGACCTCAAATGTATTCACAGTGGTCTACAATGCGTTTTGATTACTGGCAACTACAAAGGTATAATATGCGTAATGGGTTCGACACTTAAATGAGGCATTTTGTATGAATGCTGTAAACAAAATTGAATGAACACAGAAATAATTAAGCAATTATTTTGCTCAAGCCTATGCATCTGTCACAGAGGCCACTTCAGCGATGTGTTACACAATTTCCCACAATCCTCTCCATTCCTTACACTTGTCGAGCAACAATCTCACAGTACTTCTAGGAGTCTGTTGCTTCTTTCTGTACCCTCCTTTCTCTACCAGATCAATTGAATTTCAGCTCCCTCTTGCCATAAAATCAGGGCAGTCACCAGGATTTTCAGGACCCCATACTGGCAAAATTTTCAGGCCCCCTTGAGACTCCCCCCAGGCTCCACACCAGCCCTGCCTCAATCCTTTGAACCTTTCACAGTCCCACCACCCACTCTTGAAAAAACTCCACTTATGTACTGTGAAGAAACCAGTTTGTATCTTAATTACCCAGACAGCTACGTTTTTGCATAAACAAAAGAACTGTATTTTTTTATCTGTATATTGGCTTGTGAATTTAAGTGTTTATGTCTGGTGGGTCAAAAAGACAGACTTCCCACTGATATACTATCTAACATACTGTGTAAGTCTGTAATAGTGACTGTACATTGAGTGGGTTAAGCTTTGTTTATTGATGTGTGCTTATATGCTAATAGTGCTACTTAATCCCATCACCATTGTTTGCCATATCTTGATATTGAACTAAGGGTACCGTCACACTATACGATTTACCAACGATCATGACCAGCGATACGACCTTGCCGTGATCGTTGGTAAGTCGTTGTGTGGTCGCTGGAGAGCTGTCACACAGCCAGCTCTCCAGCGACCAACGATGCCGAGGTCCCCGGGTAACCAGGGTAAACATCTGGTTACTAAGCGCAGGGCCGCGCTTAGTAACCCGATGTTTACCCTGGTTACCAGCGTAAAAAAAACCAAACAGTACATACTTACATTCTGGTGTCTGTCCCTTGCCGTCTGCTTCCGCACTGACTGACTGCCGGCCGTAAAGTGAAAGCACAGTACAGCACGCTGTGCTGTGCTTTCACTTTACGGCCGGCAGTCAGTCAGTGCGGGAAGCAGACGGCAAGGGACCTGACGGACACTGGAATGTAAGTATGTACTGTTTTTTTTTTTTTTACATTTACGATGGTAACCAGGATAAACATCGGGTTACTAAGCGCGGCCCTGCGCTTAGTAACCCGATGTTTACCCTGGTTACAAGCGAACGCATTGCTGGATCAATGTCACACACACCGATCCAGCGATGACAGCGGGAGATCCAGCGACGAAAGAATGTTCCAAACGATCTGCTACGACGTACGATTCTCAGCAGGGTCCCTGATCGCTGCTGCGTGTCAGACACAGCAATATCGTATGGATATCGCTGGAATGTCACGAATCGTACCATCGCAGCGACAAAAGTGCCACTGTGAGACGGTACCCTAAAGTACACTGGGTAATTCTAAAAATAGCTTACATGCCTTGGGTATAAAATGACTCAGAGTTCCCATCCTGGGAGTCTGAAGTAATATAGAGCTACCAGCCGGACATTCTGCAAACCACCCAACAGACAAGAGAACGGACTACAGCCAATTCATCATGGCACCATCACGAGGGACACTGATCTAGGATTCTATAGGAAACAACCTAGGGGTTTTCGGCTCCGGTTGGAAGGACACAGATTTGATCCAGTGACCATCTCTGCACCATGGATATGTTTGTAGAAAGCCAGGGTTGGGACCCGCTGGTCGTCTGGTTCCATGGAGCTGGTCCGATAAGACAGGTGGTGACTCTCGTGTCAACTGGCTTTGGACCTTGTATGGACTCTATGGACAGTTCTTGGTCATCTCCCTATGCTTGTGGTTCCCCTTTCTCTGTGCGTTCATCCACAGATGGAGTAGCGACCCTGGGATCTCTGATATCATGTCAACTGGCTTTGGACCTTGTATGGACTCTATGGACAGTTCTTGGTCATCTCCCTATGCTTGTCGTTGCCCCTTCTCTGTGCATTCATACACAGATGGAGTAGCGACCCTGGGAGCTCTGATATCATGTCAACTGGCTTTCGACCTTGTATAGACTCTATGGACAGTTCTTGGTCATCTCCCTATGCTTGTTGCTGCCCCTTCTCTGTGCGTTCATCCACAGATGGAGTAGCGACCCTGGGAGCTCTGACATCATCTCATACTGGAAACACGTGGAGACGCAGTGATATTTTATATGCGACCATGTAACCAAGCTATTCCAGCCAGCGTCCGCTATTGTGTGCTGTGGTTCAATAAAGTATTGCCGCCCTGTTTTACCTTAACCCTGTGTTGTCTGTGTAGTGTATTGCCCACTGGGAGATAGAGCGGGCGTTCAGTGGTATGAGCCGTGGTCCATGCAGTCTTGCTAAAGACAGCCGGGCCAGCGGACAAGAGCACCCACTGACCCCGCGTCTCCATAACATGTACCATATCCTCAACAAACACACATTAACAGGTCCCATCACCAGATCACATACATAGCCAGCAGCTTTTGTTTTGGCCAAAAGTTTTTTTAATGCGCCACCACAACAAGGTAGACTCTTTTGGCAGGGCCCTGCTCTACTTTAACCTTTAACCCATCCTGCCCTATATGATCTGCCCATCCTGCCCCATCTGTTTCCATCTTGCTGCATGTGTCCCATCATCCTGCCCCACCTGTCCTATGATCCGGCAGGGCGTGACCAATCAGCGAAGCGTGATTTAAATCCTGCGTCAATTCGTGGCTGGACTGCGTCTGTTGCTGATTCGTCGCAGGATGTCGGGGGTTCGGGGAGCTAGATGTCGAGGGTACGGGGTGCAGGATATAGTACAGCCACGTAGTATATAGCACAGCCACATAGTATAAAGTATATAGCACAGCCCATAGTATATAGCACACCCACGTAGTATATAGCACAGCCACGTAGTATATAGCACAGCCACATAGTATATAACACAGCCCACGTACTATATAGCACAGCCACGTAGTATATAGCACAGCCACGTAGTATATAACACAGCCCACGTACTATATAACACAGACAGCCATGTAGTATATAGCAGAGACACGTAGTATATAGCACAGCCAGGTAATATATAGCACAGCCACGTAGTATATAGCAGCCACATAGTATGTAGCAGCCACATAGTATTTAGCACAGCAAGTGGTATATAGCAGCCACGTAGCATATAGCAGCCACGAAGTATATAGCAGCCACGTAGTATATAACGCAGCCCACACAGTAAATAACACAGCCCATGCAGTATATAACACTGCCCACGTAGTATATATCAGTCACGCATTATGTAACACTGCCCACGTAGTATATATCAGTCACGCAGTATATAACATAGTAACATAGTAACATAGTTAGTAAGGCCGAAAAAAGACATTTGTCCATCCAGTTCAGCCTATATTCCATCATAATAAATACCCAGATCTACGTCCTTCTACAGAACCTAATAATTGTATGATACAATATTGTTCTGCTCCAGGAAGACATCAAGGCCTCTCTTGAACCCCTCGACTGAGTTCGCCATCACCACCTCCTCAGGCAAGCAATTCCAGATTCTCACTGCCCTAACAGTAAAGAATCCTCTTCTATGTTGGTGGAAAAACCTTCTCTCCTCCAGACACAAAGAATGCCCCCTTGTGCCCGTCACCTTCCTTGGTATAAACAGATCCTCAGCGAGATATTTGTATTGTCCCCTTATATACTTATACATGGTTATTAGATCGCCCCTCAGTCGTCTTTTTTCTAGACTAAATAATCCTAATTTCGCTAATCTATCTGGGTATTGTAGTTCTCCCATCCCCTTTATTAATTTTGTTGCCCTCCTTTGTACTCTCTCTAGTTCCATTATATCCTTCCTGAGCACCGGTGCCCAAAACTGGACACAGTACTCCATGTGCGGTCTAACTAGGGATTTGTACAGAGGCAGTATAATGCTCTCATCATGTGTATCCAGACCTCTTTTAATGCACCCCATGATCCTGTTTGCCTTGGCAGCTGCTGCCTGGCACTGGCTGCTCCAGGTAAGTTTATCATTAACTAGGATCCCCAAGTCCTTCTCCCTGTCAGATTTACCCAGTGGTTTCCCGTTCAGTGTGTAATGGTGATATTGATTCCCTCTTCCCATGTGTATAACCTTACATTTATCATTGTTAAACCTCATCTGCCACCTTTCAGCCCAAGTTTCCAACTTATCCAGATCCATCTGTAGCAGAATACTATCTTCTCTTGTATTAACTGCTTTACATAGTTTTGTATCATCTGCAAATATCGATATTTTACTGTGTAAACCTTCTACCAGATCATTAATGAATATGTTGAAGAGAACAGGTCCCAATACTGACCCCTGCGGTACCCCACTGGTCACAGCGACCCAGTTAGAGACTATACTATTTATAACCACCCTCTGCTTTCTATCACTAAGCCAGTTACTAACCCATTTACACACATTTTCCCCCAGACCAAGCATTCTCATTTTGTGTACCAACCTCTTGTGCGGCACGGTATCAAACGCTTTGGAAAAATCGAGATATACCACGTCCAATGACTCACCGTGGTCCAGCCTATAGCTTACCTCTTCATAAAAACTGATTAGATTGGTTTGACAGGAGCGATTTCTCATAAACCCATGCTGATATGAGTTAAACAGTTATTCTCATTGAGATAATCCAGAATAACATCCCTCAGAAACCCTTCAAATATTTTACCAACAATAGAGGTTAGACTTACTGGCCTATAATTTCCAGGTTCACTTTTAGAGCCCTTTTTGAATATTGGCACCACATTTGCTATGCGCCAGTCCTGCGGAACAGACCCTGTCGCTATAGAGTCACTAAAAATAAGAAATAATGGTTTATCTATTACATTACTTAGTTCTCTTAGTACTCGTGGGTGTATGCCATCTGGACCCGGAGATTTATCTATTTTAATCTTATTTAGCCGGTTTCGCACCTCTTCTTGGGTTAGATTGGTGACCCTTAATATAGGGTTTTCATTGTTTCTTGGGATTTCACCTAGCATTTCATTTTCCACCGTGAATACCGTGGAGAAGAAGGTGTTTAATATGTTAGCTTTTTCCTCGTCATCTACAACCATTCTTTCCTCACTATTTTTTAAGGGGCCTACATTTTCAGTTTTTATTCTTTTACTATTGATATAGTTGAAGAACAGTTTGGGATTAGTTTTACTCTCCTTAGCAATGTGCTTCTCTGTTTCCTTTTTGGCAGCTTTAATTAGTTTTTTAGATAATGTATTTTTCTCCCTATAGTTTTTTAGAGCTTCAATGGTGCCATCCTGCTTTAGTAGTGCAAATGCTTTCTTTTTACTGTTAATTGCCTGTCTTACTTCTTTGTTTAGCCACATTGGGTTTTTCCTATTTCTAGTCCTTTTATTCCCACAAGGTATAAACCGCTTACACTGCCTATTTAGGATGTTCTTAAACATTTCCCATTTATTATCTGTATTCTCATTTCTGAGGATATTGTCCCAGTCTACCAGATTAAGGGCATCTCTAAGCTGTTCAAACTTTGCCTTCCTAAAGTTCAATGTTTTTGTGACTCCCTGACAAGTCCCCCTAGTGAAATAACACTGCCCATGTAGTATATATCAGTCACGCAGTATATAACACAGCCCACATAGTATACAGCAGTGTGGGCACCATATCTCTGTTAAAAAAAAGAATGAAAGTAAAAAATAGTTATATACTCACCCTCCGGCGTCCAATGAAGTTGTCTCGATGCGTGCGAGGCTGCCACCAGCTTCCGTTCTCAGAGATGCATTGCGAAATTACCCAGATGACTTAGCGGTCTCGTGAGACCACAAAGTCATCTGGGTAATTTCGCAATGCATCTCTGAGAACGGAAGCTTGAGGCAGCCTCGCCGCTCAAGCACATCAGTGGACAGCAGGAGATGAGCATAGCACCATTTTTTATTTTTTTTATTATTTTTAACATTATTATTATTATAGCGCCATTTATTCCATGGCGCTTTACATGTAACATTATATCTTTTTACTATTGATGCTGCATAGGCAGCATCAATAGTAAAAAGTTTGTTACACATTGTTAATAGCAGCGTTAACAGACTGCGTTACACCGTGTTATGCGGCGGTGTAACGCAGTTGGTTTAACGGACTGCTAAAACGCTATGTGGGCGGCGGGCGCTGACTGGGGGGGAGTATGGAAGGGGCACTGACTGCAGGGGAGTAGGGAGCGGCCATCTCGCGGCCGGACTGTGGCCGTCTCTGATTGGTCGCGGCCAGCTGGCCGAGACCAATCAGCAACTTGGGAATTCCGTGACTGACAAACAGACAGACAGACAAACAGATGGAAGTGCCCCTTAGACGATTACCGTATATATATAGATTATATATACAGTGGGGCAAAAAAGTATTTAGTCAGTCAGCAATAGTGCAAGTTCCACCACTTAAAAAGATGAGAGGCGTCTGTAATTTACATCATAGGTAGACCTCAACTATGGGAGACAAACTGAGAAAAAAAAATCCAGAAAATCACATTGTCTGTTTTTTTTTATCATTTTTTTTGCATATTATGGTGGAAAATAAGTATTTGGTCAGAAACAAACAATCAAGATTTCTGGCTCTCACAGACCTGTAACTTCTTCTTTAAGAGTCTCCTCTTTCCTCCACTCATTACCTGTAGTAATGGCACCTGTTTAAACTTGTTATGAGTATAAAAAGACACCTGTGCACACCCTCAAACAGTCTGACTCTAAACTCCATTATGGTGAAGACCAAAGAGCTGTCAAAGGACACCAGAAACAAAATTGTAGCCCTGCACCAGGCTGGGAAGACTAAATCTGCAATAGCCAACCAGCTTGGAGTGAAGAAATCAACAGTGGGAGCAATAATTAGAAAATGGAAGACATACAAGACCACTGATAATCTCCCTCCATCTGGGGCTCCACGCAAAATCCCACCCCGTGGGGTCAGAATGATCACAAGAACGGTGAGCAAAAATCCCAGAACCACGCGGGGGGACCTAGTGAATGAACTCCAGAGAGATGGGACCAATGTAGCAAGGCCTACCATAAGTAACACACTACGCCACCATGGACTCAGATCCTGCAGTGCCAGACGTGTCCCACTGCTTAAGCCAGTACATGTCCAGGCCCGTCTGAAGTTTGCTAGAGAGCATTTGGATGATCCAGAGGAGTTTTGGGAGAATGTCCTATGGTCTGATGAAACCAAACTGGAACTGTTTGGTAGAAACACAACTTGTCGTGTTTGGAGGAAAAAGAATACTGAGTTGTATCCATCAAACACCATACCTACTGTAAAGCATGGTGGTGGAAACATCATGCTTTGGGGCTGTTTCTCTGTACATGAAAGAATGAATGGGGCCATGTATCGTGAGATTTTGAGTGCAAACCTCCTTCCATCAGCAAGGGCATTGAAGATGAAACGTGGCTGGGTATTTCAACATGACAATGATCCAAAGCACACCGCCAGGGCAACGAAGGAGTGGCTTCGTAAGAAGCATTTCAAGGTCCTGGAGTGGCCTAGCCAGTCTCCAGATCTCAACCCTATAGAAAACCTTTGGAGGGAGTTGAAAGTCCGTGTTGCCAAGCGAAAAGCCAAAAACATCACTGCTCTAGAGGAGATCTGCATGGAGGAATGGGCCAACATACCAACAACAGTGTGTGGCAACCTTGTGAAGACTTACAGAAAACGTTTGACCTCTGTCATTGCCAACAAAGGATATATTACAAAGTATTGAGATGAAATTTTGTTTCTGACCAAATACTTATTTTCCACCATAATATGCAAATAAAATGTTAAGAAAACAGACAATGTGATTTTCTGGATTTTTTTTTCTCAGTTTGTCTCCCATAGTTGAGGTCTACCTATGATGTAAATTACAGACGCCTCTCATCTTTTTAAGTGGTGGAACTTGCACTATTGCTGACTGACTAAATACTTTTTTGCCCCACTGTATATACATACTGTATATACTTTGCATGTATATCAGATCAGGGCTCCACAGCTCTTTCACATGTGCCCTAAATCACATTGCACATTGCAATATGTAATGTTAGCCTTAGGAATGTATGACACTGCATGTGTAGTGTCGGGCATTTGTGATTACCCTAGAAGTCACAATACAGTCCACCTCCCTTGTGCCACCAAACATAGATCACATATCGCACAAGAGGTCGCCCTCTGGTGATTTTTTCTGGCTTCTGAGCAAATCAGTCAATAGAAAAATTCAATTTGAGAAAGAATCCCCTAAATCAGGTAGGTAACTTCTATGTCCACAAATCTTCATATCCTAGACAAGCACACCTCAATCCATCAAACACAAGCTCTTTACAAATCCTCTAATCAATGGTGCCAGCACCATCCTGTCACCGCACTACAACTTTTGATATTTGAAGTGCAAAGATAAAGAGCGGAGACATAAAACAGAATTTAGTTGCATCCCGCAGGACGGCTTCCAGCCCACACATTTCTCTAGCCCCTCATATTAGCTGCCAATATTACAGATGCTGTGATAGTTGAGATGGCTCTGGAGAACACCTGATCTCTGCCACGTCCAGCTGTTCACTACCAGTTGCACAAAACATGTCATTTCTACACTTTACAAGCTTAGTAACAGCAATACTTTTAGACATGATATTGGAAAATTGATGCAAAAAGCCTCCCTATGTCGCAATGTGTGAACCGAGTTTAAAGTACAACTATATATGCACAAAAATGGAGGGTATTAGACCCTTATCTAGAAGAAGGTTGAACCCCCATGTTGCCTTCCGGACATTTTCAGTTCTACATCACAACAGGGAATCAAGACAACGGAGATGTGCATCATGGGATATAACACAGTCATAGTATGGCCAAATTCACACAATCATGTTTTTAGTCCAATTTTGTCCATGAAAAACTGACATTGCACAGATAGCAATAGGACCAATGTTATTCAAGACAAACTGAATCTTTACGTGAAAAAAGAATAATCACAGAAGTAGCTTGTTCCATGTGTCGAATGTGAGCTGCCTAATCAAGTCTAGGGGCATGCAAAAAAAAAATCGGATTCTATATAAATCAACCGGATAGCATCTGATTTTCACTGATACATTGCATTTCTTTAACACAGGAAACTGTTTTTGGTCTATAAATTTTAACCCCTTAAGCCCCGAGGGTGGTTTGCACGTTAATGACCCGGCCAATTTTTACAATTCTGACCACTGTCCCTTTATGAGGTTATAACTCTGGAACGCTTCAACGGATCTTGGCGATTCTGACATTGTTTTCTCGTGACGTATTGTACTTCATGTTAGTGGTAAAATTTATTCGATATAACTTGCGTTTATTTGTGAAAAAAACGGAAATTTGGCGAAAAGTTTGAAAATTTAGCAATTTTCCAACTTTGAATTTTTATACCCTTAAATCACAGAGATATGTCATGCAAAATACTTAATAAGTAACATTTCCCACATGTCTACTTTACATCAGCACAATTTTGGAACCCAAATTTTTTTTTTGTTAGGGAGTTATAAGGGTTAAAATTTGACCAGCAATTTCTCATTTTTGCAACACCATTTTTGTTTTAGGGACCACATCTCATTTGAAGTCATTTTGAGGGGTCTATATGATAGAAAATACCCAAGTGTGACACCATTCTAAAAACTGCACCCCTCAAGGTGCTCAAAACCACATTCAAGAAGTTTATTAACCCTTCAGGTGTTTTACAGGAATTTTTGGAATGTTTAAATAAAAATGAACATTTAACTTTTTTTCACACAAAATTTATTTCAGCTCCAATTTGTTTTATTTTACCAAGGGTAACAGGAGAAAATGGACCCCAAAAGTTGTTGTACAATTTGTCCTGAGTACGTTGATACCCCATATGTGGGGATAAACCACTGTTTGGGCACATGGCAGAGCTCGGAAGGAAAGGAGAGCCATTTGACTTTTCAATGCAAAATTGACTGGAATTGAGATGGGACGCCATGTTGCGTTTGGAGAGCCCCTGATGTGCCTAAACATTGAAACCCCCCACAAGTGACACCATTTTGGAAAGTAGACCCCTTAAGGAACTTATCGAGATGTGTGTGGTAGCACTTTGACCCACCAAGTGCTTCATAGAAGTTTATAATGCAGAGCCGTAAAAATAAAAAATCATATTTTTTCACAAAAATGATATTTTTGCCCCCAATTTTTTATTTTCCCATGGGTAAGAGAAGAAATTAGACCACAAAAGTTGTTGTGCAATTGGTCCTGAGTACGCTGATACCCTATATGTGGGCGTAAACCATTGTTTGGGCGCATGGCAGAGCTCGGAAGGGAAGGAGCGCCATTTGACTCTTCAATGCAAAATTGACTGGAATTGAGATGGGACGCCATGTTGCGTTTGGAGAGCCCCTGATGTGCCTAAACATTGAAACCACCCAAAAGTGACACCATTTTGGAAAGTAGACCCCCTAAGAAACTTATCTAGATGTGTTTTGAGAGCTTTGAGCCCCCAAGTGTTTCACTACAGTTTATAACGCAGAGCCATGAAAATAAAAATTCTTTTTTTTTTCACAAAAATGATTTTTAGTCCCCAGTTTTGTATTTTCACAAGGGTAACAGGATAAATTGGACCCCAAAAGTTGTTGTCCAATTTGTCCTGAGTACGCTGATACCCCATATGTGGGGGGGAAGCTGTTATGACCTGGTGGTTAGGAGCACCTGGAATGACCTGATAGTTAAACCTCATACAGGACGAGCTCTGGGATGTGGGAGCTCTGCTGACCGCAAGCCCTAATCCTATCACACACACTAGAAATAGCCGTGGAGCGCTCCTGACCAGACCTAGGCGCCTCGTCACAGGCTAAGAACTATCTAGCCCTAGAGATAGAAAATAAAGCCTACCTTGCCTCAGAGAAATTCCCCAAAGGTAAAGGAAGCCCCCCACATATATTGACTGTGAGTAAAGATGAAAGTCACAAACGCAGAAATGAAACAGGTTTCAGCAAAGGGAGGCCAGACTTACTAAATAGACAGAGGATAGGAAAGGTAACTTTGCGATCAGCACAAAAACCTACAAAAGACCACGCAGAGTGTGCAAAAAAGACCTCCGCACCGACTCACGGTGCGGAGGGGCCACTCTGCATCCCAGAGCTTCCAGCTAGCAAGACAAAATCATGAAAACTAGCTGGACAAGAAAACAATGAACAAATAATGTCTATTAGGAACTTAGCTTCTGCAGGAGAAGGCAGGTCACCAGAGAGATCCAGGAGCGAACTGAACCAATGCAAAAACATTGACAGCTGGCATGGCGTAACGATCTGAGAGGAGTTAAATAGAGCAGTCAACCAAAGGATAAACCACGTCACCTGTGTAAGGAACCTCAGAAGCAGCAGCTTCACTCACAGCCACCAGAGGGAGCCCATAGACAGAACTCGCCGAAGTACCATTCACGACCACAGGAGGGAGTTCGACAACAGAATTCACAACAGTACCCCCCCCTTGAGGAGGGGTCACCGAACCCCCACCAGAGCCCCCAGGCCGATCAGGATGAGCCAAATGAAAGGCACGAACAAGATCGGCAGCATGAACATCAGAGGCAAAAACCCAGGAATTATCTTCCTGACCATAACCCTTCCACTTGACCAGGTACTGGAGTTTCCGTCTCGAAACACGAGAATCCAAAATCTTCTCCACCACATACTCCAACTCCCCCTCGACCAACACCGTGGCAGGAGGATCAACGGAGGGAACCATAGGCGCCACGTATCTCCGCAACAACGACCTATGGAACACATTATGGATGGCAAAAGAAGCTGGAAGATCCAAACGAAATGACACAGGATTAAGAACTTCAGAAATCTTATATGGTCCAATGAAATGAGGCTTAAACTTAGGAGAAGAAACCTTCATAGGAACGTGACGAGATGACAACCAAACCAAATCCCCAACACGAAGTCAGGGACCAACACAACGCCGGCGGTTAGCGAAACGTTGAGCCTTCTCCTGGGACAATGTCAAATTGTCCACCACATGAATCCAAATCTGCTGCAACCTGTCCACCACCGCATCCACACCAGGACAGTCCGAAGGCTCAACCTGCCCTGAAGAGAAACGAGGATGGAAACCAGAATTACAGAAAAAAGGAAAAACTAAAGTAGCCGAGCTGGCCCAATTATTAAGGGCGAACTCAGCCAAAGGCAAGAAAGACACCCAATCATCCTGATCAGCAGAAACAGAGCATCTCAGATATGTCTCCAAAGTCTGATTAGTTCGTTCGGTTTGGCCATTAGTCTGAGGATGGAACGCCGAAGAAAAAGACAAATCAATGCCCATCTTAGCGCAAAAGGACCGCCAAAACCTCAAAACAAACTGGGAACCTCTGTCCGAGACGATGTTCTCTGGAATGCCATGCAAACGAACCACATGCTGGAAAAACAATGGCACCAAATCAGAGGAGGAAGGCAGTTTAGATAAGGGTACCAAATGGACCATCTTAGAGAAACGATCACAAACCACCCAAATGACCGACATCTTTTGAGAAACAGGGAGATCAGAAATAAAATCCATGGAAATATGCGTCCAGGGCCTCTTCGGGATCGGCAAGGGCAAAAGCAACCCACTGGCACGAGAACAGCAGGGCTTAGCCCGAGCACAAATCCCACAGGACTTCACAAAAGAACGCACATCCCGTGACAAAGAAGGTCACCAAAAGGATCTAGCCACCAAATCTCTGGTACCAAAGATTCCAGGATGACCAGCCAATATTGAACAATGAATCTCCGAGATAACTCTACTAGTCCATCTATCAGGGACAAACAGTTTCTCCGTAGGACAACGGTCAGGTCTATCAGCCTGAAACTTTTGCAGCACACACCGCAAATCAGGGGAAATGGCAGACAAAATTACCCCCTCTTTAAGAATACCCGCCGGCTCCGGAACACCCGGAGAGTCACGCACAAAACTCCTTGAGCCATCAGAACTTCTTTGTGACAAAACAGCCCCTGCTCCAATTTCAGAAGCATCAACCTCCACCTGAAAAGGGAGCGAAACATCTGGCTGGCAAAACACAAGGGCAGAAGCAAAACGACGCTTCAACTCCTGAAAAGCCTCTACAGCCGCAGAGGACCAATTGACCACATCAGCACCTTTCTTGGTCAAATCAGTCAACGGCTTAGCAACACTGGAAAAGTTAGCGATGAAGCGACGATAAAAATTAGCAAAGCCCAGGAACTTCTGCAAGCTTTTCACAGATGTCGGCTGAGTCCAATCGTAAATGGCCTGAACTTTAACAGGGTCCATCTCGATAGTAGAAGGGGAAAAAACGAAACCCAAAAATGAAACCTTCTGAACTCCAAAGACACACTTTGACCCCTTCACAAACAAGGAATTCGCACGAAGGACCTGGAACACCATTCTGACTTGCTTCACATGAGATTCCCAATCATCCGAAAAGACCAAAATGTCATCCAAATATACAATCATGAATCTATCCAGGTACTCTCGGAAGATGTCATGCATAAAGAACTGAAACACAGATGGAGCATTAGAAAGCCCGAATGGCATAACCAGGTACTCAAAATGGCCCTCGGGCGTATTAAATGCCGTCTTCCATTCATCACCCTGCTTAATTCGCACAAGATTATACGCACCACGAAGATCTATCTTGGTGAACCAACTAGCCCCCTTAATCCGAGCAAATAAATCAGACAGCAGCGACAAAGGATACTGAAATTTGACTGTGATCTTATTAAGAAGGCGGTAATCAATACAAGGTCTCAAAGAACCATCCTTCTTGGCCACAAAAAAGAACCCTGTTCCCAATGGTGACGACGACGGACGAATATGACCCTTCTCCAAGGATTCCTTTATATAACTCCGCATAGTGGCGTGCTCTGGCACAGATAGATTAAACAGATGGCCCTTAGGAAACTTACTACCAGGAATCAAATCAATAGCACAGTCGCAATCCCTATGAGGAGGTAGGGCACCAGATTTGGGCTCTTCAAATACATCCCGGTAATCTGACAAAAACTCAGGGACTTCAGAAGGAGTGGAAGGTGAAATTGAGAGCAATGGAACATCACCATGCACCCCCTGACAACCCCAGCTGGACACAGACATAGATTTCCAATCCAACACTGGATTATGGACCTGTAGCCATGGCAACCCCAAAACGACCACATCATGCAGATTATGCAACACCAAAAAGCGAATATCCTCCTGATGTGCAGGAGCCATGCACATGGTCAATTGAGTCCAGTACTGAGGCTTATTCTTGGCCAAAGGCGTAGCATCAATTCCTCTCAATGGAATAGGATACTGAAAGGGCTCCAAGAAAAAACCACAGCGCCTGGCAAACTCCAAGTCCATCAAATTCAGGGCAGCGCCTGAATCCACAAATGCCATTACAGAATAGGACGACAGAGAGCAAATCAGAGTAACGGACAAAAGAAATTTAGACTGTACCGTACCAATGGTGGCAGACCTAGCGAACCGCTTAGTGCGCTTAGGACAATCGGAGATAGCATGAGTGGATTCACCACAGTAAAAACACAGCCCATTCCGACGTCTGTGTTCTTGCCGTTCAGCTCTGGTCAAAGTCCTATCACACTGCATAGGCTCAGGCCTATGCTCAGAGAATACCGCCAGATGGTGCACAGCTTTGCGCTCACGCATGCGCCGATCGATCTGAATGGCCAAGGACATAGACTCATTCAGACCAGCAGGCGTGGGAAATCCCACCATGGCATCCTTAAGGGCTTCAGAAAGACCCTTTCTGAAAATTGTCGCCAGGGCACATTCATTCCACTGAGTAAGCACAGACCACTTTCTAAACTTCTGACAGTACACCTCCGCTTCATCCTGACCATGACACAAAGCCAGCAAGATTTTCTCTGCCTGATCCACTGAATTTGGTTCATCATAAAGCAATCCAAGCGCCAGAAAAAACGCATCAACATCACGCAATGCTGGATCTCCTGGCGCAAGGGAAAATGCCCAGTATTGAGGGTCACCACGCAACAAAGAAATAATGATTTTTACCTGTTGAACGGGGTCACCAGAGGAGCGGGGTTTCAAAGCTAGAAACAGTTTACAATTATTTTTGAAATTCAAGAACCTAGATCTATCCTCAGAAAATAAGTGAGGAATAGGAATTTTAGGCTCTAACATAGGATTCTGAACCACAAAATCTTGAATGTTTTGTACCCTTGCAGAGAGATGATCCATACAAGAGGACAGACCTTGAATGTCCATATCTACACCTGTGTCCTGAACCACCCAAAGGTCTAGGGGAAAGGAAAGACAAAACACAGTGCAAAGAAAAAAAAATGGTCTCAGAAGTTCTCTTATCCCTCTATTGAGATGCATTAATACTTTGGGCCAGCTGTACTGTTATGACCTGGTGGTTAGGAGCACCCGGAATGACCTGATAGTTAAACCTCATACAGGACGAGCTCTGGGATGTGGGAGCTCTGCTGACCGCAAGCCCTAATCCTATCACACACACTAGAAATAGCCATGGAGCGCTCCTGAACAGACCTAGGCGCCTGGTCACAGCCTAAGAACTATCTAGCCCTAGAGATAGAAAATAAAGCCTACCTTGCCTCAGAGAAATTCCCCAAAGGTAAAGGAAGCCCCCCACATATATTGACTGTGAGTAAAGATGAAAGTCACAAACGCAGAAATGAAACAGGTTTCAGCAAAGGGAGGCCAGACTTACTAAATAGACAGAGGATAGGAAAGGTAACTTTGCGATCAGCACAAAAACCTACAAAAGACCACGCAGAGTGTGCAAAAAAGACCTCCGCACCGACTCACGGTGCGGAGGGGCCACTCTGCATCCCAGAGCTTCCAGCTAGCAAGACAAAATCATGAAAACCAGCTGGATAAGAAAACAATGAACAAATAATGACTATCAGGAACTTAGCTTCTGCAGGAGAAGGCAGGTCACCAGAGAGATCCAGGAGCGAACTGAACCAATGCAAAAACATTGACAGCTGGCATGGCGTAACGATCTGAGAGGAGTTAAATAGAGCAGTCAACCAAAGGATAAACCACGTCACCTGTGTAAGGAACCTCAGAAGCAGCAGCTTAACTCACAGCCACCAGAGGGAGCCCATAGACAGAACTCGCCGAAGTACCATTCACGACCACAGGAGGGAGTTCGACAACAGAATTCACAACAGGAAGCACTGTTTGGGCGCATGGCAGAGCTCGGAAGGGAAGGAGCGCCATTTGGAATCCAGACTTAGATGGATTGGTCTGCAGGCATCACGTTGCATTTGCAGAGCCCCTGATGTACCCAAACAGTACAAACCCCCCACAAGTGACCCCATATTGGAAAATAGACCTCCCAAGGAACCTATCTAGATGTGTTGTGAGAACTTTGAACCCCCAAGTGTTTCACTGCAGTTTACAACACAGAGCCGCGAAAATAAAAAAAATCTTATTTTTCCCACAAAAATGATTTTTAGCCCCCCACATTTTTATTTTCCCAAGGATAACAAGAGAACTTGGACCCCAAAAGTTGTTGTCCAATTTGTCCTGAGTACGCTGATATCACATATGTTGGGGTAAACCCCTGTTTGGGCGCACCGGAGAGCTCGGAAGGGAAGGAGCACTGTTTTACTTTTTCAACGCAGAATTGGCTGGAATTGAGATCGGACGCCATGTCGGGTTTGGAGAGCCCCTGATGTGCCTGAACAGTGGAAACTCCCCAATTCTACCTGAAACCCTATCCCTAACACACCCCTAACCTAATCCCAATGGTAACCCTAACCACACCCCTAACCCTGACACACCCCTAATTCTAATCCCAACCCTAATCCCAACCGTAAATATAAACCAAACCCTAACTTTAGCCCCAACCCTAACCCTAACTTTAGCCCCAACCCTAACCCTAACTTTAGCCCGAACCCTAACCCTAACTTTAGCTCCAACCCTAACCCCAACCCTAACCCTAGCCCCAACCCTAACCCTAGCCCCAACCCTAGCCCCAACCATAGCCCAAACCCTAGCCCCAACCCTAGCCCTAACCCTAGCCCTAACCCTAACCCTAGCCCTAACCCTAGCCCCAACCCTAACCCTAACTTTAGCTCCAACCCTAACCCCAACTCTAACCCCAGCCCCAACCCTAACCCTAGCCCTAGCCCTAACCCTAGCCCCAACCCTAACTCCAACCCTAGCCCTAACCCTAGCCCTAACCCTAGCCCTAACCCTAGCCCTAACCCTAGCCCCAACCCTAACCCTAGCCCTAACCCTAGCCCTAACCCTAACCCTAGACCTGATGGGAAAATGGAAATAAATACATTTTTTTAATTTTATTATTTTTCCCTAACTAAGTGGGTGATGAAGGGGGGTTTGATTTACTTTTATAGCGTTTTTTATATCGGATTTTTATGATTGGCAGCCGTCACACACTAAAATACGCTTTTTTTATAGCAAAAAAGTTTTTGCATCTCCACATTTTGAGACCTATAATTTTTCCATATTTTGTCAGCTGAGTTAGTCAGCTGACACCCGGCCGCGATCGGCCGCGCTCCCCCCGTGATCTCATATGACGTACTATCCCGTCACTGGGAATTAAGTCCCAGGTCACCTGGACGGGATAGTACGTCATATGGGATTAAGAGGTTAATAACTGCTAATGAATGAAAATAGATGCCATACAGATACTAGGTGGATGGCGTATGGATGACAACTGCCAATGGAGAACTTAACTTCTCCATCTTCTCCATTCAACATATATCGGATTGCACTTTGATGACATCTGAGTGTAATCTGATGTTTTGCACACACCCATAGGCTTGTATGGGTGTACGTCGTCTGAAATATGCTGCCAATTGTAGCATGCAGCAATTGTTTTTCTCATACCGACTCAGTGCTAGTCGGCACTGCTTCATGATATAACATTGGAACAAGTGTTATCCGATGAAATAGCGAATAGCAATGGTCCGAGTTAAACGCTGGCTACTCGCCAGTATGAATGAGCCCTTAAGTCATGTTATCACATAGCTTAAATGCTGCAGTTTTTATTGCTGCATTTTTTAAATCCACTGTGTTTAACAATTTAACATGGTGGATGTAATTTAACCCCTTCAAGACCCAGCCTATTTTGACCTTAAAGACCTTGCCGTTTTTTGCAATTCTGACCAGTGTCCCTTTATGAGGTAATAACTCAGGAACGCTTCAACGGATCCTAGCGGTTCTGAGATTGTTTTTTCGTGACATATTGGGCTTCATGTTAGTGGTAAATTTAGGTCAATAAATTCTGCATTTATTTGTGATAAACACGGAAATTTGGCGAAAATTTTGAAAATTTCGCAATTTTCACATTTTGAATTTTTATTCTGTTAAACCAGAGAGATATGTGACACAAAATAGTTAATAAATAACATTTCCCACATGTTTACCTTACATCAGCACAATTTTGGAAACAAAATTTTTTTTTGTTAGGAAGTTATAAGGGTTAAAATTCGACCAGCGATTTGTCATTTTTACAACGAAATTTACAAAACCATTTTTTTTAGGGACCACCTCACATTTGAAGTCAGTTTGAGGGGTCTATATGGCTGAAAATACCCAAAAGTGACACCATTCTAAAAACTGCACCCCTCAAGGTACTCAAAACCACATTCAAGAAGTTTATTAACCCTTCAGGTGCTTCACAGCAGCAGAAGCAACATGGAAGGAAAAAATGAACATTTAACTTTTTAGTCACAAAAATTATCTTTTAGCAACAATTTTTTTATTTTCCCAATGGTAAAAGGAGAAACTGAACCACGAACGTTGTTGTCCAATTTGTCCTGAGTACGCTGATACCTCATATGTGGGGGTAAACCACTGTTTTGGCGCACGGCAGGGCTTGGAAGGGAAGGAGCGCCATTTGACTTTTTGAATCAAAAATTGGCTCCACTCTTTAGCGGACACCATGTCACGTTTGGAGAGCCCCCGTGTGCCTAAAAATTGGAGCTCCCCCACAAGTGACCCCATTTTGGAAACTAGACGCCCCAAGGAACTTATCTAGATGCATAGTGAGCACTTTGAACCCCCAGGTGCTTCACAAATTGATCCGTAAAAATGAAAAAGTACTTTTTTTTCACAAAAAAATTCTTTTAGCCTCAATTTTTTCATTTTAACATGGGCAACAGGATAAAATGGATCCTAAAATGTGTTGGGCAATTTCTCCTGAGTACACCAATACCTCACATGTGGAGGTAAACCACTGTTTGGGCACATGGTAAGGCTCGGAAGGGAAGGAGCGCCATTTGACTTTTTGAATGAAAAATTATTTCCATCGTTAGCGGACACCATGTCGCGTTTGGATAGCTCCTGTGTGCCTAAACATTGGCGCTCCCCCACAAGTGACCCCATTTTGGAAACTAGACCCCCCAAGGAACTAATTTAGATGCCTAGTGAGCACTTTAAACCCTCAGGTGCTTCACAAATTGATCTGTAAAAATGAAAAAGTAATTTTTTTTCACAAAAAAATTCTTTTCGCCTCAATTTTCTCATTTTCACATGGGTAGTAGTCTAAAATGGATCATAAAATTTGTTGGGCAATTTCTCCCGAGTACGCCGATACCTCATATGTGGGGGTAAACCACTGTTTGGGCACTCGGCAGGGCTCGGAAGAGAAGGCGTGCCATTTGACTTTTTGAATGGAAAATTAGCTCCAATTGTTAGCGGACACCATGTCGCGTTTGGAGAGCCCCTGTGTGCCTAAACATTGGAGCTCCCCCACAAGTGACCCCATTTTGGAAACTAGACCCCCCAAGGAACTTATCTAGATGCATATTGAGCACTTTAAACCCCCAGGTGCTTCACAGAAGTTTATAACGCAGAGCCATGAAAATAAAAAATAATTTTTCTTTCCTCAAAAATGATTTTTTAGCCTGGAATTTCCTATTTTGCCAAGGATAATAGGAGAAATTGGACCCCAAATATTGTTGTCCAGTTTGTCCTGAGTACGCTGATACCCCATATGTGGGGGTAAACCACTGTTTGGGCGCACGGCAGGGCTCGGAAGGGATGGCACGCCATTTGGCTTTTTAAATGGAAAATTAGCTCCAATCATTAGCGGACACCATGTCACGTTTGGAGAGCCCCTGTGTGCCTAAACATTGGAGATCCCCCAGAAATGACACCATTTTAGAAACTAGACCCCCAAAGGAACTAATCTAGATGTGTGGTGAGGACTTTGAACCCCCAAGTGCTTCACAGAAGTTTATAACGCAGAGCCATGAAAATAAAAAAAAAAATTATTTTCTCAAAAATGATCTTTTAGCCTGCAATTTTTTATTTTCCCAAGGGTAACAGGAGAAATTGACCCCAAAAGTTGTTGTCCAGTTTCTCCTGAGTACGCTGATACCCCATATGTGGGGGTAAATCACTGTTTGGGCACATGCCGGGGCTCGGAAGTGAAGTAGTGACGTTTTGAAATGCAGACTTTGATGGAATGCTCTGTGGGCGTCACGTTGCGTTTGCAGAGCCCCTGATGTGGCTTAACAGTAGAAACCCCCCACAAGTGACCCCATTTTGGAAACTAGACCCCCAAAGGAACTTATCTAGATGTGTGGTGAGCACTTTGAACCCCCAAGTGCTTCATAGAAGTTTATAATGCAGAGCCGTGAAAATAATAAATACGTTTTCTTTCCTCAAAAATAATTATTTAGCCCAGAATTTTTTAATTTTCCCAAGGGTAACAGGAGAAATTTGACCCCAAAATTTGTTGTCCAGTTTCTCCTGAGTACGGTGATACCCCATATGTGGGGGTAAACTACTGTTTGGGCACATGCCGGGGCTTGGAATTGAAGTAGTGACGTTTTGAAATGCAGACTTTGATGGAATGCTCTGCGGGCGTCACGTTGCGTTTGCAGAGCCCCTGATGTGCCTAAACAGTAGAAACCCCCCACAAGTGGCCCCATTTTGGAAACTAGACCCTGAAAGGAACTTATCTAGATGTGTGGTGAGCACTTTGAACCCCCAAGTGCTTCATAGAAGTTTATAATGCAGAGCCGTGAAAATAATAAATACGTTTTCTTTCCTCAAAAATAATTATTTAGCCCAGAATTTTTTATTTTCCCAAGGGTTACAGGAGAAATTGGACCCCAAAAGTTGTTGTCCAGTTTCTCCTGAGTACGCTGATACCCCATATGTGGGGGTAAACCACTGTTTGGGCACACGTCGGGGCTCAGAAGGGAAGTAGTGACTTTTGAAATGCAGACTTTGATGGAATGGTCTGCGGGTGTCACGTTGCGTTTGCAGAGCCCCTGGTGTGCCTAAACAGTAGAAACCCCCCACAAGTGACCCCATTTTAGAAACTAGACCCCCCAAGGAACTTATCTAGATATGTGGTGAGCACTTTGAACCCCCAAGTGCTTCACAGACGTTTACAACGCAGAGCCGTGAAAATAAAAAATCATTTTTCTTTCCTCAAAAATTATGTTTTAGCAAGCATTTTTTTAGATTCACAAGGGTAACAGGAGAAATTGGACCCCAGTAATTGTTGCGCAGTTTGTCCTGAGTATGCTGGTACCCCATATGTGGGGGTAAACCACTGTTTGGGCACACGTCAGGGCTCGGAAGTGAGGGAGCACCATTTGACTTTTTGAATACGAGATTGGCTGGAATCAATGGTGGCGCCATGTTGCGTTTGGAGACCCCTGATGTGCCTAAACAGTGGTAACCCCTCAATTCTACCTCCAACACTAACCCCAACACACCCCTAACCCTAATCCCAACTGTAGCCATAATCCTAATCACAACCCTAACCCCAACACACCCCTAACCACAACACTAACCCCAACACACCCCTAACCCTAACCACAACCCTAATTCCAACCCTAACCCTAAGGCTATGTGCCCACGTTGCGGATTCGTGTGAGATATTTCCGCACCATTTTTGAAAAATCTGCGGGTAAAAGGCACTGTGTTTTACCTGCGGATTTTCCGCGGATTTCCAGTGTTTTTTGTGCGGATTTCACCTGCGGATTCCTATTGAGGAACAGGTGTAAAACGCTGCGGAATCCGCACAAAGAATTGACATGCTGCGGAAAATACAACGCAGCGTTCCCGCGCGGTATTTTCCGCACCATGGGCACAGCGGATTTGGTTTTTCATATGTTTACATGGTACTGTAAACCTGATGGAACACTGCTGCGAATCCGCAGCCAAATCCGCACCGTGTGCACATAGCCTAATTCTAAAGGTATGTGCACACGCTGCGGAAAACGCTGCGGATCCGCAGCAGTTTCCCATGAGTGTACAGTTCAATGTAAACCTATGGGAAACAAAAATCGCTGTACACATGCTGCGGAAAAACTGCACGGAAACGCAGCGGTTTACATTCCGCAGCATGTCACTTCTTTGTGCGGATTCCGCAGCGGTTTTACAACTGCTCCAATAGAAAATCGCAATTGTAAAACCGCAGTGAAATGCGCAGAAAAAAACGCGGTAAATCCGCCATAAATCCGCAGCGGTTTAGCACTGCGGATTTATCAAATCCGCAGCGGAAAAATCCGCAGAGGACCAGAATACGTGTGCACATTCCTAACCCTAACCCTAGCCCTAACCCTAACCCTAACCCTACCCCTAACCCTACCCCTAACCCTACCCCTAGCCCTACCCCTAACCCTACCCCTAACCCTAACCCTACCCCTAACCCTAACCCTACCCCTAACCCTAACCCTACCCCTACCCCTAACCCTATTCTAACAGTGGAAAAAAAAAAAATTCTTTATTTTTTTATTGTCCCTACCTATGGGGGTGACAAAGGGGGGGGGGTAATTTATTATTTTTTTTATTTTGATCACTGAGATAGATTATATCTCAGTGATCAAAATGCACTTTGGAACGAATCTGCCGGCCGGCAGATTCGGCGGGCGCACTGCGCATGCGCCCGCCATTTTGGAAGATGGCGGCGCCCGGGAGAAGACGGACGGGACCACGGCTGGATCGGTAAGTATGATAGGGTGGGGGGGGACCACGGGGGGGGGGGTCCGAGCACGGGGGGGGGGAATCGGAGCGCGGGAGGGGTGGAAAGGAGCGCGGGGGGCGTGGAACGGAGCACGGGGGGGCTGGAATGGAGCACGGGGGGGTGGAACGGAGCACGGGGGGGGTGGATCGGAGTGCAGGGGGGGTGATTGGAGCACGGGGGGGTGATTGGAGCACGGGGGGAGCGGGCACGAGCACGGGGGGGGAGCGGAGCACTGGACGGAGGGGAGCCGGAGCAGTGTACCGGCCAGATCGGGGGGGTGGGGGGGCGATCGGAGGGGTGGGGTGGGGGCACACTAGTATTTCCAGCCATGGCCGATGATATTTCAGCATCGGCCATGGCTGGATTGTAATATTTCACCCGTTATAATGGGTGAAATATTACAAATCGCTCTGATTGGCAGCTTCACTTTCAACAGCCAATCAGAGCGATCGTAGCCACGAGGGGGTGAAGCCACCCCCCCTGGGCTAAACTACCACTCCCCCTGTCCCTGCAGATCGGGTGAAATGGGAGTTAACCCTTTCACCCGATCTGCAGGGACGCGATCTTTCCATGACGCCGCATAGGCGTCATGGGTCGGAATGGCACCGACTTTCATGACGCCTACGTGGCGTCATGGGTCGGGAAGGGGTTAATGAAAACTTGTGTCCAATGTGCAATAAAAGATGCTGCAGCACTGCATTTTTTGGTGCATTTTCTTCAACGGGGAGCCTGAAATATATATAGTAAATATATTTAAAATTACCATATATACTCGAGTATAATCTGACCCGAGTATAAGCCGAGACCCCTAATTTTGCCACAAAAAACTGGGAAAACTTAATGACTCAAGAATAAGCCTAGGGTGGGAAATGCAGCAGCTACTGGTAGATTTCAAAAATAAAAATAGATACCAATAAAAGTAAAATTAATTGAGACATCAGTAGGTTAAGTGTTTTTGAATATCCATATTGAATCGGGAGCCCCATATAATGCTCCATAAACTTCATGTTGGGCCCCATAAGATGCTCTATACAAAATACGCCCCATATAATGCTCCATAAAGTTTATGATGGGCCCCATAAGATGCTTCATACAAAAATATGCTCCATACAATGCTGCAGAAAGGTTAATTATGGCCCCATAAAATGCTCCATAGAAACATTTGCCCCATACAATCCTGCATAAAGGTTGATAATGGCCCCATAAGATGCTCCATAGAAAATGTGCCCCATATAATGCTGCATAAAGGTTGATTATGGCCCCATAAGATGCTCCATAGGAACATTTGCCCCATACAATCCTGCATAAAGGTTGATAATGGCCCCATAAGATGCTCCATAGAATATTATGCCCCATACAATGCTGCATAAAGGTTGATTATGGCCCCATAAGGTGCTCCATGGAAAATGTGTCCCATATAATGTTGCATAAAGGTTGATTAAGGCCCCATAAGATGCTCCATAGAATTTTATGCCCCATACAATGCTGCATAAAGGTTGATTATGGCCCCAAAAGGTGCTCCATAGAAAATGTGTCCCATGTAATGCTGCATAAAGGTTGAGTATTGTCCCATAGATGCTCCATAGAAACATTTGCCCCATATGCTGCTGCTGCGATTAAAAAGAAAATTACATGCTCACCTCTTGTCCTGAGCAGGCGGGGACACCGGCTCTTGCGATAATCACCTATCCCCATTCCACCGCCGTGCGCCACTCTGTCTTCCGTCTCTCTGCAGTGACTGTTCAGGCAGAGGACGGCGCGCACACTAAACACTGTTATGATAAAGTAATTCAGTACCGCAATGGACATAGAGGTCAGAGCACATACAGTGACCTGACAATAACCCAAAAACATAGAACGAGCTCTGAGACGTGGGAACTCTGCTGACCGCAATCCCTAATCCTCTCCAACCACACTAGAGGCAGCCGTGGATTGCGCCTAACGCTGCCTATGCAACTCGGCACAGCCTGAGAAACTAGCTAGCCTGAAGATAGAAAATAAGCCTACCTTGTCTCAGAGAAATTCCCCAAAGGAAAAGGCAACCCCCACATATAATGACTGTGAGTAAGATGAAAAGACAAACGTAGAGATGAAATAGATTTAGCAAAGTGAGGCCCGACTTTCTGAACAGAGCGAGGATAGGAAAGGTAACTTTGCGGTCAACACAAAACCCTACAAAAACCACGCAAAGGGGGCAAAAAGACCCTCCGTACCGAACTAACGGCACGGAGGTACACCCTCTGCGTCCCAGAGCTTCCAGCAAGCAGGAAAAAACAACTAGACAAGCTGGACAGAAAAAACAGCAAACAAAATAGCAAAGTAGAACTTAGCTATGCAGAGCAGCATGCCACAGGAACGATCCAGGAGGAAACAGGTCCAATACTAGAACATTGACTGGAGGCCAGGATCAAAGCACTAGGTGGAGTTAAATAGAGCAGCAGCTAACGACTTCACCACATCACCTGAGGAAGGAAACTCAGAAGCCGCAGTACCACTTTCCTCCACCAACGGAAGCTCACAGAGAGAATCAGCCGAAGTACCACTTGTGACCACAGGAGGGAGCTCTGCCACAGAATTCACAACAAAACACGTCATCGCGCCTGACCTGAATGTCACAGCCAAAGGAGACACAGCGGCGCGCGGCGGTGGAACGGGACAGGTGAACATCGCAATGCTCACCCTCCCCCGTTATACTCACCCTCTCAACGCGGTCCCTGCTTCTCCGATGCAATGGTCTCTGATGCCGGCAGCTTGTTCCTGTGTTCAGTGGTCACTGGTACTGCTCATTAAAGTAATGAATATGCGTCCACCCCATTGGAGAGAAGTCACGTCTTTATTCCTTATTTTAATGAACGGTACCATGTGACCGCTGAATACAGGAAGAGCTGCAGGTGCCGGAGAAGCAGGGACATGTGGAGACGCACCGGGAGCAGGTGAGTTTGATTTGACCGCTGCTGCTCTCCTGCAGACCCCCTGGGACAATAACTCGAGTATAAGCCAAGAAGGGCACTTTCAGCCTAAATTAAATGGGCTGAAAATCTCGGCTTATACTCGAGTATATACGGTACATTTGTGCTTTTTAAAGCAGACCTACAGCATTTCTTTATGAAAAATAAAAAATATGTCAAATCTTCACCAAAAGGCATTCAAAAATATGAAAATGCATAAAGAAAAATTGTAACATCCACAAAGACATCTCCAGAGAGGGGACATATCACCCTCACACAGAAAATATGGGATTAATTATAAGTGGGAAAGTGAGAAACGAATTATTGTTGGGAAAGTGAGAATGAGCTGGCACTTCAACTTCTATTGAAGTAAGACCTCCTGCAGTGACCAGGTTATTGCAACAGGAGATCGGCACTGAGTACCAGACACTAGGATTTGTATATTCTGAGGCAGAGAAGCACACTTCCGATGCAAAAGCTTCCTCTGGTCAAAGCACTGGTCCCAGAGTTTCTGGAGCCAGTGGTCAGTGATGAATATTGGGGTTTGCATCAATCCGATATTTATGGGAGATATATTTTCCTTGTCACAGCATAGGGACAAACAAAACATGTTCACTCACATCACAGTAAAGCCAGCCAAACATATCCAACTTAATATTAGAAAGATGGATGATGCTATCCATGCCATGTTTTATCTCTATAGAAAGGTAAAATCATGATAGGAAACATGACTACAATATATCCCGCTTGGGACCTACAGGGCAAAGATATCCTGAAAGTTGTGTTCTCATAAAAAAAGAACTAGCAGATCCCACAGCCAGCTCCCATATGAGCTCACCAAGCGGAGGTGTGTGTAGCCTTGATCTAATAAAAATCAGAATTTTGGTTTCTGTCATTGTTCAATTTCTGGATGACACAGTTTACAATGAGTGTTCCATGTTCCAAATCGTAGTACTTTCCTCCAATAAAGATAAGAGCCATGCTTTCAAGACCAGGTTTAGTATTTTCCTTTCAATATCCCTTTTTATTGTATGTAAGTGTATATACTACTATGTGTTTTGTTCCCATTTTGTAACATCTTTGTATATTTTTGTAAACAATGCCTACCTTTCAGGATTAAATATATAAAATGTAATAGCTCTGTTCCTCTTGCTCTGTAAACTGCACTCTGAAGACATATGCTACCTGTAATGCATGTGCCGTGACTGTGACACAGCCGCAACACATGCAGCTGCGGCGCCGATCAGCTGATAGGCCGGCGCGATCCAGCAAGCCGGTTTCCCTCTGCAGCATATTCAACAAGCGCTATAATTGGCAAATACGAGGGAACCCGGGCAAATTCGCTCATCTCTAATTTTGACTAACATATCTTAGGAATAGAAAGGCACAACTGACAAAAAATGCTAGATTTAGGAGAACGGTGGCATTTACGCCAGGAAAAAAATTACATATTAATGATAAGAAACAGGTTCTTTTTTAAATACACAATGTATGGCTTAACTGAAATCTACAAATAGCATCATCCAACATTAATAAATAGGAAACTTAGATTGCTGTTTAGTAACATAAGAGCACAACAACATCTATAATATAACGCTGGGAGCGTCACTCTGTCCGAAGCCTTTATAGACTGCGCAGGCGCAAGCGCCGGCGCAGTCTGGCCCCCACAGGGTGACGCTCCCAGGAGATCGCGGTATGCGTAAGCACTGAATGCATACCACGATCTCCACCGGAGAGTCAGGGACCGTGGACGCGCCAGGAGGGAGGGTAAGTATATTCACCTGTCCTCCGTTCCAGCGCTGCGTGCGGCTCCGTCTCCGGCTCCTCTGCTGTGACAGAGTCCAGTCACAGGCAGAGGAGCCGGAGTGTGTGTTCAAGAAAATGGCGCCGGAAAGCGCGGACTGCGCAGGCGCCGATTCCTGCTGCCGGAATCGGCGCCTGCGCAGTCCGCGCTTTCCGGCGCCATTTTCTTCAAGACACACTCCGGCTCCACTGCAGGTGTGTCTTCAAGAAAATGGCGCCGGAGAGCGCGGACTGCGCAGGCGCCGATTCCTGCTGCCGGAATCGGCGCCTGCGCAGTCCGCGCTTTCCGGCGCCATTTTCTTGAACACACACCTGCAGTGGAGCCGGACGATAGGTGAGTATGGTATTTTTTTTTTTTAATATGGCAGCAGCATACGGGGGCATATAATACAATAGTGGCGCAGGATGGGAGCAGCACATGACAGAACGGGCACAGGATGGCAGCAGCACATGACAGAACGGGCGCAGGATGGCAGCAGCGCATGACAGAACGGGCGCAGGATGGCAGCAGCACATGACACAACGGGCGCAGGATGGCAGCAGCACATGACAGAACGGGCGCAGGATGGCAGCAGCACATGACAGAACTGGCGCAGGATGGCAGCAGCGCATGACATAACGGGCGCAGGATGGCAGCAGGATGGGAGCAGCACATGACAGAACGGGCGCAGGATGGCAGCAGCGCATGACAGAACGGGGGCGTAGGATGGGAGCAGCACATGACAGAACGGGCGCAGGATGGGAGCAGCACATGACAGAACGGGCGCAGGATGGCAGCAGTGCATGACAGAACGGGCGCAGGATGGCATCAGCACATGACAGAACGGGCGCAGGATGGGAGCAGCACATGACAGAACGAGCGCAGGATGGCAGCAGCGCATGACAGAACGGGCGCAGGATGGCAGCAGGATGGGAACAGCACATGACAGAACGGGCGCAGGATGGCAGCAGCACATGACAGAACGGGCGCAGGATGGCAGCAGCGCATGACATAACGGGCGCAGGATGGCAGCAGGATGGGAGCAGCACATGACAGAACGGGCGCAGGATGGCAGCAGCGCATGACAGAATGGGGGCGCAGGATGGGAGCAGCACATGACAGAACGGGCGCAGGATGGCAGCAGCACATGATGGAGACCATATACCAATATAAATGCTCGCCACCCGGGCGTAGAACGGGTTCAATAGCTAGTTTGCATATATTTCTCCATTGAAATGTAAACTGTAGGCAGGGAAATGTAACAAATATTTGACTGGTGGTGAAAGCGCTTCGCATGCACCCAGGGCACGTTATATGGTAGCCCAGGGACAGTGATGGCATATAAACTAGTATAATGATATTACTTAGGTTTTGATGTTAAGTGAAGTAGACGCAGATGGATCCAAAAACTGCTTTTGATAAGTGAAGCATAAGGAAACTTCTGCATTAATGGTTAAAAATAGTGACGTTTCTCTAGGAAGCAAATTTTAGAAAAATGTATTCTACTGTAGAAAAAAAATCATGCAACCATATATATGTAATAGATATGTAGGAATCAGAAGTGTAACTTGAAGCTCCTAGTCTGCAATGCGAAATATGGAACAGGTTCCACAACTGGCATTTGATATTTTAATACTGATGTCTTCTTATGGTATAGGTTATGAAATTGGGCTCCTTCTTGGACCACAGTCAGGTGGGATTGCTACCTCTGCACCTCCAATGATCACTCTAGGGGTAAGAACTCCATGTCCTACTGTAAGTAGTCCATTTATGTGGCAGTGACAAGTGCATAATGTTATAAAATAACGTAAATAAATTGAGTAAATTGTATGGTTTCTTTCTTATTAAATTTGTGAGGCTCGGCTTGTCAAACCCTAATTCTGTTGTCATCTGATATGATGGAAATTACATGAAAGGCCAATAAAAAGTTTGAATTAATTCTACATCTTAGATGCATATAGCGGAAAGGAATACTTATTGTAAGTCTACTCCCGGATGACTGCGAGTAAAAAATATTGTGAACTATAGCGGCTCCTTGTTTCTCAGATGGAAACATTCTTGCTTCTTCCCATGGACATAAACTTTCATATTAAAATAGAATTCTCTATTCTCCAGCCAGCATTTTACTGGACTGCAGAGAAACACAAAGTCAACCTTTCATATTTACATATCTTTGAACCGTGCTGGCAGTTCTGCAGACTAGTGTTTAGCCAGAGGCATTGGTCTATTTTTCAGAAGCTGGTGATATTTTGTTTTATGTTAAGGCACAGACTCCTGTGGGGTGTAGCCCTCTGCCATTAGGAGTTTGCTCATTGAACAAATATCTGAATGGATGATGAATGCATATAATTGTGAAAGATTTTATGAAAACCTTCTTGGCCAGTGGAGAGATGTAAATTATGACAACCCTGAAAACAGAGATCTTTAAACAAAAGCTTAAAGGGAACATGGCACCTCCAAAAATTATATATACCTGCTAAATAGCAATTACTTTATATAGTGATAACCTGCAGGTAAACAGCATTTAAATAATGTTTGCTTTTTCTGGAAAGACGGCTATAGGGAGAAAATGAAATGATATTCTCCCTGCAGCCGATCATTTTCAGTTATTGGGTGGTGCAGGGAGCTGCCCACTGCACAGTGGTCACAATGTAGTCACTCCCTGGTACATTCATTGATAACCTGCTCTGCACACACATGCTGTGCAAGCCCACAGCTCCTGGGGGATATAACTCGATATTCTCCCCAAAACTACTGATCCAGTAATGCAGCCAGACATGGTTTAAATGCTATTTACCTGCAGATTTCCATTATATCCACAGGTAAGTAGAATTTTGGGAGATGAAAGATTTCTTTTGACGTCTTCCCACAAAATGACATAAATGTACATCAAAACTGCAATTTAATGTACAGTTACATCAGAGAGATGGCACGGACACAGCATGTACAACTTTCTTTTGAGTCTCACACATTCAAGTCTATGCATGACTCACACATTCAAGTCTATGCATGTGAAAAAAAAATTGGATCCCTCACAGGAACATCTGAGTGACATCCTATTTTTGCTGATATATTTCTATTAGAAACCTATAAAACTGTATTTGATCATGTACAGTATGTTCGTCTGCAGGAAACCTAACACTTACTTTCCATCCATTTTCTTCTCACAGTCTTGTTGAGAGAAAAGTTGCTCATCTGAACAGACCTATTGAATAAAACATGTCAGATTTATACACTCAACTGCATGAGCCCTTACTATAAGAGTACCTGCAGTTGAGGGTATGAAAATTTATCTGAGTTATTCTAATTTTTATCAGATTTTCATGCAGTGAAACAGAGAGGAGAGGTCAGCTTTAGTGGGTAGAGTCAGGAGCCCAAGGAAGTATTGCTGTTTGTGTGTAAACCTATGACAGCTCAAGTGAAGTGGGGCTAAAGAGGCAATGTGTAGGTCGGACCTGGGAGTCTTAGTGAAGAAATATTGAAGAAATACTGGACTTGCCAGGCTAGGGCAATCATACCACATGGAAGTGGGCTGTGGTCAATGAAGCACAGATTGACATGAAGTATTGATGTCAAGCTGAAATGTTGTTGCTAACCAGTGATTTGCAGCCACATGTGACCTATATGCCTGTGCCTCTGCCTGGTCTACTGGGTTTTATGTGCTTCGTGTGTAAAATGTGTTTACATTTGTGCCTATGGAATGGGTAGATTACACAATGCTAAGCATTTTATAAACGTTTTATAAAAAATATGGATGAGTGAGCATGCTCTTCACTGTTTGTTACTCTGTAAGGAGGTGAAGCACAAGAAGAGTCCGTAGGGCGGTTACTTTCTCGGTTCCGACCCTGGAAACATTGAGCTGTGCTACAGGTTCCCCAAGGGGGCAGACTTAGAGACCGGACAGGAAGGAAGCCGGGCAGAGAGCTGGAAAGCCACGCACGCAAGGGTCAGAGCAGTGTGAGCAGTGGTCAGAGCAGCAGTCAGAGCAGCATGAGCAGCGGTAAGAGCAGGACGCAGCTTCACTCCGGGAAAGAGAGAGAGCTCCCAGTCAGAGGACAAATACAGGGAGATCGCCCAAAAAGACTGCATCTTGTGAGTACATGAAAGCAGACTCTGCTGTGACTAGAGAGGGGCACCTTGACACCCGTGCGGAGACAGAGGGCCATACAGAGACTGTGAACCCTGGTACCCATGGTACCAGTGCAGAGCCCTTGATTCCTGTTGAGAGACTTAATATTTGACTGACCATCGTTTTCCCGGGATAGGCTGTGCTGTAAAAGTTAAAGACTCAGAGCTGGTGTATATCACATTAACCCCTTCATGACCCAGCCTATTTTGACCTTAAAGACCTTGCCGTTTTTTGCAATTCTGACCAGTGTCCTTTATGAGGTAATAACTCAGGAACGCTTCAACGGATCCTAGCGGTTCTGAGATTTTTTTTTCGTGACATATTGGGCTTCATGTTAGTGGTAAATTTAGGTCAATAAATTCTGTGTTTATTTGTGATAAAAACGGAAATTTGGCAAAAAATTTGAAAATTTCGCAATTTTCACATTTTGAATTTTTATTCTGTTAAACCAGAGAGTTATGTGACACAAAATAGTTAATAAATAACATTTCCCACATGTATACTTTACATCAACACAATTTTGGAAACAAAATTTTTTTTTGCTAGGAAGTTATAAGGGTTAAAATTTGACCAGCGATTTCTCATTTTTACAACGAAATTTACAAAACCATTTTTTTTAGGGACCACCTCACATTTGAAGTCAGTTTGAGGGGTCTATATGGCTGAAAATACCCAAAAGTGACACCATTCTAAAAAATGCACCCCTCAAGGTACTCAAAACCACATTCAAGAAGTTTATTAACCCTTCAGGTACTTCACAGCAGCAGAAGCAACATGGAAGGAAAAAATGAACATTTAACTTTTTAGTCACAAAAATTATCTTTTAGCAACAATTTTTTTATTTTCCCAATGGTGAAAGGAGAAACTGAACCACGAAAGTTGTTGTCCAATTTGTCCTGAGTACGCTGATACCTCATATGTTGGGGTAAACCACTGTTTGGGCGCACGGCAGGGCTTGGAAGGGAAGGAGCGCCATTTGACTTTTTGAATGAAAAATTGGCTCCACTCTTTAGCAGACACCATGTCACGTTTGGAGAGCCCCCGTGTGCCTAAAAATTGGAGCTCCCCCACAAGTGACCCCATTTTGGAAACTAGACGCCCCAAGGAACTTATCTAGATGCATAGTGAGCACTTTGAACCCCCAGGTGCTTCACAAATTGATCCGTAAAAATGAAAAAGTACTTTTTTTTCACAAAAAAATTCTTTTAGCCTCAATTTTTTCATTTTCACATGGGCAACAGGATAAAATGGATCCTAAAATTTGTTGGGCAATTTCTCCAGAGTACACCAATACCTCACATGTGGGGGCAAACCACTGTTTGGGCACATGGTAAGGCTCGGAATGGAAGGAGCGCCATTTGACTTTTTGAATGAAAAATTATCTCCATCGTTAGCGGACACCATGTCGCGTTTGGAGAGCCTCTGTGTGCCTAAACATTGGAGCTCCCCCACAATTGACCCCATTTTGGAAACTAGACCCCCCAAGGAACTTATCTAGATGCCTAGTGAGCACTTTAAACCCCCAGGTGCTTCACAAATTGATCTGTAAAAATGAAAAAGTACTTTTTTTCACAAACAAATTCTTTTCGCCTCAATTTTTTCATTTTCACATGGGCAATAGGATAAAATGGATCATAGAATTTGTTGGGCAATTTCTCCCGAGTACGCCGATACCTCATATGTGGGGGTAATCCACTGTTTGGGCACACGGCAGGGCTCGGAAGGGAAGGCGCGCCATTTGACTTTTTGAATGGAAAATTAGCTCCAATTGTTAGCGGACACCATGTCGCGTTTGGAGAGCCCCTGTGTGCCTAAACATTGGAGCTCCCCCACAAATGACCCCATTTTGGAAACTAGACCCCCCAAGGAACTTATCTAGATGCATATTAAGCACTTTAAACCCCCAGGTGCTTCACAGAAGTTTATAACGCAGAGCCATGAAAATAAAAAATAATTTTTCTCTCCTCAAAAATGATTTTTTAGCCTGGAATTTCCTATTTTGCCAAGGGTAATAGGAGAAATTGGACCCCAAATGTTGTTTTCCAGTTTGTCCTAAGTACGCTGATACCCCATATGTGGGGGTAAACCACTGTTTGGGCGCACGGCAGGGCTCGGAAGGGAAGGCACGCCATTTGGCTTTTTAAATGGAAAATTAGCTCCAATCATTAGCGGACACCATGTCACGTTTGGAGAGCCCCTGTGTGCCTAAACATTAGAGATCCCCCACAAATGACCCCATTTTGGAAACTAGACCCCCATAGGAACTAATCTAGATGTGTGGTGAGGACTTTGAACCCCCAAGTGCTTCACAGAAGTTTATAACGCAGAGCCATGAAAAAAAAATAAATTATTTTTTCAAAAATGATCTTTTAGCCTGCAATTTTTTATTTTCCCAAGAGTAACAGGAGAAATTTGACCCCAAAAGTTGTTGTCCAGTTTCTCCTGAGTACGCTTATACCCCATTTGTGGGGGTAAACCACTGTTTGGGCACACGCCGGGGCTCGGAAGTGAAGTAGTGACGTTTTGAAATGCAGACTTTGATGGAATGCTCTGCGGGCGTCACGTTGCGTTTGCAGAGCCCCTGATGTGGCTAAACAGTAGAAACCCCCCACAAGTGACCCCATTTTGGAAACTAGACCCCGGAAAGGAACTTATCTAGATGTGTGGTGAGCACTTTGAACCCCCAAGTGCTTCACAGAAGTTTACAACGCAGAGCCGTGAAAATAATAAATACGTTTTCTTTCCTCAAAAATAATTATTTAGCCCAGAATTTTTTATTTTCCCAAGGGTTACAGGAGAAATTGGACACCAAAAGTTGTTGTCCAGTTTCTCCTGAGTACGCTGATACCTCATGTGTGGGGGTAATCCACTGTTTGGGCACATGTCGGGGCTCAGAAGGGAAGTAGTGACTTTTGAAATGCAGACTTTGATGGAATTGTCTGCGGGCATCACGTTGCGTTTGCAGAGCCCCTGGTGTGCCTAAACAGTAGAAACCCCCCACAAGTGACCCCATTTTAGAAACTAGACCCCACAAGGAACTTATCTAGATATGTGGTGAGCACTTTGAACCCCCAAGTGCTTCACAGACGTTTACAACGCAGAGCCGTGAAAATAAAAAATCATTTTTCTTTCCTCAAAAATGATGTTTTAGCAAGCATTTTTTTATTTTCACAAGGGTAACAGGAGAAATTGGACCCCAGTAATTGTTGCGCAGTTTATCCTGAGTATGCTGGTACCCCATATGTGGGGATAAACCACTGTTTGGGCACACGTCGGGGCTCGGAATTGAGGGAGCACCATTTGACTTTTTGAATAAAAGATTGGCTAAAATCAATGGTGGCGCCATGTTGCGTTTGGAGTCCCCTGATGTGCCTAAACAGTGGAAACCCCTCAATTCTACCTCCAACACTAACCCCCCCACACCCCTAACCCTAATCCCAACTGTAGCCATAACCCTAATCACAACCCTAACCACAACCCTAATTCCAACCCTAACCCTAAGGCTATGTGCCCACGTTGCGGATTCGTGTGAGATTTTTCAGCATCATTTTTGAAAAATCCGCGGGTAAAAGGCACTGCGTTTTACCTGCGGATTTTCCGCGGATTTCCAGTGTTTTTTGTGCGGATTTCATCTGCGGATTCCGCACGGTATTTTCCGCACCATGGGCACAGCGGATTTGGTTTTCCATAGGCTTACTTGGTACTGTAAACCTGATAGAACACTGCTGCGAATCCACAGCGGCCAATCCGCTGCGGATCCGCAGCCAAATCCGCACCGTGTGCACATAGCCTAATTCTAAAGGTATGTTCACACGCTGCGGAAAACGCTGCGGATCCGCAGCAGTTTCCCATGAGTTTACAGTTCAATGTAAACCTATGGGAAACAAAAATCGCTGTACACATGCTGCAGAAAAACTACACGGAAACGCAGCGGTTTACATTCTGCAGCATGTCTCTTCTTTCTGCGGATTCCGCAGCGGTTTTACAACTGCTCCAATAGAAAACCGCAGTTGTAAAACCACAGTGAAATGCGCAGAAAAAACATGGTAAATCCGCCATAAATCCGCAGCGGTTTAGCACTGCGGATTTATCAAATCCGCAGCGAAAAAATCCGCAGAGGACCAGAATACGTGTGCACATACCAAAACCCTAACCCTAGCCCTAACCCTAACCCTAGCTCTAACCCTAACCCTAGCCCTAACCCTAGCCCTAACCCTAACCCTACCCCTAACCCTAACCCTACCCCTAGCCCTAACCCTAGCCCTAACTCTAGCCCTAACCCTAACCCTAGGCCTAACCCTAACCCTAGCTCTAACCCTAACCCTACCCCTAACCCTAGCCCTAACCCTACCCCTAACCCTAACCCTACCCCTAACCCTACCCCTAACCCTATTCTAACATTAGTGGGGAAAAAAAATTATTTATTTTTTTATTGTCCCTACCTATGGGGGTGACAAAGGGGGGGGGTCATTTATCATTTTTTTTATTTTGATCACTGGGATAGATTATATCTCAGTGATCAAAATGCACTTTGAACGAATCTGCCGGGGCGCACTGCGCATGCGCCCGCCATTTTGGAAGATGGCGGCGCCCAGGGAGAAGACGGACGGACCCCGGCAGGATCGGTAAGTATGATGGGGTGAGGGGGAGCACGGGGGGATCGGAGCACGGGGGGGTGGATCGGAACGCGGGAGGGGTGGAACGGAGCACGGGGGTGGAACGGAGCACGGGGGGGTGGAACGGAGCACGGGGGGGTGGAACGGAGCACGGGGGGGTGGATCGGAGTGCAGGGGGGGTGATTGGAGCACGGGGGGTGATTGGAGCACGGGGGTGAGCGGACAAGAGCACGGGGGGGAGCGGAGCACAGGACGGAGGGGAGCGGGGCAGTGTACCGGACAGATCGGAGGGCTGGGGGGGCGATCGGTGGGGTGGGGGCACATTAGTGTTTCCAGCCATGGCCGATGATATTGCAGCATCGGCCATGGCTGGATTGTAATATTTCACCCGTTATAATAGGTGAAATATTACAAATCGCTCTGATTGGCAGTTTCACTTTCAACAGCCAATCAGAGCGATCGTAGCCATGGGGGGGTGAAGCCACCCCCCCTGGGCTAAACTACCACTCCCCCTGTCCCTGCAGACTGGGTGAAATGGGAATTAACCCTTTCACCCGATCTGCAGGGACGCGATCTTTCCATGACGCCACATAGGCATCATGGGTCGGATTGGCACCGACTTTCATGACGCCTACGTGGCTTCAAAGGTCGGGAAGGGGTTAACTCCCAAAACCCCAGGCAGCGGGTTCCTACAGACTACTCAGCCAACGGACAACAGAGGGACGACAAGTGCCGCTGTATCTCGGTGCCTACGTTGGAGAAGACGACCCTTCAAGCAAGTCCTCATCAGACTGATAAGTGTTTTTCCCAAGAAATTCCGTTTTCTACTGTTACACTGTTTGACTCCCTTATTTTAGCACTGTTATATTGTTAGTTATATTCCATTGCTTCCTCCCTGTGAGGAGAACCTGATTCCTGTTAATAAGCCCCTCAACTATTGGTCTGTCTGTTCCGTGGTTACACACTTAGTACCTGCATACTATTACAACTCGATCGAGCATTAGGGTGTTCAGACATGCTTGTTACTCGGCCAAATATCGGGGGGGCTCGAGTCTCTGTCCCATATGTTTTGCTTCTGTTAGCCTATCAACATGTAGGGATTGCCTGCCATACACAGTAATCCAGTAGACATGTTGGCTATTGGCAATTCTGTGATTGACCGGCCAAAATGCGTCATCGTGTTTGTCCAAGATCGAGGGACCCGATGCTCAGCCCACTGACCTCTGAAATCAGAGGATTACATGAATATTTATTGAAGCAGTGAATATTCATTAAGCATTTACATCTGCTTAACCTTCAGGCCAGTTATTTAAAAACAAATAAACACACACAGAAGTCCTTTAAGCTAAAAAACACTTCCCCTCATTTAACTATTTATTAAAAAGTAAAGGTCCTGCACTGGTCTTACGTAATCCATGGCACCTCGATCAATAATCTGACATCTGCAGCATATGGAGCCTCATTCATAGAATGAAGCTTGAAATGCTGTAGCTGCCGCTGCCGGCTCTCATGCATAGGGCAGTGTGAAACACGATGTGAGACAGCGGAAACCTTACTTTCGTCACCGCCAGTCACAGACACCGCTGGCTATCGCAGAGCACTGCGAAACCCAGCAGTGTATGCTGTTGTGACAGCCTATGAACGGGGTTTCATAAACTGGAATTTTGGATCAGGCTCATTGTGGGAATCAGTGCTTGTATAGCGTAAGTCAGAGCTATGCGGTATCCACCATTATTCAGGAGAAGCGGAGGATAGCGCATAGCTCTGCTATGCGCGATACAATCATTGATTTCTTATCCAGCATATAGATGAGTTAAGTTGTAGACTGAAACATTTCTCTATTTTCTGGATAATACCACAAATAAAATTTCAACTCTATTTAACACACTCTAGTGCCAAGTTTCCATATATTTATTGATGGGATAGGATCCTACTCGTGCCCCACCCACTAGAAGTGCCATGCCTGCTTTTCATTCATATGATACACCACATACTGCATCCATCACTACAGTATGGCTTCCCAGAAGAAAATTTTAGGGGATGAACTGACCGCCTGCAGTACTCCTGACCTTTCATCAATAGAAAACATTTGGTCTCTTATTAAACTGACAAGAATGGGACAAGAATGGGACAACATTCATCACTCAAAACTTCAGCAATTGGTCTCCTCACTTCTCAGACATTTACAGACTATTGTAAAAACAAGAGAGGATGTTAATCAATGGTAGACATGGCCCAGACCCAACTTTTTTTTAGATGAGTTACTGTTAACAATTTCTAAATTACCAGATTTTTCGGACTATAAGACGCACCGGACTATAAGACGCACCGAGGTTTTAGAGGTGGAAAATAGGGGAAAAAATATTTGAAGCAAAAAAGGTGGTAAAATATTTAATAACATAAACATACTATTATATGTGTTGTTATTATACTGTATATAATAGTATGTTATTATGTTGGAAGCTGCGGGTAGAAGATGGAGCTGCGGACCAGTGTGGTGTCTGTAAAGTACTGTAAGAAGATGCTGGAGGGTGAGTATAAGAATGGGGGCACAGGGCTTATATTTAAAGCCCCACTCCAGCACTCAAAAATAACACTGGAGTGCTGCTTTGAGATCCCGTTGGGAGAACTATAACTCCCAGCATGTCCTGCAGAACCTATGGCATGCTGGGAGTTATACTTCACCTCAGAAATGGCAGAGTGCTTTGTGTGTTTTGGTGCTAACCTTTTAATTGTGGCAGCCAGCCACTGTGGTGAGGTAAAAAGCTGGAGCATCCCATGACACCACAGAGCGCTCCCTCTAGTTGCTTCTCCACAGCACAGGAGTAAGCTTGCAGATTGTAGTGTGGTGTCGGCAGGACCTGTGATGACATCAGAAGAGGGAGGGCTCTGTGATGCCATGTGATGCTCCAGCCCGCCCTCTTCATGACATCACACAGGTCCTTGTGCTGGAGCACTCAGCATCCATCCAGCACAGCCCAGGCAGGTATGCGGAGATCTTGTCCCCTCCGGCCCCTGCTGCTGCCCCCTCCTCCACCAGACACACAGATCTCTCCAGCTGCTGCAGGAATCCGGCGCTGGGGAATCCATGTGTGTCCCTTTGAAGGAGTATTCATTTGCTGCCCTGGACTCACCACTCAGCTGACAGGTGGGCGGGGAAGCAGCTAATGAATATTCACTGCACTTTAATGTTCGGGACCATGTGGTTTCCCCAGTGCTGATTCCTGAAGCCGGGCAGGGACATTTTTCTGCTTCCTGCCTCCCAGTGCAATCCCACTCGCTGCTGCCCCCTCCCCGTTACATCCCTACCATAAGACGCACCCACACTTTCCTCTCAAATTTGGAGGAAAAAAGGTGCGTCTTATGGCCAGAAAAATACGGTAGCTCATTTTTTGAGATTAAATGAAAAATTGTCTAACTTTCACCTTCAAATCTGTGTTTTATTGTGAATAAAGTAAGTTATTTATAAATCATTGAATTCTTTTTTTCTTTAAATTTTATGCAGTCAGTAACCCAACATTTTTGGGATTGGGGTTGTATTTTACAACTTCTTACACCATACTTCTGGTATGAGTCACTTGCGGGATCAGTGCTGGTATCTGATTTTCCTGCATGATGCCAGGTAATCTTACAATGCACTCTCTTGCTGCCTCATTACTTCTGCTCAGAGCTTGCAAGGGGAGTGCTGTCATTGTGCATATTGCAAAGTGTCAGTATCTGATGAGAATCTAAGTTGAAGGAGAACTTTTAAAATAGCAAATTGATTAAAGTCAGCTGGAGTGACAGTACTAGAGATCTAGGGACATAATCTACTGATAAAATCTACTGAGCATAACTCAGAATTGACAACCGACACATGCTAAGTAGAGCAGGGACTAGCCCAACCCATGAAACAAAAATCACTTGTGATGCTTCATTTCAGGAAGGGGGCAGACCCTTCCTTTGAGTATCCTAGCATGCACTAGGATTCTCAAATAAAGAGTCATCAGAGTAAGTAGTAAAAAAAAGCCTTTAGAGTAGAGAAGAAATAAGGCATCGGCATGAGTATTCTCAGCTCCTCTCTTGTAAGTGATTTTAAATTAAAACTTCGCCATACGAGCCACCCAGCGCTGCTCCAGGGCCCCGAGTTTTGCATTTTCCAGATGTGCCAAGGGGTTATTATCGGTGCGTACCAAGACTTCAGAGCCAGACAAGTACTCTGTAAACTTCTCAGTCATGGCCCACACCAATGCCAACAACTCCAGCTTAAATGAACTGTAATTGCCGGATTCCGTTCACAGTCATGTAAGGACTGGCTTACGTAGGCGATTACCCATTCTGTTCCATCTTGAATCTGAGACAACACAGCTCCGAGTCCATGTAGGCTTCCATCAGTGTGGAGAATAAACGGCTGGGAGAAGTCTGCATAGGCCAACATTGGCGCCTCAGTCAAAGCCATCTTCAAGGCTTGAAATGCTTTCTCCTAGCGTTCTCTCCATGAAATAGTCCTGCTCCTTGCACTAGATGGCACCCCTTTCAACAGTTCCCGCAATGGGTTCACAATGCGAGTGAAGTTCTTTACGAATCGCCGATAATACCCGGTGATCCCCAGGAAGGCCCGTACATCTTTCACAGTTTTCGGGGTAGGGCAATCCTGTACCGAGGAAATCTTCTTAAGGGACGGTCTCACCACCTCTGCAGAGACGCATGTCCCAAGTACTCAATCTGGGTGCAAAATAAATGACTCTTCTGAGGCTACACTTTCAAACCGTGTCTCTGAAGGCGGCTCGGCACTTGTTCCAGTCTTTGCAGGTGTTCCTCGATTGTGGCGGTGTACACAATTATATCATCCAGATAGATCAGAGTGGCCTCGAAGTTTAAGTCACCTAGACACCTCTCCATAAGTTGTTGAAACGTACCAGAAGCTTTAGCTAGGCCAAATGGCATCCAGCTGAATTCGTACAGATCCATCGGTAGTATAAAAGCCGTCTTCGCTCAGTCATGCTCGGACATATTGTAGGTACTTGCCAATAGCCACTGGCCAGATGCAGCAATGAGAAGAATTTTGCGCTTCCCAGCACAGATAATGATTCCTCAATCCTGGGTAGGTGATATGAATCTCGCATAGTGCAGGCATTCAGTTTGCGGTAGTCCACACAGAAGCATAGTTTCATCTTTCTTTCTCACCAGCACTATGAGAGCAGCCCATGGGCTCTGACTTTCTGTTATAACTCCATTCTGCAGCATCTGGATCAGCATCCCCTTCACCTCTTGGTACATTTGTGGTGGAATTTGTCAGTATCGTTCTCTTATAGGCACGGCATTTCCAGTTGGTATCACATGGGTGATTGCCGTAGTGCAGCCGAAATCATCCTCATGACGTGCGAACACATCCTGATATCGCACTAATAGAGCTTCTACCTGCTGGACCTGCTGTGGTGTGAGTTCTTTTAATTCAGCCCGCATTTGCTCCAGAATGCAGCATCCCTCTCGCAGGTGCTGAGGTTCTGGCACCGAAGACATGTCTATGGCCATAGTCCAAGGATCCCCCTGTTTCACCTTCAACTGTACGGCTTGTGGTGGTATCAGCTCTTCCGGCATGCCCAAAATTTGCGCAACTTCACTCCGGGGTGGGAGCGTGAGTTTGTCTTCTCCCATCTCACTGGGACTGTCCCATCTTGTACGGTAGCTAATGTCCGCGCAACGAGGAGCCCTAGAGGTAACTGCTCCATGCAAGCTGACTCTATCTGGATCTCAACTCCTTCCAGAGGGGTACAAGCTCGGACAGGTAGAGTAAGCATGGTTTGCCCTGGTGGTAAAACCAAATTAGCTGCAGCTGGGACAATCACTTTACCCAAAATCTTCCCGTCACTAGAGGTTTCCTGTGCTTGGGCCATACGTTTTAACTGCTGGAATACTCTCCTTTGGGGAGTCTGATTTAGGAACACATCAGGGGACTCATTGATGAGCTGACTTCCAAATTCCTTCAATATATTCATCCCTAGAGTGACAGCATGTCCATTACTTGTGTCTCCGGCAATCAGCACCACTCCCTTTCGACCCAGATCTTTACCACAGATGGTGATTTGCATTCAGACCACCCCTGCGACTGAGATGGGTAAGTGATTAGCAGCCGTCAACTTTTTCACCGGGCCCCACTCAGGCCACATTGCTTCAGGGAAATGTCATCAGAAGTACATTTCAGGCATCATGGTCACCTGTGAGCAGGTGTCAACCAAGCATCGGACGGTCCGACAATCCATCTCAGCCCAGATGAGAGGGCACATGGAAACTAGATTTGTGGGACTTCTGATTCTCCTTCTTGAATGTTCAGGCTTCATGCGGCATCCCCCCAGACTTGGAGCCTTTTAGTTTAACGGATGGCGCTGCAGAGGTCAGGTTTATCGTATACAACCCCGAGCGAAATGTCCAAGCTCACAGCTATAGCACGTAGGGAGTTCTTCTATGCAGGACATTCTTACTTCACGACGCAGTCCAGGTCCAGTTCTACACCCTGGCGAGGTGGATGCAGTGGGTTTCTTCTTGGAATCAGCCAATTCTTCTTGTATTCCCTGGATTTCTTTCCACAACTCTTCCACCCATCTCAGTTCGGTGGCCATTATCACAGATACCTCCCCATTCCAGACCTTCCCCGTCGGGACTCTCACCCCTGCGTGCTTCACTCCCCACTTCAGAAAAAATCATGCGTCGATTCACCAGCAAGTGCTCACATAAGGCCTGTTTCAGCAGTATGTCTCGCAAGCCTGTCACCAACTGGTCTAGCAATACTATGTCAGTAGACCATATGTCCATGCCGTCTTTTCTAGTTATGGCAGTGTGGATCTCCTGTAGTGCTTTCATGTACTGAGTCACTGTCTCCCCCTCCATTTGCACCTGGCAAAATAAGCGCATGAGGAACGCCCGCCAGGCCGTGGGGTACTCAGTACCGGGTCCAGTACTTAAAGGGATGTGTCACGGCGGCAGCGACCTGGTCTGTTGCCCTGGGTGCCCAAGTAAAAGGGACAGTCTTTAAAGGGGTTTAAATAAAGTATTAAACGTTTGTGACGCCAACTGTAGTATTCGGTCAGGGGTGACCGATGCTGCATAAAGGGGTCTGCTGGGGTGATGCTATGGCAGCTGTCCTGCTGGCTTCTGCTATGAGACGTACAGTCCTTCACAACCCCGGTCTTCCGGCTACCGGTATCTGCGCTCAGTAGGGAGGTAGCTCAGTCGCAGCTAACCCCCAGTTCTTCACTCTCCTGCGTTTCCCTTCCCCTTCACACTCTCTACAATCTGTTCTGCTTTCCCCTTTGGCTCTTTCCAGGAGCTGCAGCCCCTCTCGTGGCTGCATGGCCCCTCTCTTTCCTCTCTGCCTCACACTGCTCCAGTCTGTTGCCTGGCACTCACTGACTCCTCTCACTCACTTCCCCTCCAGACCAGAATATATATAGGGGAGCCACCCACAAGCTGGATCAGAGCTCCCCCTTGTCGTCTGGAGTGTGAACATGTTGCATGCTTGTGATTACCTGCTAAAAGAGATACTTCCTCGCTTCCAAGCATGACATTACTCTCCCCATGAGGAAAGCAATGCCACTGTAACAACCAGGAACCTGGGGTGTTACACATGCGTAACTCTCCTACATCTGTGAGGTCTCCGTGGGTTTCTTCCAGTATCTGCAATACCTTATTAAAAGTGCCCCATTGTCGAGGTGGCGTTGCATAACAGAATCCCTTGCCTCTCCATCTAAAGCCATCATGGCAATCTCTGCCTCTAATGCAGGAGTAATGGGGTGCATCCTCATCATTCCCCGGATTCGTTCAGTCCAGCTCCATAGCATGGTGTTGTTCCCATTAAACTTCGGGAGGTTACTTAACATTGCCCCCAGTGATATGTTGGACCTGGGGCACCCCCTACTGCTTGGTCTACCTCCTTCATTCTGTTGGACTGCATCCTGCCGACTACGCCAAATGTGAGCAAGTTGCGGGATGCAGTAACGGACAGGAGGCAGAGCAAGGATTAAAGTTAACTTTACTGAAACAGGGGTATACTCCACACAGCGAGAGGAAAGTAGAGGCAGGGGAATGGCAGGTGATAGGAGCACAATAGGTGTGCTGGGGGAGGTAATGAGGTCAAAAATATAACCACTGTTCATCAAGGTCTTCCTGACTGCAAAGTCTTAGGTTCTAACGTTGGTGCCCACGTGGTCGGCACGTGATGAATCTGGTGTCATCTTGCAGGCATTGATGATCCGGTGCCTGGCGTTGGCGATGGATCCCTGACGTCTTGCACGGGGTCCTGAGTCCAAGATGTGGGTTGAGAGTGAAGAGCAGTCTTCAACACTGCCGGGGCTTAAAGGAGTCCAGCAGAAACAGGCAGGTGAGAAAGGGAACAGTTCTCATTAAGTCATCTGGGCTATAGTGTCGGGTACCTGGAGTAGTGGGAGTCGACGTGCAAAATACAGTTCTCCGGTCACAGTCTCTGTAAGTGGCAACAGGGATAATATAACGTGGGCCTGCACTGCCACGGTGCTCGAAGGACGGAGCACCAAACTTCCCCTGCTGCACACTGCGTGCTCTCGCCAAGTCTCTCCTCCTTTTCGCGCGCTCTCTCCTTTTCATCCTAGCTACGTCCCCTGCTGTCCAGTTCAAAGGTCGGTCCAGATCTCTAAGCTTTCCCCCAGACAACAAAGGTGACAGTCCCGACATTTCCGGACCCAGCGCTAGAAAGGTACCCCCGGTCTGGTGCCTCTTCTTACATAAGCACACAGTGCTATATAATATGATGATTGTAATATATTAAAAAGAAAGAAAACTTTAGTTAGAGTGCTTCTTTAATTACATAAATAAAATACCATTTGCTTCTTTAATTACAAAAATAAAATCCGATTTGAAGGCACATTATTATAAATTATTTCGACTATCTTGATGTTATCTACGTAAGAGATTGAATTAATTTACAAATACTTTCACATTTTTATTGAAATCATTGGGTTTATTGAACTTGGCTTAGCCCTGGTACTGACTAGTTTTCCAAATGTAATTCAATTCCACATGCTTGTTTCTGACAATGAACAGTCACTGGATCTGCAAGATGTTATCTCAATTGCCATATAAAGTTTTACATTTGGGCATACCCCCAGCCAGGATGGCGCTTACGCCAGTTCATTCAACTGTGTGAAACTGACATATCACCAATTCATAGACCTTACAGATACTGAATGCTATAAGATGCACCCATTACAATCTTTCGGTTTTATGCTTCTTTAGAAGTATTTCCCATCTACAGAAGAAAGTATTCAGCAGATGCCATTTGAAACATGCACATACAGTACAACCTCAATTCTATTTTTGTACTGTTATTTTATTAGTCTGCTTAAATACATGTCGTGTAACTACAACCTGGTGTCTACCTGTAATAATGGAATATACAATTATGCATGTTTATACAGTTTTTAAGTCTCACAGAGCTATTGTTGTCATTAGCAGGTAAGCGGCAGTTATTTATTGTTGGTTATTGTTAACTGAAAAGAAGTACACAGGCCAAACAGGGTAAGTGTTTAGGAAGAGAAAAAAATATATATAAAGAAGGGTTTTACAGAGGAAATGAAATACTGCCATGCTCTCATTTCTTCAAAAAAATTACCCAAGACACAAACTGATACCCTGAGTTCTCTGAATTAATAAGAGACCTTTTAGAAAATTGGCAGAAAGTACTCTTAAAAACATTTAATTATTAATCAAATGTAGAAGTGATCCATTAGCTGCTGTTAAGGAATAAACAGAAACTATTTAAAAAGTTAAACCATTTAGAAAATGCTGCAGCTGGGAGACGTTTAGTAACCATATAAGATAGGAATTGTGCCATAAATCATTCCACAAAAGTGAACCTGATGTTTGAACATGCACCTTAAAATATTCAAATAGTGTTCAAACCCTTCATCCTTCGAGGACCCTTAAGCTGGCCATACACATTAGATGGCTGTTGGCCAAATGGTGCTTCAGCCAATTGCTTGGCCAATTGTTATCCCAGCCAGCACACCTATTCACAGGAGCACTCACTCAACTAAGCACTATTGTGTTCTCTATGAGAACGCCAGCTACTTATCTCTGGGAGAAAAATGCAATCGGCAGTCTGAAAACGGATATGTGCGATTGACATCTCTCCTTATTATGAGTTGGTCGGCGCCCCCATTTATATAAGAGTGTCGAGCAAATCTAGCAATATTGGTGGGTTCAGTGAAATTAGTCTAGTGTGTATGGGAGCCCATAGCCATTTGGTAGCCTAAGATTGGTAACATGATACAAATGTAGCAGTAAATTTGTCAAGTGGAGCTAGCTTTTTGGCTACCTGATTTCCACATTGATTTAGCTTTGGTGCCACATTGTAGAATTTTTGGTAGGCTCTGTTCATATTCGGCAACACAAAGTTCATTTTTGAATGATATCCAAAGACTTTTGACAACACTAGTCTCCCTTTTCATTGAGGTTCCATTATTATTGATGACAAGAATACCACCGAAAATAGAAAAGTGGAAAAAGCAAGTTTGTATTGTGTTCAAGATTTTTTCCAGAATTTGGCAAAAGTTAGGCACTCTGCAAGGCTGGGTTCACATCTACAGTCATGGTCAAAAGTATTGACACCCCTGCAATTCTGTCAGATAATACTCAGTTTATTCGTGAAAATGACTGCAATCACAAATTCTTTGGTATTATTATCTTGATTTAATTTGTCTTAAATGAAAAAACGCAAAAGAGAATGAAGCAAAAAGCAAAACATTGATCATTTCACACAAAACTCCAAAAATGGGCCAGACAAAAGTATTGGCACCCTCAGCCTAATACTTGGTTGCACATCTTTTAGCCAAAATAACTGTGACCAACTGCTTCCGGTAACCATCAATGAGTTTCTTACAATGCTCTGCTGGAATGTTAGACCATTCTTCTTTGGCAAACTGCTCCAGGTCCCTGATATTTGAAGGGTGCCTTACCCAAACTGCCATTTTTAGATCTCTCCACAGGTGTTCTATGGGATTCAGGTCTGGACTCATTGCTGGCCACCTTAGAAGTCTGCAGTGCTTTGTCTCAAACCATTTTCAAGTGCTTTTTGAAGTGTGTTTTGGGTCATTGTCCTGCTGGAAGACCCATGACCTCTGAGGGAGACCCAGCTTTCTCACACTGGGCCCTACATTATGCTGCAAAATTTGTTGGTAGTCTTCAGACTTCATAATGCCATGCACACGGTCAAGCATTCCAGTGGTAGAGGAAGCAAAGTAACCCCAAAACATCAGGGAACCTCCGCCATGTTTGACCGTAGGCACCGTGTTCTTTTCTTTGAATGCCTCTTTTTCCTGTAAATTCTATGTTGATGCCTTTGCCCAAAAAGCTCTACTTTTGTCTCATCTGACCAGAGAACATTCTTCCAAAACGTTTTAGGCTTTTTAAGGTAAGATTTGGCAAACTCCAGCCTGGCTTTTTTATGTCTCGGGGTAAGAAGTGGGGTCTTCCTGGGTCTCCTACCATACAGTCCCTTTTTATTCAGACGCCAATGGATAGTACGAGTTGACACTGTTGTACCCTCGGACTGCAGGGCAGCTTGAACTTGTTTGGATGTTAGTCGAGGTTCTTAACCAACATCCGCACAATCTTGTGTTGAAATCTCTTGTCAATTTTTCTTTTCCGTCCACATCTAGAGAGGTTAGCCACAGTGCCATGGGCTTTAAACTTCTTGATGACACTGCGCACGGTAGACACCGGAACATTCAGGTCTTTGGAGATGGACTTGTAGCCTTGAGATTGCTCATGCTTCCTCACAATTTGGTTTCTAAAGTCCTCAGACAGTTCTTTGGTCTTCTTTCTTTTCTCCATGCTCAATGTGGTACACACAAGGACACAGGACAGAGAATGAGTCAACTTTAATCCATGTCAACTGGCAGCAAGTGTGATTTAGTTATTGCCAACACCTGTTAGGTGCCACAGGTAAGTTACAAGTGCTGTTAATTACACAAATTAGAGAAGCATCAAATGATTTTTCGAACAGTGCCAATACTTTTGTCCACCCCCTTTTTTATGTTTGGTGTGGAATTATATCCAATTTGGCTTTAGGACAATTCTTTTTGTGTTGTTTTCATTTAAGACAAATTAAATGAAGATAATAATAATAAATAATTTGTGTTTGCAATCATTTTCAGGAAGAAAATGAGTATTATCTGACAGAATTGCAGGGGTGTCAATACTTTTGGCCATGGCTGTACATATTTACATTTTTCTTTTCCATCATAAGAACAGAAAAATGGAGAAGAAAGTGCAGAATACTTTACATGACACAAACAAATGGTACCTGAATGACCCAATTAACTATACTGGGGTCTGTATGGTACATGTCATGGTGTCTGCTGCATGCTGCACTATATGTAGGGTTCTTTGATTGGTTATTGCATAGTGTTTACTAAAAAGAATCTGATGACAATGAAAGCCTAGCCTAAAATCAAATGACACAAAAAACTTTTATTAATTTCATTACTCTATAAGACTTTGAGCAATTTTATTTTAACTGCTTTGTAGCTAGAAACCTATCATGGGAGCCCACCTGTAAGATGGCAGCTATCAGATGTCTGAGGAAGAGCCATTAGCTAGGACTACATGTCAATAGTAATTCTTAGAAAAGTAACACAACCAAAAACATCTGTGCAACTTGCCTGTAACTTGCTGTCTTACAACTATTTTAGAGTTGTGATTTTGCTGTAAAAATATTGGCAAACCGCAGATATGTTGCAAACAAATTGCAGCTGCATGTGACTTGCACTGAAGGCTATAACAAGTCAGAAACTGTAGGAGAATCCAACATTTGGAAACATTTGCACAGCGGCAGGAGATCACAGTGCACCACCATAGCAAATTATTAGATGTGATGTACTGCGACACTGTGATTTAAATGACTAACACACGTCGTTGTGTAGCTTTAACAATATTCTGACAAATGATTGTTCAAAGCAATGGGATACGGAAATTTTATCCTACAGGGACGTCTGTCATAGGTGATCCAAGTTAATGGAGAAAAGTGCACTGATAAACGCAAATTTAAATCTGATAGCAAGAGCAAGGAGTGACTACAGAGGGCATCTTTCACTTTGGAGGATTTGGTACATATGTGCAATTTTGTAAAACTACTTTAAGTCGGTGTCAGTAGGCAGGATGTTTGGTAGAGTCTGGTAGTTCTCATCTGACTATGGTGCAATGCTTCCACCCAGTGGCGTAACTACAAAGTAAGGGGCCCCGATGTGAACTTTCAAATGCGCCACCCCCCCCCGCGCCAAAATATTTCCCACCGAAATTCACATTTGCCCTTTTCATTTCAAACACTATAGTTTTGTTGCAATGTTGTGTAGTCTGACCCAATACTTCCCTGTAATCGCTGAGAAAAATGATTTTATAACTAACATGTCCCTATACTAATTAGGGCGATGTCTTCGGAAGTGCAGACTCTGGGCGTTCGTGTCCTCCCTCGCTCTAATGCCAAGCGCACTCCCGGCGTTTGAAATCTGTGTGCTGTTTCTTCCTGGTATGACGCTGCAGTGCGTCATTTCCGAACCTGTGCAGTGTGGGAGTGTATTGGGTGTACTGGTTGGCTCTGGAGCATACGCACTGCACATTCTGACGCTGGCGAGTACACGCAATACTCCCCCACAGTGCACATGCTGGGCTCTGCCCACAGCCGTGTACCATTCTTCCCGACTCGGAAATTTACAGCCCCTACACACACTGCTTCGCTCCGAGAACCCTGTACACACAGGGCTCTGCTCCGTACACCTTGTACACATGCGGCTCTGCTCCGTACACCTTGCACACACGGCTTCGCTCCGAGAACGCCATACACACACGGCTCTGCTCCGTACACCTTGTACACACGCGGCTCTGCTCCGTACACCTTGCACACACGGCTTCGCTCTGAGAACCCCGTACACACGCAGCTCTGCTCTGTACACCTTGCACACACGTGGCTGTGCACCTTACACCTTGTACACACGCGGCTCTGCTCCTTACACCTTGTACACACGCAGCTCTGCTCCGTACACATTGTACACATGCGGCTCTGCTCCTTACACCTTGTACACACGCAGCTCTGCTCCGTACACATTGTACACATGCGGCTCTGCTCCGTACACCTTGCACACACGCGGCTCTGCTCCTTACACCTTGCACACGCGGCTCTGCTCCTTACACCTTATACACACGCGGCTCTGTTCCTTACACCTTGTACACACGCGGCTCTGCTCCTTAAACCTTGCACACACGTGGCTCTGCTCCGTACACCTTGCACACACGCGGCTCTGCTCCTTACACCTTGTACACACGTGGCTCTGCTCCTTACACCTTGTACACACGCGGCTCTGCTCCGTACACCTTGTACACACGCGGCTCTGCTCCATACACCTTGCACACACGCGGCTCTGCTCCGTACACCTTGTACACACGCGGCTCTGCTCCGTACACCTTGTACACACGCGGCTCTGCTTCTTACACCTTGTACACACTCGGCTCTGCTCCTTACACCTTGTACACACGCGGCTCTGCTCCGTACACCTTGTACACACGCGGCTCTGCTCCATACACATTGCACACACGGCTTCACTCCAAGAACCCCATACACACACGGCTCTGCTCCGTACACCTTGTACACATGCGGCTCTGCTCCGTACACCTTGCACACATGCGGCTCTGCTCCGTACACCTTGTACACACGCGGCTCTGCTCCTTACACCTTGTACACACTCGGCTCTGCTCCTTACACCTTGTACACACGCGGCTCTGCTCCGTACACCTTGTACACACGCGGCTCTGCTCTTTACACCTGGTACACACGTAGCTCTGCTCCTTACACCTTGTACACACGCGGCTCTGCTCCGTACACCTTGCATACACGCGGCTCTGCACCTTACACCTTGCACACATGCGGCTCTGCTCCGTACACCTTGTACACACGTGGTTCTGCTCCTTACACCTTGTACACACGCGGCTCTGCTCCGTACACCTTGTACACATGCAGCTCTGCCCCTTACACCTTGTACACACGCAGCTCTGCTCCTTACACCTTGCACACACGCGGCTCTGCTCCTTACACCTTGCACACACGCGGCTCTGCACCTTACACCTTGTACACACGCGGCTCTGCTCCTTACACCTTGCACACACGCGGCTCTGCGCCTTACACCTTGTACACACGCGGCTCTGCTCCTTACACCTTGTACACACACGGCTCTGCTCCTTACACCTTGCACACACGCGGCTCTGCACCTTACACCTTGCACACACACGGCTCTGCTCCTTACACCTTGCACACACGCGGCTCTGCTCCTTACACCTTGTACATACGTTGCTAAGCTTCTTACACCTTGTACGCACACGGCTCTGCTCCTTACAACTTGCACACAGGCGGCTCTGCTCCTTACAACTTGTACACACGCGGCTCCGCTCCTTACACCCGTGGATCTGCTCCGTACACCTCACACACACAGCTCCGCTTTGTACATTCCATACACATGCTTCTCCTCTCCATCCACCCCGTACACAAGCGGCTCCGCTCCATACACCTCATAAACACGCAGCACCACTCCATACACCCAATACATACATGACTCCGCTCACCTCTTTCACCCTCGGCTCAGCTTTGTACACCTTGTACACACCTGACTCCGCTCCGTACACCTTGTACACATTGCTCCAGTACACAAATACACGGCTCCGCTCTGTACACCTTGTACACACGGCTCTGTTACATCCACACTGTAAACCCCTCCTGATCCCACACATAAACATCCCCTCATTCAGCACCATGACAATCAAGCACAGCAGAGTCCTGCATACACTGAGCCCACTGATCATGTGACCCCTGACTCCTCCCCTCCTGTGACCTCATCACAGGTCCTGTGCACACAGAACAGGTGTGTGTGTGTGTGTGTGTGTGTGCACGCGCATGTGTCAGGTGTAAACAGCACATCAGCACTTTACAGCTGCTTCACTCACCAGCTGCTGCCTTCCATCTCTGTCAAGCTTCAGTGACTTGTCCAGCCCTTCTGCTAGCTCACATGTCCTTCACGGACACGCCCACTCACCGCACACTGCTGGAAGTCTGGGGAAGCTGCCCATTGTGGGCATGGCCAGCAGGGTGCGTGACTTGTCTGCTTGTTTGCTGGACTGGGCGGGCCCCTAAACGCTGCGGGCCCAGTCGCAGCTGCGACCCCTGTGACCGCAGTTGTTACACCCCTGCTTCCACCCAAATGTTGTTTGGAGCTCTACAGGAATGCGGGGCAGTCTTCCTCTTCTGCCAGGGATCAACTTGGGAAATACCTGTCTAAGCTCCATACATGCTCACAAAAGATGAGCTTAAACCAATTTAACGGGTTTATTTTAAGGGGGATAAGTGGTGAAAAGGCAGGAAATTGAGCAAAAAGCAGCAAATAATGTTTGGGAAAACGGAGCACAGGGGATAAAATGTTGCAATGCCGTGCAGTTTCCAGGACTGAACAAAACCCTGCGGAACTAATCCGGAGGAGAGAAGTTGCAGGAGGGTTAGAATTAGCCAGTGCTCCAAGTCTGGTGACAGTGATGAATGTAGCCTTGGATACAAAAGGCCAGCCCATCAAAACAGAAGAGAATTGGGCACTGTGGAGACCAGACTGAACCAAAGGATCCATTTTGTCTCCCAGATGAAATCTGCTTCTGCACAGCAAACTTGACATTTCCTTTTATAGAAGTAATCACGCGCGCATTTCTCCTTGATATTGTAGCCTTTCACCCACATACCAGATATTGTAACTTTTCACTAGTATAGATTTGCTTTGTAAGTGATTATGAAATATGAGCGCTTGTGCGCATGTCTGTAAATGCCTAACTTCTTACTATATAAAGAAGGGGCAGCGCCCAGTGAGGCAGGCGTGCTCCGGGGCTACCCCTGTTTATGAACACACAACCTTTGTGCTGCGTGTCATTTACTTGGATTCCTCAATCCAGGAAGCCAGGGACGGAAGAGGACTCAACATTTCTTGGCGCCCGAAACAGGGACCCGAGGCGAGAGTGTCTACTCGAGATTCACCTACGGATACGGACAACGGAGATCTGGGATAATGGACGGCAAATGAACTAAAAAACCTGGCCAGGTAAGAGACATTATTAGTTCTCTTTTATCTGCCCTGAAAGATCTCTACGAGCCGTGTCACGCTGGGTTAGTCTAGTAGTGAGTAGATACCTATAAAACTCGGGTTACCATATTGTATAGATTTATGAGTCCTGTCCCTGGCAGTGTGTGAACAAGTGTGAAGGTTGTGGCATGTTATGAAAGAAGGATAAAAGTACGTAGAACAATAAGCCGAAATTGTTAGGACAAGTCTTATTAGTGAAGTCAGCCTAACTGGGTCATGTGGTTGCGTCCTTTCGGGGAGACCTCCGCCCATGCTTGACTCTCTTTGAGAAACTTGTTCCTTCATTTTTGGATAAGAGTTTGATAGAATGAGCCCAGGACACGAGTCCATGAGCCTGGGACAAGTATGATAACAGAGACGGAGAGTTTGGTGATCTGTTTGGTGTTGCTGATCCTGTTTGCGTGCATTGTAGGAATCAAGTTTATTCTGCACATTAGAAAGAACGGAGCAAATCAGCCCTTCAATATCTTAGCTCCCTAGGAAAGAAGACAACGAGACATCACTCTAGTGAGGTGATTGTCCAAACGTCACCTAGGATAAGTGTAGCTATTATTGAAAAGAAAAATGGGAAATAAACAGACAAAATCCGTCTTAGGACAAGTAGAAGCAAAAGATATCATACAGGAAAGATGTGGAAAGACAGTCAGAAGGCAGATCAGAAGGGTAAGAGAAAAATTGGGAATTTCAGAAGCACTTATGTTTAGCACTGAATGGGAAAGACTGAGTAAAGAACGAGGTGGAATTATCAAAGACAATGGGTGGGAAGAAATCATACACTGTATGATAAAGGTCTCAAAAACAGCTAAAGAGGAGAATTGGAAGTATGATCCAGACACTTCCAAATGGAGTATGGGTACGGGAAAATGTTGTGCCACGACTCATTCAGTTCCTCCTCCTTACCTAGATCCGAATGTTCAACCATTTGTACCTTCTGAAGGAGGACAAACCAAACCAAATTTATATCCTGGGTTAAATGGGGTGGAAGGATGGGTGTGCAAAAATTGTGGCCAGCAGAATCCAGACTGGAGAACTGAATGTTCTGCCTGTGGGGCCCCCAGAGGTCATCAATTGTTAGCTCCTGTTAGGATAGTACCGAAACCCTTCAGAGAAACTGGTGTAGATGGAGCAATGGCAACTAGATATCACCAAACCCGACAATACTTCCCTTGGTCCCCCGCTGAAGGAATGTCTCTTCTACATAATGCACCAGATCCTACCCAGTACCCAGTTAGATTCGCACAGTATATACAGCAAATTATGCAGACTCATGCAGGAGTCTGGGCAGATGGAGAGGAATTATGTAGAATGAAAATGACTCATGGTCTCTTCCAGGAACTGCTAACACATCTACAGGGACACAGGCCACAGGTGGGACAGGAGCTACAAGAGGGACAAGCGGGACAAGGTGCCTTACAAACGATAGAATCAGGAACACAATTTGTAGACCATTTAATAGTTTTCATGAGGCAGAAACAGAGGCAGAGAGGAACAACGGGAGTGGTGGCTCAGAGACCTGGACAATCGGTAGATGAATATTATCTAGGGGTAGAGAATAATTTTAGAGATGAAGGAATAGATCTAACCGCTCCAGGAATCATGAGGTTAATTACAAAAACCTTTATAGATGGATTGTCTCCAAAAGTAAAGGAAAAACTTAAGGCTGCAACTCCTGATTGGAGAACCTTGGAAGACCCACACTTGGCCAGGCAAAAAGCCGTAGGGATAGAGTTGGATTTAAGAGAAAATCATAAGCCTGTCAGAATAGCGCAAGCAAACACAACAGGTGGAAGGGCAAGACATAATTTTCCCTGTCATTACTGCAAGAAACCAGGACATTTCCAGAGAGAATGTAGAAAGAAGCAGGCAGACATAAAATCAGGAAAATTTGTACCAAAGAATAAGCCCTCAGACATCCAACAGACATCCATAGTGGATGGTCCCATACCAGACTCAGATTGACTCAATGTGTTACAAACTTCCCTACCAGCTAGAAGACCTATAATACAGGTGAATGTAGGGGGGAGAGAGATTCCATTCTTGATAGATACAGGTGCAACTTCCTCAATTTTGAATCAAGATTTTCTTCCAAACCCGGAAGATATTTCACAACAAACAACTTTTGCTGAGGGTTATGATGGGGTAATTCAAACACTACCATACACTGTGCCCCTAGAGGTCTCCTTAGGACCTAAATGTTTTGCATCCAGATTTTTGTATGCCAGAGGTGCCCCAACATGTTTGTTGGGAACTGATGTCTTGAAGAAATTAGAAGCTAACATCAATTTTAGGGAAGATGGCACAGTCATGCTGACTATCCCTGATGATGCGGAAACATTAGAACAATATGTCAGAATTCAGGCTTTTGAGGATTATACTGAAGAAAAAGAGTACACCACAGATCTAGACCTCTCAACGGTCCCAGAAACACTGTGGGCACAGGGTGACACTGATGTTGGATTATTGCATATCTCTCCTGTAAAACTATCTGTGCAACCAGGAACTGTTCTCCCACAGCTCAGACAATACCCTGTGAGTGCCCAGCAGGAACTAGCGATTACAAAACAGATAGAGGGATATAGAGAGAAAGGGGTTTTGGTAGAGATACAATCACCTGCTAACACTCCTCTGTATCCAGTCAAGAAGAGAACTCTTGATAAAGGTTCTATGCCCAAATATCGTATGGTACATGATCTAAGAGAAATAAACAAAGTTCTAGATCCAATCACCCCAGTTGTACCCAATCCTCATACGTTACTATCACAGATACCAGCCAGTTCTCAAGTGTTTACTGTAATAGATCTTTCAAATGCATTTTTCTCGGTTCCTTTACACCAAGACAGTTGGCATTTGTTTGCATTTACATTTAAGGGCAAACAGTTGGCGTGGACACGCCTTCCACAGGGAATGATACACTCCCCTACTCTTTATTCAAATGCCCTACAAACAGTCCTTCAGAGGTTTGAACCCGAACCACAGGTAGTAATTTTGCAGTATGTGGATGACCTACTACTTTGCTGCCCAGATCTAGAAACTGCAGAAAGGTCCACTGTGAGTTTACTATGTTTCCTAGAAAAAGAAGGGTGTAAAGTGAATAGACAAAAGCTACAAGTTTGTCAGACCAAAGTGGTCTTTCTAGGTCATTGCATTTCTCAAGGTAAAAAGCATCTTACACCTCAAAGAACTGAAGCAATAAGACAGATGAATGAGCCTAGAAATCATAAACAGCTACGAGCATTTTTAGGAATAGTGTCTCATTGTAGACAATGGATTATACATGCCAGTCAACTAATGCAACCACTGTATGACTATGTAAAAAGTGAACCTTATTTGTTGACAAAAGAAGGTCAGATTTCGTTCCAACAATTAAAAGATGCCCTTGTTTCAGCTCCAGCGTTAGGGCTACCAGACTACACCAAACCATTTCAGCTTATGGCTGCAGAAGTTGATTCCCATGCTACAGGAGTTCTTACCCAGAAGCATGCAGGGAAACAAAGACCAATTGCATATCTTTCAGCAAGGTTAGATCCCGTAGCTAGAGCAGCGCCAACCTGTGTACGTGTAGTTGTTGCTGTCTCACTATTGTTGGACAAAGCATCAGAAATTGTCCTAGAGCATCCACTCACAGTTCAAACTACACATGATGTTTATGGGATATTAAACCAGGTCCAACCAAAACACATTTCCATGGCCAGACATTTGCGGCTGCAGTGTTCTTTGCTGCTCCCCTCTACTATCACATTTGCAAGGCTTCAGACTCTCAATTTAGCTACACTGCTACCTCTCGAGTCTGAAGGGGGGAATAAGGACACTGATACACACACAAATTTTTTCCCTACAGATACACATGATTGTACAGAGCTCATTTTACAAGAAACGGTAGGCTTACCCAATGTATCCGAAACACCACTTCAAAATCCAGATTTAGAGCTGTTTATAGATGGTAGTAGGTTTGCAGATGACACAGGTAACTTCCATACAGGGTATGCAGTTGTGTCAGAATCTGAAACTCTCAAAGCAGAACCGCTTCCACCGAAACAATCTGCACAAGAAGCAGAACTAACAGCATTGATTGAAGCTCTAAAAATAGCTGAGAATCAGACAGCTAATATATACACTGATTCTAGGTATGCACATGGTATTGTGTTTGATTTTGGAGTAATCTGGAGAGCTAGAGGTTACATGACAGCGTCAGGACAACCTGTAAAACATGCTTCTCTGATCAAACAGATCTTAGAGGCTGCACAAGAAACAAAAGAAGTAGCAGTAATCAAGGTAGCTGCACATGTGAGACTCGACACTAGGGAATCTAGGGGAAATGATAGGGCTGATAAAGCAGCCAAAGCAGCAGCAGTCAAACCCTTACAACAGGTCCATACTGTAAACCTCACAGAAAATACTGAAGATAGACTGAGACAAGCACAGGAAGATGCAGGAGAAGAGGAGAGGGACAGGTGGAAAAAGGAAGGGGCAGAAGAACAAGAGGGAATTTGGAAGAAAAATGGACTAATATGTCTACCTAGAGCCTGGTACCCGATAGTAGTTGGTGGATTACATCACCCTACGCATGTGTCTGCAAATGCAATGACACTACTGGCAAAGCAAGTCTGGTTGGCTCCAGGTTTTGGCAACTACGCAAGAGACTATTGTGCTGCATGCGCTATATGCCTGACACATAATCCCGGACAGACAGCAAAGACCCCTATGAAGCACCACGTCCGACCTCTCTACCCGTTTCAACGGTTGCAGATAGACTTTATCCAGCTGCCAAAGAGTAATGGGTATGAGTATGTGTTGGTGTGTGTGGACATGTTCTCGGGGTGGCCAGAGGCCTATCCAGTTCGGAAGGCTTCAGCTAAAAACACTGCTGTAAAGCTAGTTACCGAACTGGTGCCCCGTTATGGTCTCCCTGAAGTGATCGAGTCAGATAGGGGTACTCATTTCACTGGAGAAATATTTCAAAATGTACTAAAAATGTTGGGTGTTGAAAGTCAGTTACACACTCCGTATCATCCTCAAAGTTCTGGTAAGGTAGAACGCATGAATGGAACTTTAAAATTAAAAATACAGAAAGCCATGGCTGAAACAGGAAAGCCTTGGACAGAATGCCTTCCACTGGCCCTTTACTCAATACGCAATACCCCAAGGGGTAAGACTAAACTGTCTCCATATGAAATTTTGTTTGGCAGGACTGCCAATTTAGGATGTTATTTTCCACAGCAACTTGTGTTAAATATTGAATCACTGACTTCCTATGTGCAAAATCTTCAGAAACAATTAACTAAGGTGCATGCACAAGTTTTTGCTTCCCTTCCAGATCCTGACAACACTGAAGGAAGTCACAAGTTGGAACCAGGTGATCAAGTCTATATAAAAAGACACACCAGAAAGGCTCTTGAACCAAGATTTGACGGACCCTTCCAAGTCCTGTTGACAACACCTACATCAGTCAAGCTTGAAGGAAAGGCATCATGGATACATGCAAGCCATTGCAAAAAAGCAGTATAAAACTCATGATATTGATGTTAATAATGTTAACCACAACGAAGGCATGGGAAAGACTAAATTCTTTAGCCCCTTGGGACAAAAACCCTCTTGGTGTATGCTTCAAAATGTATCTAGTTTTGTGGATTTGGCTCACAGATTGGTATTGCAGCACTCAGCTCTATGGGATCTGCCTGAGGGTACATTTTGGATATGCGGAGAAGGAGCATATAAATGGCTTCCCGTAGGTATAAAGGGTACTTGTACATTAGGACGCCTAACCCCAGCTACTTTCATAATTTCAAATAAACAAGTGAATATGCAAGCCGTACCCAAGCACACACTATATAAAAGAGCTGCAGATAACTCACCACGTCCCTCGGGGAGGCCACATATAGTACAAATGGGAATTCCCAACAAAATTGCTAGTACCATTTTTATTTATCCTATGTTAACACAAATGTGGGAGCCACGGATTATCTAGATGATCAGATCTGGGATATATTAGATATACTAAACACTAGTGTAGCTGTACAGAATCAGCTTATAATAGTCGTCAACCAACATACCCTGGTATTGGATTACCTAACTGCCTCACAAGGGGGTATGTGTCAAATCATTGGACCCACCTGCTGTCATTATATAGACCCGAATAGTACTATGAGTATGACATTCAAATTAAAGGACGTACAACGACTCAGAGATCAGTATGACAAAGACAATGACCAGAATAAGGATAGCTGGTGGTCAGATACCTTTTCTTTTCTTAACCCAGCCAACTGGTTCAGAGGGATCGATGGGTGGGTTGCCGGGATTATGCAGAGCATAATACATATAGTTATGATTATTGTAATCATATATGTGTTATTCAAGATTGTACTCAAGGGTATCTCAGTATGCACAAATAAATTTTGTGTAATAGATGCAAGAGTATAAAGTTTATTATTGCCGTACTAATTTTCTTTTATATTTTAGTATACTGCCGCATAAAGAAGAAAATGCACAAGCTTCATGCAAAAATTTATGACAAATTATAAAAGAATATGTCAAAGGGGGGAATTGTGGAGACCAGACTGAACCAAAGGATCCATTTTGTCTCCCAGATGAAATCTGCTTCTGCACAGCAAACTTGACATTTCCTTTTATAGAAGTAATCACGCGCGCATTTCTCCTTGATATTGTAGCCTTTCACCCACATACCAGATATTGTAACTTTTCACTAGTATAGATTTGCTTTGTAAGTGATTATGAAATATGAGCGCTTGTGCGCATGTCTGTAAATGCCTAACTTCTTACTATATAAAGAAGGGGCAGCACCCAGTGAGGCAGGCGTGCTCCGGGGCTACCCCTGTTTATGAACACACAACCTTTGTGCTGCGTGTCATTTACTTGGATTCCTCAATCCAGGAAGCCAGGGACGGAAGAGGACTCAACAGGCACCAAAGGATGTGACAGTTGGTCCTGCTGCATCTCCAGCAGTCGTGACAGTTTACCGCAGCCATGTGTACCAGCAAGGCCCAGACTCAGTTGATGACAGTCAAGCCCCGAATACCAGAGCTATGCCAGTCAAGGTCCAGACTTCACCTGTCAACGGTCAAGCCCCGAAGACCTGAGCGTGTCACTTGTCAAAGCTCCAGACCCAAATGACGCCAGTCAGTGGCCAAGGGCCAGACCCCATCGATATGGACCAAAGAGACACTGGTCGGCGGTCAAGTACCGAAGAATCCCTGAGGATGCCCAACCAGAGACATGTGTCTGGGTGATCGGAAAAGTCGTGTGGGATGAGCCATCACTTTCAGCAGAGACTTACAATACCAGGTGCGGGCACAGGGAAGGCTGGGGACCAGACGGTGTCTGGCTGACGCTAGCGCGGCTAGACTTTGTAAGTGACATGAAGCAGCGGCCCTTGTCAGGTCCAGAAAGCCGTAGAGGTTCTAAAAGACTGTTCCCACCAAGTACAGTGCGTACGCCCGCCCCTCCCAACTAAAATTAGGTTGGATTGCAGACCCCAAGTCTATCCTGATATTCCCCATTGTATATTAACCAATATATTCCTGTTATATAATTGTTTTGCCATTGATTCTGTGAATACCGTGTCTGTATAATCTGCCTCTAATAACAATATTTTATTCATATTATTCATATTATTTTGTTAAGCAACTCAAAGAAGATTGTTATTCCGCCTGGTGTCTTCGCTCTTGATTATAGTTCACCTGCTTACAAATGTAATACAACACAAGTGCAGCAGGCATTTGATATATCCCTAAAAGTAAGGTACATGCTTTACTCCAGACCAGTGTGAGGTGATAGTGTGAAATAATCCCTGGAGTGAAAAATAGTACTTATATATGAACAATGGATTATTAAACAGATCGTTTGCTAAATCACTTACACTGTTAGCTCACAGTTGATGATAACACATTCTCAACAAGTGATATCAAGCACGCACCTTCTAATTAATAGCTGATAACACATAACCTAAAACTGACTGCAGCAATGCAAATTACACAGTCCAATGTTGGTGCACTGTTGCCTTAGACTTTGGTTCGCTTACAGGAATCATTGTTGCACTATGATATTCAGTCCCCAGCACAATCTCTTCAGTAACATTTCTCTCATGAACGTCTTAGAAATAGTACTAGTCCCAGCAATATCTTCTAACTCCTTGATGCAGCAAATCTGAAGTCAAGCTGGATCCAGCTTGAGACTGCAGCATTCTTATATCTATGAGCTTAAAGATAGGGCAGCAGGATTTTCCTATGGGATAGTCCAGGAGACTGTGCAGGGCTGCCACCATGAATTCCAGGGCCCCATACTGGCAAAATTTTTGGGCCCCCTTGAGAGTCCACCCAGGCTCCACCTCAGCTCCATCTCCACCCCTTGAACCTTCCACAGTTCTACTGCCCATTCTCGGAAAATCGCCACTTCTTCACTGCATCCTCACCAATCACACATTAACAGTTCCCATTAAAGACCATATCATACACATAACCATCAGCTTTTATTTTGACCAAAAGATTTTTTAAGTCGGGCATAGTCTAACCTATTATATATGTATTAAAATATCCAATACTCTTTTTAGGTATATTTGTATTTATTTTTCTTTAAGGGAATGTGTCACATATATTTTTCAAAATTACTAATAATACAAGGGACAAATACCCTCACACCTTGGCCGGACCACATATTACCACCACATAGTGACCAAATAATACCACATACAAGTGAAAAACACCACCACACCATGACCAGGTCACACATTATCACCACATAGTGACCGAACACTATAATACTGATCATTAATTTAAAAACACAATGCTAATATTACCAAAAGTGCCATTATACACAAGAGCTCTGTAATGGTATACAGGGTATGGCATCAGTGTACAGATAATACAGGGATCACAAGTGATATTATACACAGGAGCTCTGTATATAGTGTCAGTGTACAGGTAATACAGTGACTCACCAGTGACATTATACACAGAAGTTCTGTGTATAGTGTATACGGTATAGGTAATACAGGGATGACCAGTGGCATTATACACATGAGCTCTGTATATAGTGTATGTGTACAGGTAACACACTGACTCACCAGTGATGTCTCTAGTTGAATCTAACTTCACTTTTGATCTTCATCCAGTGCAGACCACCATCACTTCTTCCGCCCAGGACTCGTCTCTGCAGAAAATAACACGTATAATTAGTTATTATGCAACCCACCAATCCAAATATAAATTGTAATCTACTACAGTGCCCCCACTAACTATAATTAGACACTTTTCACATCCAATAAATGTAAAAATTAATACCTTTACTCTTTCCCCAATTCAAAACCAGTCACACTCTTGCATCCTCAAATCCCCCGCTCTGTACCTCTCCCTCCCCCAATTCATTATATTTACATGCCCCCTCCGCCTCAATTCATTATGTCATGTCCTCTTTCTCTCCCACCCTCACCCTCTATTTATTATTAACTGCTCTCCCCCACAATCAATTCATCATCATTTGGTCTCCACTACCCTCAATACAGGATAATTTACTGCTGTCAGCCTCCAATTAATTTGCTGTCCTCCACCTTCCACCCTCAGTTCATCATTATTTGCTCTGCACCACCTTCAATACATAATCATTTACTCTCCCCAACTCTCAATTCATCATTTACTGTCCCCCACCCCCCCAGTCTGAATACATAATCATTTACTCCCCAGAACCCTCTTTTGTTCTGCTAACTGGGCCCCATACACCAGTAAGGACAGTAGTAATGCCCTGATGATGGCCCTGAGACTGTTGTCAATTCCTGGGAACCTGGCAGATCTGCATTCATGATACTGTCCCAAGATGGTCTCCTCTCCTCACCCATTGAGCTGCTGGTCTGTTAAAACTCTCTCTGTGACTCTGTTCTGTTCTCGCCAAGGTCAGGCTTTCTGCAGTCTTAAAAGAAGGTTCACCTAAACATTCCTCTGATCAGCTAGCTAATTTTCTCTTATTTCTCTTGCTGAGACAATCAGATTTTCCTTTGCTATTCTTCATCTTCTAACTTGCAAAAAAGAGCAATGGTTGCTGGGAACTGTAGTCCAATACAATCCAGCAAAAGAAGAATTAATATCTGCTGTTGTAAATGCCTGCTTGTCCCCAGCAGTCTCTACTGTATATACAGCACTCCCCTGCAAGGGTTACAATTACATAAACAACCCATTGATTTTAATGAGACTTGTGCAATACTTTATTTCTCCTGTGGAAGCACTGTAGGGAAACTAAATCCTTGCTGTTGTGCTCACAGCTGATCATTGTAGCCAGACACCCTGTGGTCAGCTTATTATCAGGGGGCAACTCTTATTCTAGTTTATCTGCTGTGGATAGTGCACATCCCAATTTTATAATAAAGCACAGACTACGAATTCAGCTTGCTACAAAAATAAAGAATAAAGGTCACGGTATTCAAATCATTTCCTAATTTGTATATTTCTTGTAAACACACAAGTCTTTTACTTTGTTGTCATGGTGATCATTTAACTTAACTGTACCAGCGAAAGTGTCATGAATTACCAAAGGCTACTCTGATGTCTTAGCAAAATATCATAAATCACTAGTTGACCAACACATACAATAAATCACTAATCATGTCTCATCTGCAACAAATGTTATTGAAGTCAATTCAATAACATTTGTTAGTTTATTTGAATTGATTTATTTTACTCACTTATATAGCAACATTAATTTCACAGCCCTTTAGGGTATGTGCACACGTATTCTGGAGGACTGCGGATTTTTCCGCAGCGGATTTGGAAAAACCGCAGTGCAAAACCGCTGCGTTTTTTTCTGCGGATTTATCGCGGTTTCTACTGCGGATTCCGCTGCGGGTTTACACCTGCAGTTTTCTATTGGAGCAGGTGTAAAACCGCAGCGGAATCCGCACAAAGAATTGACATGCTGTGGAAAATAAACCGCTGCGTTCCCGCGCGTTTTTTCCCGCAGCATGTGCACTGCGGATTTTGTTTCTCATAGGTTAACATGGTACTGTAAACTCATGGGAAACCACTGCGGATCTACAGCTGCGGAAACGCTGCGGATCCACAGCACAATCCGCAGCATGTGCACATACCCTTACAGACACCATCCTCACTTGCACCTTCTTATTCCCATGTCAAAGTTATGGCTTTTGGCCACAATTCTTCCATGAACACCACATCTGGCCAGACTTTTCTGAACAGTGTATGTGTGTGTAGCTGGGTCAACCAGTTCTGATCTGATGACATGGCTATATGGAGGCTCATACTGTATGTAGGGAGACTGTATGGAGGCTCATGCTGTATATAGCAAGGCTATGTGGGCTCACATTGTATACAGGTGCTATGTACTGTACACTGGAAGGCTACAAGAGGGCTCATACTGTATTTGATACTGTGAGGCTTTTACTGTATATAGTGGACTATCTGGGAGCTCATCATGTACAGTGGGGCAAAAAAGTATTTAGTCAGTCAGCAATAGTGCAAGTTCCACCACTTAAAAAGATGAGAGGCGTCTGTAATTTACATCATAGGTAGACCTCAACTATGGGAGACAAACTGAGAAAAAAAAATCCAGAAAATCACATTGTCTGTTTTTTTAACATTTTATTTGCATATTATGGTGGAAAATAAGTATTTGGTCAGAAACAAACAATCAAGATTTCTGGCTCTCACAGACCTGTAACTTCTTCTTTAAGAGTCTCCTCTTTCCTCCACTCATTACCTGTAGTAAAGGCACCTGTTTAAACTTGTTATCAGTATAAAAAGACACCTGTGCACACCCTCAAACAGTCTGACTCCAAACTCCACTATGGTGAAGACCAAAGAGCTGTCAAAGGACACCAGAAACAAAATTGTAGCCCTGCACCAGGCTGGGAAGACTGAATCTGCAATAGCCAACCAGCTTGGAGTGAAGAAATCAACAGTGGGAGCAATAATTAGAAAATGGAAGACATACAAGACCACTGATAATCTCCTTCGATCTGGGGCTCCACACAAAATCCCACCCCGTGGGGTCAGAATGATCACAAGAACGGTGAGCAAAAATCCCAGAACCACGCTGGGGGACCTAGTGAATGAACTGCAGAGAGCTGGGACCAATGTAACAAGGCCTACCATAAGCAACACACTACGCCACCATGGACTCAGATCCTGCAGTGCCAGACGTGTCCCACTGCTTAAGCCAGTATATGTCCGGGCCCGTCTGAAGTTTGCTAGAGAGCATTTGGATGATCCAGAGGAGTTTTGGGAGAATGTCCTATGGTCTGATGAAACCAAACTGGAACTGTTTGGTAGAAACACAACTTGTCGTGTTTGGAAGAAAAAGAATACTGAGTTGCATCCATCAAACACCATACCTACTGTAAAGCATGGTGGTGGAAACATCATGCTTTGGGGCTGTTTCTCTGCAAAGGGGCCAGGACGACTGATCCGGGTACATGAAAGAATGAATGGGGCCATGTATCGTGAGATTTTGAGTGCAAACCTCCTTCCATCAGCAAGGGCATTGAAGATGAAACGTGGCTGGGTCTTTCAACATGACAATGATCCAAAGCACACCGCCAGGGCAACGAAGGAGTGGCTTCGTAAGAAGCATTTCAAGGTCCTGGAGTGGCCTAGCCAGTCTCCAGATCTCAACCCTATAGAAAACCTTTGGAGGGAGTTGAAAGTCCGTGTTGCCAAGCGAAAAGCCAAAAACATCACTGCTTTAGAGGAGATCTGCATGGAGGAATGGGCCAACATACCAACAACAGTGTGTGGCAACCTTGTGAAGACTTACAGAAAACGTTTGACCTCTGTCATTGCCAACAAAGGATATATTACAAAGTATTGAGATGAAATTTTGTTTCTGACCAAATACTTATTTTCCACCATAATATGCAAATAAAATGTTAAAAAAACAGACAATGTGATTTTCTGGATTTTTTTTTCTCAGTTTGTCTCTCATAGTTGAGGTCTACCTATGATGTAAATTACAGACGCCTCTCATCTTTTTAAGTGGTGGAACTTGCACTATTGCTGACTGACTAAATACTTTTTTGCCCCACTGTATATGGGGACTATGTGGGGGCTCATACTGTATATAGGGAGGCTAAGTGGGGGCTAATACTTTACATATGGGTGATATATGAGGGCTCATACAGTATATAGGTGGACTGTGTTTGGGCTCATACTCTTCATAGGGGGCTATGTGTGTGCTCATTAGTATATAACAGGGCTGTGTAAGGGCTCATACTGTATATATGGGAGGATGTGTGTGGACTGACTCCTTCTGTATATGGGGTAGCTATGTGTGGGCTCATATGTTATATAGGGGGTTGTCAGCATACTTAATTCTGTTCAATATTAAGTGATACAATTAATATTAATCTAAATTAATAATTATAATTAATATGTTATCATTAATATTGAGCAGAATTAATGAAAGACAATTTGTTTGGCCCTCCATAACAGTCACGATCTCTCATTTGGCCCCTTGGTAAAAAATAATTTGCCCTGATTTACACTGTATGTCTACATCCCTTATCTTCTGATATACATAAATTCAGCTCCATGTTACTTGAAAATGCTATTAAAAAATTCATCACAAAAACAAACAAAACACAGAAAATGCTGAATTATAATTACATTTCCAATTGTAAATTATTTACTGTCTTTATTCGCTTAATGTGCTATATTTTTTGCTCTTATTACGGACATGCAAGACTTCAATTATACACCTTTGTCTGCACAAAGAGCTTTGCTATAAAATACAAGTTCATTTCAATTTAGTTTAGCCCTTATTGCTTTAATAACGTGTAATTGACTGTTGTGTCATAAAATTCTAACTCAAAATCCTTTCATCTATCTCTTTGCTTTGGCTTTATTGCCTTTTCTTTACTACGTTATTGTATTTTAGCTACAGATAGCAAGCATACGATGTGTGTTTTTGCAATAAGAGAAATATCCAGCAGTGACCCAAAATAAAGCAATTGTCTGTAGAAGCTGCTATGGTTAAGATAAGATTGTGCTGGATGAGAGTTGGACTCAGAATATTTTTATAGTTAGTCAATTTGTGAACAAAACAATGTCTGTTTATGGATTCTGAATACTGAGTAGGAAGGCAGAGTTCTCGGGGTACGTGTCCTGATTTACCCTCCCTTTCATAACATTATATGTATCAATCTATTGCAGAAAAACAAAAAAATAATGTGCCTCATGGGCATGTGAGAGAAATCTTTTGATAAAATTATATTACTTGTACTAGTACTTTTAGTATAGCTGTTGATAAATAGATTGGTAGCATGCAAATATCATGGTAAGTCTGAAGGAAAAGAAAAAAAAAGTGTTGAAACAAATGAAGCTCTATAAGTCAAATTCAAATGGAGAAAAATGTCATACAATCCAAGCTAAAAAAAAGATTTTTAAAATTATTTGAAATAATATAACTTTGTCTCAGACATCAAGACCTCGGTTCCATGTGATAATCATACAGAATCATGGCCATACCAAAGAGGAACTGCATGACCTGTCCATATGTAGGAAATGTGCCGTGTTCACGCAGCCCGGGGGTACTCGGTAGCCATGCAGGTGAGTCACCCACCAGGGCTGTGGGGTACTCGGTACCGGGTCCGGTACTTAAAGGGGATGTCACGGTTGCTGCCACACGGTCCGTGGCCCTGGGTGCATTTCTTGTACTACAAATTTGCTTTAAAACAAACTAAAAAACTTGTTTGGTTTCAAATACCATTGCTGTATTGACACTGCAGCCTAATAAGTCCACCTGAAGTAGTCCAATTTCCCTGCCATTGTAATACTGAATGTTTTCCAGCAGTGTAATTTTATACAGCATTTTTTATGCTGCAGTTGAGCCTCAGAACACAAAAAAAACTTGTTTGGTTAGAAAAGTATATATTGATAATGTAATCTAATAAGTCGATTTGAAGTGGGTACATTCTCCTGCGTAATGGTAATACCGCAACAATTTCTCCACAGGGATAGATCACAGGGGGAAGTGGATGTAATGCTCATGATGAGTGCAGTTGCGTGGGCAAGGTGAAACTGTGCATCAAACGGGGGGGGGGGGGGAGGAGGTGCGGAAACCCACTCTTGAAGCCAGACCAGTGCGAAAAGATTGTTGGTTGACTAGGAGATAATGCTTCCAGTCACTTTACCAGCATCATCCTGTTTTCCACATGGTCCAGTCTCAGTAGCCGTGATTCTGGACCACATATTCCTCACCCTGATCCTCCTTCCTCCCACCGTGCCGAGTGCCCAGATACAAGTGATCCCACATTTGGACACTCTGAAGAGCTGTTTACATTTCCATCTATTGATTTTGTCCTCTTGCCCTGCACATCTCAAGCAGGACATGAGGAGATCACATGTAGCAAAGCCGAAATATTTAAGGAACCATGCTCACAAGAAGTTGATGGTGGGAAAATGCAATTACTGTCGCTAGAGGTGGATGATGATGAGACACAATTGCCAGCAAGTGGTGTTGTTACATTAGCAATTCAGAAGGAAGACCAGGGTACAGAAGTGGAAGATGAGGTGGTGGACGATGAAGTCACTGACCCAACCTGGGATGGTGACATGCAAAGTGAGGACAGCAGTGCACAGGGAGTGGGATCTGCAGCACCACAACAGTCAGGAAGAGGTAGTGGGGTGACCAGAGATATAAGGTGTGCAAGTGTTCACAGGGCACCAACACGGGTGAAGTTGCCAGGCCAAGGTTTAGGTGTTCCCAAGGGTTTACCGTGACATAGAGCAGCCAGAAGACCGCAGAGTCTGATTTCTCGTACTCTTGCACTGGTTAGAAGTACTTTATCATCATATTAAACAGTGTAAATTTCTTTTAGTAGTGTGCAGCGGTTAATCGGCTCAGTTGAGAGCTTCTGGAAGCCTTTCTGCGTTAAGGCTTTCAGCTGTGCACTGTTAGCCACTCCCATCTCCTATATAAACTGAGTCCTGGCTAGCACTCATTTTCAGAGTAGCTTATGTTGCATGGCTGGAGGTTGCTGGTGGTTGTTATTAGAGAAGGCTTTTGGTGGATTTATCTGTGACTGTTGCTAGGTTTTATGTGTGATAATTCCCTTTCTTCTCCTACTTTGGTTTAACCCCATCCTCCACTCCCTGCTGTTTACCCCTATTGTTCAAGTGTGTATATTTATATGACTAGTATTTTCCTTTATCCCTGTTCATACTACCTTGTTAGTCTGGTTGGTATATTACGGTATACTACTACTCCCCTAATTCCTGGGTGGGCGAAGGACTGAGGGCAGATTCAGAAGCTAAGGGAAGGTAAGTGGCCCCGGTGTCTTAACCATCAGAAGCAATCTGGGAAACATGGCAAGCTAGGGCGCTCCTAAGGTTAGGGACAGGGAAGAAGCCCCTGGTCCCGAAATGTTATGAACTGGTGATTAGGGAGCGACATGCGTCTGGCTCTGAGCAGGTGGCAACTATACTGACCGCAGTCCCTAAGCTCAACACAACACTAGAAGCAGCCGTGGAATGCTCCTAACTCGGCCTAGGCATCTCGTCACAGCCTAAGAGCTAACTACCCCTAAAGATAGAAGCAGGAAAACTATCTTGCCTCAGAGAAAATCCCCAAAGGATAGATTAGCCCCCCACAAATAATGACTGTGAGAGGAGAAGGAAATGACATACGTAGTATGAAACAAGATTTAGCACAGGAGGCCACTACTAGCTAAATAGAAATAGCACAGAACAGAACGCTGTGCGGTCAGTAAAAAAAAAACTAGAAAAAGTCCACCGCAGAGAAATGCAAAAATCTCCACACCTGACTAAAGGTGTGGAGGGCAAACTCTGCTGCCCAGAGCTTCCAGCTTAACTGAATAGATCCATACTGAAAAGCTGGACAAATGAACAAAACAAAGAAAGTGCTGAACAACAAGTCCACAACAAGAGAACCGCAAAAGGACAAGCAAGGACTTATGATGAACTGGTCAGAGTGTCAGGAAAGTCCTAAGAGCAATGACTCCAGGCAGGAACAATTGACAACGGGCATTGAATGAGGGATAAGGCCAGACTAATATAGCCGAGCCAGAAAGACGATCAGTGAAAACAGCTGCTGAAGCTAAATCCAAGAAACAGCCATACCACTCAAAACCACAGGAGGGAGCCAAAGAGCAGAACTCACAAAAATGCTACTAACAACCACCGGAGGGAGCCCAAGAGCGGAATTCACAACACCGAAACACCTGACAACAGAGTCTTGACAACCGCTTTTTAAAGACATTCCTGTTAGCCCAAAAAAGGTATTTGCAACATCTGCCATGTCAGCATCAGCAGTGGCAGCACAAGTACCAGCGTGACCCCCACCAGCATGCTCAGGCACATGACAGCAAAGCATCTGACTAGTTGGGCTGAACGTCAGGGTGCAGAACAGTGTCTGTGGATGACACCACTGCCTCCTCCCCTGTTCTATGTCCACACCAATCCCCTGTCCCTGATAAGGTCAAAGTGGCATCCCACCCTTCACCTGTCATTGCACACCTGTCAAATCCCTTCTATATGTGGAGTTGGCATACTTCTCTCCCCACAATGCACCTTCCAGGTCATCCCCCCAGCTCCATCACTCTCATTCCCTTCTTTTGAGGTCCACACCATCAGGCTCTTTCATCCCCTCTCCCTCAGAGTAGTGGTCATATACAGGCTCACCCACCCACTTCCTGGACCATTTCTCTGCCTGGCTGCCGCACTTTATGTCCTCTGAACTACCAACCCTTATCCTGGGAGACTTCAACATCCCCATAAACAGCCCCACTTCCACATCTGCATCCCAGCTTCTATCACTAACCACTTCTCTAGGCCTCTCACAGCTCTCAACCTCTGAGACACACAAGGACAGTAACACCCTTGACCTGGTCATTTTGACACCCCCATCCTAAACATACATTAAACAGATGTGCTGGAGTAAATAATGTATATTTCTGTTTAGTTAATGTATATTAATGGTTATGGTTTTCTTCCCGATATTAGTACCAAAGCCCAAACAGCAATCCTAATAACGATTTCCATATTTAAGTACCAGGCAACCTACTTGAATATCTTATTAGCAACAGCTGTGAAAAATCTCCCCGGCCACCTTCAACAGCCAACAGATCCATCCTAACAAGCCATTCATAAGAATGATCAGCCTCTGGGGGAAATTTCCGCCTGTCTACTATGCTTCCTTCATGTGTCAAATTTCTGCCAGTTTTTGATGTTGAAAAAATCTTGACAGATGTTGTGTTAGTGCCTGGATTGGGTTAATATGCCCATTGGGAGACTCAACAAGTCTAATCCTTGTTAGTTTGCAAACAAAAAGTGATGTAAAAAGCAATTTAGTGGGATGTGTGTCTTTATAATACATGAGTTGCTTCATTTGAGGGAAATAGGCATCTGCTGTCCTTGTACTGAAGAACAATTACAACTCTAAGAACGATTTAGTTTCATCAATTGAAAACAAGAGTCTTCGGAGACTACCTCTGCTCCTTAGAGCCACCCACGGCCACTGGTGATATACCTCTGTGTGATGTGATTGATATAATGTAATCTAGATTGTAATTTAATATAATATTAAAGACATAATAAAGACACATAGGTGGATATAGTTTCTGGTAACTGTGTACATTGGCAACGTACCATTGTTGAACGGCCAAGTGGCAGTAAATTACAGCAGAAGCAAATTTAGTAACAAAGCACATGGGAAATGCTCTTTCCTTTTATAACCCATTGGATTGACTAAACTTTTAAAGAAGAAAAGTAAAAGACATTAATGAGAACCTGTCGCGTGAAAAACTGCTATCAACCTGCAGATATGGGGTTCATCTACAGGTTAATAGCCTTCTGAACCTGCCCAGTGCCTGCACTAAGAGCCCCACTGCGAGGAGGAAATAAACTTTATTACCCCAGAAGCATATGCATTTCAGTCACATGGGGGGGTTCAGTGGTGCCTCTGATACTGATTGACAGCCGGATCTAATCCAGAGTCAGGTGTCAGTCAGAGAGGGGGGCACAGTTACAGCCACGACTCTTCATACACAGAGCAGTGACTAATTCTGCGTTGGTGAACGTTGCTGGCAGGAATAGAGTTCATTTCTTCCCTGCAGCAGGGCTCAAAGTGCGGGCAACAAGCAGGTTTAGAACGCTATTAACATACAGATTAACTCCATATCTTCAGGTTAATAGGGTTTTTTACATTTTTTTATGATATCATCCTGTTTCAATAACTAGTGTGATGCAGTGACCCCTGTGACAGCTAGGGGGCGCTGTGAGTGCTCCTTGGGATGTGCATGGAGGCATGTCTATTGTGATAATTGTGGTGAAACAGTGACTAGCTGTGTTGTGAATGGCCGATATGTTTGTCGCAGAGGCAGTCTGCGTGGTAAGTCTGATGCAATGTTGTTGTTCTGGGACCTGTAGTCCCTCAAACGTGTGTATATGTATGGTGTAGTTGTAAGGGAGACTTACTAGGCTAGTTGTGTGAGATGGGCGGGACAAACTAGCCACACATCCACACTCCCATCCAGGGTATATAATGTGGCCAGGGTGTGGGTCACATGGTCCCGTGTGGTTCCAGTGGAAGGTCCTGGAGAGCCTGTTTGTTGGGAGGTCCTGGGAGTAGGACCGGATCCCTGAATAGCACACTGAACCACCTGTGTTGGATTTCCTGGGAGTAGGAGTCCTGAAGAGCACATGGAGGGGCTTTGGACCTGGTGGCCTGGGGTGTTGGACATAGGTCCTGAATAGCACCTGGACAGGTCATATGCCTGGGGTATTGGACTGACGTCCTGAATAGCATCTGGACAGGTTATATGCCTGGGGTGTTGGACAAGGTCCTGAATAGTACCTGGACAGGTCATATGCCTGGGGTGTTGGACGAGGTCCTGAATAGCACCTGGACAGTTCACATGTGCTGTTCATGTGGGGAAGCTACCATTCTTCGGTGGGTCTGGACTGACTAAGATATGCCACCCAGGCAAGTTGGTGATCCCTGTGAGGCAGATTTCCCGGAGGAGTGGACTGACAAGGAGTCAGCAGGTGGAGCAGGAGCTCCCGTCAGGTACCTATACAGGTAATGTTGTAATGTTCTATGAACTGTGTGGTCTCCCACGGTGACTGAACGGAGTGAGGTTCGGCGTGTTTAGAGACCGCGACCCAGTGTCATATGCGCTGTATGTGACTTGGGACATTGGTGAAGTGTACGGCGTATGGACACCCATGGTAACTGGGCGAAGTGAGAGGTCTAGAGGTCTAGCATGTTTACTGTCCATGAGACAAAGCCGTAAATGAAGTGTTTAAGACAAAGCTGCAAGTTAATATCACCAGTTGGTGCCTATTGTGTTTGATGAAATGTATAATGTGAACTGTGCACAACCCGGTTTATGACACTTTAATAAACCATATAGACTGTGTTTAAGTCAAAAATCATGCCTGGCTTCGTTAATCCCGTGCCAAGCGAGTGTCCCCTAATACATTCAGTAGGAGCCATCTTACACCTGTTTTTTATAGTCAGTTTACTGGGTAGAGATAGGGAACAAAATTAGACCTTTAATCCAATAAATGCCATTCTGCAGGTTGCTAAGTGCACCCATAGTCCTCTCTGCATGGCAATCGTATTAGATATTCAATTGGGATTGCAGGGGACTAAGGGTGTGGTGCAATGACTTTATAATGGGTGGGTGGGTGGGATCAAGAGAACAAATACATGGAAGGTTAGATCCAAATATTCAATAGGGGCACACACTAAGCATCATCAGTGCCCTTGGGTGGTGTCCAGAGTGTAATACAGATGACTGAGAGAGGAGTTGCAAGCACAAACCATCTGGGTGAAACATGGCAAAAATAAGCTAAAAAATGGTGCTCTGAATCTCAGTAGACAGTTCAGGAACTTTGTGCCGATTGTGCAGGGCCATTAACCTAGATGCGGGCCCTAAAAGAACTGTTGAGAAACCGCATATCACTACAGAGCTTTACCACGTGAACGTCTATAGAATTTGATTGTGCAACATTTCCTGTTGGGTAATAACTGTATATTGCATAAATCGTTAAAACTGTAAATAAACAATACAAAAAAGCTATATTAGAAGAAATCACAAACCCTTTTAAGTTCTTGACAGTCCATTTAAATAATAACATGTAGGAAGGCTTATGCATACTAAAACTTACCATATAAAAAGGCTGACCGATTACAAGTGATAGTGTAAAACAAATATATAACATATTGACTGTCATAGATTGCATTACTCTGACTAAAAGGTAAGAGAATAAATACAGAAGAATAAAATCATGAAATGAGACTGAATCCTTTGAAATAATCTTGTGAAAATTGTAGAGTTGCTAGGTGACAAAATAATGAAGCGAGACTGCATGCTTTGGAAATTTCACTTTGATTGGAATACTGCTACATCCACGTCTTTGGAAACTTTAGTAAAAAGAACTGTTGGTGCCTGTGTTTATATGATAACTTGTGAATAAATAATTTAACAGGTTAATCCCATTTTTCAAGTTATCACTTATTTAACCCTTTCACGACCAGAGGTGTTTTCGTTTTTGCGTCTTCCTTTTTTGACCCCCTTCTTCCCTGAGACAAAAAAATGGCTGACAGCACTCATAGGCCGGAGCGCCCGTCCAGGTCCAGGGAACCCACTAGGACCATCAGGAATACAGATAATGAAGATAGACAGCGCTCCATCCAGGTGTATAGTCAAAAAGCCAGTGGATTTATTAAGCCATAATAGCAACGTTTCGACCCTAGTGGGTCTTTGTCAAGCATACGATATGCTTGACAAAGACCCACTAGGGTCGAAACGTTGCTATTATGGCTTAATAAATCCACTGGCTTTTTGACTATACACCTGGATGGAGCGCTGTCTATCTTCATTATCTGTACCCCTTCTTCCCAGAGTCATTGCTTTTTATTTTTTAGTCAATATGGCCATGCGAGGGCTTGTTTTTTTGTGGGACAAGTTTTAATTTTGAACCACACCATTGATTTTTACATATCGTGTACAGAAAATGGGGAAAAAATTCCAAGGGCGGTGAAATTGCAAAAAAAATGCAATTCCACGGTTGTTTTTTAAGCTATGTTCACTAAATGCTAAAACTGACCTGTCATTATGATTCTCCAGGTCATTACGAGTTCATAGAAACCAAACATGTCAAGGTTCTTTTTCATTTAAGTGGTGATAAAAAATCCAAATTTGGTAAAAAAAGAATGGCGCCATTTTCCAAGACTTATAGCGTCTCCATTTTTCATGATCTGGGTGAGGGCTTATTTTTTTGTGCTGAGATGACGTTTTTATTTATATCATTTTGGTGCAGATATGATCTTTTGATTGCCCGTTATTGCATTTTACTGCAATGTAGCAGTGACCAAAAAACGTAATTCTGATGTTTTGAATTTTTTTCTCGTTACGCCATTTACCGATCAGATCTATTTTTGTTTTATATATTGATAGATCAGGTGATTCTGAATGCCGTGATACCAAATATGTGTATATCTGATTTTTTTTTTATTGCTTTATTCTGAATGGGGCGAAAGTGGGGTGATTTGAACTTTTATTTTTTTATTTTTTAAAAACATTTTTTTACTTTTTGCATGCTTCAGCAGTCTCTATGGGAGACTAGAAGCTGCACTACTTTGATCTCCTCTGCTACACACAGGCGATGATCAGATCGCCTGTGTGAAGCACAAATGCTCACTTGCTATGAATGTCGACCACTGGACAGTGCTTATAGTGGTCTGGCAATGACAACCATAGCGGTCTGCTGGGGACCCAATGTTGTCTTGTCATGCCGACTCATCGGTGACCAGCTGAAATATGCCCGATTCCACCCACGGCTCTTGCAGGCATATGTCAGCTGTATATATCAGCTGACATGTGTCCAGAAAGGTGCAGGCTCAGTGTCCGACATTGACGTACTATTAAGCCTGATGTTGTAAAGGGATTAAATATATAGTTGATAACTTGCTGATCCACCTACAGACCACCGTAGCCCATCTGAATGCAGTGACTACCATCTTCATGCTGTATTCCGCCATCTTTGGTAGTCCCATGGGACACTTCAGAGTCCCCTTACTCAGGATTGGCAGGATTTCCAGTGATCAGGAAGCTATTACCTATAATAACAGGCTACTCCTGTGTTAGATATATAATTATAGCCAAAGTGGTGGAAGCAGAGGTGATAGTGGTATGGGAGGAGGAGGGACAATAAAAGGGGTTTTAATGTGACACAGCTAAACTCAGTTGTACTGCCAGAAAATGAAAGCTAAATATAAATACCAGATAACCACATTATCCAAAGACTATACACTAAATAGTGCAATGCAATATCCTAAAAGGAAAGAGAGTAACCAACTCCATATACTAGTAAGAAAATCAGAGAAAATAGGAGTATTATGGTTAAAAAGTGATTATTTTATTAATAACATCTCATATTAAAAGTAAATACCACACATTACATATAACAATAGGATGATGACTATGACCACCGGTGCCAGGCACCCCATCATAAAGTGCATGAGGTGTTTATATAAGGTGCAAAGATAGTTAGACCAAGTGGTCTCAAATAAGTACATCTAACAGAATGCTTACCAATAGATGTCTAATGGGGTGAACGGCACAGATGTGGATAGAACAGAGCCCCCAACGTACGTTTTGCTTTTTGATTTGATAGCTTTCTCAAGGGGATAACCACCATAATCTTCTGAAGATCATTATTCACCCCACCAGCGCCCCCATTAGCATCATCCCTAACAGTTGATTTAGTTGGGCACGCCATATAGAGTCTCGGGCCCTATAGTCCATAGTTGACCTGGAAAATACTGTGAAAGACACAGTTAATATCAGTATATAAATACCAGATAATCATACAGCACGAAGTAGTTCATGCCCCAAGTTAAACCTATTAATTTGCTATCTTATCTGTTAACATCCGGTCATTCTTAAAGGGAATCTGTGTCATGATCCCAATGGCAGGGGATCACAAAAGGACAAGCACAAAAAACAAAACAAGCTCTAGGGTGATGGAAACTGAGCTGACCGCGATCCTGAACCTAACACACAACTAGCTGTAGCCGGGGAACGTGCCTACGATGATTCCTAGACGTCTTGCGCCAGCCGAAGGACTAACTTCCCCTATTAGAAGAAACACAGACCTCTCTTGCCTCCAGAGAAACACCCCACAGAAATAGCAGCCCCCCACATGTAATGACGGTGAAATGAGAGGAAAGCACATACATAGTTATGAAAACAGATTCAGCAAAATGAGGCCCGCTAAAGCTAGATAGCAGAGGATACAAAAGTGAACTGCGCGGTCAGCGAAAAACCCTACAAAAAAACCATCCTGAAATTACTTGAACTCATGTGCCAACTCATGGAACATGAGGAGTAATATCAGCCCACTAGAGCAACCAGCAAAAAGGAATCACATATCTGCAAGCTGGACTAAGACAAAAATTAAGCAAAACGTGGAACAGGAAAATCAAAAACTTAGCTTGTCCTGAAGATTACAGAAGCGGGAAGCAGAGGTAACAAGACACACTGATTACATTGATAGCCGGCGAGGAAATGACAAGAAAGCCAGGTTAAATAGGAAACTCCCATATCCTGATAGAACAGGTGGACACCAGAGACCGCAGAAAACACAAGTCACCCAGTACCATCTGTAACCACCAGAGGGAGCCCAAAAACAGAATCCACAACAGTACCCCCCCCTTGAGGAGGGGTCACCGAACCCTCACGAGAACCACCAGGGCGACCAGGATGAGCCCTATGAAATGCACGGACCAAATCAGCAGCATGAACATCAGAGGCAACCACCCAAGAATTATCCTCCTGACCATAACCCTTCCACTTGACCAAATATTGGAGTTTCTGTCTGGAAACACGAGAATCCAAGATCTTCTCCACAACATACTCCAATTCTCCCTCCACCAGCACCGGAGCAGGAGGTTCAAGCGAAGGAACAACAGGTACCTCATACCTCCGCAACAACGACCGATGGAACACATTATGAATAGCAAACGATGCCGGGAGATCCAAACGAAACGACACAGGGTTAAGAATTTCCAAGATCCTATAGGGACCGATGAACCGAGGCTTGAACTTAGGAGAAGAGACCTTCATAGGAACAAAACGAGAAGACAACCACACCAAGTCCCCAACATGAGGTCGAGGACCCACGCGGCGACGGCGATTAGCAAACTGCTGAGCCCTCTCCTGGGACAACTTCAAATTGTCCACCACATGACTCCAAATCTGATGCAACCTATCCACCACCATGTCCACTCCAGGACAATCAGAAGGCTCCACCTGGCCAGAGGAAAAACGAGGATGAAACCCTGAATTACAAAAGAAAGGAGAAACCAAGGTAGCAGAACTAGCCCGATTATTAAGGGCAAATTCGGCAAGCGGCAAAAAGGTAACCCAGTCATCTTGATCAGCAGAAACACCTTAAATAAGTTTCCAAGGTCTGATTAGTTCGTTCCGTCTGGCCATTCGTCTGAGGATTAGTGTTGAGCATTCCGATACCGCAAGTATCGGGTATCGGCCGATATTTGTGGTATCGGAATTCCGATACTGAATTCCGATACTTCCCGCGTATCGGATACCGGAATCGGAAGTTCCCAGAATTCAAATTGAACGCAGCAGCCAATGAGGAATGAATGAAAGTGTGGGCACATCCTGTTTAGCATGGTGGGCATGTAAGTACTGGCAAGGCTGGGATTGGCTGCTGAAATGATGTCACTCTGCACTATAAAAAAGCGCTGCCGCCATTTTGCGCTCACTCTGCTGTGATTTCAGTTAGGGACAGGACGCTGTGTTCTAACTGAGGGCCAGTTGAGCTTGCTAATTGCTTTATTTTCCTTTCCAAAGGCTAATTTAGCAAAACGCTGTGTGTTCTTCACTGTTCACCTTGCTCTTGCCTTGCAGCGCTGTTTTAACAGCGTTCTGCAAGGTCTCTGTGTGTGTGTGTGCAGCTCACTCTGTAGTCTGTGTGCAGCCATATACCCGGTTGTATTCAGCTCAGGGGGGGTTCACACTGCCTCACACAGTTGTTCTTTTTTGCTCTTAGTGCAGCCTGCTGCACATTTTTTCTCAAATTTCCTATTAGTGTTTTTCCACCAGTCTCCAGCTCTATTGTGGAAAAACACTACATAGGATAACCTAGAGGGGGTTTTTTGGGCCTTGCAGCGCCGTTTACGGCTGTCTGCACGGTCTCCGTGTGAGCCCAGCTCGCCCTGTAGTCTGTGTGCAGCCATAGCCGGTTGGATTCAGCTCAGGGTTCGTTACTGGCTCATACCTTGAGAAAAATTTTCCTTTTTTTGAAATAGTGCAGCCTGTTTAAAATTTGAAAAAAAAAAATTCCTATTAGTGTCTTTTCACCAGTCTCCAGCTCAATTGTGGAAAAACACTACATAGGATAACCTAGAGGGTTTTTTTGGGGCCTTGCAGCGCCGTTTACGGCTGTCTGCACGGTCTCTGTGTGAGCGCAGCTCGCCCTGTAGTCTGTGTGCAGCCATAGCCGGTTGGATTCAGCTCAGGGTGCGTTACTGCCTCATACCTTGAAAAACAATTTCCTTTTTTTCAAATAGTGCAGCCAGTTTAAAATTTGAAAAAAAAAATTCCTATTAGTGTCTTTCCACTTGTATCCAGCTAAATAGTGGAAAAACACTATATAGGATAACCTAGAGGAGGGTTTTTTGGCCTTGCAGCGCCGTTTACGGCTGTCTGCACGGTCTCCGTGTGATTTAAACTAGCTCTGTAGCCCGATCTGCACCAAAAAAAAAGTTAAGTTCACCAAACACAACTTAACACTTGTGTAGGCCACATTTGAAAAATAATAAAGTTTAGTCCACAATTTACAACATTAGTGTTTCTTACACCTGTTAGGAGGAGCATTACAGGAATAAGCACACTACGGCCTTAGTACTTTTCTGCTTATCTTTATCTGTCAACCAAGATGAAGAGGGCAGGGAGTAAGGCACGTGGGCGTGGAGCAGGGAGAGGAGCAGGGAGAGGACGTGGTGATTCTGTGCCTGCTGCGGGCGCCGGTGACTCGTCGTCACTCAGTTTCAGCAGGGAACAGTCCTTCATGCGCAGCTTTGTCGGAGAGCGCCGTGCACCGCTGCTGCGTGAAGACCAAATTGAAGCCGTTGTCGGGTGGATGGCAGCTAACGCCTCGGCATCGACTTCAGTTAGTGCCACATCCTCTCAGGCACAGAGCACTGGAGAGCAGCCATCTGTCTCTTCACCACCTGCCAAATTGGCCAGGCAGTCAGAGAGCCCAGGACAGGAGCCGTCTCTACTTCTGTTCTCTGAATCTCTTGGCTTGGAAACAGGGGGCCAGCCAAGCAGCATTGGAGAAATGGAAGAAGAGGCAGTGTGCAGTGATGCCCAACACCTTTTTCTCTCTGACTCTGAAGAGGCAGGTGGGCCAGTGCCTCCGGTGACCACAGCGCAGTACGCATCTGATGATGAAACTCAGGTGCCGCTTTCTCGTGCGTACTGTGCTGCTGAGACTACCCAGGAGGAGCAGTTGGTGGCAGAGGGTAGTGGAGATGATGAGGTCCTTGACCCATCGTGGCGTGAGGAACAGGAAGGTGGTGGGAGCAGCTCAGAGGAAGAGCTTCCTCTTACGGGCCAAAGAGGGAGAGGGAGGGGGAAGACTGCGGAGCCTGTAGCCTCCACTTTGGCACCCGTTAGGAGCCTGTCTCTTTCCAAAGCCAAAAAGGGCGCTCCCAAGACTTGCAGTGCCTGGTCCTTTTTTGACACAGTTGCAGATGACATTTGTTTTGTCAAATGCAAGCTGTGTCATCATAAAGTAAAAAGAGGGAAAAATGTCAGCAACCTCAATACCACAAATATGTGGAAACATGTGCGGACCAGGCACGCGGTGGAGTTACAGAAACACACTGAAGATGTAGGCCAACCAACAGCGGCAGCTACCACCTCTTCAGCTCGTGTTGCCTCTTCCTCCAGCTCACGCACAGCTGGTTTGGCTTCCTCCCAGAGACCTTGTGTAATTCCACCCACAGCACCACCTTCCCAGTCATCCTCACACTCCCAGTCTACTCTACAGCCATCGGTAGTACAGGCATGGCAGAAAAGGCGGGCATTCTCGGCCAACCACCCCCGAGCACAGGCTCTGAATGCAGGCATTGCCAAACTGTTGTCCCTGGAAATGCTCTCGTTCAGGCTGGTGGAGACTGACAGCTTCCGTGACTTGATGGCATTGGCAGTCCCACAGTACAAGGTGCCCAGCCGCTTTTACTTCAGCAGGCAGGCTGTCCCTGCCCTGCACAGGCATGTTGAGGCAAACATAAAACATGCGCTACTGAACGCCGTCAGTAGCAAGGTCCACCTCACCACCGATGCGTGGACCAGTCAGCATGGACAGGGGCGATATGTTTCCCTCACTGCCCATTGGGTTAATGTTGTTGAGCCAGGTACAGATCGTGCGAGTGGCGCAGGACGTGTCCTGCCCACTCCAAGGATTGCAGGAATCCAGTCTGTACGCATCGACTCCTCCTCTTACACCAGTTCCTCTGATTCCTCTCTGCAGGATCCGTCACAGTCCACCCCCACATGGACCCGTGAACGTTTACCTATGACCGACATGAGCACAGCCGTGGCAAAACGTCAGCAGGCCGTCTTGAAACTAGTTTCATTGGGGCATCGAAGCCACACAGCGCAGGAGCTCTGGAATGCCATAAAGCAGGAGAGCGATGTGTGGTTACTGCCAGCGAATCTCCAGCCAGGCATGGTAGTGTGTGACAATGGCCGAAATCTGGTGGCAGCTTTGGCCCTTGGCAACCTCACTCACATCCCATGTCTGGCACATGTGCTCAATTTGGTTGTGCAGAGTTTTCTGAGGGACTATCCGGATCTTGATGCCCTGCTGCACAAGGTCCGCCTAGAGTGTGCTCACTTGCGGCGTTCCAGCTTGGCCAGATCCCGCATTGCTGCTCTGCAGCGCCGATTCCGCCTTCCGGAACACCGCATCATATGTGACCTACCTACCCGGTGGAATTCCACGTTACATATGTTGGAGCGGTTGTGTGAGCAGCAGCAAGCAGTTATGGAGTACCAGCTGCATCAGGCGCAAAGAAGTCGCAGTCAGCGCCGATCAGACTTCACAACCACAGAGTGGGCCACTATGAAGGACGTCTGCCAGGTTTTGCGTCCTTTTGATTATTCCACGCGGATGGCAAGTGCAGATGATGCACTAGTCAGCATGACTGTCCCCCTTATCTGCCTGCTTCAGCAAACTTTGCAAGGGTTAAGGGATGATGTGGTGGAAGAGGTGGAGGATGAGGAGTCACCTTTTCCATCAGCTTCTGGAGAGTCAGCGCCACGTGGTTCCTCACAAAGGGGTACGCAGGGGCCAATTTGTGAGGAGGATGAGGAGGAGTCAATGGAGGAGGAAGAGCTCCGTCCAGAGGAGGGAGCGACACAATTGTCCAGTGGTCAGTGTGTACAGCGAGGGTGGGGTGATGACGAGCGGGCAGAGATCATGTCTCAAGCAGGGGACAGCGTTTCTGGGCCAGTTGGCACTCTGCAGCACATGGTGGATTTCATGCTGCAGTGCCTGAGAAACGACCGCCGCATCGACCACATTCTCAACATGCCTGATTATTGGGTGTTCACCCTCCTCGATCCTCGCTACCGGGACAACGTCCAAAACCTCATCCCTGCGTTGACCCGGGAGCGTAAATTGCGGAAGTTCCACGACACACTGGTGAATTCCATCATCTTCTCCTGTCCAACTGAGAGGAGTGCTGCTAGTGCTTTACAAAGCAGCTCAGTGCGTCGAGGCAGTGGGGGAGGCTCTGCCCAAAGAGGGAGCAGAAGCAGTGCCTCTGCCCAAGGCAAGCCCAGTATGGCACAACTCTGGCACACTTTTGTGTGCCCGCCCCAAATGTCTACACCATCACCGGCGGCTCCAGTCAGCAGGAGGCAACGGTTCCGTCAGATGGTGACAGACTACATGGCTTGCCCTCTTACTGTACTCCCAGACGGCTCTTCCCCGTTCAAGTTTTGGGTCTCTAAGCTGGATACATGGCCAGAGCTAAGCCAGTATGCATTGGAGGTGCTGGCTTGCCCTGCGGCTAGTGTCTTATCGGAACGTGTCTTTAGTGCCGCAGGTGGTGTACTAACAGACCGTCGCATGCGACTATCCTCCGATAACGTTGACCGGCTTACTTTCCTGAAAATGAACCAGGCCTGGATCTCGCAGGAATTTGCCACTCCTCTGCCTGATTAAGTAATTGGGTGTCATCCAGGTCTCCTGCTGTGTTCATCTTTCTACCACCTGAACTGCTATTCCTGGGCTCCAACACCGCCAGTTGCGGCTCAGAAGTGCAGGCTGCACAGTAAAAACATACGACCCAGTGTTATTGGGTTTCAGTAACGTCAGCTGATCCCCAGCTGTGTAGCCGGCAATGTGTCCTGCGACCGCCACGCTGGCACAACAACCTAAATGTAAGGGAACCTGTCCCCCCCCCCCGTCGTTTGTTACTGAAAGAGCCATCTTGTGCAGCAGTAATGCTGCACAAGGAAAAGGTAGCTTTTTTTTTTTAGCTCTTTGCACACGCAGAACTTAACACTTATAAAATGTGTTCACTGATACCGTTATACCGTCCCGTAGCTGGGACTTTCCTTCGTAATGTGACGCAGCACAGCCGTCATTCCTACCCCCTTGGTGCCATGCGCTGCCTCCTCAGCGTTGTTTTAAGCTGTCACGGAGCCTGCGCTGTTCTGTTATCCCTTGGGCATGCCCTATTTGCGCTGCCTGTCTTCTGACATAATTTGGTGTCAGGCTGGCTGCGCCTGTGCGGCCGCGGTGCCCGAGATCCCGCCTCGCAGTGTCTTCTGATTGAGTCACACTGCGGGCCTGGGATCCATGGGCATGCGCAGTGCATATCTTCCCCTCGGGCTCTCGCTCATTTCCCTCCGCCTTCTTTAGACTGTGCGCCGTCAGCTGATCCCTAGCATGCCACGGCCGTGACACCGCACAGTCTGAAGAAGAGGGAAGGAGGGGAGTGAGAGTCGAGGTTATGCACTGTGCATGCCCATGGTTCCAAGGCCCGCAGTGGGATTACGTTAGATGAGACTGCGAGGTGGGATCTGGAGCAGCGTGGACGCACAGGCACTGACAGCCTGACACCAAATTGTGTCAGAAGACAGGCAGCGCTAATTGGGCATGGCCAAGGGCTAACAGAACAGCGCAGGCTCCGTGACAGCTTAAAACAACGCTGAGGAGGCAGCGCACGGCATCAAGGGGATAGGAATGACAGCTGTGCTGTGTCCCATTACGAAGGAAATTCGCACCTCCGGAACGGTTTAACGGTATAAAGGGACACATTTTTAGTGTTTACTTCGGTGTTTGCAAGGAGCATAATTAAAAGAGCAACCTTTTCCTTTTGCATCCTTAGTGCTGCACAACATGGCTCTTTCAGCTACAAACGTCTTGGGGGGGGGTTAAAGGTTCCCTTTCAACTTGCTCCAATCAGGCTTCGGCCTACACTCTGTTCCTCTGCTCCTCCTGCTGTCCCTGGGCTCTAACACCGCCAGTTGGTGCCTGGAAGTGCTGTGTGCACAGTCAACAGTCGCTCCTCTGTTATTGGGGTTCAGTAACGTCAGCTGATCCCCAGCTGTGTGTGCGGCAATACCTCCAATCTGCTCCTCCTGCTGTCCCTGGGCTCTAACACCGCCAGTTGGTGCCTGGAAGTGCTGTGTGCACAGTCAACAGTCGCTCCTCTGTTATTGGGGTTCAGTAACGTCAGCTGATCCCCAGCTGTGTTTCCGGCAATACCTCCAATCTGCTCCTCCTGCTGTCCCTGGGCTCTAACACCGCCAGTTGGTGCCTGGAAGTGCTGTGTGCACAGTCAACAGTCGCTCCTCTGTTATTGGGGTTCAGTAACGTCAGCTGATCCCCAGCTGTGTGTCCGGCAATGTGTCATGCGACCGCCACGCTGGCACAACTAAAATGTAAGGGGACCTGTCCCCCCCCCCCCTAGGTGTTTGTTACTGAAAGAGCCACCATGTGCAGCACTAATACTGCACAAGGGAAAGGTCGCTCTTGAAATTATGCTCCTTGCAAACGCTGAACTACACACTCATGTAATGTGTCCCCTCACACCGTCCAACCGTCCCGGAGGTGGGACTTTCCTTTGTAATGTGACACAGCACAGCCGTCATTGCTACCCCCTTGGCACCGTGCGCTGCCTCCTTAGCGTTGTTTGATTCCGTCATGGACCCTGCGCTGTTATGTTATCCCTTGGCCATGCACAGTTTGCGCTGCCCGTCCTCTGACATCATTTGTTGTCGTCCTGGCTGCGCCTGTGCGTCCACGCTGCCCGAAATCACACCTCGCAGTGTCGTCTAATGTGATCCCACAGTGGGCCTGGTATCCATGGCCATGCGCAGTGCATATACTAGCCTCTCACTCCCCTTCTTCACGCTTCTTCAGACTAGGCGGCGTCAGCTGATCCCTAATAGCATGCCACGGCCGTGACGCCGCACAGTCTGAAGAAGCAGGAAGGAGGTGAGTGAGAGGCGATGATATGCACTGCGCATGCCCATGGATCCCTGGCCCGCAGTGGGACTACATTAGATGACACTGCAAGGTTGGATCTCGGGCAGCTTGGACGCACAGGCACTGCCAGCCTGACACCTACATGATGTCAGAAGACGGGCACCGCTAACTGTGCATGGCCAAGGGATAACATTACAGCGCGGGCTCCGTGACAGAACCAAACAACGTTGAGGAGGTGGCGCCCGGCACCAAGGGGGTTGGAATGACGGCTGTGCTGTGTCACATTACAACGGAAAGTCCCACTTCCGGGATGGTTTGACGGTGTGAGGGGACACATTATATGAGTGTGTACTTCAGCGTTTGCAAGGAGCATAATTTTCGGAGCCACCATTTTCCATGTGCAGTATTACTGCTGTACAAGATGGCTCTTTCAGCAACAAATGCCTGGGGGGGGGGGGTTAAAGGTTCCCTTTCAACTTGCTCCACTGCAGGCTTCGGCCTACACTCTGCTCCTCTTTGATTCCCTGGGTTTCAACACTGTCAGTTGCCACCTGGAAGTGTTGTCTACACAGAAAAAACACTAGGTGATGTGTCAGTGGGGTTCAGCACCGCCAGCTGTTCCCCTGCTGTGTAGTCGGCAACGTGTCCAGCACAAGCCACGCTGGCACAACAGAACAAAAGCTGCCACCAGTGCAGGCTTCGGCCTACACTCTGCTCCTCTCCTCCTCCTGCTGACCCTGGGCTCAAACACCGCTAGTTTTTGCCCGGAAGTGCTAGCTGCACAGAGAAAAACACCAGCCAATGTGTTAGTGGGGTTCAGCAACGCCAGCTGTTCCCCTGCTGTGTAGCCGGCAACGTGACCTGCAAACGCCATGCAGGCACAGGAACTGAAATTAAAGGGAACCTGGCCCCACCCCCCCAGGTGTTTCTATGTATAACAGCCACCTAGTACAGCAGTACTGCTGCATTTGTACAAGGTGGCTGACTTTTTCTCCTTGCCCACGTGGAACTCAACACGTACAAAATGTGTCTCATTGAGACCATTCCACTGTCCCTGAGGTGTGACTTTCCTTTGTAATGATACGCAGCACCCCCCTTGGTAGCGTTTCCCGTCTTTTGTCATCATGGTTAGCTGGCTGCGCCTGTGCATCCGCCCTGCTAGAAACAACGTCCCTCGTTGTCATATTTATTTTGTCAGCGAGGGTGTGGTTTATGGGCACGAGCAGTGCATATGTTCGCCTTTCTTAACTCATCTCCTTCCGCCTTCTTCAGACTGTGCGGCCTCCTGGCCGTGGTAGGCGATAAGGGATCAGCTGAGGCCGCCCAGTCTGGAGCAGGTGTAAGGACATGTGTAAGCGGCAAACCTATTTACTGCACAAGGCCACGAATCCCAGCCACGCAGTGTGATTTTTTGAAAACACACTGTGGGTCTGGGATTCATGTCCATCGCTAACCGCAACGGCCGACATGAAATGAGGTCAGAAGACAGGAAGCGCTCACAGCGCATGGCCAAGGGATCACAATAGCGCAGACTCCTGTACAGCAAATAACAACGCTCAGGAATCTGCGCCCAGTACCTAGGTGCAAATTTTGACACCTGTGCTGCGTCTCGTTAAAAAGACAAGTCACGCCTCCACAACTGTTTGACAGTATAATGGGCTAAATGGTGTACGTGTTTTAGTCAGCGTGTGCAAGGAGCAAAACAAATAGAGCAACCTTTTACTTGTGCAGCATTAATGCTGCACAAGGTGTGGCTCTTGTACCTTGCAACACCTGAGGGGGGGGTTAAAGGTAACCTTTGAAATTGGTTCAACTAGGCTTCGGCCTACACTCTGCTCCTCTACTCCTCCTGCTGACCCTGGGCTCAAACACCGCTAGTTTTTGCCCGGAACTGCTAGCTGCACAGAGAAAAACACCAGCCAATGTGTTAGTGGGGTTCAGCAACGCCAGCTGTTCCCCTGCTGTGTAGTCGGCAACGTGTCCAGCACAAGCCACGCTGGCACAACAGAACAAAAGCTGCCACCAGTGCAGGCTTCGGCCTACACTTTGCTCCTCTCCTCCTCCTGCTGACCCTGGGCTCAAACAACGCCAGTTTCTGCCCGGACATGCTAGCTGCACAGAGAAAAACACCAGCCAATGTGTTAGTGGGGTTCAGCACCGCCAGCTGTTCCTCTGCTGTGTAGTCGGCATCGTGTCCAGCACAAGCCACGCTGGCACAACTGACCAAAAGCTGCCACCAGTGCAAGCTTCGGCCTACACTTTGCTCCTCTCCTCCTCCTGCTGACCCTGGGCTCAAACAACGCCAGTTTCTGCCCGGACATGCTAGCTGCACAGAGAAAAACACCAGCCAATGTGTTAGTGGGGTTCAGCACCGCCAGCTGTTCCCCTGCTGTGTAGCTGGCAACGTGTCCTGCAAACGCCACGCAGGAACATGAACTGAAATTGAAGGGAGCCTGCCCCCCACCCCCCCAGGTGTTTCTATGTATAACAGCCACCTTGTACAGCAGTACTGCTGCATTTGTACAAGGTGGCTGACTTTTTCTCCTTGCACACGTGGAACTCAACAAGTACAAAATGTGTCTCATTACAGACCATTACAATGTCCCTGAGGTGTGACTTTCCTTTTTAATGACACGCAGCACCCCCATTGTTAGCGCTGCCCGTCTCCTGACATCATTGGTTGGCTGGCTGTGCCTGTGCGTCCCCCCTGCCCGACACAACGCCCCCCGTTGTCTCATATATTTTGACTGCGAGGGTGTGATTGATGGGCACGAGCAGTGCATATGTTCCCCTGTCTTCACTCCCCTCCTTCCGCCTTCTTCTGACTGTGCGGCCTCATGGCTGCGGCATGCGATAAGGGATCAGCTGAGGCCGCCCAGTCTGAAGCAGGTGTAAGGACATGTGTGAGCGGCGAACATATTTACTGCACAAGGCCACGAATCCCAGCACCGCAGTGTGACTTTAGGAAAAGCCACTGTGGGTCTGGGATTTATGGCCATCGTTAACCGCACCGGCCAACATGAAATGAGGTCATGAGACGGCCTGCACTAACAGGGTATTGCCAAGGGATAACACAAGAGCGCAGTTTCCTGTACTGCAAATAACAACGGTAAGGAATCTGCGCACAGCACCTAGGTGTAAATTTGTACACCTGTGCTGCGTCTCCTTAAAAAGACTAGTAGTCACGCCTCCACTACTGTTTGACAGTATAATGGGCTAAATAGTGTACGTGTTTAATTCAGCGTGTGCAAGGAGCAAAATTAAATAGAGCAACCTTTGACTTGTGCATCATTAATGCTGTTCAAGGTGTGGCTCTTGTACCTTGCAACACCTGAGGGGGGGGGTTAAAGGTAACCTTTGAAATTGGTTCAACTAGGCTTCGGCCTACACTCTGCTCCTCTACTCCTCCTGCTGACCCTGGGCTCAAACACCGCTAGTTTTTGCCCGGAACTGCTAGCTGCACAGAGAAAAACACCAGCCAATGTGTTAGTGGGGTTCAGCAACGCCAGCTGTTCCCCTGCTGTGTAGTCGGCAACGTGTCCAGCACAAGCCACGCTGGCACAACAGAACAAAAGCTGCCACCAGTGCAGGCTTCGGCCTACACTTTGCTCCTCTCCTCCTCCTGCTGACCCTGGGCTCAAACAACGCCAGTTTCTGCCCGGACATGCTAGCTGCACAGAGAAAAACACCAGCCAATGTGTTAGTGGGGTTCAGCACCGCCAGCTGTTCCTCTGCTGTGTAGTCGGCATCGTGTCCAGCACAAGCCACGCTGGCACAACTGACCAAAAGCTGCCACCAGTGCAGGCTTCGGCCTACACTTTGCTCCTCTCCTCCTCCTGCTGACCCTGGGCTCAAACAACGCCAGTTTCTGCCCGGACATGCTAGCTGCACAGAGAAAAACACCAGCCAATGTGTTAGTGGGGTTCAGCACCGCCAGCTGTTCCCCTGCTGTGTAGCTGGCAACGTGTCCTGCAAACGCCACGCAGGAACATGAACTGAAATTGAAGGGAGCCTGCCCCCCACCCCCCCAGGTGTTTCTATGTATAACAGCCACCTTGTACAGCAGTACTGCTGCATTTGTACAAGGTGGCTGACTTTTTCTCCTTGCACACGTGGAACTCAACAAGTACAAAATGTGTCTCATTACAGACCATTACAATGTCCCTGAGGTGTGACTTTCCTTTTTAATGACACGCAGCACCCCCATTGTTAGCGCTGCCCGTCTCCTGACATCATTGGTTGGCTGGCTGTGCCTGTGCGTCCCCCCTGCCCGACACAACGCCCCCCGTTGTCTCATATATTTTGACTGCGAGGGTGTGATTGATGGGCACGAGCAGTGCATATGTTCCCCTGTCTTCACTCCCCTCCTTCCGCCTTCTTCTGACTGTGCGGCCTCATGGCCGCGGCATGCGATAAGGGATCAGCTGAGGCCGCCCAGTCTGAAGCAGGTGTAAGGACATGTGTGAGCGGCGAACATATTTACTGCACAAGGTCACGAATCCCAGCACCGCAGTGTGACTTTAGGAAAAGCCACTGTGGGTCTGGGATTTATGGCCATCGTTAACCGCACCGGCCAACATGAAATGAGGTCATGAGACGGCCTGCACTAACAGGGTATTGCCAAGGGATAACACAAGAGCGCAGTTTCCTGTACTGCAAATAACAACGGTAAGGAATCTGCGCACAGCACCTAGGTGTAAATTTGTACACCTGTGCTGCGTCTCCTTAAAAAGACTAGTAGTCACGCCTCCACTACTGTTTGACAGTATAATGGGCTAAATAGTGTACGTGTTTAATTCAGCGTGTGCAAGGAGCAAAATTAAATAGAGCAACCTTTGACTTGTGCATCATTAATGCTGTTCAAGGTGTGGCTCTTGTACCTTGCAACACCTGAGGGGGGGGGTTAAAGGTAACCTTTGAAATTGGTTCAACTAGGCTTCGGCCTACACTCTGCTCCTCTACTCCTCCTGCTGACCCTGGGCTCAAACACCGCTAGTTTTTGCCCGGAACTGCTAGCTGCACAGAGAAAAACACCAGCCAATGTGTTAGTGGGGTTCAGCAACGCCAGCTGTTCCCCTGCTGTGTAGTCGGCAACGTGTCCAGCACAAGCCACGCTGGCACAACAGAACAAAAGCTGCCACCAGTGCAGGCTTCGGCCTACACTTTGCTCCTCTCCTCCTCCTGCTGACCCTGGGCTCAAACAACGCCAGTTTCTGCCCGGACATGCTAGCTGCACAGAGAAAAACACCAGCCAATGTGTTAGTGGGGTTCAGCACCGCCAGCTGTTCCTCTGCTGTGTAGTCGGCATCGTGTCCAGCACAAGCCACGCTGGCACAACTGACCAAAAGCTGCCACCAGTGCAGGCTTCGGCCTACACTTTGCTCCTCTCCTCCTCCTGCTGACCCTGGGCTCAAACAACGCCAGTTTCTGCCCGGACATGCTAGCTGCACAGAGAAAAACACCAGCCAATGTGTTAGTGGGGTTCAGCACCGCCAGCTGTTCCCCTGCTGTGTAGCTGGCAACGTGTCCTGCAAACGCCACGCAGGCACATGAACTGAAATTGAAGGGAGCCTGCCCCCCACCCCCCCAAGTGTTTCTATGTATAACAGCCACCTTGTACAGCAGTACTGCTGCATTTGTACAAGGTGGCTGACTTTTTCTCCTTGCACACGTGGAACTCAACAAGTACAAAATGTGTCTCATTACAGACCATTACAATGTCCCTGAGGTGTGACTTTCCTTTTTAATGACACGCAGCACCCCCATTGTTAGCGCTGCCCGTCTCCTGACATCATTGGTTGGCTGGCTGTGCCTGTGCGTCCCCCCTGCCCGACACAACGCCCCCCGTTGTCTCATATATTTTGACTGCGAGGGTGTGATTGATGGGCACGAGCAGTGCATATGTTCCCCTGTCTTCACTCCCCTCCTTCCGCCTTCTTCTGACTGTGCGGCCTCATGGCCGCGGCATGCGATAAGGGATCAGCTGAGGCCGCCCAGTCTGAAGCAGGTGTAAGGACATGTGTGAGCGGCGAACATATTTACTGCACAAGGCCACGAATCCCAGCACCGCAGTGTGACTTTAGGAAAAGCCACTGTGGGTCTGGGATTTATGGCCATCGTTAACCGCACCGGCCAACATGAAATGAGGTCATGAGACGGCCTGCACTAACAGGGTATTGCCAAGGGATAACACAAGAGCGCAGTTTCCTGTACTGCAAATAACAACGGTAAGGAATCTGCGCACAGCACCTAGGTGTAAATTTGTACACCTGTGCTGCGTCTCCTTAAAAAGACTAGTAGTCACGCCTCCACTACTGTTTGACAGTATAATGGGCTAAATAGTGTACGTGTTTAATTCAGCGTGTGCAAGGAGCAAAATTAAATAGAGCAACCTTTGACTTGTGCATCATTAATGCTGTTCAAGGTGTGGCTCTTGTACCTTGCAACACCTGAGGGGGGGGGTTAAAGGTAACCTTTGAAATTGGTTCAACTAGGCTTCGGCCTACACTCTGCTCCTCTACTCCTCCTGCTGACCCTGGGCTCAAACACCGCTAGTTTTTGCCCGGAACTGCTAGCTGCACAGAGAAAAACACCAGCCAATGTGTTAGTGGGGTTCAGCAACGCCAGCTGTTCCCCTGCTGTGTAGTCGGCAACGTGTCCAGCACAAGCCACGCTGGCACAACAGAACAAAAGCTGCCACCAGTGCAGGCTTCGGCCTACACTTTGCTCCTCTCCTCCTCCTGCTGACCCTGGGCTCAAACAACGCCAGTTTCTGCCCGGACATGCTAGCTGCACAGAGAAAAACACCAGCCAATGTGTTAGTGGGGTTCAGCACCGCCAGCTGTTCCTCTGCTGTGTAGTCGGCATCGTGTCCAGCACAAGCCACGCTGGCACAACTGACCAAAAGCTGCCACCATTGCAGGCTTTAACCTACACTTTGCTCCTCTCCTCCTCCTGCTGACCCTGGGCTCAAACAACGCCAGTTTCTGCCCGGACATGCTAGCTGCACAGAGAAAAACACCAGCCAATGTGTTAGTGGGGTTCAGCACCGCGAGCTGTTCCCCTGCTGTGTAGCTGGCAACGTGTCCTGCAAACGCCACGCAGGCACATGAACTGAAATTGAAGGGAGCCTGCCCCCCACCCCCCCAGGTGTTTCTATGTATAACAGCCACCTTGTACAGCAGTACTGCTGCATTTGTACAAGGTGGCTGACTTTTTCTCCTTGCACACGTGGAACTCAACAAGTACAAAATGTGTCTCATTACAGACCATTACAATGTCCCTGAGGTGTGACTTTCCTTTTTAATGACACGCAGCACCCCCATTGTTAGCGCTGCCCGTCTCCTGACATCATTGGTTGGCTGGCTGTGCCTGTGCGTCCCCCCTGCCCGACACAACGCCCCCCGTTGTCTCATATATTTTGACTGCGAGGGTGTGATTGATGGGCACGAGCAGTGCATATGTTCCCCTGTCTTCACTCCCCTCCTTCCGCCTTCTTCTGACTGTGCGGCCTCATGGCCGCGGCTTGCGATAAGGGATCAGCTGAGGCCGCCCAGTCTGAAGCAGGTGTAAGGACATGTGTGAGCGGCGAACATATTTACTGCACAAGGCCACGAATCCCAGCACCGCAGTGTGACTTTAGGAAAAGCCACTGTGGGTCTGGGATTTATGGCCATCGTTAACCGCACCGGCCAACATGAAATGAGGTCATGAGACGGCCTGCACTAACAGGGTATTGCCAAGGGATAACACAAGAGCGCAGTTTCCTGTACTGCAAATAACAACGGTAAGGAATCTGCGCACAGCACCTAGGTGTAAATTTGTACACCTGTGCTGCGTCTCCTTAAAAAGACTAGTAGTCACGCCTCCACTACTGTTTGACAGTATAATGGGCTAAATAGTGTACGTGTTTAATTCAGCGTGTGCAAGGAGCAAAATTAAATAGAGCAACCTTTGACTTGTGCATCATTAATGCTGTTCAAGGTGTGGCTCTTGTACCTTGCAACACCTGAGGGGGGGGGGTTAAAGGTAACCTTTGAAATTGGTTCAACTAGGCTTCGGCCTACACTCTGCTCCTCTACTCCTCCTGCTGACCCTGGGCTCAAACACCGCTAGTATTTGCCCGGAAATGCTAGCTGCACAGAGAAAAACACCAGCCAATGTGTTAGTGGGGTTCAGCACCGCCAGCTGTTCCCCCGCTGTGTAGCCGGCATCGTGTCCAGCACAAGCCACGCTGGCACAACCGACCAAAAGCTGCCACCAGTGCAGGCTTCGGCCTACACTTTGCTCCTCTCCTCCTCCTCCTGCTGACCCTGGGCTCTAACACCGCTAGTTTTTGCCCGGACATGCAATCTGCACAGAGAAAAACACCAGTCAATGTGTCAGTGGGGTTCAGCAACGCCAGCTGTTCCCCTGCTGTGTAGCTTGCAACGTGACCTGCAAACGCCACGCAGGCACATGAACTGAAATTGAAGGGAGCCTGCCCCCCACCCACAGGTGTTTCTATGTATAACAGCCACCTTGTACAGCAGTACTGCTGCATTTGTACAAGGTGGCTGACTTTTTCTCCTTGCCCACGTGGAACTCAACACGTACAAAATGTGTCTCATTAGAGACCATTACAATGTCCCTGAGGTGTGACTTTCCTTTGTAATGACACGCAGCACCACCCTTGTTAGCGCTGCCCGTCTTTTGACATCATTGGTTAGCTGGCTGCGCCTGTGCATCTCCCCTGCTCGAAACAACGCCCCTCGGTGTCTTATTTTTTTGGACAGCGAGGGTGTGATTGATGGGCATGTGCAGTGCATATGTTTGCCTGTGTTCACTCATCTCCTTCCGCCTTCTTCAGACTGGGTGTCCTCATGGCCGCGGCAGGCGATAAGGGATCAGATGAGGCCGCCCAGTCTGAAGCAGGTGTAAGGACATGTGTGAGCGGCAAACATATTTACTGCACCAGGGCACGAATCCCAGCACCGCAGTGTGATTTTTTAAAAACACACTGTGGGTCTGGGATTCATGTCCATCACTAACCGCAACGGCCAACATGAAATGAGGTCATAAGACAGGAAGCGCTCACAGCGCATGGCCAAAGGATCACAAGAGCGCAGACTCCTGTACAGCAACTAACAACGCTCAGGAAGCTGCGCCCATGCAAAAAGGTGTTGTTTTCGACACCTGTGCTGCTTTTCTTTAAAAAGACAAGTCACGCCTCCACTACTGTTAAACAGTATAATGGGCTAAATAGTCTACGTGTTGCATTCAGCTTGTGCAAGTAGACAAATTAATAGAGCAACCTTTTACTTGTGCAGCATTAATGCTGCAGAAGGAGTGGCTCTTGTACTTTGTAACACCTGAGGGGGGGTTAAAGGTAACCTTTGAAATTGGTTCAACTAGGCTTCGGCCTACACTCTGCTCCTCTCCTCCTGCTGCTGACCCTGGGCTCTAACAACGCTAGTTTTTGCCCGGAAATGCTAGCTGCACAGAGAAAAACACCAGCCAATGTGTTAGTGGGGTTCAGCAACGCCAGCTGTTCCCCCGCTGTGTAGCCGGCATCGTGTCCAGCACAAGCCACGCTGGCACAACCGACCAAAAGCTGCCACCAGTGCAGGCTTCGGCCTACACTTTGCTCCTCTCCTCCTCCTCCTGCTGACCCTGGGCTCAAACACCGCTAGTTTTTGCCCGGAAATGCTAGCTGCACAGAGAAAAACACCAGCCAATGTGTTAGTGGGGTTCAGCACCGCCAGCTGTTCCCCCGCTGTGTAGCCGGCATCGTGTCCAGCACAAGCCACGCTGGCACAACCGACCAAAAGCTGCCACCAGTGCAGGCTTCGGCCTACACTTTGCTCCTCTCTTCCTCCTCCTGCTGACCCTGGGCTCAAACACCGCTAGTTTTTGCCCGGAAATGCTAGCTGCACAGAGAAAAACACCAGCCAATGTGTTAGTGGGGTTCAGCACCGCCAGCTGTTCCCCTGCTGTGCAGCTTGCAACGTGACCTGCAAACGCCACGCAGGCACATGAACTGAAATTGAAGGGAGCCTGGCCCCCACCCCCAGGTGTTTCTATGTATAACAGCCACCTTGTACAGCAGTACTGCTGCATTTGTACAAGGTGGCTGATGTTTTCTCCTTGCCCTCGTGGAACTCAACACGTACAAAATGTGTCTCTTTGAGACCATTCCACTGTCCCTGAGGTGTGACTTTCCTTTCTAATGATACGCAGCACCCCCCTTGGTAGCGCTTCCCGTCTTCTGACATCATTGGTTGGCTACTTGCGCCTGTTCGTCCGCCCTGCCTGAATAAAATGCTCCTCGTTGTCTTAATTATTTTGACTGCGAGGGTGTGATTGATGGGCACGAGCAGTGCATATCTTCGCCTGTCTTAACTCATCTCCTTCCGCCTTCTTCAGACTGTGCAGCCTCATGGCCGCGGCATGCGAGAAGGGATCAGCAGAGGCCGCCCAGTCTGAAGCAGGTGTAAGGACGTGTGTGAGCGGCCAAAATATTTACTGCTCAAGGCCACGAATCCCAGCACCGCAGTGTGGCTTTATGAAAAGACACTGTGGGTCTGGGATTTATGGCCATCGTTAACCGCACCGGCCAACATGAAATGATGTCATAAGATGGGCAGCGCTAACAGGGCATTGCCAAGGGATAACACAAGAGCGCAGACTCCTGTACAGCAAATAACAACGCTCAGGAAGCTGCGCCAAGCACCAAGGCGTTATTTTGGACACCTGTGCTGCGTCTCATCAAAAAACCAAGTCACGCATCCACTACAGTTTGACTGTAGAATGGGGTAAATTGTGTATGTCTTTCATTCAGCGTATGCAAGTAGACAAATTAATAGAGCATTACAAAGGAGAACCAAGAGTCAAATAAACTGCCAAAAAATTATATAACCAATAAAAATACTATTTATTGAAAAATGTACTTAAAATTCGTACCACATATGCAATTACAGGTGATAAATCCGTGAGTACATAAACACAACAGATCCTGGATCGGATCACCATCAGGTATACAGCGTACAACCAATGTGCTCCACTAGTAAATATAACTCAGCTGACAAGCCGCGGCATAAAGACTGTCCATTATAGTTCATGTATAAATTGACAATAGTATATGGCAACAGTCAGAACGGCACGCCGGTCAGACATAGATTCATAACAATGCACATTAAAGTAAGTTACAAGGATTTATTTACCCATAGTTGGTGTGGTGAATCTCTTCCTGGTCCGTTGTGAGCTACCCCAACGCGCGTTTCGCGTCTGGTGATGACCGCTTCCTCAGGGGGCGTGGCCAAATTCGGATCTCTATCCGTCTTATGTACAAGACGTCGCCAATCAGGCGACGATAGTGCCGGTTCTAGTGCGCATGCGTGAAACGCATACCTGCGTTCCAGCTTCCATGCTCAGTCGGCTCCCCACCGCCACGTGAGCGGGCTGGCGCCACGCCCGCACCACGTGACAAGCAGTCGCCTCCGAACACAGGGCTGGAAACCAGGTATGCCAAAAGTGACTCGTGCTGAAAAAGTGCAATCATTCCACAGTGGCCGACCAGAAGGTCGGTTACCTTTCTGTAGTGGATCAGCTACTCTGCTAGAGACACAGTCCACTTAACCCCATGGGCTGAAGTCCCCCCCAGGCAGAGAAATAGTACGGTTCACGTGCCATAAGGCACAATGAACAAAATTGTGCAAAAACCGCCTAAATAACACGTAAAGTGAATGTGATATTAAAAGGTGAGCCATTACATAATGTGGACTTACATCAACTATTTTAAAATCATCAATTCAATTATCCTTTCCGAAATATAGGGGCACAACATGAATAGCAGCAGGACAGATGTCAATATATCATTTACTTATCATCTAAACACATCAACAAATCAGTTTATATATCCAAACATGCCAACAGAATCAAAATACGTATTCCGTAAAATATATGTCCACTCATGACACTTTATAGTCCTCAGTATGTTATATTTGGCGTCTTCTTATAATTTCTTCAGGCATGGATAGCTTCTTGTGCCCCATTCATGCAGATGTTCCCAATCAAGGAAGGCAATCGAAGAGAATCAGACTCACAATGTTCTAAAATTAGAATAATAGAGAAACAAATTAAAATCGATGGACAATGGCAAAGGACAGAAAGAGCATGCCCGATATGATCTATAGGAAGGATGAAAAGCCCTGGGTTTCATTAAGACCCATGGGGGCCATGGTACCCAGTAAGGTAATCCAGCGGCACTCTCGCTGTGCTAGTACACGTTTAACATCACCTCCTCTTATACCACAGGTGACGTGATCTATACCTCGCGCTTGAAATGTTTTAGGACAACATCCATGGAACTGTCTGAAATGACGTGGTATCGTCTTTAAAAGCGACACATCCGTCACTGTTTTTGCGGCCATAATGTCGCGTACGTGCTCACGTATGCGGGTTCCCAAACGCCGAGATGTTAAGCCCACATAAACTTTTGGACACCCGCATACCGCATAGTATACTACTTGAGTTGTATTGCAATTGATATGATGGTTAATCGTATAAGTTCTACTACCATCAACTGACTCAAAAGTAGTGGTCCGGCAAATATTTGGGCATGTGATGCAGTTTCCACATGGAAAACATCCTTTGGGTGGTCCCCCTGAGCCAAAATCATACCGAGTTGTTTTTTTAGGGGTATAATGGCTGGAGACCAGCAGATCTCTCAAATTTTTACTTTTTCTAGCAGTCATTGCAGGGTAATCAGTAAGGCATTTTGAGAGCGTTGGGTCACTCCTAAGAATACCCCAATGTTTTTGAAGACATCCCCTCATTGTGGACCATTCACCATTATAAGTTGTAATATACCGTATGATGTCATGTTGTTCATTCCTTTTTTGTTTTCTTCCTCCTGAACATAATAATTCATCCCGGGGTACATGTCTAGCTCTCAAATACCCCCTTCTAATACTTCTATTACTGTACCCCCTCGCTTGAAATCTGCTTTTGAGGTCCGCTGCCTGTGCCTCAAATTTAGCAGTTGAGGAACATATCCGCTTCATCCTTAGGTGCTGACCAACAGGGATGGCCCCAATGGTGCTATACGGGTGGCCTGAGTCCGCATGCAACAATGAGTTGACGGAGGTGGACTTTCTGAAAACATCAGTCTGTAAATACAGATTTTTATCAACCTCAATCTTTATGTCCAGAAAGTCCACCTCAGTCCTGCTTGTTTGATATGTCAGTTTGATGTTGTATACATTATTATTTAGTTCTTGCATGAATTTATGCAGCGTCTCTACAGGCCCTTGCCATATAATCAGAAGGTCATCAATATAACGCAGCCAGCACTGCACATGGTCCACGGCCTGCGGCCCCCCCCGCCAAAAATCTCCCTCTCCCAATATCCCAGGAAGAGATTGGCGAAGGAGGGCGCACAGGCCGCGCCCATGGCAGTGCCGCGCTGCTGCAGATAGAAAACATCCTTAAAAACAAAAAAATTCCTTGTCAAAATGAAGGTTAATAAATCCATGACCAACTCACATATGGCACCATCCCAACTACTCGCACCCAAGAAGAAGCGAACAGCCTCCAGCCCTTGCCTATGGCCAATACAAGTATACAATGACTGCACGTCTGCAGTAACCAAACACATGTTGTCCTCTAATTGTATCCCATCGATCCGGCGGAGCACGTCCGACGTGTCCCTGACATAGGAGGGGAGCGACTCCACAAGTGGTTTAAGATAGTAATCAATAAATTTACAAATAGGGTCACTCAAACCCCCCATGCCAGAGACTATCGGACGGCCTGGCGGATCGATGGGATTTTTATGAATTTTGGGGATGAAATAAAGAGTGGGAACTCTTGGGAATTTTGTAAGTAGACCATCCAACACCTTCTTCGGGATAATGCCTCTATCATGGGCATCTGTTAATATCCCTTCAAGTTCATGGAAGAACGTGTTGGTCGGATTGGAGTCCAGTTTCTTATACGTTTCTTTGTCCCTGAGATGTTTGAATGCCTCTTTTTCATAAAGTGAATTGGGCCACAGGACCACGTTTCCCCCCTTGTCTGCTGGCTTTATCACTAGGTCATCATATTTGCGCAATTGTTCTAACGCTATTCTTTGTCTAGATGTTAAGTTATCATTGTTACGTCTTGTAGATATCTCCTGAAACTCTTTGATGACCATTTTGGTGAATATATCCACTGCAGGGCACAGAGACAAGGGGGGAAAATTCGTGGACCTGGGCCCACAATCTCTTGGAAACGTACTCACCGTCGATGTTTGTTCGTTTAATAGATCCTCCAGTGCCATCAGTGCCTCCCTTTCTGCGTCATCACTTGTTTGAATACAGCCGTCTTTTTCAAAAATTTTTTTGAAAATTAATTTCCTTGAGAAGAGGAACAGATCTTTGACGGCTGTAAAAAAATCGAACTTGTTAGTCGGGGAAAAGGTCAAACCCTTTTGTAACACCTCAAGTTGGTCATTCGTAAGAGTGTGTGTTGAAAGATTGATTACCTCCAATCCCTTTTTGTTTTTCTTAATTGGTTGACTGGTTTGGAGATTTTTCAGTCTAACCACATTCCCTTCTCGATTTAAGCCAGAATTACGCAAATCATAATATCTAGGCTGTGATAGATTTGATTCTTCACTTGATGCGACCGACACAGTGGAGGCAGATCTGGCACGGGAGGATCCTCTCATCCGGGTACCTCTTCTATTCCATCTATAGACTGTGTTTGATTGTTGATCATTCATGTCACGTTGGAATTTTTTAGATTTATTTTCGCATATACCTTTCTCCCACTTACAGAACTCACTGTCTAGTTCAGCATTAAATGAGGCTAAGGCTTCAGCCGATAAATCCTGTTTGAGTTTTGTTTGTAACTCCTCAATTTTTTGGTCAAGGGTCTCCAGATTCTTTTGGTTGTTATGCGCCAAAAGTTCCATAAACCCCCTTGAACATGTCGTAGCAAGTTCTTCCCATTTCAATCGAAATGCCGTATCCTCAACCTCAAATGATGGAAAAACCTGAACACGGAGTCCCTGTGGTATTAACCCCCTCTCCAAATACTTGTTCAAAAAGGCACGATTCCACCATGTCCTGAGGCGTTTATTAAGACAATCTTTTAATTGTCTAAATATCTCCTGTTTGTCCCTGCCATTACCCATCGAAAGTGTACCAGGATCATCACAGAATACATCATTTAGTTGTGTCAGCCACGTCTGTTCACGGGCTTTATAATCCATATTGGAACTGACTTTAGAAGCTGTAAAACATACAGAAAATAGGCATATATATATAAACAGAACATCAGCCAAAAATTGTATATACTATCCACATAGAAAATGGCGACTCAAAATCATAATCGAATTACAAAGGAGAACCAAGAGTCAAATAAACTGCCAAAAAATTATATAACCAATAAAAATACTATTTATTGAAAAATGTACTTAAAATTCGTACCACATATGCAATTACAGGTGATAAATCCGTGAGTACATAAACACAACAGATCCTGGATCGGATCACCATCAGGTATACAGCGTACAACCAATGTGCTCCACTAGTAAATATAACTCAGCTGACAAGCCGCGGCATAAAGACTGTCCATTATAGTTCATGTATAAATTGACAATAGTATATGGCAACAGTCAGAACGGCACGCCGGTCAGACATAGATTCATAACAATGCACATTAAAGTAAGTTACAAGGATTTATTTACCCATAGTTGGTGTGGTGAATCTCTTCCTGGTCCGTTGTGAGCTACCCCAACGCGCGTTTCGCGTCTGGTGATGACCGCTTCCTCAGGGGGCGTGGCCAAATTCGGATCTCTATCCGTCTTATGTACAAGACGTCGCCAATCAGGCGACGATAGTGCCGGTTCTAGTGCGCATGCGTGAAACGCATACCTGCGTTCCAGCTTCCATGCTCAGTCGGCTCCCCACCGCCACGTGAGCGGGCTGGCGCCACGCCCGCACCACGTGACAAGCAGTCGCCTCCGAACACAGGGCTGGAAACCAGGTATGCCAAAAGTGACTCGTGCTGAAAAAGTGCAATCATTCCACAGTGGCCGACCAGAAGGTCGGTTACCTTTCTGTAGTGGATCAGCTACTCTGCTAGAGACACAGTCCACTTAACCCCATGGGCTGAAGTCCCCCCCAGGCAGAGAAATAGTACGGTTCACGTGCCATAAGGCACAATGAACAAAATTGTGCAAAAACCGCCTAAATAACACGTAAAGTGAATGTGATATTAAAAGGTGAGCCATTACATAATGTGGACTTACATCAACTATTTTAAAATCATCAATTCAATTATCCTTTCCGAAATATAGGGGCACAACATGAATAGCAGCAGGACAGATGTCAATATATCATTTACTTATCATCTAAACACATCAACAAATCAGTTTATATATCCAAACATGCCAACAGAATCAAAATACGTATTCCGTAAAATATATGTCCACTCATGACACTTTATAGTCCTCAGTATGTTATATTTGGCGTCTTCTTATAATTTCTTCAGGCATGGATAGCTTCTTGTGCCCCATTCATGCAGATGTTCCCAATCAAGGAAGGCAATCGAAGAGAATCAGACTCACAATGTTCTAAAATTAGAATAATAGAGAAACAAATTAAAATCGATGGACAATGGCAAAGGACAGAAAGAGCATGCCCGATATGATCTATAGGAAGGATGAAAAGCCCTGGGTTTCATTAAGACCCATGGGGGCCATGGTACCCAGTAAGGTAATCCAGCGGCACTCTCGCTGTGCTAGTACACGTTTAACATCACCTCCTCTTATACCACAGGTGACGTGATCTATACCTCGCGCTTGAAATGTTTTAGGACAACATCCATGGAACTGTCTGAAATGACGTGGTATCGTCTTTAAAAGCGACACATCCGTCACTGTTTTTGCGGCCATAATGTCGCGTACGTGCTCACGTATGCGGGTTCCCAAACGCCGAGATGTTAAGCCCACATAAACTTTTGGACACCCGCATACCGCATAGTATACTACTTGAGTTGTATTGCAATTGATATGATGGTTAATCGTATAAGTTCTACTACCATCAACCTAAGGATGAAGCGGATATGTTCCTCAACTGCTAAATTTGAGGCACAGGCAGCGGACCTCAAAAGCAGATTTCAAGCGAGGGGGTACAGTAATAGAAGTATTAGAAGGGGGTATTTGAGAGCTAGACATGTACCCCGGAATGAATTATTATGTTCAGGAGGAAGAAAACAAAAAAGGAATGAACAACATGACATCATACGGTATATTACAACTTATAATGGTGAATGGTCCACAATGAGGGGATGTCTTCAAAAACATTGGGGTATTCTTAGGAGTGACCCAACGCTCTCAAAATGCCTTACTGATTACCCTGCAATGACTGCTAGAAAAAGTAAAAATTTGAGAGATCTGCTGGTCTCCAGCCATTATACCCCTAAAAAAACAACTCGGTATGATTTTGGCTCAGGGGGACCACCCAAAGGATGTTTTCCATGTGGAAACTGCATCACATGCCCAAATATTTGCCGGACCACTACTTTTGAGTCAGTTGATGGTAGTAGAACTTATACGATTAACCATCATATCAATTGCAATACAACTCAAGTAGTATACTATGCGGTATGCGGGTGTCCAAAAGTTTATGTGGGCTTAACATCTCGGCGTTTGGGAACCCGCATACGTGAGCACGTACGCGACATTATGGCCGCAAAAACAGTGACGGATGTGTCGCTTTTAAAGACGATACCACGTCATTTCAGACAGTTCCATGGATGTTGTCCTAAAACATTTCAAGCGCGAGGTATAGATCACGTCACCTGTGGTATAAGAGGAGGTGATGTTAAACGTGTACTAGCACAGCGAGAGTGCCGCTGGATTACCTTACTGGGTACCATGGCCCCCATGGGTCTTAATGAAACCCAGGGCTTTTCATCCTTCCTATAGATCATATCGGGCATGCTCTTTCTGTCCTTTGCCATTGTCCATCGATTTTAATTTGTTTCTCTATTATTCTAATTTTAGAACATTGTGAGTCTGATTCTCTTCGATTGCCTTCCTTGATTGGGAACATCTGCATGAATGGGGCACAAGAAGCTATCCATGCCTGAAGAAATTATAAGAAGACGCCAAATATAACATACTGAGGACTATAAAGTGTCATGAGTGGACATATATTTTACGGAATACGTATTTTGATTCTGTTGGCATGTTTGGATATATAAACTGATTTGTTGATGTGTTTAGATGATAAGTAAATGATATATTGACATCTGTCCTGCTGCTATTCATGTTGTGCCCCTATATTTCGGAAAGGATAATTGAATTGATGATTTTAAAATAGTTGATGTAAGTCCACATTATGTAATGGCTCACCTTTTAATATCACATTCACTTTACGTGTTATTTAGGCGGTTTTTGCACAATTTTGTTCATTGTGCCTTATGGCACGTGAACCGTACTATTTCTCTGCCTGGGGGGGACTTCAGCCCATGGGGTTAAGTGGACTGTGTCTCTAGCAGAGTAGCTGATCCACTACAGAAAGGTAACCGACCTTCTGGTCGGCCACTGTGGAATGATTGCACTTTTTCAGCACGAGTCACTTTTGGCATACCTGGTTTCCAGCCCTGTGTTCGGAGGCGACTGCTTGTCACGTGGTGCGGGCGTGGCGCCAGCCCGCTCACGTGGCGGTGGGGAGCCGACTGAGCATGGAAGCTGGAACGCAGGTATGCGTTTCACGCATGCGCACTAGAACCGGCACTATCGTCGCCTGATTGGCGACGTCTTGTACATAAGACGGATAGAGATCCGAATTTGGCCACGCCCCCTGAGGAAGCGGTCATCACCAGACGCGAAACGCGCGTTGGGGTAGCTCACAACGGACCAGGAAGAGATTCACCACACCAACTATGGGTAAATAAATCCTTGTAACTTACTTTAATGTGCATTGTTATGAATCTATGTCTGACCGGCGTGCCGTTCTGACTGTTGCCATATACTATTGTCAATTTATACATGAACTATAATGGACAGTCTTTATGCCGCGGCTTGTCAGCTGAGTTATATTTACTAGTGGAGCACATTGGTTGTACGCTGTATACCTGATGGTGATCCGATCCAGGATCTGTTGTGTTTATGTACTCACGGATTTATCACCTGTAATTGCATATGTGGTACGAATTTTAAGTACATTTTTCAATAAATAGTATTTTTATTGGTTATATAATTTTTTGGCAGTTTATTTGACTCTTGGTTCTCCTTTGTAATTCGATTATGATTTTGAGTCGCCATTTTCTATGTGGATAGTATATACAATTTTTGGCTGATGTTCTGTTTATAAATTAATAGAGCAACCTTTCACTTGCGCAGCATTAATACTGCACAAGGTGTGTCTCTTGTACTTTGTAACACCTGAGGGGGGGGTTAAAGGTTTCCTTTGAAATTGGTTCAACTAGGCTTCGGCCTACACTCTGCTCCTCTCCTCCTCCTCCTGCTTCAACACGGGCTCTAACATCGCTAGTTTTTGCCCGCAAGTGCTAGCTGCACAGAGAAAAACACACGCCATTGTGTTAGTGGGGTTCAGCAACGCCAGCTGTTCCCCCAGTGTGTAGCCGGCAAAGTGTCCTGCAAACGCAACGCAGACACAAAGCTGCCTCCAGTGCAGGCTTCGGCCTACACTCATCTCCCCCTGCTTACCCTTTGCTCCAACACCGCTAGTTGGGGCTCTAGGAAGACAATCTTTAATAGGCAAGGCAACGCATCTGGGTTCCAGCACCGCCAGCTGGTTCTCGGCAGTGTTCTTGTCACAGGTACTCCCTCGTGCCAAGCCTGGTTTCAGCACCGTCAGCTGTTTCCGGGTTGTGTCAACTTCACTGAGACGCCTATGCTTGCCCCGTCGTGTTGCGGTCGGGTTAGCCAACTCCAGGGTGCCTCCAGTTTAGGAGCTTCCTATGTGGGCTGCGTGAACTGGTAGTCAAGGCTGGTTCTGTAGTGCCAGTAGGCCCAGCTCCCCCTGTAGGACTGTTGGGGTTCGGTAACTGCGGCTGCCTCGCGGCCTAGCTGTTCTCTCCTCTCCTGTGGACCTTCGGGTCCACCACCTGGTTCCAGCACCGTCAGCTGGTTCCGGGCCGAGCCTTTGGCTTAGGTGCCTCCTCCTGGGTATCCGAGTTCCGCCAACGCCAGGCGGTCCTTGGTAGTGCTTTTAAGCGCGGGCACCTACAGCTTAGTAACCGGGTTCCAGCACCGTCAGCTGGTCCTCGGTCGTGCCATTGGCTCTTGCACACTGGGGCAACGCATCCGGGTTCCAGCACCGCCAGCTGGTCCTCGGCAGTGTTCTTGTCACAGGTACTCCCTCGTGCCAAGCCTGGTTTCAGCACCGTCAGCTGTTTCCGGGTTGTGTCAACTTCACTGAGACGCCTATGCTTGCCCCGTCGTGTTGCGGTCGGGTTAGCCAACTCCAGGGTGCCTCCAGTTTAGGAGCTTCCTATGTGGGCTGCGTGAACTGGTAGTCAAGGCTGGTTCTGTAGTGCCAGTAGGCCCAGCTCCCCCTGTAGGACTGTTGGGGTTCGGTAACTGCGGCTGCCTCGCGGCCTAGCTGTTCTCTCCTCTCCTGTGGACCTTCGGGTCCACCACCTGGTTCCAGCACCGTCAGCTGGTTCCGGGCCGAGCCTTTGGCTTAGGTGCCTCCTCCTGGGTATCCGAGTTCCGCCAACGCCAGGCGGTCCTTGGTAGTGCTTTTAAGCGCGGGCACCTACAGCTTAGTAACCGGGTTCCAGCACCGTCAGCTGGTCCTCGGTCGTGCCATTGGCTCTTGCACACTGGGGCAACGCATCCGGGTTCCAGCACCGCCAGCTGGTTCTCGGCAGTGTTCTTGTCACAGGTACTCCCTCGTGCCAAGCCTGGTTTCAGCACCGCCAGCTGTTTCCGGGTTGTGTCAACTTCACTGAGACGCCTATGCTTGCCCCGTCGTGGTGCGGTCGAGTTAGCCAACTCCAGGGTGCCTCCAGTTTAGGAGCTTCCTATGTGGGCTGCGTGAACTGGTAGTCAAGGCTGGTTCTGTAGTGCCAGTAGGCCCAGCTCCCCCTGTAGGACTGTTGGGGTTCGGTAACTGCGGCTGCCTCGCGGCCTAGCTGTTCTCTCCTCTCCTGTGGACCTTCGGGTCCACCACCTGGTTCCAGCACCGTCAGCTGGTTCCGGGCCGAGCCTTTGGCTTAGGTGCCTCCTCCTGGGTATCCGAGTTCCGCCAACGCCAGGCGGTCCTTGGTAGTGCTTTTAAGCGCGGGCACCTACAGCTTAGTAACCGGGTTCCAGCACCGTCAGCTGGTCCTCGGTCGTGCCATTGGCTCTTGCACACTGGGGCAACGCATCCGGGTTCCAGCACCGCCAGCTGGTTCTCGGCAGTGTTCTTGTCACAGGTACTCCCTCGTGCCAAGCCTGGTTTCAGCACCGTCAGCTGTTTCCGGGTTGTGTCAACTTCACTGAGACGCCTATGCTTGCCCCGTCGTGGTGCGGTCGAGTTAGCCAACTCCAGGGTGCCTCCAGTTTAGGAGCTTCCTATGTGGGCTGCGTGAACTGGTAGTCAAGGCTGGTTCTGTAGTGCCAGTAGGCCCAGCTCCCCCTGTAGGACTGTTGGGGTTCGGTAACTGCGGCTGCCTCGCGGCCTAGCTGTTCTCTCCTCTCCTGTGGACCTTCGGGTCCACCACCTGGTTCCAGCACCGTCAGCTGGTTCCGGGCCGAGCCTTTGGCTTAGGTGCCTCCTCCTGGGTATCCGAGTTCCGCCAACGCCAGGCGGTCCTTGGTAGTGCTTTTAAGCGCGGGCACCTACAGCTTAGTAACCGGGTTCCAGCACCGTCAGCTAGTCCTCGGTCGTGCCATTGGCTCTTGCACACTGGGGCAACGCATCCGGGTTCCAGCACCGCCAGCTGGTTCACGGCAGTGTTTTTGTCACAGGTACTCCCTCGTGCCAAACCTGGTTTCAGCACCGTCAGCTGTTTCCGGGTTGTGTCAAGCTCACTGAGACACCTATGCTTGCCTCGTCGTGGTGCGGTCGGGTTAGCCAACTCCAGGGTGCCTCCAGTTTAGGAGCTTCCTATGTGGGCTGCGTGAACTGGTAGTCAAGGCTGGTTCTGTAGTGCCAGTAGGCCCAGCTCCCCCTGTAGGACTGTTGGGGTTCGGTAACTGCGGCTGCCTCGCGGCCTAGCTGTTCTCTCCTCTCCTGTGGGCCTTGGGGTCCACCACCTGGTTCCAGCACCGTCAGCTGGTTCCGGGCCGAGCCTTTGGCTTAGGTGCCTCCTCCTGGGTATCCGAGTTCCGCCAACGCCAGGCGGTCCTTGGTAGTGCTTTTAAGCGCGGGCACCTACAGCTTAGTAACCGGGTTCCAGCACCGTCAGCTGGTCCTCGGTCGTGCCATTGGCTCTTGCACACTGGGGCAACGCATCCGGGTTCCAGCACCGCCAGCTGGTTCTCGGCAGTGTTCTTGTCACAGGTACTCCCTCATGCCAAGCCTGGTTTCAGCACCGTCAGCTGTTTCCGGGTTGTGTCAACTTCACTGAGACGCCTATGCTTGCCCCGTCGTGGTGCGGTCGAGTTAGCCAACTCCAGGGTGCCTCCAGTTTAGGAGCTTCCTATGTGGGCTGCGTGAACTGGTAGTCAAGGCTGGTTCTGTAGTGCCAGTAGGCCCAGCTCCCCCTGTAGGACTGTTGGGGTTCGGTAACTGCGGCTGCCTCGCGGCCTAGCTGTTCTCTCCTCTCCTGTGGACCTTCGGGTCCACCACCTGGTTCCAGCACCGTCAGCTGATTCCGGGCCGAGCCTTTGGCTTAGGTGCCTCCTCCTGGGTATCCGAGTTCCGCCAACGCCAGGCGGTCCTTGGTAGTGCTTTTAAGCGCGGGCACCTACAGCTTAGTAACCGGGTTCCAGCACCGTCAGCTGGTCCTCGGTCGTGCCATTGGCTCTTGCACACTGGGGCAACGCATCCGGGTTCCAGCACCGCCAGCTGGTTCTCGGCAGTGTTCTTGTCACAGGTACTCCCTCGTGCCAAGCCTGGTTTCAGCACCGTCAGCTGTTTCCGGGTTGTGTCAACTTCACTGAGACGCCTATGCTTGCCCCGTCGTGGTGCGGTCGAGTTAGCCAACTCCAGGGTGCCTCCAGTTTAGGAGCTTCCTATGTGGGCTGCGTGAACTGGTAGTCAAGGCTGGTTCTGTAGTGCCAGTAGGCCCAGCTCCCCCTGTAGGACTGTTGGGGTTCGGTAACTGCGGCTGCCTCGCGGCCTAGCTGTTCTCTCCTCTCCTGTGGACCTTCGGGTCCACCACCTGGTTCCAGCACCGTCAGCTGATTCCGGGCCGAGCCTTTGGCTTAGGTGCCTCCTCCTGGGTATCCGAGTTCCGCCAACGCCAGGCGGTCCTTGGTAGTGCTTTTAAGCGCGGGCACCTACAGCTTAGTAACCGGGTTCCAGCACCGTCAGCTGGTCCTCGGTCGTGCCATTGGCTCTTGCACACTGGGGCAACGCATCCGGGTTCCAGCACCGCCAGCTGGTTCTCGGCAGTGTTCTTGTCACAGGTACTCCCTCATGCCAAGCCTGGTTTCAGCACCGTCAGCTGTTTCCGGGTTGTGTCAACTTCACTGAGACGCCTATGCTTGCCCCGTCGTGGTGCGGTCGAGTTAGCCAACTCCAGGGTGCCTCCAGTTTAGGAGCTTCCTATGTGGGCTGCGTGAACTGGTAGTCAAGGCTGGTTCTGTAGTGCCAGTAGGCCCAGCTCCCCCTGTAGGACTGTTGGGGTTCGGTAACTGCGGCTGCCTCACGGCCTAGCTGTTCTCTCCTCTCCTGTGGGCCTTCGGGTCCACCACCTGGTTCCAGCACCGTCAGCTGGTTCTCGGCAGTGTCTTTTGCTCTTGTACCTTCTGCTCCCCATCCTGGTTCCAGTACCGTCAGCTGGTTCCGGGCAGAGCCTTTGGCTTAGGTGCCTCCTTCTGGGTATCCAAGTTCCACCAACGTCAGGTGGTCCTTGGTAGTGCTTTCAGGCACGGGTACCTCCTGCTTAGTAACCGGGTTCCAGTAACGTCAGCTGGTCCTCGGTAGTTCCATTGGCTCTTGGACCTTCGGCTACCCATCCGGGTTCCAGTACCGTCAGCTGGTTCTCGGCAGTGTCTTTTGCTCTTGTACCTTCTGCTCCCCATCCTGGTTCCAGTAACGTCAGCTGGTTCCGGGCAGAGCCTTTGGCTTAGGTGCCTCCTTCTGGGTATCCGAGTTCCGCCAACGTCAGGCGGTCCTTTGTAGTGCTTTTTAGCACGGGTACCTCCTGCTTAGTAACCGGGTTCCAGTAACGTCAGCTGGTCCTCGGTAGTTCCATAGGCTCTTGAACCTTCGGGTAGCCATCTGAGTTCCAGTTCCATCAGCTGGTTCTTGGCATTTTCTCAGCCTTCTTGTACCTTCTGCTACATTTCCAAGTTGAAGACCCTAACGTCGAAGACCCGGAAGACCACCCCGATGACGACGACCCGGAAGACCACCCCGATGACGACGACGACGACGGCGGAGACGACGACGGCGGAGACGACGACGGCTGAGACGACGACGCCGGAGATGACGACACTGGAGACGACGACCCTGGAGACGACAACATGGAAGACCGAGAAGCAGAAGAATTAGAGGCTGCAGAACAAAGAGCAGAAGAACATTAAGCATAAGACTTAATATCAGAGCAAAAGATATTATCTAAATTATATGCAGAAGAAGACTAAGCAGTGTATGGGGGTGAGTCCGTTCCTCCTCGTGGTGCCCCTGGATAAAGCCTGATGCTGCAGGCCAAACTGAACGCGGACAAATGTAACTTTTCAAAAAACCTGATCTGCACATCCAAACATAGACACAGTGTGAACAGGTGCTGAACCCAGAGTCGCCAACTCGTATATATTTAAATAAATAGGGCAGCACACTGCAGCGCCAAAACATGCAAACTTGAAAACACAAAATTTGAACTGCATTACTGCACTGAAAATATGAAAAATGAGAGCTTTTAGCGCATAAAAATGGCCAATTTTATGTGTACCTCGTAGCCACGATAAGGCATCTCTCTTATACGAGGCCCTACGCTTGACCTACCTCTCTGAGAATAAACGTCTCCATCTGAATGGGTACATGTGAAACCTCTCCTTGGACTCAAATTCTCTCTCACTGTGGAGGGGTATTGGACCTATTATAATTAAAACACCTGAAGCTAGGAGGCGGGGAGTGCACGATCAGAAGGCTAGAGAATACATTTCAAAAAACCTGATCTGCACATCCAAACATAGACACAGTGTGAACAGGTGCTGAACCCAGAGTCGCCAACTCGTATATATTTAAATAAATAGGGCAGCACACTGCAGCGCCAAAACATGCAAACTTGAAAACACAAAATTTGAACTGCATTACTGCACTGAAAATATGAAAAATGAGAGCTTTTAGCGCATAAAAATGGCCAATTTTATGTGTACCTCGTAGCCACGATAAGGCATCTCTCTTATACGAGGCCCTACGCTTGACCTACCTCTCTGAGAATAAACGTCTCCATCTGAATGGGTACATGTGAAACCTCTCCTTGGACTCAAATTCTCTCTCACTGTGGAGGGGTATTGGACCTATTATAATTAAAACACCTGAAGCTAGGAGGCGGGGAGTGCACGATCAGAAGGCTAGAGAATACATTTCAAAAAACCTGATCTGCACATCCAAACATAGACACAGTGTGAACAGGTGCTGAACCCAGAGTCGCCAACTCGTATATATTTAAATAAATAGGGCAGCACACTGCAGTGCCAAAACATGCAAACTTGAAAACACAAAATTTGAACTGCATTACTGCACTGAAAATATGAAAAATGAGAGCTTTTAGCGCATAAAAATGGCCAATTTTATGTGTACCTCGTAGCCACGATAAGGCATCTCTCTTATACGAGGCCCTACGCTTGACCTACCTCTCTGAGAATAAACGTCTCCATCTGAATGGGTACATGTGAAACCTCTCCTTGGACTCAAATTCTCTCTCACTGTGGAGGGGTATTGGACCTATTATAATTAAAACACCTGAAGCTAGGAGGCGGGGAGTGCACGATCAGAAGGCTAGAGAATACATTTCAAAAAACCTGATCTGCACATCCAAACATAGACACAGTGTGAACAGGTGCTGAACCCAGAGTCGCCAACTCGTATATATTTAAATAAATAGGGCAGCACACTGCAGCGCCAAAACATGCAAACTTGAAAACACAAAATTTGAACTGCATTACTGCACTGAAAATATGAAAAATGAGAGCTTTTAGCGCATAAAAATGGCCAATTTTATGTGTACCTCGTAGCCACGATAAGGCATCTCTCTTATACGAGGCCCTACGCTTGACCTACCTCTCTGAGAATAAACATCTCCATCTGAATGGGTACATGTGAAACCTCTCCTTGGACTCAAATTCTCTCTCACTGTGGAGGGGTATTGGACCTATTATAATTAAAACACCTGAAGCTAGGAGGCGGGGAGTGCACGATCAGAAGGCTAGAGAATACATTTCAAAAAACCTGATCTGCACATCCAAACATAGACACAGTGTGAACAGGTGCTGAACCCAGAGTCGCCAACTCGTATATATTTAAATAAATAGGGCAGCACACTGCAGCGCCAAAACATGCAAACTTGAAAACACAAAATTTGAACTGCATTACTGCACTGAAAATATGAAAAATGAGAGCTTTTAGCGCATAAAAATGGCCAATTTTATGTGTACCTCGTAGCCACGATAAGGCATCTCTCTTATACGAGGCCCTACGCTTGACCTACCTCTCTGAGAATAAACGTCTCCATCTGAATGGGTACATGTGAAACCTCTCCTTGGACTCAAATTCTCTCTCACTGTGGAGGGGTATTGGACCTATTATAATTAAAACACCTGAAGCTAGGAGGCGGGGAGTGCACGATCAGAAGGCTAGAGAATACATTTCAAAAAACCTGATCTGCACATCCAAACATAGACACAGTGTGAACAGGTGCTGAACCCAGAGTCGCCAACTCGTATATATTTAAATAAATAGGGCAGCACACTGCAGCGCCAAAACATGCAAACTTGAAAACACAAAATTTGAACTGCATTACTGCACTGAAAATATGAAAAATGAGAGCTTTTAGCGCATAAAAATGGCCAATTTTATGTGTACCTCGTAGCCACGATAAGGCATCTCTCTTATACGAGGCCCTACGCTTGACCTACCTCTCTGAGAATAAACGTCTCCATCTGAATGGGTACATGTGAAACCTCTCCTTGGACTCAAATTCTCTCTCACTGTGGAGGGGTATTGGACCTATTATAATTAAAACACCTGAAGCTAGGAGGCGGGGAGTGCACGATCAGAAGGCTAGAGAATACATTTCAAAAAACCTGATCTGCACATCCAAACATAGACACAGTGTGAACAGGTGCTGAACCCAGAGTCGCCAACTCGTATATATTTAAATAAATAGGGCAGCACACTGCAGCGCCAAAACATGCAAACTTGAAAACACAAAATTTGAACTGCATTACTGCACTGAAAATATGAAAAATGAGAGCTTTTAGCGCATAAAAATGGCCAATTTTATGTGTACCTCGTAGCCACGATAAGGCATCTCTCTTATACGAGGCCCTACGCTTGACCTACCTCTCTGAGAATAAACGTCTCCATCTGAATGGGTACATGTGAAACCTCTCCTTGGACTCAAATTCTCTCTCACTGTGGAGGGGTATTGGACCTATTATAATTAAAACACCTGAAGCTAGGAGGCGGGGAGTGCACGATCAGAAGGCTAGAGAATACATTTCAAAAAACCTGATCTGCACATCCAAACATAGACACAGTGTGAACAGGTGCTGAACCCAGAGTCGCCAACTCGTATATATTTAAATAAATAGGGCAGCACACTGCAGCGCCAAAACATGCAAACTTGAAAACACAAAATTTGAACTGCATTACTGCACTGAAAATATGAAAAATGAGAGCTTTTAGCGCATAAAAATGGCCAATTTTATGTGTACCTCGTAGCCACGATAAGGCATCTCTCTTATACGAGGCCCTACGCTTGACCTACCTCTCTGAGAATAAACGTCTCCATCTGAATGGGTACATGTGAAACCTCTCCTTGGACTCAAATTCTCTCTCACTGTGGAGGGGTATTGGACCTATTATAATTAAAACACCTGAAGCTAGGAGGCGGGGAGTACACGATCAGAAGGCTAGAGAATACATTTCAAAAAACCTGATCTGCACATCCAAACATAGACACAGTGTGAACAGGTGCTGAACCCAGAGTCGCCAACTCGTATATATTTAAATAAATAGGGCAGCACACTGCAGCGCCAAAACATGCAAACTTGAAAACACAAAATTTGAACTGCATTACTGCACTGAAAATATGAAAAATGAGAGCTTTTAGCGCATAAAAATGGCCAATTTTATGTGTACCTCGTAGCCACGATAAGGCATCTCTCTTATACGAGGCCCTACGCTTGACCTACCTCTCTGAGAATAAACGTCTCCATCTGAATGGGTACATGTGAAACCTCTCCTTGGACTCAAATTCTCTCTCACTGTGGAGGGGTATTGGACCTATTATAATTAAAACACCTGAAGCTAGGAGGCGGGGAGTGCACGATCAGAAGGCTAGAGAATACATTTCAAAAAACCTGATCTGCACATCCAAACATAGACACAGTGTGAACAGGTGCTGAACCCAGAGTCGCCAACTCGTATATATTTAAATAAATAGGGCAGCACACTGCAGCGCCAAAACATGCAAACTTGAAAACACAAAATTTGAACTGCATTACTGCACTGAAAATATGAAAAATGAGAGCTTTTAGCGCATAAAAATGGCCAATTTTATGTGTACCTCGTAGCCACGACAAGGCATCTCTCTTATACGAGGCCCTACGCTTGACCTACCTCTCTGAGAATAAACGTCTCCATCTGAATGGGTACATGTGAAACCTCTCCTTGGACTCAAATTCTCTCTCACTGTGGAGGGGTATTGGACCTATTATAATTAAAACACCTGAAGCTAGGAGGCGGGGAGTGCACGATCAGAAGGCTAGAGAATACATTTCAAAAAACCTGATCTGCACATCCAAACATAGACACAGTGTGAACAGGTGCTGAACCCAGAGTCGCCAACTCGTATATATTTAAATAAATAGGGCAGCACACTGCAGCGCCAAAACATGCAAACTTGAAAACACAAAATTTGAACTGCATTACTGCACTGAAAATATGAAAAATGAGAGCTTTTAGCGCATAAAAATGGCCAATTTTATGTGTACCTCGTAGCCACGATAAGGCATCTCTCTTATACGAGGCCCTACGCTTGACCTACCTCTCTGAGAATAAACGTCTCCATCTGAATGGGTACATGTGAAACCTCTCCTTGGACTCAAATTCTCTCTCACTGTGGAGGGGTATTGGACCTATTATAATTAAAACACCTGAAGCTAGGAGGCGGGGAGTGCACGATCAGAAGGCTAGAGAATACATTTCAAAAAACCTGATCTGCACATCCAAACATAGACACAGTGTGAACAGGTGCTGAACCCAGAGTCGCCAACTCGTATATATTTAAATAAATAGGGCAGCACACTGCAGCGCCAAAACATGCAAACTTGAAAACACAAAATTTGAACTGCATTACTGCACTGAAAATATGAAAAATGAGAGCTTTTAGCGCATAAAAATGGCCAATTTTATGTGTACCTCGTAGCCACGATAAGGCATCTCTCTTATACGAGGCCCTACGCTTGACCTACCTCTCTGAGAATAAACGTCTCCATCTGAATGGGTACATGTGAAACCTCTCCTTGGACTCAAATTCTCTCTCACTGTGGAGGGGTATTGGACCTATTATAATTAAAACACCTGAAGCTAGGAGGCGGGGAGTACACGATCAGAAGGCTAGAGAATACATTTCAAAAAACCTGATCTGCACATCCAAACATAGACACAGTGTGAACAGGTGCTGAACCCAGAGTCGCCAACTCGTATATATTTAAATAAATAGGGCAGCACACTGCAGCGCCAAAACATGCAAACTTGAAAACACAAAATTTGAACTGCATTACTGCACTGAAAATATGAAAAATGAGAGCTTTTAGCGCATAAAAATGGCCAATTTTATGTGTACCTCGTAGCCACGATAAGGCATCACTCTTATACGAGGCCCTACGCTTGACCTACCTCTCTGAGAATAAACGTCTCCATCTGAATGGGTACATGTGAAACCTCTCCTTGGACTCAAATTCTCTCTCACTGTGGAGGGGTATTGGACCTATTATAATTAAAACACCTGAAGCTAGGAGGCGGGGAGTGCACGATCAGAAGGCTAGAGAATACATTTCAAAAAACCTGATCTGCACATCCAAACATAGACACAGTGTGAACAGGTGCTGAACCCAGAGTCGCCAACTCGTATATATTTAAATAAATAGGGCAGCACACTGCAGCGCCAAAACATGCAAACTTGAAAACACAAAATTTGAACTGCATTACTGCACTGAAAATATGAAAAATGAGAGCTTTTAGCGCATAAAAATGGCCAATTTTATGTGTACCTCGTAGCCACGACAAGGCATCTCTCTTATACGAGGCCCTACGCTTGACCTACCTCTCTGAGAATAAACGTCTCCATCTGAATGGGTACATGTGAAACCTCTCCTTGGACTCAAATTCTCTCTCACTGTGGAGGGGTATTGGACCTATTATAATTAAAACACCTGAAGCTAGGAGGCGGGGAGTGCACGATCAGAAGGCTAGAGAATACATTTCAAAAAACCTGATCTGCACATCCAAACATAGACACAGTGTGAACAGGTGCTGAACCCAGAGTCGCCAACTCGTATATATTTAAATAAATAGGGCAGCACACTGCAGCGCCAAAACATGCAAACTTGAAAACACAAAATTTGAACTGCATTACTGCACTGAAAATATGAAAAATGAGAGCTTTTAGCGCATAAAAATGGCCAATTTTATGTGTACCTCGTAGCCACGATAAGGCATCTCTCTTATACGAGGCCCTACGCTTGACCTACCTCTCTGAGAATAAACGTCTCCATCTGAATGGGTACATGTGAAACCTCTCCTTGGACTCAAATTCTCTCTCACTGTGGAGGGGTATTGGACCTATTATAATTAAAACACCTGAAGCTAGGAGGCGGGGAGTGCACGATCAGAAGGCTAGAGAATACATTTCAAAAAACCTGATCTGCACATCCAAACATAGACACAGTGTGAACAGGTGCTGAACCCAGATGTTTGGATGTGCAGATCAGGTTTTTTGAAATGTATTCTCTAGCCTTCTGATCGTGCACTCCCCGCCTCCTAGCTTCAGGTGTTTTAATTATAATAGGTCCAATACCCCTCCACAGTGAGAGAGAATTTGAGTCCAAGGAGAGGTTTCACATGTACCCATTCAGATGGAGACGTTTATTCTCAGAGAGGTAGGTCAAGCGTAGGGCCTCGTATAAGAGAGATGCCTTATCGTGGCTACGAGGTACACATAAAATTGGCCATTTTTATGCGCTAAAAGCTCTCATTTTTCATATTTTCAGTGCAGTAATGCAGTTCAAATTTTGTGTTTTCAAGTTTGCATGTTTTGGCGCTGCAGTGTGCTGCCCTATTTATTTAAATGTAACTTTTGTGACTGGCAGAACGGAAGGTGTAATCTTCAAACTTTTATAGATAACAACTACGGGAATGCCTGTCACAAATGAGAATATGATGAAGAAGTAGAATAGGAAGAATAATAACAGTGGAATAAAAAGAATATGTAGAATAGGAAGAATAATAATAGTTGAAGAAAATGAATATGAAGAATGTAATAAAAAAAAAAAAATAGGTAGAAGATGAAGAAGAAGATGAATAAGGTGAAGAAGTTGATGTCAAAGATGCTGATGATGATGAAGATGAAAGTGTGGGAAAAGGAAAAAAAAGAAGGGGAAGGTCGTGGAATAGTGAAACATCAATATCTGACAAAATAAAAAAAAGTTTACATAGTCAATATCTTTTTCAATCCGAACGTCTTTAAAAAAAAAAAAAAATCATGCTATTCTATTTGATTGGACTAATCCTCATTGCCTTTAATGTCTCCGCCACCTCCCCCATACATCCTACATTATTCTTAGTTGTTTTCCTTCATGTAGAATGAACCTACAAGGAAAGAAAGGGTTTATTTTAATTCCGATATTTTGGTCCCATTGACTTGCATTGGGATCGGGTATCAGTATCGGCGATATCCGATATTTTTTGAATATCGGCCGATCCAAACCGATACCGATACTTTCCGATATCGGAAGGTATCGCTCAACACTACTGAGGATGGAATGCAGACGAAAAGGACAAATCAATGCCCATCTTAGCACAGAACGTCCGCCAAAATCTAGACACAAACTGGGATCCCCTGTCAGAAACGATGTTCTCCAGAATCCCATGCAAACGAACCACGTTCTGAAGAAACAGAGGGACCAACTCAGAGGAGAAAGGTAACTTAGGCAAGGGTACCAGATGAACCATCTTAGAAAAGCGGTCACACACAACCCAGATGACGGACATTTTTTGAGAGACAGGGAGATCCGAAATAAAGTCCATGGAAATGTGCGTCCAAGGCCTCTTCGGGATAGGCAAAGGTGACAACAATCCACTGGCCCGAGAACAGCAAGGCTTAGCCCGAGCGCAAACTTCACAAGACTGCACAAAAGAACGCACATCCCTCGACAAGGAAGGCCACCAAAAAGACCTGGCCACCAAGTCTCTAGTACCAAATATTCCAGGATGACCTGCCAACACAGAAGAATGGCACTACCATAGTCCTGTAATTAGTGGCTCATAAGTCACTTCAACAAGTATATTTAACCATAATCCTCAATGGGGTACACCACGTAGAGGATAAGAAGTGAGATGAACAATGGGTGAAATTAAAATAACTGTTTATTAATACGTATTAAAAAGGCGAGGGGGATAGGGGAGGGGAAATGGACCACATAAATAAATAAAAAAAGACAAAAATTAGGGACTTCCAAGTGGTAAAGGGAGAGAGAGGCCAACAAAGATGGATCTATTTGTGGAATAATATATGTGCCGCGTGAACCGCTGCCCCCTCCAACACAAAAGATGTATATCAGCGGTCTATATGACACAAGTGTGATTACCAGAATCTGGCTTAATAGACCTTCCGCAATAGAACAGGCATATACTACCACCTAAGCATATTCTCACAATAATAGCACATGTGACCAAAAGGGGCCAAAAATAAAGTAATTGTAAGGGATCTTTATAAAGTACCAAAACCGCAGAGGCTGAATAGTAAGCAGCTACTCCTTAAGGCTAATAAGAAAAAATCCCTATGACTAAATAAATGGCTGAGAAAATGGCATTGGTAAGGTGGATTTTTACCTGTACAGTGTTGTGAAGGAGATGAAGATGAGTGCCGGGGGGTTCAAGCAGGCATGCAGGGGTGTATAGCTGAATGAGGCCGCGCTCTCCTGACGCCCGACGAGCGCCGTTTCGCAAGGATGCTTCTTCCGGGGGCGGATACAGGGGTTTGGAAGAGGCCGGTGTTTTAAAGGGAAGAGGCGTGTCCTGATGGGAGGAGAAATGTAAACTGGTAAAGCTACCAGGGCCAATCTGAGCGCAAGCGTCGGGAAACGCCCCCTGTTGCTAAGGGGACCTCCGGAAATGCGCTCCTGTGGCACGCAGTGGAACGCACTGCGGTCACAGAGTGGAGCGCTTCCGGAGGTCAGAGGGGGCTGAAGATCTCCCAGCGCGTGCGCATCAAGGCCACAGAAAATGACGCGGAGTGGAAAATAAAGGGCGTAACATGAGGCGGAGTGGGAACGCCCATACGAGGGAGGGCGCCGCACAGGGTTACTAACAATAAGGGCGGCAGCTCCTAGAAACACCAAAGTATTAATAAGGAGGAAAATTGTTACTGGGGAGGAAAAAGGGTCAGCGCCGGGATAGTGGGAGGGAGGAGGGCGAGCACAGGGACACTGGATGACTAGAAGTGGGCAGGGGCGAGCTGCGAATACCGCGCATGCGCCCCGGGGAATCTCTATACATACACGATCCCTATTTGTAGAAACAGCAGAGACCCAGGGAGTAGGAAGGTATTGAGGATGAATGGACTACTTAGAGTGAGATGGGGAAGATAGGTAGCGCAAATAAAGCTACCGAAGGGTGACATGTAGAAAGGCATAGAAGGTGCAACAATGCACTGGAAATGGAGGTGCACATGAAGAAGGGAATGTTTGAAATTAGTATTAGCCTTAGGAATAACAGTATCAAAACTAAAATATCGAACAGGTGGGGCACTAAACATATATACATAAACATTGGGATAAACCGGTATATATATTAAGAAAGTGGTATATATCCCACTTATATCAAGGTGCTAAGGTGCGATATTTAAGGAAATAAAGAATTAAAAATATAGAAATATATATATATATATATGGGGGGAAGGGGGGGGGGAATAGGGAGTGGTGAGGGGTATCACCAAAGTGACGTAAAGGAGGATGTGAAAGTCCAATATTTTTGTCTCTTGACTCCACTTTCTTTTTTCTTGTGCTGCCATTGTATTCCTCTCCTTATTCTCCAACCCTTTAGACATCTTTTCCTTCTTTCTTCCAGTAGGAGGGCTCCATTGGGGCACACACCGCCGTAATGTCCACTCAGGCAACCCTAAACATCTGAGGAAACCATCCCGAATATCAGGCACAGAGAGCAGCATATGGTAAGTATGGGAACCTTAAAACAATAAAATATAAAGATTAGTATTATGTAAAAAGAGAATGGTAAGGGAAGAAAATGGGGAAGATAAAATCAAGTTAGTAGTACAACCATATGTTAAAAACACCTAAAAAGCATCTAGAGGAAAAAACCCCCGTTACAAGACAACAATTTCATACTAATTTTTACAAAAAGGAATTAAAGCCAAAACTTTCATTTAGGCCCTGAGGGGTGACGGTACCTAGGCGGTATATCCACTTGCTTTCCAGTTGGGCAAGGGATCTGCCCAAATCACCTCCTCTTATACCCAATTTAACCTGATCAATGGCTTTAAAAATTAGGCCCTTTGGATTAGAGTTATGGTGAATTTTGAAATGACGCTGCAGAGTTTTAAGGGCTGAAAAATCTTCAATATTCCTGGCCTTCTCGATATCACGGATGTGTTCACGAATGCGTATTTTGAATTCTCGAGACGTGAGCCCAATGTACACTAAATCACAAGGGCAAGTGGCATGATATATAATTCCCTGGGAGGAACAAGTGAGATGTTCCCTAATTTCAAAAGTCCTAGATTTGTCAAAGTTGGAGAAGGAGAAGGATTTTTTGGTATTCAAACATGCTTTACAGGTACCGCATGGAAAAAAGCCTTTTGGTACAGAACCAGAGGTGAGTTTGGAGGCAGTGGGGTTATAGTGACTATGTACTAGTAAATCTCTCAAGTTACGACTTCTTCTGGCTACCAGGGATGGAGAGGAGGGGAGGATTTTGCGTAAAGTTGGGTCCGTCATAAGGATTTTCCAATGTTTTTTGAAAATCATTTTCATGTCCTCCCATTGGTTATTGAAGGTGGAAATGAACCTAATTTGATTTGTAGGGTTTTCCTTGCGTTTGTTGGGTGTAGAATAGAGGAGATGTTCCCTAGGCGTTTTTTTAGCCCTTCTATAGCCATTTCTGATGGAGCGTTTACTGTAGCCCCTATTGAGGAATCTTTGTGTCAGGTCTGCTGATTGATGTTCAAAAACCTGATCGTCCGAGCAGATGCGTCTAGCTCTTAGGAATTGGCCTATGGGGATGGCCTTGATAGTTGCGGGTGGATGTGCAGAGGTGGCGTGTAGCAGGGAATTGGTGGCCGTGGGTTTTCTATATAGGTCCGTTTCAATGATGCCATTAGTAGCGACCTTAATTTTTAAATCCAAGAACTCTAGATCCCTGCCGAATTTGTATGTAAGGTTAATGTTGAGATTATTGGTATTTAATTTAGTCATTAGTGATTTGAGCCCCTCGGTCGTTCCTTCCCATATGAACCACACATCGTCGATATACCTCATCCACCCCTGAACCAGTTGGATTTCTGCAATAGAGTCTCCCTGGAAGATTTCCCTTTCCCAGGCCCCCAAAAATAAGTTAGCGTAAGAGGGGGCACATGAGGCCCCCATGGCAGTCCCCTGTGTTTGTAGATAGATTTGTCTATTGAAGGTAAAAACATTATGTTTTAAAACAAATTCTAATAGGGAGAGGATTAGTTCAATCATTAGGGGGTCCAAAGTACTAGTTTTTAGGTACCAGGCTACCGCTTGTAGGCCGTCACTGTGTCTAATAGAAGTATACAAGGCCTCTACATCGGCCGTAACCATAGTCATATGATCATCCAACCAAAGGTTGTTTAATTTTTGTAGGGCCGAGGTAGTATCCTGGATGTAGGAAGGTAGGGTCAACACCAGCGGTTTAAGAAAGAAATCAATGAAATGGGAGATAACTTCACATAGGCTCCCGTTACCCGAAATAATGGGTCTACCCGGTGGATCCATCGGGTCTTTGTGGAGTTTTGGCATTAAATAAAGAGTGGGTAGTTTAGGATGAAGTTTACGGATGGTTTCCACCATATTTTTGGATATGATACCTTGTTCAAAAGCCTTTTCCACGATTGATTGGAGTTCAACCTGATGTTTAGGGAGGGGATTATATGATACCTTTTGATAACAATGAGGGGCTGACAATAACTTGTGTGCTTGTTTTTCATATAGTTTAACGGGCCAGACCACCAGGTTTCCGCCTTTATCCGCAGGTTTAAAAACTACATCTTTTAAAGATTGTAGGTTAGTCAAGGCTTGTTTTTCCTCTCTGTTTAAGTTAGATGTCCAGGAAGGTTTTTTAGGGAGGGCCTCGATTTCTGCAGTAGTGACTTTAGTGAATATCTCTATGGCGGAACATGTGTTGAGAGGTGGGAATTTGTGAGATTTGTTGAATAATTTATGAGGAAAGGAACTTACCTGTGGCGCCTCATTTTCCAAAAGGAGTTCTTCCAGATTTTCTAGGGCTTCCCTTTCTTCCACTGTAGAAAAGGTATCGCTGCTATAATTTTTGTGATGGAGTTTTTTAAGAGTGAGCTTCCTGGAGAAGAGGTGCAAGTCCTTCACCACCGTGAAAGTATCCAAGTAGGACGATGGTGAGAACGTTAAACCCCTCTCCAGAAGTCTGACTTCAGTAGGGGATAGATGGTGTTCAGATAAATTGATTACCTTTAGTTTGTCCCCTTGTGTTCGCTGGTTTTTAGATCTAGTGAAGATATCAGGGAGTCTTCCCTCATTTCTGAGTGTCATCCCTGATCGGGGGGTCTCTCCAGTAGGGTTTTCACAGTCGCTCATCGAGGTGTTATTGTCGGAGGTAGAAGGGACAGAGCTTTCAGAAGGAGTTCTGTTGTGAGATGATTTCGTGGACTTCTTCCTAAAGGGTCTCTCCTTATTTGGATGTTCAGGTTTATTCTGCCAACGGTATATCTTATTAGTATCATAGTCGTTGAGATCCCTTTGGAATTTTTTAATTTTATTCTCACAAACTTCTTTCTCCCACTTGTCAACATCTTTGTTTATATCTGTCATGAGTTTATCCAGACTCTCCACCGGTATGTCCTTCACGAGGGATTTCTCCATTTCTTCAATATCAGTATCAATAGATTTCAGAGACATCGTGTTCTTATCAATGATAATTTGTATAAATTCAAAGGAGCACGTGGTAGCAGCAGAAATCCATCTTTTTGTTAAGATATCATCCTCCAAGTCGAAGGATGGGTAAAGCTGCACCCTTAGACCCCTAGGGATAATTTGTTTATCCAGATAATTGTCCAATGCAGAGCGATTCCACCATAACCTGGTCTTTTTATATAGGGCATTCCTATATTGTTTAAGTAAATCTTTGTTATTGGTAACTGTGTCTTGATTACCACCCGAGGTCCCCTGTCTAAAGAGGTCCGTGGCCTTAGCCTGCCAGGATTGTTCCCTGGCTTTGAAATCCATTCTGTGAAGAAAACGGACAATCTGTCTATGAAATACAGATATAGCATACACTACCATAGTCCTGTAATTAGTGGCTCATAAGTCACTTCAACAAGTATATTTAACCATAATCCTCAATGGGGTACACCACGTAGAGGATAAGAAGTGAGATGAACAATGGGTGAAATTAAAATAACTGTTTATTAATACGTATTAAAAAGGCGAGGGGGATAGGGGAGGGGAAATGGACCACATAAATAAATAAAAAAAGACAAAAATTAGGGACTTCCAAGTGGTAAAGGGAGAGAGAGGCCAACAAAGATGGATCTATTTGTGGAATAATATATGTGCCGCGTGAACCGCTGCCCCCTCCAACACAAAAGATGTATATCAGCGGTCTATATGACACAAGTGTGATTACCAGAATCTGGCTTAATAGACCTTCCGCAATAGAACAGGCATATACTACCACCTAAGCATATTCTCACAATAATAGCACATGTGACCAAAAGGGGCCAAAAATAAAGTAATTGTAAGGGATCTTTATAAAGTACCAAAACCGCAGAGGCTGAATAGTAAGCAGCTACTCCTTAAGGCTAATAAGAAAAAAAAAAAAAAAAAAAATCCCTATGACTAAATAAATGGCTGAGAAAATGGCATTGGTAAGGTGGATTTTTACCTGTACAGTGTTGTGAAGGAGATGAAGATGAGTGCCGGGGGGTTCAAGCAGGCATGCAGGGGTGTATAGCTGAATGAGGCCGCGCTCTCCTGACGCCCGACGAGCGCCGTTTCGCAAGGATGCTTCTTCCGGGGGCGGATACAGGGGTTTGGAAGAGGCCGGTGTTTTAAAGGGAAGAGGCGTGTCCTGATGGGAGGAGAAATGTAAACTGGTAAAGCTACCAGGGCCAATCTGAGCGCAAGCGTCGGGAAACGCCCCCTGTTGCTAAGGGGACCTCCGGAAATGCGCTCCTGTGGCACGCAGTGGAACGCACTGCGGTCACAGAGTGGAGCGCTTCCGGAGGTCAGAGGGGGCTGAAGATCTCCCAGCGCGTGCGCATCAAGGCCACAGAAAATGACGCGGAGTGGAAAATAAAGGGCGTAACATGAGGCGGAGTGGGAACGCCCATACGAGGGAGGGCGCCGCACAGGGTTACTAACAATAAGGGCGGCAGCTCCTAGAAACACCAAAGTATTAATAAGGAGGAAAATTGTTACTGGGGAGGAAAAAGGGTCAGCGCCGGGATAGTGGGAGGGAGGAGGGCGAGCACAGGGACACTGGATGACTAGAAGTGGGCAGGGGCGAGCTGCGAATACCGCGCATGCGCCCCGGGGAATCTCTATACATACACGATCCCTATTTGTAGAAACAGCAGAGACCCAGGGAGTAGGAAGGTATTGAGGATGAATGGACTACTTAGAGTGAGATGGGGAAGATAGGTAGCGCAAATAAAGCTACCGAAGGGTGACATGTAGAAAGGCATAGAAGGTGCAACAATGCACTGGAAATGGAGGTGCACATGAAGAAGGGAATGTTTGAAATTAGTATTAGCCTTAGGAATAACAGTATCAAAACTAAAATATCGAACAGGTGGGGCACTAAACATATATACATAAACATTGGGATAAACCGGTATATATATTAAGAAAGTGGTATATATCCCACTTATATCAAGGTGCTAAGGTGCGATATTTAAGGAAATAAAGAATTAAAAATATAGAAATATATATATATATATATGGGGGGAAGGGGGGGGGGAATAGGGAGTGGTGAGGGGTATCACCAAAGTGACGTAAAGGAGGATGTGAAAGTCCAATATTTTTGTCTCTTGACTCCACTTTCTTTTTTCTTGTGCTGCCATTGTATTCCTCTCCTTATTCTCCAACCCTTTAGACATCTTTTCCTTCTTTCTTCCAGTAGGAGGGCTCCATTGGGGCACACACCGCCGTAATGTCCACTCAGGCAACCCTAAACATCTGAGGAAACCATCCCGAATATCAGGCACAGAGAGCAGCATATGGTAAGTATGGGAACCTTAAAACAATAAAATATAAAGATTAGTATTATGTAAAAAGACAATGGTAAGGGAAGAAAATGGGGAAGATAAAATCAAGTTAGTAGTACAACCATATGTTAAAAACACCTAAAAAGCATCTAGAGGAAAAAACCCCCGTTACAAGACAACAATTTCATACTAATTTTTACAAAAAGGAATTAAAGCCAAAACTTTCATTTAGGCCCTGAGGGGTGACGGTACCTAGGCGGTATATCCACTTGCTTTCCAGTTGGGCAAGGGATCTGCCCAAATCACCTCCTCTTATACCCAATTTAACCTGATCAATGGCTTTAAAAATTAGGCCCTTTGGATTAGAGTTATGGTGAATTTTGAAATGACGCTGCAGAGTTTTAAGGGCTGAAAAATCTTCAATATTCCTGGCCTTCTCGATATCACGGATGTGTTCACGAATGCGTATTTTGAATTCTCGAGACGTGAGCCCAATGTACACTAAATCACAAGGGCAAGTGGCATGATATATAATTCCCTGGGAGGAACAAGTGAGATGTTCCCTAATTTCAAAAGTCCTAGATTTGTCAAAGTTGGAGAAGGAGAAGGATTTTTTGGTATTCAAACATGCTTTACAGGTACCGCATGGAAAAAAGCCTTTTGGTACAGAACCAGAGGTGAGTTTGGAGGCAGTGGGGTTATAGTGACTATGTACTAGTAAATCTCTCAAGTTACGACTTCTTCTGGCTACCAGGGATGGAGAGGAGGGGAGGATTTTGCGTAAAGTTGGGTCCGTCATAAGGATTTTCCAATGTTTTTTGAAAATCATTTTCATGTCCTCCCATTGGTTATTGAAGGTGGAAATGAACCTAATTTGATTTGTAGGGTTTTCCTTGCGTTTGTTGGGTGTAGAATAGAGGAGATGTTCCCTAGGCGTTTTTTTAGCCCTTCTATAGCCATTTCTGATGGAGCGTTTACTGTAGCCCCTATTGAGGAATCTTTGTGTCAGGTCTGCTGATTGATGTTCAAAAACCTGATCGTCCGAGCAGATGCGTCTAGCTCTTAGGAATTGGCCTATGGGGATGGCCTTGATAGTTGCGGGTGGATGTGCAGAGGTGGCGTGTAGCAGGGAATTGGTGGCCGTGGGTTTTCTATATAGGTCCGTTTCAATGATGCCATTAGTAGCGACCTTAATTTTTAAATCCAAGAACTCTAGATCCCTGCCGAATTTGTATGTAAGGTTAATGTTGAGATTATTGGTATTTAATTTAGTCATTAGTGATTTGAGCCCCTCGGTCGTTCCTTCCCATATGAACCACACATCGTCGATATACCTCATCCACCCCTGAACCAGTTGGATTTCTGCAATAGAGTCTCCCTGGAAGATTTCCCTTTCCCAGGCCCCCAAAAATAAGTTAGCGTAAGAGGGGGCACATGAGGCCCCCATGGCAGTCCCCTGTGTTTGTAGATAGATTTGTCTATTGAAGGTAAAAACATTATGTTTTAAAACAAATTCTAATAGGGAGAGGATTAGTTCAATCATTAGGGGGTCCAAAGTACTAGTTTTTAGGTACCAGGCTACCGCTTGTAGGCCGTCACTGTGTCTAATAGAAGTATACAAGGCCTCTACATCGGCCGTAACCATAGTCATATGATCATCCAACCAAAGGTTGTTTAATTTTTGTAGGGCCGAGGTAGTATCCTGGATGTAGGAAGGTAGGGTCAACACCAGCGGTTTAAGAAAGAAATCAATGAAATGGGAGATAACTTCACATAGGCTCCCGTTACCCGAAATAATGGGTCTACCCGGTGGATCCATCGGGTCTTTGTGGAGTTTTGGCATTAAATAAAGAGTGGGTAGTTTAGGATGAAGTTTACGGATGGTTTCCACCATATTTTTGGATATGATACCTTGTTCAAAAGCCTTTTCCACGATTGATTGGAGTTCAACCTGATGTTTAGGGAGGGGATTATATGATACCTTTTGATAACAATGAGGGGCTGACAATAACTTGTGTGCTTGTTTTTCATATAGTTTAACGGGCCAGACCACCAGGTTTCCGCCTTTATCCGCAGGTTTAAAAACTACATCTTTTAAAGATTGTAGGTTAGTCAAGGCTTGTTTTTCCTCTCTGTTTAAGTTAGATGTCCAGGAAGGTTTTTTAGGGAGGGCCTCGATTTCTGCAGTAGTGACTTTAGTGAATATCTCTATGGCGGAACATGTGTTGAGAGGTGGGAATTTGTGAGATTTGTTGAATAATTTATGAGGAAAGGAACTTACCTGTGGCGCCTCATTTTCCAAAAGGAGTTCTTCCAGATTTTCTAGGGCTTCCCTTTCTTCCACTGTAGAAAAGGTATCGCTGCTATAATTTTTGTGATGGAGTTTTTTAAGAGTGAGCTTCCTGGAGAAGAGGTGCAAGTCCTTCACCACCGTGAAAGTATCCAAGTAGGACGATGGTGAGAACGTTAAACCCCTCTCCAGAAGTCTGACTTCAGTAGGGGATAGATGGTGTTCAGATAAATTGATTACCTTTAGTTTGTCCCCTTGTGTTCGCTGGTTTTTAGATCTAGTGAAGATATCAGGGAGTCTTCCCTCATTTCTGAGTGTCATCCCTGATCGGGGGGTCTCTCCAGTAGGGTTTTCACAGTCGCTCATCGAGGTGTTATTGTCGGAGGTAGAAGGGACAGAGCTTTCAGAAGGAGTTCTGTTGTGAGATGAATTTTCCTCCTTATTAATACTTTGGTGTTTCTAGGAGCTGCCGCCCTTATTGTTAGTAACCCTGTGCGGCGCCCTCCCTCGTATGGGCGTTCCCACTCCGCCTCATGTTACGCCCTTTATTTTCCACTCCGCGTCATTTTCTGTGGCCTTGATGCGCACGCGCTGGGAGATCTTCAGCCCCCTCTGACCTCCGGAAGCGCTCCACTCTGTGACCGCAGTGCGTTCCACTGCGTGCCACAGGAGCGCATTTCCGGAGGTCCCCTTAGCAACAGGGGGCGTTTCCCGACGCTTGCGCTCAGATTGGCCCTGGTAGCTTTACCAGTTTACATTTCTCCTCCCATCAGGACACGCCTCTTCCCTTTAAAACACCGGCCTCTTCCAAACCCCTGTATCCGCCCCCGGAAGAAGCATCCTTGCGAAACGGCGCTCGTCGGGCGTCAGGAGAGCGCGGCCTCATTCAGCTATACACCCCTGCATGCCTGCTTGAACCCCCCGGCACTCATCTTCATCTCCTTCACAACACTGTACAGGTAAAAATCCACCTTACCAATGCCATTTTCTCAGCCATTTATTTAGTCATAGGGATTTTTTCTTATTAGCCTTAAGGAGTAGCTGCTTACTATTCAGCCTCTGCGGTTTTGGTACTTTATAAAGATCCCTTACAATTACTTTATTTTTGGCCCCTTTTGGTCACATGTGCTATTATTGTGAGAATATGCTTAGGTGGTAGTATATGCCTGTTCTATTGCGGAAGGTCTATTAAGCCAGATTCTGGTAATCACACTTGTGTCATATAGACCGCTGATATACATCTTTTGTGTTGGAGGGGGCAGCGGTTCACGCGGCACATATATTATTCCACAAATAGATCCATCTTTGTTGGCCTCTCTCTCCCTTTACCACTTGGAAGTCCCTAATTTTTGTCTTTTTTTATTTATTTATGTGGTCCATTTCCCCTCCCCTATCCCCCTCGCCTTTTTAATACGTATTAATAAACAGTTATTTTAATTTCACCCATTGTTCATCTCACTTCTTATCCTCTACGTGGTGTACCCCATTGAGGATTATGGTTAAATATACTTGTTGAAGTGACTTATGAGCCACTAATTACAGGACTATGGTAGTGTATGCTATATCTGTATTTCATAGACAGATTGTCCGTTTTCTTCACAGAATGGATTTCAAAGCCAGGGAACAATCCTGGCAGGCTAAGGCCACGGACCTCTTTAGACAGGGGACCTCGGGTGGTAATCAAGACACAGTTACCAATAACAAAGATTTACTTAAACAATATAGGAATGCCCTATATAAAAAGACCAGGTTATGGTGGAATCGCTCTGCATTGGACAATTATCTGGATAAACAAATTATCCCTAGGGGTCTAAGAGTGCAGCTTTACCCATCCTTCGACTTGGAGGATGATATCTTAACAAAAAGATGGATTTCTGCTGCTACCACGTGCTCCTTTGAATTTATACAAATTATCATTGATAAGAACACGATGTCTCTGAAATCTATTGATACTGATATTGAAGAAATGGAGAAATCCCTCGTGAAGGACATACCGGTGGAGAGTCTGGATAAACTCATGACAGATATAAACAAAGATGTTGACAAGTGGGAGAAAGAAGTTTGTGAGAATAAAATTAAAAAATTCCAAAGGGATCTCAACGACTATGATACTAATAAGATATACCGTTGGCAGAATAAACCTGAACATCCAAATAAGGAGAGACCCTTTAGGAAGAAGTCCACGAAATCATCTCACAACAGAACTCCTTCTGAAAGCTCTGTCCCTTCTACCTCCGACAATAACACCTCGATGAGCGACTGTGAAAACCCTACTGGAGAGACCCCCCGATCAGGGATGACACTCAGAAATGAGGGAAGACTCCCTGATATCTTCACTAGATCTAAAAACCAGCGAACACAAGGGGACAAACTAAAGGTAATCAATTTATCTGAACACCATCTATCCCCTACTGAAGTCAGACTTCTGGAGAGGGGTTTAACGTTCTCACCATCGTCCTACTTGGATACTTTCACGGTGGTGAAGGACTTGCACCTCTTCTCCAGGAAGCTCACTCTTAAAAAACTCCATCACAAAAATTATAGCAGCGATACCTTTTCTACAGTGGAAGAAAGGGAAGCCCTAGAAAATCTGGAAGAACTCCTTTTGGAAAATGAGGCGCCACAGGTAAGTTCCTTTCCTCATAAATAATTCAACAAATCTCACAAATTCCCACCTCTCAACACATGTTCCGCCATAGAGATATTCACTAAAGTCACTACTGCAGAAATCGAGGCCCTCCCTAAAAAACCTTCCTGGACATCTAACTTAAACAGAGAGGAAAAACAAGCCTTGACTAACCTACAATCTTTAAAAGATGTAGTTTTTAAACCTGCGGATAAAGGCGGAAACCTGGTGGTCTGGCCCGTTAAACTATATGAAAAACAAGCACACAAGTTATTGTCAGCCCCTCATTGTTATCAAAAGGTATCATATAATCCCCTCCCTAAACATCAGGTTGAACTCCAATCAATCGTGGAAAAGGCTTTTGAACAAGGTATCATATCCAAAAATATGGTGGAAACCATCCGTAAACTTCATCCTAAACTACCCACTCTTTATTTAATGCCAAAACTCCACAAAGACCCGATGGATCCACCGGGTAGACCCATTATTTCGGGTAACGGGAGCCTATGTGAAGTTATCTCCCATTTCATTGATTTCTTTCTTAAACCGCTGGTGTTGACCCTACCTTCCTACATCCAGGATACTACCTCGGCCCTACAAAAATTAAACAACCTTTGGTTGGATGATCATATGACTATGGTTACGGCCGATGTAGAGGCCTTGTATACTTCTATTAGACACAGTGACGGCCTACAAGCGGTAGCCTGGTACCTAAAAACTAGTACTTTGGACCCCCTAATGATTGAACTAATCCTCTCCCTATTAGAATTTGTTTTAAAACATAATGTTTTTACCTTCAATAGACAAATCTATCTACAAACACAGGGGACTGCCATGGGGGCCTCATGTGCCCCCTCTTACGCTAACTTATTTTTGGGGGCCTGGGAAAGGGAAATCTTCCAGGGAGACTCTATTGCAGAAATCCAACTGGTTCAGGGGTGGATGAGGTATATCGACGATGTGTGGTTCATATGGGAAGGAACGACCGAGGGGCTCAAATCACTAATGACTAAATTAAATACCAATAATCTCAACATTAACCTTACATACAAATTCGGCAGGGATCTAGAGTTCTTGGATTTAAAAATTAAGGTCGCTACTAATGGCATCATTGAAACGGACCTATATAGAAAACCCACGGCCACCAATTCCCTGCTACACGCCACCTCTGCACATCCACCCGCAACTATCAAGGCCATCCCCATAGGCCAATTCCTAAGAGCTAGACGCATCTGCTCGGACGATCAGGTTTTTGAACATCAATCAGCAGACCTGACACAAAGATTCCTCAATAGGGGCTACAGTAAACGCTCCATCAGAAATGGCTATAGAAGGGCTAAAAAAACGCCTAGGGAACATCTCCTCTATTCTACACCCAACAAACGCAAGGAAAACCCTACAAATCAAATTAGGTTCATTTCCACCTTCAATAACCAATGGGAGGACATGAAAATGATTTTCAAAAAACATTGGAAAATCCTTATGACGGACCCAACTTTACGCAAAATCCTCCCCTCCTCTCCATCCCTGGTAGCCAGAAGAAGTCGTAACTTGAGAGATTTACTAGTACATAGTCACTATAACCCCACTGCCTCCAAACTCACCTCTGGTTCTGTACCAAAAGGCTTTTTTCCATGCGGTACCTGTAAAGCATGTTTGAATACCAAAAAATCCTTCTCCTTCTCCAACTTTGACAAATCTAGGACTTTTGAAATTAGGGAACATCTCACTTGTTCCTCCCAGGGAATTATATATCATGCCACTTGCCCTTGTGATTTAGTGTACATTGGGCTCACGTCTCGAGAATTCAAAATACGCATTCGTGAACACATCCGTGATATCGAGAAGGCCAGGAATATTGAAGATTTTTCAGCCCTTAAAACTCTGCAGCGTCATTTCAAAATTCACCATAACTCTAATCCAAAGGGCCTAATTTTTAAAGCCATTGATCAGGTTAAATTGGGTATAAGAGGAGGTGATTTGGGCAGATCCCTTGCCCAACTGGAAAGCAAGTGGATATACCGCCTAGGTACCGTCACCCCTCAGGGCCTAAATGAAAGTTTTGGCTTTAATTCCTTTTTGTAAAAATTAGTATGAAATTGTTGTCTTGTAACGGGGGTTTTTTCCTCTAGATGCTTTTTAGGTGTTTTTAACATATGGTTGTACTACTAACTTGATTTTATCTTCCCCATTTTCTTCCCTTACCATTGTCTTTTTACATAATACTAATCTTTATATTTTATTGTTTTAAGGTTCCCATACTTACCATATGCTGCTCTCTGTGCCTGATATTCGGGATGGTTTCCTCAGATGTTTAGGGTTGCCTGAGTGGACATTACGGCGGTGTGTGCCCCAATGGAGCCCTCCTACTGGAAGAAAGAAGGAAAAGATGTCTAAAGGGTTGGAGAATAAGGAGAGGAATACAATGGCAGCACAAGAAAAAAGAAAGTGGAGTCAAGAGACAAAAATATTGGACTTTCACATCCTCCTTTACGTCACTTTGGTGATACCCCTCACCACTCCCTATTCCCCCCCCCTTCCCCCCATATATATATATATATATTTCTATATTTTTAATTCTTTATTTCCTTAAATATCGCACCTTAGCACCTTGATATAAGTGGGATATATACCACTTTCTTAATATATATACCGGTTTATCCCAATGTTTATGTATATATGTTTAGTGCCCCACCTGTTCGATATTTTAGTTTTGATACTGTTATTCCTAAGGCTAATACTAATTTCAAACATTCCCTTCTTCATGTGCACCTCCATTTCCAGTGCATTGTTGCACCTTCTATGCCTTTCTACATGTCACCCTTCGGTAGCTTTATTTGCGCTACCTATCTTCCCCATCTCACTCTAAGTAGTCCATTCATCCTCAATACCTTCGTACTCCCCGGGTCTCTGCTGTTTCTACAAATAGGGATCGTGTATGTATAGAGATTCCCCGGGGCGCATGCGCGGTATTCGCAGCTCGCCCCTGCCCACTTCTAGTCATCCAGTGTCCCTGTGCTCGCCCTCCTCCCTCCCACTATCCCGGCGCTGACCCTTTTTCCTCCCCAGTAACAATTTTCCTCCTTATTAATACTTTGGTGTTTCTAGGAGCTGCCGCCCTTATTGTTAGTAACCCTGTGCGGCGCCCTCCCTCGTATGGGCGTTCCCACTCCGCCTCATGTTACGCCCTTTATTTTCCACTCCGCGTCATTTTCTGTGGCCTTGATGCGCACGCGCTGGGAGATCTTCAGCCCCCTCTGACCTCCGGAAGCGCTCCACTCTGTGACCGCAGTGCGTTCCACTGCGTGCCACAGGAGCGCATTTCCGGAGGTCCCCTTAGCAACAGGGGGCGTTTCCCGACGCTTGCGCTCAGATTGGCCCTGGTAGCTTTACCAGTTTACATTTCTCCTCCCATCAGGACACGCCTCTTCCCTTTAAAACACCGGCCTCTTCCAAACCCCTGTATCCGCCCCCGGAAGAAGCATCCTTGCGAAACGGCGCTCGTCGGGCGTCAGGAGAGCGCGGCCTCATTCAGCTATACACCCCTGCATGCCTGCTTGAACCCCCCGGCACTCATCTTCATCTCCTTCACAACACTGTACAGGTAAAAATCCACCTTACCAATGCCATTTTCTCAGCCATTTATTTAGTCATAGGGATTTTTTCTTATTAGCCTTAAGGAGTAGCTGCTTACTATTCAGCCTCTGCGGTTTTGGTACTTTATAAAGATCCCTTACAATTACTTTATTTTTGGCCCCTTTTGGTCATATGTGCTATTATTGTGAGAATATGCTTAGGTGGTAGTATATGCCTGTTCTATTGCGGAAGGTCTATTAAGCCAGATTCTGGTAATCACACTTGTGTCATATAGACCGCTGATATACATCTTTTGTGTTGGAGGGGGCAGCGGTTCACGCGGCACATATATTATTCCACAAATAGATGCATCTTTGTTGGCCTCTCTCTCCCTTTACCACTTGGAAGTCCCTAATTTTTGTCTTTTTTTATTTATTTATGTGGTCCATTTCCCCTCCCCTATCCCCCTCGCCTTTTTAATACGTATTAATAAACAGTTATTTTAATTTCACCCATTGTTCATCTCACTTCTTATCCTCTACGTGGTGTACCCCATTGAGGATTATGGTTAAATATAACACAGAAGAATGGACCTCGGAGATGACTCTACTGGTCCAATTATCCGGAACAAACAGTCTTTCAGGCGGACAACGATCAGGTTTATCTGCCTGAAACTCCTGCAAAGCAAGTCGCAAGTCTGGGGAGACAGCTGACAAAATCACCCCATCCCTAAGGATACCAGTGTGCTCAGAATTTCCAGGGGAGACAGGCACAAAACTCCTAGAAAGAGCATCCGCCTTCACATTCTTTGAACCTGGCAGGTATGAAACCACAAAATCGAAACGGGAGAAAAACAGTGACCAACGAGCGTGTCTAGGATTCAGACGCTTGGCAGACTCAAGGTAAATCAGATTTTTGTGATCAGTCAAGACCACCACACGATGTCTAGCACCCTCAAGCCAATGACGCCACTCCTCAAATGCCCACTTCATGGCCAAAAGCTCCCGATTACCAACATCATAATTCCGCTCAGTGGGCGAAAACTTTCTAGAAAAGAACGCACATGGCTTCATCACTGAGCAATCGGAGCTTCTCTGCGACAAAACCGCCCCCGCTCCAATCTCGGAAGCATTAACCTCAACCTGAAAAGGAAGCGAAACATCTGGCTGACGCAACACAGGAGCAGAAGAAAACCGGCGCTTAAGTTCCTGAAAGGCCTCCACAGCCGCAGGAGACCAATCAGCAACATCAGCACCCTTCTTAGTCAAATCCGTCAAAGGCTTAACAACACTAGAAAAATTAATTATGAAACGACGATAAAAATTAGCAAAGCCCAAGAACTTCTGTAGACTCTTAAGAGATGTAGGCTGCGTCCAGTCACAAATAGCCTGAACCTTGACGGGATCCATCTCAATAGTAGAAGGGGAAAAAATATACCCCAAAAAAGAAATCTTCTGGACTCCAAAGAGACACTTTGAACCTTTTACAAACAAAGAATTGGCCGCAGGACGTGAAACACCTTCCTGACCTGCTGAACATGGGACTCCCAGTCATCAGAAAAAACCAAAGCATCATCCAAATACACAATCATAAATTTATCCAGATATTCACGGAAAATATCGTGCATAAAGGACTGGAAGACAGAAGGAGCATTAGAAAGTCCAAAAGGCATCACCAAATACTCAAAATGGCCCTCAGGCGTATTAAAAGCGGTTTTCCACTCATCACCCTGCTTTATCCGCACAAGATTATACGCACCCCGAAGATCAATCTTAGTGAACCATTTAGCCCCCTTAATGCGAGCGAACAAATCAGTCAACAATGGCAAAGGATACTGATATTTGACTGTAATCTTATTCAAAAGACGGTAATCTATACAAGGCCTCAAGGAACCATCTTTTTTGGCCACGAAAAAAAAACCTGCTCCCAAAGGGGACGAAGATGGACGGATATGTCCCTTTTCCAAGGACTCCTTAACATAATCCCGCATAGCAGTATGCTCTGGCACTGACAGCTTAAACAAACGTCCTTTAGGAAATTTACTGCCAGGAATCAAATCTATAGCACAATCGCAATCCCTGTGAGGAGGAAGCGAATTGAGCTTAGGCTCCTCAAAAACATCCCGATAATCAGACAAAAATACAGGAACCTCAGAAGGAGTAGATGAAGCGATAGAAATCGGAGGTGCATCATCATGAACCCCCTGACATCCCCAGCTTAACACAGACATCGTTTTCCAGTCCAAGACTGGGTTATGAGTTTGTAACCATGGCAGACCAAGCACTAAGACATCATGTAAATTATACAGTACCAGGAAGCGAATCACCTCCTGATGAACGGGAGTCATACGCATGGTCACTTGTGTCCAGTACTGAGGTTTGTTCATAGCCAAAGGTGTAGAGTCAATTCCTTTCAAAGGAATAGGGACTTCCAGAGGCTCCAGACTAAACCCACAGCGGTTGGCAAATGACCAATCCATAAGACTCAGGGCAGCGCCTGAATCCACATAGGCATCGACGGAAATGGCTGATAATGAACAAATCAGAGTCACAGACAGAATGAACTTAGACTGTAAAGTACTAATGGCAACAGACTTAACCTTTTTTGTGCGTTTAGAGCATGCTGATATAACATGAGCTGAATCACCACAATAAAAACACAACCCATTTTTCCGCCTATAGTTTTGCCGTTCACTTCTGGACTGAATTCTATCACATTGCATTGTCTCAGGTGCCTGTTCAGAAGACACCGCCAAATGGTGCACAGGTTTGCGCTCCCGTAAACGCCGATCAATCTGAATAGCCATAGTCATAGACTCATTCAGACCTGTAGGCGCAGGGAACCCCACCATAACATCTTTAATGGCCTCAGAAAGGCCATCTCTGAATCTTGCAGCCAGGGCGCACTCATTCCACTGAGTAAGCACCGACCATTTCCGAAATTTCTGACAATATATTTCTGCTTCATCTTGCCCCTGAGAGAGAGCCAATAAAGCTTTTTCAGCCTGAATCTCTAGGTTAGGTTCCTCATAGAGCAAACCCAATGCCAGAAAAAACGCATCCACATTGAGCAACGCAGGATCCCCTGGTGCCAATGCAAATGCCCAATTCTGAGGGTCACCCCGCAGGAAAGATATAACAATTTTGACTTGCTGAGCAGGGTCTCCAGAGGAGCGAGATTTTAATAATAATAATAATAATAATAATTTTATTTATATAGCGCCAACATATTCCGCAGCGCTTTACAAATTATAGAGGGGACTTGTACAGACAATAGACATTACAGCATAACAGAAATACAGTTCAAAACAGATACCAGGAGGAGTGAGGGCCCTGCTCGCAAGCTTACAAACTATGGGGAAAAGGGGAGACACGAGAGGTGGATGGTAACAATTGCTTTAGTTATTCGGACCAGCTATAGTGTAAGGCTCAGGTGTTCATGTAAAGCTGCATGAACCAGTTACCTGCCTAAGTATGTAGCAGTACAGACACAGAGGGCTAATACTGCATAAAGTGTATGAGAACATGATGCGAGGAACCTTTTTTTTTTTTTTTTTTTATTATAAATAGGCCACACAGGGATCGTTAGGTTAATGCATTGAGGCGGTAGGCCAGTTTTAAAGAAAGAAACAACTTGCAATTGTTCCTAAAATTCAGAAAACTAGATCTATCTCCAGAAAAAAACTCTGGGATAGGAATTCTAGGTTCAGACATAGGAGCATGTACAACAAAATCTTGTATATTTTGAACCTTAGCAGCAAGATTATTCAGGCTGGAAGCCAAACTCTGGACGTCCATGATAAACAGCTGAGGTCAGAGCCATTCAGGGATTAAGAGGAGGTAAGACGCAGCCAGGCTGCAATTAAGGCTAGGCAGCAAACTCTGAGGGGGAAAAAAAAAAAAAAAAAAACTTCCTCAGACTACTTTTCCTCCTACTTCAGCCAATACGATTACCACTTTTTGGCCGGCTATACTGTCATGATCCCAATGGCAGGGGATCACAAAAGGACAAGCACAAAAAACAAAACAAGCTCTAGGGTGATGGAAACTGAGCTGACCGCGATCCTGAACCTAACACACAACTAGCTGTAGCCGGGGAACGTGCCTACGATGATTCCTAGACGTCTCGCGCCAGCCGAAGGACTAACTTCCCCTATTAGAAGAAACACAGACCTCTCTTGCCTCCAGAGAAACACCCCACAGAAATAGCAGCCCCCCACATGTAATGACGGTGAAATGAGAGGAAAGCACATACGTAGTTATGAAAACAGATTCAGCAAAATGAGGCCCGCTAAAGCTAGATAGCAGAGGATACAAAAGTGAACTGCGCGGTCAGCGAAAAACCCTACAAAAAAACCATCCTGAAATTACTTGAACTCATGTGCCAACTCATGGAACATGAGGAGTAATATCAGCCCACTAGAGCAACCAGCAAAAAGGAATCACATATCTGCAAGCTGGACTAAGACAAAAATTAAGCAAAACGTGGAACAGGAAAATCAAAAACTTAGCTTGTCCTGAAGATTACAGAAGCGGGAAGCAGAGGTAACAAGACACACTGATTACATTGATAGCCGGCGAGGAAATGACAAGAAAGCCAGGTTAAATAGGAAACTCCCGTATCCTGATAGAACAGGTGGACACCAGAGACCGCAGAAAACACAAGTCACCCAGTACCATCTGTAACCACCAGAGGGAGCCCAAAAACAGAATCCACAACAATCTGTCACCCCAAAATTCTGCAGTGCACAGGCGCCAGGCCTCTCTGACCTTTCCCGGCGCCTGCGCACTGCAGTACTTTGCTCTGCCCTCAACAGGGCAGACAAAGTACTCCTGCGCAGGAGCAGCAGCAGGAAGAAAAGAAGAGGACGTCATCGCATGAAGATGGGAGGCGCTGGACCTGGCAAGCGACACCCATCGGACCTGAACCGAACCGGGACCGCCCCTGGGTGAGTTTAATCTAACCTGTCTTTTTTTATCTTTCAGGGTACATCGGGGGCTTATCCACAGCACTACAGAATGCTGTAGTTAAGCCCCTGATGCCGGTGGAAGCAGCTCATACTTGAATTTTGGGGTGACAGATTCCCTTTAACAAAAATGTATTTATTAACTGCAAAATACTTTGATTGCTAATATCTACGCAACAGAGAGGTGAAATAAATAATAATACAACATTTTATTCTGTACTATAGCCTCTTCTACATTGTGTGTCCAGTTCAACATGAAAAAATTGATAGAATGCCCTCTTTAAATGGCCACTAACCTGGTAGACTGCCCAGACTAGGCAACCCCCCATTGAAAGAGAATGAATGGCTGGTATCTCTGCAGTAATATTGGGGGCTCTCTGCAGGAAAATAATGTAAGTATGTGTTCCAAAAAGATTATGCATTCAATTCATATTTTGATGAAATGACAAGTGAACCATTGATTTACAAAAGGGTGATACTAACTCTTCCAATGACAAGGCAGAAAATTATTGTTATTTATGTATATTCAATATTTTATTCAGAGGTACAAAAAACATGGCTATAAATGTCTTTCTGCCCTTCAATACCAATATTTAATTACATAGTACTCTGTGTGATAGTAAGCAAGTTGTTTTTCATCAGTGTTTCAAGAAAATAGGTGTATTAGTCATAACGTTTGAATGCCAGCTAAGTGCTCCATGACAGTAATTGAGTAGAATCACAAAAAGAGCAACACCGATTTATTCCAAACCTAGACATTTGCCTACTGAAACCTGCAGATTTTATTTCAAGACTACAATAAAAAACTACTGACTCATTTCTTAACCCCATTCAATATATTGTATCCATCTAAACATATGTTCCATCAACATATAAAAATTAATTAATTAGGGTGGCTATTATAATGATGATAGTGAACAAGCCATAACACTAACAGGCTCACAAATCACCAAGGGTGCCAAAACTTTTACATTGGCCCATTTACCTGTTTGTAATTTTTAAAATATAAAAAAAGACAATATATATTTTTTGTTGTTGCCAAAAATACAAAGGAAATGTGTCATTTTTAACTTTAGGCATTTTAGAGATAATTTCATCTTCAAATTGCTTTACTGTTCACAATAACAGTAATTTTATGTTCAATGAGTTTTTATTAATCAATTTTGAAAATACAAAAAAATATAACATGCGACCAAATATATTATAATCAAATAAGTCACACAGGACTTAACAACACTGCAGCTGAAAAAAAGAAACTAACTAAATTTTATTATCAGCAAGAGAAAGATTATTCTGAAAATTCCAACATAGAGGTTACAAAGAGAAAGAGGGAAAGAGAAAAAAAAATACCGTATTTTTCGCTTTGTAAGACGCACTTTATTTCCCACAAATTTTTTGGGGGGAAATGGGGGTGCTGCCACCATTGTCCGCTGCTGCCCAGGGTGATGCTGGTGTCTCCGATGCTGCGGGGGGCTCTGGCGACATTTTGTGAAAGGCTAGAACCCCCCGGCAGTTCGTCCATGCTTTCCTGTGTGACAGACTCCGGGAAAATGGCCGCCGGAATCTCGGGAGATGAGATTTCAGCACTGAGATCTCATCTCTCGAGATCTTGGTCCCAATATCTCCATTTGCGCATGAACCGCCTCCCGGCGGCCATTTTCCCGAAGTCCACCGCACAGAAAAGCATGGACGAACTGCCAGGAGCCTTTCACAAAATGTCGGCAGAGCCCTCCGCAGTACCGAAGACACCCCCGCAGCACCGGAGACACCCCGCAGCACCGGAGACACCCTGCAGCACAGAGCCCTTCTGCAGCACAGGTGCCCCCCTGCAGCACAGGATACCTGCACACCCCCTCATCCCAGCCTGCAGCAATGCTCCACTCCTGCCTCCTCCAGCAGTGACCCTGGGACCCTGATCCACTGCAGCCACAACCCCCGGTAAGCAATAAGATGCATGGATTATAAGAAGCCCCACTAATTTATGAAAAAAAAAAGAAAAAAACCTATTTTTCTCCTCAAAAATTGGGGTGCGTCTTATAATCCGGAGCTTCTTACAAAGCAAAAAATACAGTAAATGAAAAAATTTAGGGGGGGGTGGGAGGATTAGAAGGGAGAAGAGGGATGAAAGAATGGGGGGTTATCAGGGAGAAGGGGTATGGAAAAAGGGACGGAGGGAAAGCTGAGGGAAATTAGGTGACAATCTTGAGGTAAGCACACAGCAACAACCCAGAAACACTTCACAAGAGAATGACCCATCTATTGGAATTGTTTAGAAAAATCAACTGAGTCCTGAAACATGATCCACATCTCATCCCCACGTCCAGAGCTTTCGGCTGTGAGTTCTTTCATCCTACAAATATTAACCATCTCAGCAAACCATTCCAACCTTAGGGGAATGTGAGTTGTTTTCCAATGTCTTGGAATCACTGACGGCACTGCAGTTAAATAAAATTGAAGACTATCTTTCTATTGAGAACCAGCTGAGGATGGAAAAATAGAAAGAAGAGCAATCTTAGGGCTGAACTCCAAACTCCTGCCCATAACCAAAGAGTAATTTAAAAAACCTTTTCCCAGAATTGCTTTATTCTACTGCAATCCCACCATATGTGTATCATATTACCCTATCTCTTCCACATCGCCAACATGTGTCAGGAACAGATGGAAAAATAGCATGTAATTTTGAGGGATAATGATACCATCTTGTAATAATTTTATAGTTTTTTTCCTGGGCAGGGCAAGTGATTGATAATTTATGTGTAAATAGAAATCTTTTCTCCTACTCTGACTGAGATAAAGATTCACCAAGTTCCTGTTCCCATGTCAACTGATAGTCCATTTTCCCCCTGCATCCCTCTGTGATTAGGTAGTTGTATATACGGTAACTGAAATCACATGCTTAGGCGGAGATTCCTGTAAAAATAATTTTTCAAAAGGGAATGGTGTGAAGTGGTTTAGAACCTTAGAAGATATAAGAAATTGCAATTATACATATTCAAACCAAGAAAGGACTTTGGACAAGTACTGAGCCTGCAGAGAATAGAATGTGGGCAACTTACCATCAATAAGAACATGATGTATATGGGTGTCCTCTGTAAGAGAGTGAACTGTAGTCCCACTGAGAGGGCACTAGGACCCTGTGGTTTTTGCCTGCTGCAGCAGAGGACAGACCCTGCAAAACTCCCGGAGACAATGTGTGCTGGGGGGTGGGGTCTGGTGTCTTGTGTGTAAAGTGAAACAAGGAAGTGAGAGCTGAGAGAAAAAGGCGGGAAGAAAAGGCAGAAGCTGCTGTGATATCTTAAAAAGAGACTGTGTGTGGATTTACTGCGAGTGTGTTTGGAGGAAAAGAAGCTTTTGAGAGACTTTTGCTGCTAACGTTTCCTGGAGAAGAGCTAACCCTTGATCTAAGAAAAGACTGAGACTTTACTAAAACCCAGTACGTATTTGGAAAGCTGTGGATTCCCTGTGCATTGAGTGGAGAAACAAGTCTGGGCAGACTGCTGATACAGAGACGGACGGGTTGTCGTGGAAGCATTCCTAGGAGCTACAGAAGCAGAGACAACATCGTGAGACCACTAACTAAGTCCCCGGCGTTTGGACTCGGCATCGGTCGACAAGACAAGAGGAGCTTGCTGTAACTTATTGGCGCTGAAGATATGGACTGGCTGCAGCCTGTGCGGATTCCTGCCTGAGAGGAAATCTATCTCAGGATACGGTACCATAGTTATAGATACCCGGGTATCTCTGCTCTGAGTGTTTAATGGTTACTTTAGAGGTGTATCTTATATTAGAGTTGTGTAAGTTATAATCAGTGTGCCGTTCCAGGGGCTTCCTTGATAACACTACATTCAATTTACACTTGTTTCCTGTTTTTTAGTTACTCTGTTAGGTAAATTTCTTACTAGTCTGTTATAGAAACAGTTCTCAGGAGACCTTGGAGTGGCACAGTGATTTCAGCTGCTGCTGAGCTAGTGTATCTTTGGGGTGCATCTGCTTTAATATTCTCCATATTACCTTTATTATTTTGCTTTTGAGTAAATACCGTTGGAGATTTCTGCCTTGGTCTTGGTTTGTGACTCACTGGATCTTATTCGGACCTCTGGTCATTACACCTCCACTGCTGTTCAATCGAGAAAAGTTTCTTTCAAATAACCCGGGCAAAATGACAGAAAAAAAAACAGTGATGTAAGAGGACTGATATTCCCAGAGGGAAATTTTCCCTTACAGAAAGTGTGCCATATTCTAAGTGTCTTTATTGTTATTTAAGTAATCCAGCCTGGAAGCTTCTGTCCACGGAATCCACGGCTAGTGCGTTAAAGGTATCCCCCCTCCTTCTTGCTCAATCTCAACCAATTGCTTCTTACCAGGGGAAAAATGCCAATCTATAAACTGAGCTATGGTAGAGGCTTGGAAGTATGTTTTAAAGTTACTGTAGGAAGCCCTGCACCTCCCAATGCTTTAGAGCATGTTAACCCCTTCCCGACCTTTGACGCATACGCTGCGTCATGAAAGTCGGTGCCATTCCGACCCATGACGCAGCATATGCGTCATGGAAAGATCGCGTCCCTGCAGGCCGGGTGAAAGGGTTAACTCCCATTTCACCCGATCTGCAGGGACAGGGGGAGTGGTAGTTTAGCCCAGGGGGGGTGGCTTCACCCCCTCGTGGCTACGATCGCTCTGATTGGCTGTTGAAAGTGAAACTGCCAATCAGAGCGATTTGTAATATTTCACCTAAAAAACTGGTGAAATATTACAATCCAGCCATGGCCGATGCTGCAATATCATCGGCCATGGCTGGAAACACTTATGTGCACCCACCCCACCCCTCCGATCGCCCCCCCAGCCCCCCGATCTGTGGTCCGCTCCCCTCCATCCTGTGCTCCGCTCCCCCGTCCTCCTGTCCGCTTCCCCGTGCACCAATCACACCCCCTGTGCTGCAATCAAACCCCCCCGCACTCCGATCCCCCCCCCGCACACAGCGACCCCCCCCCCGTGCTCCGATCCACCCCCCCCGCACAGCGATCCCTCACCCCGTGCTCCAATCCTCCCCCGTGCTCCAATCCTCCCTCCCGTGTTCCGATCCACCCCCCCCCATGATCCGATCCACCCCCCCGTGCTCCGACGCCCCCCCCGTGCCCTGATCTCCCCCCCCTTATACTTACCTGGCCGCCCGAGGTCCGTCCGTCTTCTTTCCTGGGCGCCGCCATCTTCCAAAATGGCGGGCGCATGTGCAGTGCGCCCGCCGAATCTGCCGGCCGGCAGATTCGTTCCAGAGTGAATTTTGATCACTGAGATATATCCTATCTCAGTGATCAAAATAAAAAAAATAGTAAATGACCCCCCCCTTTGTCACCCCCATAGATAGGGACAATAAAAAAAATAAAGATTTTTTTTTTTTTTTCACTAAGGTTGGGGTAAGAACTAGGGTTAGGGGTAGGGTTAGGGGTAGGGGTAGGGTTAGGGGTAGGGTTAGGGTTAGGGGTAGGGGTAGGGTTAGGGCTAGGGTTAGGGGTAGGGTTAGGGCTAGGGTTAGGGTTTCGGTATGTGCACACGTATTCTGGTCCTATGCGGATTTTTCCGCAGCGGATTTGAAAAATCCACAGTGCTAAACCGCTGCCGATTTATCGTGGATTTACCGCGGTTTTTCTGCGCATTTCACTGCGGTTTTACAACTGCGATTTTCTATTGGAGCAGTTGTAAAACCGCTGCGGAATCCGCAGAAAGAAGTGACATGCTGCGGAATGTAAACCGCTGCGTTTCCGTGCAGTTTTTCCGCAGCATGTGTACAGCGATTTTTGGTTCCCATAGGTTCACATTGAACTGTAAACTCATGGGAAACTGCTGCGGATCCGCAGTGTTTTCCGCAGCGTGTACACATACCTTTAGAATTAGGCTATGTGCACACGGTGCGGATTTGGCTGAGGATCCGCAGCAGTGTTCCATCAGGTTTACAGTACCATGTAAACATATGGAAAACCAAATCCGCTGTGCCCATGGTGCAGAAAATACCGCGCGGGAACGCTGCGTTGTATTTTCCGCAGCATGCCAATTCTTTGTGCGGATTCCGCAGCGTTTTACACCTGTTCCTCAATAGGAATCCACAGGTGAAATCCGCACAAAAAACACTGGAAATCCGCGGTAAATCCACAGGTAAAACGCAGTGCCTTTTACCCGCGGATTTTTCAAAAATGATGCTGAAAAATCTCATACGAATCCGCAACGTTGGCACATAGCCTTAGAGTTGGGTTGGAATTAGGGTTGTGGTTAGGGTTAGGGGTGTGTTGGGGTTAGGGTTGTGGTTAGGGGTGTGTTGGGGTTAGGGTTGTGATTAGGGTTACGGCTACAGTTGGGATAAGGGTTAGGGGTGTGTTGGAGGTAGAATTGAGGGGTTTCCACTGTTTAGGCACTTCAGGGGGTCTCCAAACGCAACATGGCGCCACCATTGATTCCAGCCAATCTTGTATTCAAAAATTCAAATGGTGCTCCCTCACTTCCGAACCCCGACGTGTGCCCAAACAGTGGTTTACCCCCACATATGGGGTACCAGCATACTCAGGACAAACTGCGCAACAATTACTGGGGTCCAATTTCTCCTGTTACCCTTGAAAAATAAAAAATTGCTTGCTAAAACATCATTTTTGAGGAAAGAAAAATGATTTTTTATTTTCACGGCTCTGCGTTGTAAACGTCTGTGAAGCACTTGGGGGTTCAAAGTGCTCACCACATATCTAGATAAGTTCCTTGGGGGGTCTAGTTTCCAAAATGGGGTCACTTGTGGGGGGTTTCTACTGTTTAGGCACACCAGGGGCTCTGCAAACGCAACGTGACGCCCGCAGACCATTCCATCAAAGTCTGCATTTCAAAAGTCACTACTTCCCTTCTGAGCCCCCACGTGTGCCCAAACAGTGGTTTACCCCCACACATGGGGCATCAGCGTACTCAGGAGAAACTGGACAACAACTTTTGTGGTCCAATTTCTCCTGTAACCCTTGGGAAAATAAAAAATTCTGGGCTAAAAAATTATTTTTGAGGAAAGAAAACGTATTTATTATTTTCACGGCTCTGCGTCATAAACTTCTGTAAAGCACTTGGGGGTTCAAAGTGCTCACCACACATCTAGATAAGTTCCTTTGGGGGTCTAGTTTCCAAAATGGGGTCACTTGTGGGGGGTTTCTACTGTTTAGGCACACCAGGGGCTCTGCAAACGCAATGTGACGCCCGCAGACCATTCCATCAAAGTCTGCATTTCAAAAGTCACTACTTCCCTTCTGAGCCCCCACGTGTGCCCAAACAGTGGTTTACCCCCACACATGGGGTATCAGCGTACTCAGGAGAAACTGGACAACAACTTTTGTGGTCCAATTTCTCCTGTAACCCTTGGGAAAATAAAAAATTCTGGGCTAAAAAATTATTTTTGAGGAAAGAAAACGTATTTATTATTTTCACTGCTCTGTGTTATGAACTTCTGTGAAGCACTTGGGGGTTCAAAGTGCTCACCTCACATCTAGATAAGTTCCTTTCGGGGTCTAGTTTCCAAAATGGGGTCACTTGTGGGGGGTTTCTACTGTTTAGCCACATCAGGGGCTCTGCAAACGCAACGTGACGCCCGCAGAGCATTCCATCAAAGTCTGCATTTCAAAACGTCACTACTTCACTTCCGAGCCCCAGCATGTGCCTAAACAGTGGTTTATCCCCACATATGGGGTATCAGCGTACTCAGGAGAAACTGGACAACAACTTTTGGGGTCAAATTTCTCCTGTTACCCTTGGGAAAATAAAAAATTGCGGGCTAAAATTCATTTTTGAGAAAATAATTTTTTTTTTTTATTTTCATGGCTCTGCGTTATAAACTTCTGTGAAGCACCTGGGGGTTTAAAGTGCTCAGTATGCATCTAGATAAGTTCCTTGGGGGGTCTAGTTTCCAAAATGGGGTCACTTGTGGGGGAGCTCCATTGCATAGGCACACAGGGGCTCTCCAAATGCGACATGGTGTCCGCTAACAATTGGAGCTAATTTTCCATTCAAAAAGTTAAAAGGCGCGCCTTCCCTTCCGAGCCCTGCCGTGTGCCCAAACAGTGGTTTACCCCCACATATGAGGTATCGGCGTACTCGGGAGAAATTGCTCAACAAATTTTAGGATCCATTTTATCCTATTGCCCATGTGAAAATGAAAAAATTGAGGCGAAAATACATTTTTTGTGAAAAAAAAGTACTTTTTCATTTTTACGGATCAATTTGTGAAGCACCTGAGGGTTTAAAGTGCTCACTAGGCATCTAGATAAGTTCCTTGGGGGGTCCAGTTTCCAAAATGGGGTCACTTGTGGGGGAGCTCCAATGTTTAAGCACACAGGGTCTCTCCAAACGCGACATGGTGTCCGCTATCGATGGAGATAATTTTTCATTCAAAAAGTCAAATGGCGCTCCTTCCCTTCCGAGCCTTACCATGTGCCCAAACAGTGGTTTACCCCCACATGTGAAGTATCGGTGTACTCAGGAGAAATTGTCAAACAAATTTTAGGATCCATTTTATCCTGTTGTCCATGTGAAAATGAAAAAATTGAGGCTAAAAGAATTTTTTTGTGAAAAAAAAGTACTTTTTCATTTTTACGGATCAATTTGTGAAGCACCTGGGGGTTTAAAGGGCTCACTATGCATCTAGATAAGTTCCTTGGGGCGTCTAGTTTCCAAAATGGGGTCACTTGTGGGGGAGCTCCAATTTTTAGGCACACGGGGGCTCTCCAAATGTGACATGGTGTCCGCTAAAGAGTGCAGCCAATTTTTCATTCAAAAAGTCAAATGGCGCTCCTTCCCTTCCAAGCCCTGCCGTGCGCCCAAACAGTGGTTTACCCCTACATATGAGGTATCAGCGTACTCAGGACAAATTGGACAACAACGTACGTGGTTCAGTTTCTCCTTTTACCATTGGGAAAATAAAAAAATTGTTGCTGAAAAATCATTTTTGTGACTAAAAAGTTAAATGTTCATTTTTTCCTTCCATGTTGCTTCTGCTGCTGTGAAGCACCTGAAGGGTTAATAAACTTCTTGAATGTGGTTTTGTGCACCTTGAGGGGTGCAGTTTTTAGAATGGTGTCACTTTTGGGTATTTTCAGCCATATAGACCCCTCAAACTGACTTCAAATGTGAGGTGGTCCCTAAAAAAAATGGTTTTGTAAATTTCGTTGTAAAAATGAGAAATCGCTGGTCAAATTTTAACCCTTATAACTTCCTAGCAAAAAAAAATTTTGTTTCCAAAATTGTGCTGATGTAAAGTAGACGTGTGGGAAATGTTATTTATTAACTATTTTGTGTCACATAACTCTCTGGTTTAACAGAATAAAAATTGAAAATGTGAAAATTGCGAAATTTTCAAAATTTTCGCCAAATTTCCGTTTTTATCACAAATAAACACAGAATTTATTGACCTAAATTTACCACTAACATGAAGCCCAATATGTCACGAAAAAACAATCTCAGAACCGCTAGGATCCATTGAAGCGTTCCTGAGTTATTACCTCATGAAGGGACACTGGTCAGAATTGCAAAAAACGGCAAGGTCTTTAAGGTCAAAATAGGCTGGGTCATGAAGGGGTTAAAGTTTGCATACTAATTTTAGGCCTAGATCTTCCCCACAGAAATCTTATCATACCAGAAGGAAGCTTATCAAAAAACTGCGGGAGGAGATACAGATGTGGTCTGAAAAATATATAGAAATCGAGGTAGTATATCCATTTTAATGGCATTCATCCTTCCGAACCAAGATAATCTCAGTTTGCTATATGATCCGAAGTCCTTAAGGGTAGTTTAGTTTTGATCGTTAAGAGAGAAAAGTTTGGATGGGTCAAAAGGAATGAGGTCTCCCAAATATTTTATGGCATCTTCACGCCGCTTGAAAGCAAAGTTTGATGTTGCTAAGTAAACCTCCTCATTGGAAAAGGAAATATTCAATGCTTCTGACTTTGAATAATTCACTTTGAAGTTGTTAAGGAAACTAAATCTATCAAACTCTTTCATTACAGAGGGTAAAGAGATTTGGGGCTGTGATACGTACAAAAGGAGATCATCTGCATATAATTCTGTTTTGTAATTTGCTGAGCCTATATTTATCCCATGTATGTTAGGATTGTTCCTAATTGCATTAGCAAGATGTTCAATCATCAATATATAGAGCTGATGGGACAGGGGGCACCCCTGTCTGGTTCCATTTCGAATCGCGAAGGAAGAGGATAATGTTCCATTTATACTAACTCATGCAGTAGAACCTTTATATAAAGAAATGATCTTTTGTAGATAACGAGGACCAATGCCCAACTGAAACAGCGCCTCTGTCATAAACCCCCAATGGAACCTATCAAACTCCTTTTCTGCATCGACTGATAAGAGACATAGGGGTAAAGATTTAGATTTAGCCTTAGCCATAGCGATAATCAGCATCGTCTTAATGGTATTGTCCCTGGCCTCTTGGCTCTGCACAAATCCCTCCTGGTCTGTGTTTACTATTGCTGGTAGTAAAGGGTCTAACCTATCTGCCAATATCTTCGATAGTATTTTGATGTCTATATTTATTAGTGATATAGGTCTATAGTTGGCAGTAACTGAGGGATCTTTCCCTGGTTTGGGGATTATACTTATATGTGCCTCTAGTGATTGGGGGACCTAACATGTACCTTCATCTATGGAATTGAAAGTTTTGTCCATAACCATAGCTAGTTGGTCAATATCATTAATTTTGACCGGGGAGTACAAACTTTTACATGCCATGTTACCATAAAAAGGAACTCATACAGAAAACAGGTCAACAAATTCTATTGACTATGGTATATTACAGTCTACTATGTTTCTTGTAGGTCGTCTGTCTTTTTATAGAAAACCTCTGTCTTGAGTTTTATAGCTAAGTTAGGTTGCATAAATTGGTGAAAAGGTGAAATTTGAAAAAGATTTTCAAAGTTATTGGTTTATTTGAACTATGACTACAGTCAAGAAACTGTATACTGAGCATTGAGGTGCAAGGTGAAAATACCACTTATTGTGCATAATAGTCATTCATTTCTCAAGGTCAATATTTTATTTGAATAAAAAATAGTATTAGTAATTTTTGGAAATAAAAGTACAATAAACTATTTCCTGCCCACAAAATACAGTTTCATTAGTCTGTAGCATTTACATTATAGCCTATAAACAATAGCTGTTGTACCTTGCCTCTACTGCCACAAAATAAGTGGTGAGGAATGAGAAACAGGATTAGTTTTTGATTATAGTCTGCAAATCCAGATCAGCATTTTCCTAGATTTAATTTCCAACCAGATTTGCAAATCCTCTGGGAATTTTAGAGCATGTACCCTGGCAAACTAAAGAACATCTGTAGTCAAAGTTGGACACATCATGGTGGACTTAATCCATATTTTTGTGAATGTCACTGTGCATTTTCTTTCCAGCTATGTACCAGAATTGGCTTTTGGAACTGAACTTCTGTTACTTTTCTACTGCTAGATAATGAGCTCCATACTGAATTTATAAAGTAACTGCTGCTATTGTCCATCACTTCACGTTAAATATAAAAAAGAATGTTTGCCATCCTGCAGTGTAAGCAGCATCTGCTCATTGTCTATCGAGACTAGGGAAAGTATCAAAGACATTCACAATTTTGAAAGATCTCATACATTTTCAACACAATAGCTTTGTGAATCATCAGTGACCCGAGGCAACATAATCACTGCGATCTCAGCATTATTGTTTTTTTTTTGTTTTTTAGCTATTTGAGAAGCAGAGTATTGAGACTTGAGGGCTGTATCTTCAAAGGAGGCATCATTTTAAAGGACAACCTTTCATAAAGATTGCAATTTACATTTATTCTAAATTTCCTGAAAGCAAAGTCCAAGATTATAGTATTTAGTTTCCATGGAAGCTAATTGCTTTTTTACATATTGATCAGCTAGTCCAGAGAGACACAACAAAATAATCAGCAAAGGCAACAAAGCAATATTGAACTACAGTGGAAATGACAATCTAAACATTAAAAAAAAAAAAAACTAATACTGGCCGCCAAAAATGATTCCAAACTATTCAGTAATTACAATAATTTCTGCAGTGAAAAATGCTAGGTACAAAAGAGTCATCCAAATATCTAACTCCGATCATTTTAATTTTTTTCTTGATATACTAAGACTAAGACTTGTGTTCTCGATAGTACAGGTATATCTTTAGGGTCTGTCATAAAATCTGTTAAAGAGACACAAGAAAAAATTATTGTTTTCAGTACCTAAAAAAACCCAAGTTTGAATGACCTTTTGGCATCTAGGGAACCTAAGGTGACCATACATATATGGTATATGTCATCCAAGCACACTGATTTTAGTAGAGTAGGCTAACTATCTAATGTGTATGGTGGTCTCTAGACCATCATTCAAATGCAGATCTCATGGCAAAGAAGCCAGGTATGTTGCGTTTCAGCATATGTGATCTTTGGTTCCTAGAGAGGGTCGGATCCAGTAACTAAATTCTCTTTCACCAATGAAAACATACACATTTGACTAAGTCCAGAATTCATGTTTTTTTGGAGTTTGAAGCTTTAGCTATAAGTCAAAGCTGTTTTGTTTATTTTGACCATCCTTCTTCCAACAGGCTGTGACCAATGTCTGGCTCTGCATATTTTAGGTCATTTTTCTCAGGCTAGGTGTGCCATAATCCTGGCACATTTAGTGTTTGCGCAATAAAACAGGACCGACTAGTAGGTGTGACCTCAATTAAAGGGTTTGGCTTACAGGTAAAAAGTGTGGTCTCAGGTGACACCATGTGCCTTAAGAAGAGTCACAATTTAGTATAAATTTCTGGCACAGAGTAAGTCAACTAATAGATGGTGAAAATTTAGACCTGATAGTCTAAAAATGAGACAGATTTATTAAACAACAAGAAAATCCTTCAGAAATCTGGCACACTTTCAGATTATCTAGTCTGTTTGCACTACATAAGAATTAAATTGTAATCATAACTATGACTCTTTGTTGGCAGATACCTCTGCTCAGTCAAAAACACTCCTTTTCCTGTCTCTTTTGGTTTCTGCTAATAACCAAGAAAAATTATCTTTCACAATTGGTGCAGAATCCAACCAGAGGAGCAGCACTTTTAGACCTAATACTATCTAATAGACCTGACAGAATAACAAATCTGCAGGTGGTTGGGCATCTAGGAAATAGCGACCACAATATTGTACAGTTTCACCTGTCTTTCACTAGGGGGACTTGTCAGGGAGTCACAAAAACACTGAACTTTAGGAAGGCAAAGTTTGACCAGCTTAGAGATGCCCTTAATCTGGTAGACGGGGACAATATCCTCAGAAATAAGAATACAGATAATAAATGGGAAATGTTTAAGAACATCCTAAATAGGCAGTGTAAGCCTGTGGGAATAAAAGGACTAGAAATAGGAAAAACCCAATGTGGCTAAACAAAGAAGTAAGACAGGCAATTAACAGTAAAAAGAAAGCATTTGCACTACTAAAGCAGGATGGCACCATTGAAGCTCTAAAAAACTATAGGGAGAAAAATACTTTATCTAAAAAACTAATTAAAGCTGCCAAAAAGGAAACAGAGAAGCACATTGCTAAGGAGAGTAAAACTAATCCCAAACTGTTCTTCAACTATATCAATAGTAAAAGAATAAAAACTGAAAATGTAGGCCCCTTAAAAAATAGTGAGGAAAGAATGGTTCTAGATGACGAGGAAAAAGCTAACATATTTAACACCTTCTTCTCCACGGTATTCACGGTGGAAAATGAAATGCTAGGTGAAATCCCAAGAAACAATGAAAACCCTATATTAAGGGTCACCAATCTAACCCAAGAAGAGGTGCGAAACCAGCTAAATCAGATTAAAATAGATAAATCTCCGGGTCCGGATGGCATACACCCACGAGTACTAAGAGAACTAAGTAATCTAATAGATAAACCATTATTTCTTACTAGATTGTGGCCCGATTCTAACGCATCGGGTATTCTAGAATATGCATGTCCCCGTAGTATATGGACAATGATGATTCCAGAATTCGCGGCACACTGTGCCCGTCGCTGATTGGTCGAGGCAACCTTTATGACGTCATCGTCGCCATGGCAACCATTATGACATCTACGTCGATACTGTGCCCGTCGCTGAATCAGAAACATGAGATGTCTACGTCCTTTATGACATCATCGACGCTGTGCCCGTTGCTGATTGGTCGAGGCCTGGCGGCCTCGACCAATCAGACGCGGGATTTCTACGTCCTTTATGACATCATCGTCGCTGTGCCCGTTGCTGATTGGTCGAGGCCTGGCGGCCTCGACCAATCAGAGACGCGGGATTTCTATGTCGATGCTGTGCCGGTCTCTGATTGGTCGAGGCCTGGCGGCCTCGACCAATCAGAGAGCCGGGATTTCCAGGACAGACAGACAGACAGACAGACAGACAGACGGAAAAACCCTTAGGCAATTATATATAGATTTTTAGGGACTCTATAGCGACAGGGTCTGTTCCGCAGGACTGGCGCATAGCAAATGTGGTGCCAATATTCAAAAAGGGCTCTAAAAGTGAACCTGGAAATTATAGGCCAGTAAGTCTAACCTCTATTGTTGGTAAAATATTTGAAGGGTTTCTGAGGGATGTTATTCTGGATTATCTCAATGAGAATAACTGTTTAACTCCATATCAGCATGGGTTTATGAGAAATCGCTCCTGTCAAACCAATCTAATCAGTTTTTATGAAGAGGTAAGCTATAGGCTGGACCACGGTGAGTCATTGGACGTGGTATATCTCGATTTTTCCAAAGCATTTGATACCGTGCCGCACAAGAGGTTGGTACACAAAATGAGAATGCTTGGTCTGGGGGAAAATGTGTGTAAATGGGTTAGTAACTGGCTTAGTGATAGAAAGCAGAGGGTGGTTATAAATGGTATAGTCTCTAACTGGGTCGCTGTGACCAGTGGGGTACCGCAGGGGTCGGTATTGGGACCTGTTCTCTTCAACATATTCATTAATGATCTGGTAGAAGGTTTACACAGTAAAATATTGATATTTGCAGATGATACAAAACTATGTAAAGCAGTTAATACAAGAGAAGATAGTATTCTGCTACAGATGGATCTGGATAAGTTGGAAACTTGGGCTGAAAGGTGGCAGATGAGGTTTAACAATGATAAATGTAAGGTTATACACATGGGAAGAAGGAATCAATATCACCATTACACACTGAACGGGAAACCACTGGGTAAATCTGACAGGGAGAAGGACTTGGGGATCCTTGTTAATGATAAACTTACCTGGAGCAGCCAGTGCCAGGCAGCAGCTGCCAAGGCAAACAGGATCATGGGGTGCATTAAAAGAGGTCTGGATACACATGATGAGAGCATTATACTGCCTCTGTACAAATCCCTAGTTAGACCGCACATGGAGTACTGTGTCCAGTTTTGGGCACCGGTGCTCAGGAAGGATATAATGGAACTAGAGAGAGTACAAAGGAGGGCAACAAAATTAATAAAGGGGATGGGAGAACTACAATACCCAGATAGATTAGCGAAATTAGGATTATTTAGTCTAGAAAAAAGACGACTGAGGGGCGATCTAATAACCATGTATAAGTATATAAGGGGACAATACAAATATCTTGCTGAGGATCTGTTTATACCAAGGAAGGTGACGGGCACAAGGGGGCATTCTTTGCGTCTGGAGGAGAGAAGGTTTTTCCACCAACATAGAAGAGGATTCTTTACTGTTAGGGCAGTGAGAATCTGGAATTGCTTGCCTGAGGAGGTGGTGATGGCGAACTCAGTCGAGAGGTTCAAGAGAGGCCTGGATGTCTTCCTGGAGCAGAACAATATTGTATCATACAATTATTAGGTTCTGTAGAAGGACGTAGATCTGGGGATTTATTATGATGGAATATAGGCTGAACTGGATGGACAAATGTCTTTTTTCGGCCTTACTAACTATGTTACTATGTTACTATGTTACTCTTTGCACCAACCAGTTCTGTAGGGGTGTATCATTTCACTCACAGTCTCTCTGTCTCTCTCTGCTGAACATTTCTGGATGTGACTCTTCCTTACTAAAATTACAGAAGCTTTCTACATTTCTAGAGGTCTAAGGGGTAAGGTTTCTCCTGGTGGAGAGTCACATACCAGATCTGGCTTGTCAAAGTAAGGAGGCTTTTACGCCGTGCAATGCTACTCTGGGAAATTTAATATGCAAATTGCCTCTTCAGAAAAAAAGAGGACTTGAACTCTATAATGCCACCTCTTGGAAGTAGCGATCCTACAAATCACAAACCACCTATTTTTTTGATTCGCACTGACGAGGGCCAACAGCCCGAAACACCGTGTCTGTGAATTGAGATACTTATTTGGCTCTTATCCTAAGTCATATTGCAAGACTCGTTAAAGGGTTAATTGTGACTTGTAGGATCGCTACTTCCAACAGGTGGAGCTATAGAGTTCAAGTCCTCTTTTTCTCTGAAGAGGCAATTTGCACATACATTTCTAGACATACTCTCTTCTGTGGTGAACTCTCAATCACTCCTACAGGCATTTGTTCCATTACTTCCCAATGTGCTACAACACAGGTTACTGCATATGTACTTATACAGCTCCTGTTTTGCTTTTCTGTCTTATGTATGGGAAAAAATATGAGAAAATAGAAGCCTATAAGCATTATGTTATGCCAAGGGTAAGTGTCAATGCCCCCTTCACACATCCCGGTGATTCCTGTACAGGAAAAACCAGTACCAGTGTGATCCATAGTACGTGTTCGTGTGCCATTTGTGTGGCCGTATGTTGCATCCGTGTGTCCGTATGTTTGTGTGACATCCGTCTATCCGCGTGCAATGTCCGTGTGCCATCCATTTGGCATCAGTGTGTCCGTATTCCTGTGTCAGCCATGTGTTCTTTTGCGACAACCGTGTTTTGTCCTCGAAAAAATATGTGATGTATAAACAATTGATTTTATCTGTATAAGCTGAGGAAAAATGCCTAGGCTTCTTTATAAACCAGCCAAGAAATTTCTCATGGTGATAACGGTGATCTCATGATGTTACCCCATGACCTAAATGATGTCACAGCAGGTCACAAAAATGCTCAGCTCAGTGTCTCATGGTTGCCAAGCTGAATGGTCTTATAGATGCCTCTCCATTACTAATCCCTGGACTTGATGTCAGAAAGGAAAGGGGTTAAGCAGTAAAGTATCAAATATGGAATCACTTGTGGGGATTTCTGCTGTTTTGGCACTTCAGGGGCTCAGCTAATGGAGCCCACAATTTGTTTCAACAGAATCTACATGCTAAAAGCCAAATAGCGCTGCTTCCTTTCAGATCTCTGCCATGTGATGAAACGGTAGTGTGCAACCACATATGGAGTACTGCTCATTAACCCCTTTACCCCCAAGTGTGGTATGCACGTTAATGACGGGTCAATTTTTACAATTCTAACCACTGTCCCTTTATGAGGTTATTACTCTGGAACGCTTCAACGGATCCTGGTGATTCTGACATTGTTTTCTCATGACATATTGTAATTCGTGATAGTCATAAAATTTCTTTGATATTACTTGCATTTATTTGTGAAAAAAATGGAAATTTGGTGAAACTTTTGCAATTTTCCAACTTTGAATATTTTATTTATGCCCTTAAATCGCAGAGATATGTTACACAAAATACTTAATAAGTAACATTTCCCACATATCTACTTTACATCAGCACAATTTTGGAACCAACATTTTTTTGTTAGGGAGTTATAAGGGATTTCTCACTTTTACAAAACCATTTTTTAGGGACCATATCACATTTAAAGTCACTTTGAGGGGTCTACAACCCCTGGCAAAAATTATGGAATCACTGGCCTTTGAGGATTTTCATTCTGTTGTTTAATTATGTAGAAAGAAAGCAGATCACAGACATGGCACAAAACTAAAGTCATTTCAAATGGCAACTTTCTGGCCTTAAGAAACACTAAAAGAAATCAAGAACAAAAAATGTGGCAATAATGGTTACTTTTTTAACCAAGCATAGGGAAAAAAATATGGAATCACTCAATTCTGAGGAAGAAATTATGGAATCATGAAAAACAAACAAACAAAAAAACACTCCAAAACATCACTAGAATTTTGTTGCACCACCCCTGGCATTTATAACCGCTTGCAGTCTCTGAGGCATGGACTTAATGAGTGTCACACATGGCACTTACAAAAATCAAGTAGAGCTCTTTCCTTTCCGAGCCTTGTCATGTGCTCAAACAACAGTTTTTGACCACAAATGGTGTATCTTTGTGTTTGGAAGAAATGGGGTATGATTTTTCTTATGAAAATTACAAATTTGGGGCTAAAACAAAGGAAAAAATTGAATTTTAATTTTCCCATCCACATTTTAAAAAGTCATGTGAAGCATCTATGGATTCAACAAGCTCAACACACCCGTGGATAAATTCCTTTTTGAGTCAAGTTTCCAAAAAGAGGTCACTTGTGGGGGTTTCCTGCTGGTTTGGTATCGCAGAGGCTCTTCAAATTAGACATAGTGTCTGCAGTCTATTCCAGACAAATTTAAATTCAAAATACCAAATGTCACTTCTGAGCCCTGCTATATGTCCAAACAGAACTTTTTGACTAAATGTGGGGTATTGCCGCTATCAGAAGAAAGTGGGTAACAAAATTTGTAGTCCACTTTTTCATGTTAACTCTTACAGAAGTGAAACCTGTAGGGCTAATGCCCTAATAATAATGAATTTTCAATATGACAACCTAATGTTACAAAACTCTGTATAGCTCCTGTGTGTTCAAAATCCTCACTATAAGGCCGCTGTCCCACTTGTAACTGCCTCAATACCCGGCATTGCTGCCGGTGGTTTGGACTGGAGAATTCAGTTGCATAGAAATACATGCAGTCGCACATTCTGGTCCCGAGTGCTGGGGGCAGTGCCGGGGATTGAGGCGAGAGACTCGCGTGAGTTTCTCGCATTGCAGTTGCAAGTGGAACACCGGCCTAACCCTGAATAAAATCAGTGAGGGGTGTAGCTTCTAAAATGGCATGTCTAGAAGACTTCTGTTGGTAACAAATTGTGGGGTCCAATTTCTTTTTCTATGCCTTGTAAAATAGAAACAATTAGGATGAAAGCAAAATTTTTAGAGTAAAAATGTCTTTTTTTTTTCATTTGACTTTGTAGCACCTGAAGGGTTAAAGAATTTCCTGACATAAGTTTTAAAATATTTGAGGGGTCCAGTTGTTAAAATGGTATCACTTTTGGGGAGTTTCCAATTTATAGGCCCCGCAATGTCCATTTAAATCTGAATGGGTCCCTAAGGAAACAGGTTTTACACATTTCTTGAAAAAATTAGAAATTGCTACTAAACTTTTAACCCCTCTAATATCCTAACAAAATTAAATGACATTTGAAAAATGATGGAGATGTAAAGTAGACATATGGGAAATGGTATTTATTAATTACCTTGTACTGCATGATTAATTGGTTTAAGGATATAAAGATTGAAATTGTGAAAATTGCTAATTTTTTTTAATGTTTGTCCAAATTCCAATAATTTCACATATATATGCAAAACATTTTGAGCTAGCTTAAAGTACAATGAGTCACGAAAAACAATCTCAGAATCACTGGCATCCATTCAGCCGTGCCAGAATTATTACCACATAAAGTGACACTGGTAAGATTTCAATAATTTGGCCTTGTCATTAAGGTTAAAATTGGCTCTGTCAATGAGCGGATATGTGCTTGTGGTGCTCATATTCGATACTGAATATATTAAATTGCATATTATTGACGTCTATCAATCTTCTGATTTTCATAGTTCCATGACTTTACCTTTTTGTAGTTACAATTTTAATATTACAGAGCTTATTACATGCTAAACATAAAAAGAGGTGGTATCCAACGTAGTCCATTTTAGGGAAAAAAGTTTCAGCATACGTCTCTTCACAAACAGGGAGTAGGGGACTGTTTTGCAGCCCCTTACAATCATTTGGGCACCAATGCAAAATATATAAGTGATCTTCAAACTATGACATGTCAATTATAATACTGTTTTCCTCATATGGGCCAATTGGACATTTTTGTTGCCACATTGTTTGTACCCTGAATAAGCTAAATAAATTCCAAATATTAAAATATAAAACACAGGCTATACCCAAGGTATTGCTGACTCGGTGCCCTTCATTATTAGACTATTAGGCAGCATTTTGTTCAAAGTTTTCTACTTTTGGGGAGCTGTGAAACACATAAGCATCCAATGCATAAGTAGACATTAGCTATGCATGAACAAATGAACAAATAATGGTTGTGTGTCCATCATGGTTAACAGATGTCATGTTATAAGGCAATTAAGATATTTTTGGGGTCACTACCTTTTAGAAATGCGATGTACACTGTGAATTTCCTAATAATTTACACCAGCACTGAATATTTTTCCAATAAGCCTATTTGCAGTTGCTGATTTTAAATGGATGTGATCTAAGAAGCATCCAATTATGAAAGTAATTATTTGCATGGGTTTATATGTTTGTTATTTCAGAATTACATGTAACATGACGATTATATTGATCCAGGAATAGGTGACTTCTAGTGGATACAGCTGCTTTGATGAGTTGAATTACTGACTAATTTAAGTCAATAGCGCTTTGCAGATGAAGGCAGTTAAGTACCGCGCTAGTCACTTTACATCACACTTCAAGCATATTTTCTCTATATACAAAATGAATGATTAATGTCGGGTCTGTGCTGTGCAAAAGATAAAATGATTAACTCCTTCTCATACCAGAAAACATTTGCATAACACGGATTTCCAATATCCATTTACTCCCATATCGATAGGTTACATCTCACTGCCAGCACTCTTTTGGATCAACACTTATGTAAAATTATCTGTCAAGAGGGCATATTTTCAATACATAAGTTATAAGGATGTTGATATTGGGATTTCATGTATGACACATACTCTTGTGGCCAAATACATTTACGGGTATGTAGAATTGTGCCTTTGACAATGGAAATGGTAATGCACAATTATCAAAGTATTCATGCATCTCCTAGGGGAATAACAGAAGAACAATACAGCAAAGAGATGTAAGAATATTTTTTAAAATTTAAAATTTATTTTATAGTGAAAAAAAGTATTTACAAGATGTACATGTCAGGTGAGTGAAGATGAGTGAATTGATTAAATATAAATCAAATTTGTATCAAATTTTAAGGGTTTCACAGAACTTGAAAGAGGTCGAACAATTTGCAATTCGATTTGTGCAAATCATTTAAAACGCCACTCACCAGGGATTACCCTAGCCACAGAAGGCTAAATGGCCTTGGGCGCAGAAAGAAGGGCTTCCCAACATGCAGCTATGATATCACATCGCATAGCATAGCCAATCATGAGTAATAATCATAGCATTTTTAAAAAGACAAGCATGGAATGCAGCAGGCATTTTGTAGGACATCTGGATAGTGAGAGAACATAAGAGCTCACAGCTTAGCCATAGAAAGAGAAAAAGTTATAAAACGGTGATATCTGTATTAATAGTGTGTGACAGCAGTGAAGCGTGGTTTGATTAGTTAAGAGATTAATTTCTTCAATAAAATTGTCAAAGAGGAATGGTGTAAGGATTTTTTTTAAAGCAAAGTATTTTTATTTCTCTTACATGATTTAGTAATGGTAGGACAGAATTTTTTCCATTACTATCACTGAGGCTTGATGTGAATCAGCCCTGTTTTTGTCACTCCAAGGCTGACCTTAAAACACTTCACTAGTATTTCGGTACCTAATGCACCAGAAATGCTGAGAAAAGCCAGATTGCTTTCTGAAGAATTTTCATATTATAAGGATGGGAAGGTTCATCGTTATTGCTCACTTCCCTCCCTAAAAATACCAGCCTGTGGCCTCCTCACAGAGAATTGGATGGCCTGATTCTGACAGTAACCTGGCTATTCCCAGTACCCCTTATGCATTGTGTACTGGGATTATAGTGAGAGGGAAGATTAGGTTTAGCCTAGGGTTGAAAAAATAAAAAAACTGTTTGACACCAAACCTCAGTGATACTAATGGAAATGTGTTTCTCGGGCCCCTCCATTATTAAACACTGTACTAAGGTTAAAATTTGATCAAGTTAAAAGTTGAAAACTAAAAATACTTTATGTTTTTAAAATAGGACAGATGGGGTAAGCAGACAGGGATAAAAGAAAACTACAATCATACAAATATACTCACAAAACAACAGAGTGAGAAACAGGAGGAATAGGAAGGGGAAATGTGAGAGGACAAGAATAAGCATGCAAACCAACTCCATGAAGCAATCTCTATAAAAACTCTCCAATTGACAACTTCAATGACTGAACTTCTCTTTCACCACCAAACCAGGAAGACGAACTATCACTGGCAACTCCCAAGGCCAGCTCAGAACAGTTGAGACAATTCAAGATGGAGAGCTCAAGGGGATTAACTGAACTGATAAATTTTTGCAATGACAGAGCAAGGAAAATGTGCAGTTTAATAGGGTGGTGAAGCAGTTCTATTAAGTGTAGGAGTTCGTGTAACCAGACGCCACAATTTTCTGGCCCCTCTCTGTCACGGAATCCCTGTGACAACTAGGTTCTGATAAGTGCATAAAAAAAGTTTAATCAAAAAATAATAATTTGGGGTTCGTTATGTAATTCATATTGCATCTGTTTTTAACATCAAAATTAGGAATACAATTACAAGACTAAATACAGTTCGCTATTTTGTAAACCCATTAAAAATTAATCACTTATATTTTTGTTACAGATCATCAAGGGCTGTATGAAGCCATCTCAGGAGCTGAGCCTGCATTATACCAGGCAGATACCAGATGTGTTACACAGCCAGAACCAGAATCTGCCTGTAATTGCAACCACTGGAGCTTGCAGTTTAACTACTTAAATCATTGAGAGACATTTAAATGACACCATAGCTGGGATTTGATGGGTTACCATAACAGGCAACAGGTTTGAACTTCATGGGAGAACTGCAATTTACACTATATACTGCAATACTTTGGAAGTACAGTATATTATAAAAGCAAGCTTACAATCGCAGATTCAAGACCCCTAGGGAGACTACAAAATAAAGTAAAACATGTATTTTCTGGTCGCTGCACTTGCCCAAAAAATCCAATGCTAAAAGCAATTATAATGTCATATGTGCTCCAAAATGTTATCAATGAAAACTTCAGCTTAAGGAGGGACACAAAAGAACAAGCCTTCGACCAGCTCCAAAAACAGAAAAATAAAACAGCTACGGGTCTTAGAAAATGATGCACAAACAAATCTGGTATTGCCATAATAGTAGTGACCTGGAGAATCATATTTTCAGGTCAGTTTCACTGCAAAATGGGTGTTGTAAAAACAAAATTGAAAAAATAATGACTTAATTATATTTTTTCAAAATTTCACACTTGGATTTTTTTCCCCGTTTTTAAGTACATTATATGGCAGAATGAATGATGCCATTCAAAGCTACAAATCATCCTGCTAAGAAAGTCCACAAATAGCTGTGCTGATGGAAAAATAAATAAAAAGCTATTGCTCTTTGAACAAGAGAAGGAAAAATGTAAAGTTCAAAACCTAAAATGACTGGGTCCTTCAGCCACCATACCCCAGGACAGAATTACCACCTTCAGTCCATTTAAAGTGACATTCCGTATCATCTTCCACTTCATCAACACAGCATTTATCTGATGAAGGTCCATACAGATCTAAACGTTATTCACTAGCTGTTGATCCATGGACTGTTAATAAATTAACCTTGTTTTGCAACATATCCTTGAGTGCGGAGTTTTATTACTACTACTGGGTCCTTAAATGATTAGCTGTGATGGATCTGTTAAAAATGGATGCCAAACAAGATATGCCTATAAAGCATGTTATTTCCCGCACCTTCTGACTTTAATGAGTCTGATCCAAAATACAGAACAGAATAGTTGATGATGCAACTTTTTCCACACAGATTGTCAGTGTGGTCCATTTGGACATGGACAGCATATGGATTGAAAATACTCTTATTTGAAAGAAACCACCAGAGCACTAAACCTAGGAGGGCATGACTATGCGACGAGTGGACCTTTAACTCCTTCAGCTTTGTTTGCATTGCGGTCTATACTTTAACCCCTTAATGTTCAATGACGGGCAGAGTCCGTCATTGGATGCCTCCCCGCATTTGGTGCGGTCGTCGCCGGAGCCCACACCTTTTCCGGCACATCTGATCAGCTGACATGTGCCCCTAACAGCCGGAAGTGGAATCACGATTCACCTGCGGCTGTTAACATGTTAAATGCCGCTGTCAAACTCTGACAGTGGCATTTACCATGAACGTGCAGGAAGCGCGTCACTACCTCCTCCCATTGGCGCCTATGTCACATGACCGCAGGTCGCCGATGGGTAAGCATGACAACCCGGGGTCAGCAGGAGACCCCTGTGATTGTCGTAGCCGAATAGCTATGAGTACTGCCCAGTGGTAGATGCTCATAGCAAGTGAGGTATTTTGCTACATGCAGGCAATCTGATCATCGCTTGCATGTAGCAGAGCTGATCGAGTTGTGGCAGCTTCTAGTCTCCCATGGAGACTATTGAAGCATGCCGAAAGTAAAAAAAAGTTTTTAAAAATAAAAGTAGATGAAAGTTCAAATCACCCCCCTTTCGCCCCATTCAAAATAAAACAATGAAAAATACAAATATACATATATTTGGTATCACCACATACAGAATCGCCCGATCTATCAATATATAAAAAGAATTATTTCAACGGCCGGGAATTAACATCTATCTCTTCTCTTCACAAAGGTACAATATCTGCTTGCTGTCATCTGCTGCTTATCATCCTGCAACATTCCCTCCCTACTGCAACACCCGCCTGGGCCGTGGGGTACTCGGAACCGGGTCGGATGGTCCTTAAAGGGGTGGTCACGGCAGCAGTGACCAGGTCTGTGGCCCTGGGTGTGCAATTAAAATGGATGGAGGATGGAAAGGAATAAAGTTTGTATGGAATAAAGGGAATTTTTGTGACACCACCTGTGGTACTCGGCCAGGGATGGCCGATGCTGCTAAAAAGGGACCACTGGGGATGATGGTGATGCAGCTGAGATGGTTTGGCTCTCCACAGTTGGAGCGGCGGCCCCAGGGCTACCAGCCAGGAGGGGTTGGAAGCCACCCTACTGCGCTCTTCTTGACGTTCTTGATTCCTTAAGCTCTCCACAAGTCCCTCTCTCAGTCTGTCTCTTAAGAGGAACACTACCTGCATGGCAGGCAGCTCGAGCCTTATCCAGGTGTCACTCCTTCATGGTGACTCCGGGCACTAGTTTGCTGCTGTGCCTTCAGATGATAGTCGTGGCAAGGAGACCTGCAATCTCCTGCCCTCCGGATTCGGTTGCTGAGCATACAGTCCCCACAGAACCACGGACTCCAGTGTCCAGTCTTTTGTGCTCAGTCCTGGGGTGAGCTCAGTCGTTGCTCCACACCCAGGCTCTCCTCACTTGCTTCCATCTCTACTGTGTCCCTCAGGCTCAGTAACTAACCCCGCCTCCAGACCAGAACTTATAGGGCAGCTCCCCTGAAACTGGTTTAAGTGCTCCCCCTTCTGGCCTGGAGTCAGGAAAGTGTTGCATGCTAGTGTTTTTTTTTTTTTTATGCTAGTGTTACCTGCCAAGGGGATCCCTTTCTGCTTCCAGGCATGACATCACCCCTGTGAGGAAGGCAATGCCACTGTGGCAACCTGTCCCCTGGGGTGCCACAGTACAATATCTGCTTGCTGTCATCTGCTGCTTATCATCCTGCAACATTCCCTTTAATGGTACAATATCTGCTTGCTGTATTCTGCTTCTTATCATCCTGCAACATTCCCTTTAATGGTACAATATCTGCTTGCTATCATCTGCTGCTCATCATCTTGCAACATTCCCTTTAATGGTACAATATCTGCTTGCTGTCATCTGCTGCTTAAAATCCTGCAACATTCCCTTTAATGGTATATTACAGTGCCTGCTGAATGTTTGCTAAATTAATTTGTTTCATTGTATTTAATACTTACTGCTGTATATCCATGGTGCGGTTCATTCTAGAAGTTATCTGGTGCAAGATGTTACAGCATATGGATGTAGCCAGGCCAAGCGCCTTTGATCATCTAAACTGCCCTGGTGTGCTAGCCAATTGCTAATTTATCCCCAATCAGCTCCCACAATCCCTCTCACCTGATCCTCTACCTAGTCTTTTGAATTTAGAAGCAGTCTAAGGGGTGCACTCATGTGGGATTTTGCACGCATCTCCCTGCAGCTAAAGTATCATGGCAGCTAAAGTATAGAAACACTGCAGTTATTTCAATGGCAGTTAGTCACGGCAGGAATCAGGACCCCATTCTATGTATCTGTCTCATTTAGGTATGTCTGCCCAGTAAGCACTTCCTATTATTTTCCTATTACTTGAACCTAGCTTTTCTATTAACCCATCTGACTCCTTCACCATGTTTACATATGCCCTTACAGAGTTTTTGCTCCTTTAATCCTCACTCTCCTTTGCTATCCCCAAACCCCAGCACCCTCTAACCAAATAATAATCTCCCTTTCCTTCTTTCCTCCCCACCTGACCTCCTCTGCTGACCTGCTCCTTAACCTCAAATCTGTCCTAATAAAACATAAAACAAGCTAGCCTGTCTCCTTCTGCCACCTGCTCTCCCTTTCTCTGCTTCTTTTCACTGCTGTCGACATATCTCCAAACCCTGGACCCTCTCAGCTCATACCTCCCATTACTACACCCTAATACCACTCCCTATCTAGGAACTATGAACTACCACAATCTTTCCATCTTTCCAACATAAAAGCAGTGCCCCTGACGGCCATCCCCATGCTCCCTCTCTCTGGAGCACTCTGGAATGCCCGCTCATTCTGCAATAAGCTTCATGTGATTCATGACCTTTTTCTCTCTCACAAGCTTGCCTTCCTCGGCCTCACAGAAACATGGCTAAGGGTATGTGCACACGTTGCAGACTTCCTGAGGATCTGCAGTGATTTTTTCCACGTACAAATGCTGCAGATCTGCAAGTGATTTACAGTACAATGTAAATCGGTGGCGCAGTGGTTAGCACAGCAGCCTTGCAGCGCTGGGGTCCTGGGTTCTAATCCCACCCAGGACAACATCTGCAAAGAGTTTGTATGTTCTCTCCGTGTTTGCGTGGGTTTCCTCCGGGCACTCCGGTTTCCTCCCACATTCCAAAGACATACTGATAGGGAATTTAGATTGTGAGCCCAATCGGGGACAGTGATGATAATGTGTGCAAAAACTGTAAAGCGCTGCGGAATATGTTAGCGCTATATAAAAATAAAGATTATTATTTATTATTATTATTATTATAAATCACTGGGGGAAAAAAATGCTGTGCTAATGGTGCAGATCTGCTGAGTTTCTGCACCCATTCCATAATAGAAATCTGCAGGGGTAAAAAAAAGGAAGAAATCCGCACAAAATCCGCAGCAAATCCACAAAAAAATGCACAAAAAACGTGCAGATTCTGACAGAGGCGTAGCTAGAGCTTTTGCCGCCCGGGGCTGTTCCCGAGTTTGGCGCCCCCATCCCCCGGCTCAATACACACAAAGGTTACCAAAAATAGTTTTCCTGTTTTGTAGAACTTAAACTGGGCCTAATGATGTCACCCCCCACATGCCAAACCTGTGACTTTTAATTAATTAATATCAGAGAGAACAAATGACCGCCATACACAACACAATCCACTATACCAAGACCAATAATATCACATACAGGAAGAAACACCACCACACCATGATCAGACCACATAGTGACCGAATAATACTATATACAAGGGACAAATACCACCACACCATGACCAGATCACATATTACCACCACTTGGTGACCAAATAGCACATACAAGGGACAAATACCACAACACCATTTCCAGACCACATATTACCACCACATAGTGACCGAATACTACAATACTGATCAGTAAGAAAAAAAACAAAACACAATACTATCACCATAAGTGCCAGTATTCACAGGAGATCTGTACTTAGTATGCAGTGTCTGTGTAGAGATAATACAGAGATCACTGGTGGTATTATACACAGGAGCTCTGTATATAATGTATAGGTAATACAGTGATCACTGGTGACATTGTACACAGGACCGCTGTATATAGTATATAGTGTATAGTGTCAGTGTATAGGTAACACTGATTCACCAGTGACGTCTCTTGTTGTGAATTCTGTGGTCGGGCTCCCTCCTGTGGTCATGAATGGTACTTCGGCTGGTTCTGTCCATGGACTTCCTCTGGTGGGTGTTTCTGAGTTTCCTTCCACAGGTGACGAGGTTAATTCGTTAGCTGGCTGCTCTTTTTGTAAGTACTCGGGCAGAAATCCGAGAGTGGACCCTCTGGGTCGTGACTCTCGAGCCCCCGGGGTCGAGCGGACCAGATGGAATCACCCCCTATACAGGGAGTGTTAGGAGCAGGACCTCAAGGGAATGGACACACAACAGCTAGAGCCAAAGGGGCGACCCAAGATAAAGAAGGAAACCACAGGCTATAAGGATGGCAGGGAATAATAGGAAAACAAGACTTAACTGAAAATGACTGGAACACGGAACGGCAGAACACAGCAGGAACACGGACTGGCAGGGTACAGCAGGAACATGGACTGGCAGGATACAGCAGGAACACGGGCTGGCAGGACACAGCAGGAACACGGACAGGCAGGACACAGCAGGAACACGGACAGGCAGGACACTGAGACAAAGTAAAGACTGGGCTGAGAAAAGACACTGGTACAGGGGAGCCTAGGGCATAGGGACACTGACGGCAGACAGTTCACCTACAAAGCAAAGGCGTCTTACCTAGGAAGACGCCGGGAAGAAATAGCCGATGGGCGCCGCCATGTTGGGGCGGAGCTATCGGGTCGCGACCTCCCAGAGAGCTCAGCGCTGGAGGAGACGCGACCGCGCATGCGCAAAGACGCTGGACGCCGGGAGCCAGAGAAAGAAGCAGCAGAGCGGCGAGGAACGGGATAGCGAGTGCGCCGCTGGATGGAAGAAGATGGGTAAGTATGTGCGGGCGTGACAGTACCCCCCTCCTTAGTCCCCCTTTTTTTAAGGCTAGAAAGGAATCTTTTCATGATAAGGGGAGCATTGATGTTCTCTCGAGGCTCCCAGGACCTCTCCTCAGGACCAAATCCCTCCCAATCAATCAAAAAATAAGTTTTACCCCTAACTACCTTTTTGGCAAGAATATCTTTAACGTTAAAGATTCCATCAGAAGTACAGAGCTGAGGAGAGGGAGAGCTAGCGGAGTGAAAACGATTAAAGACTGCGGGTTTGAGAAGAGACACATGGAAGGCATTGGGAATGCGCAAAGAGGCAGGTAGCTTCAACTTATAAGAGACATCATTAATGCGACTCAAGATAGGAAACGGACCAATATAGCAAGGACCCAGTTTGCAAGAGGGAATTTTAAGCTTGATATAGCGAGAGGAGAGCCAAACTTTATCACCCGGAGAATATGGCGGAGCATCCAAACGCTTCTTGTCAGCAAACTTTTTCATATTAAGGCTAGCTTTCTCAAGAGCCACTTTGGTCTCATTCCAAATTGTAGAGAATTCCCGGGACAAGAAATCCGCTGCCGGTACCCCCGAGGAGAGAGAAACAGGAAGAGGAATGTTCGGATGTTGACCATAGACTACGAAAAAGGGAGATTTGGAGGAGGACTCGCTGGGAAGATTGTTGTAAGAGAATTCAGCCCAGGGGAGAAGAGAGACCCAGTCATCTTGGTGTGCATTGGAGAAATGTCGCAGATATGTAGTCAGAACTTGATTAACTCGCTCCACTTGTCCGTTGGACTGAGGGTGATAGGCGGAAGAGAAGTCTAAGTTAACCTTTAATAGACTGCAGAGAGCTCTCCAAAAACGTGAGGTAAATTGTACTCCACGGTCAGAGACGATATGATGTGGGAAACCATGAAGACGGAAGACTTGGTGTAAAAAGATCTTTGCCAACTCAGGAGCGGAAGGCAGACCAGGCAATGCGATGAAGTGAGCCATTTTAGAGAACCGATCTACAACAACCAAGATGACAGAACAATTCGAGGAACAAGGTAGATCAGTGATGAAGTCCATAGCTATAAAACTCCAAGGAACGGAAGGTACAGGCAGAGGATGCAAGAGACCGGAAGGAGGCTGCCTAGGAACTTTATTCTTAGCACAAGAAGGACAAGAAGCGATGAATTTGGTGACGTCTTGTCGGAGAGATGGCCACCAGTAGTGCCGAGAGATAAGAGAAAGTGTTTTCTTGACTCCTACATGTCCTGCAATTTTGGAGGAGTGACCCCAACGTAAAACTCTCTCCTTGTCTTGATTAGCCACAAGAGTCTTGCCAGGAGGAGTTGAGATCACTCTTAGAGGAGCAAGAGTGACGATCTTCGTAGGATCAATGATGTGAGCCGGAGAATCCTCAATGTCCTGAGGCTGAAAGGATCTCGAAAGAGCATCTGCTTTGACATTCTTATTTCCGGGTCGGAAATGAAGCTCAAACTCAAATCGTCCGAAGAATAAAGACCATCTGGCTTGTCGTGGATTTAGTCTTTGGGCTGACTGAATATAGGCCAGATTCTTGTGGTCTGTGTAAATGGTGAATGGATGAAGAGACCCCTCAAGAAGATAACGCCATTCCTCCAAGGCTAGCTTGATAGCCAATAGTTCCTTATCCCCTATACTATAGAGTAGTTACGCTCAGGAGCGGAAAAAGTTTTAGAAAAGAAACCACAGGTTACCAAACGTCCGGACGAAGATCTTTGCAAAAGTACTGCTCCAGCTCCAATAGAGGATGCGTCGACCTCAAGGACAAACGGTCTATTAGCATCAGGACGATGAAGCACAGGGGCCGTAGCGAAACTTTGTTTAAGGGACAGAAAGGACTCTTCAGCCTCAGGGGTCCAAAGACCGGAATTGACTCCCTTGCGAACTAGGGCAGAGATAGGCTTGGTCATGGAAGAAAAATGGGGAATAAATTGTCTATAGTAATTGGCAAAGCCAAGAAAACGTTGGATTGCTTTTGTTCCAAGAGGACGCGGCAAATTCAGGACAGCCGAAACCTTCTCTGGATCCATCTCTAAGCCAGATCTTGAGACAATATACCGAAGGAAGGGAAGAGAAGATTGTTCAAAGACGCACTTCTCAATCTTAGCGAACAGATGATTCTCTCTTAGCCTTTGCAGAACTCGGCGGACATCTCGCCTGTGAGTGGAGAGATCCGGAGAAAAGATGAGAATGTCGTCAAGGTAAACCACGACTGAGGAGTAGAGAAGATCCCGAAATACATCGTTCACAAATTCCTGGAAAACCGCGGGGGCGTTGCAGAGACCAAACGGCATAACCAAGTATTCGTAGTGACCGTCACGAGTATTGAAGGCAGTCTTCCACTCGTCGCCTGCACGAATACGAACCAGATTGTATGCGCCACGTAGATCTAATTTGGTAAAAATTTGCGCACCCCGCAGACGGTCGAAGAGTTCCGGAATGAGTGGCAGAGGATATTTGTTCTTCACCGTGATGTTGTTTAAGCCTCGATAATCAATGCAGGGGCGGAGAGAACCGTCTTTCTTTTTCACGAAAAAAAACCCTGCTCCAGCCGGTGAAGAAGACTTGCGAATGAATCCTTTAGCAAGATTTTCTTGAAGGTACTCAGACATAGCTTGAGTCTCAGCAGGAGAGAGAGGATAGATTCTGCCCCTGGGCGGATTAGTTCCTGGCACGAGATCTATGGGACAATCATAGAGACGGTGAGGCGGAAGGCCCTCAGCCTCCTTCTTGTTGAAGACATCAGAAAAAGCGCTGTAGACACAGGGTAAAGCGGGAAGAGAAGAGGAAGGAGAAGAATTAGAGGAAGACCCCACAGGACGCACCGGCAGCAGACAACGTTCCCGACAAAGCTCACCCCAGCGCAAGATATTGCCATTGCGCCAATCTAAAACGGGCTCGTGGAACCGTAACCAAGGAAGACCTAAGAGCATAGGATGAGACAGACCCGCTAAAACATAAAATGCAATTCTCTCCTTGTGCAGAGCCCCAACTTGAAGTTCCACCTCAAGTGTTACTTGAGTAATGGTCTCTTGTAAAAGTTTACCATCCACAGATGCAACAACCACAGGAGCCTCTAAGGTTTTGACTGGAATTGAGAATTTCAAAACCTCTTCCAACCTGATAAAATTCCCTGCTGCGCCCAAATCCACATACGCATCTAGAGAAATGCCCTTGCCCGCAATATGCAAAAGAACGGACAAAGTAAGGGGTTGAGAGGAATCACATACACCTAGGGAGGCCTCTCTTACCTGACCTAGGCGGAGGAGTTTTCCGGACGTTCAGGGCAAGAGCGCAACAAATGAGCAGAACTTCCGCAGTAAAAACATAACCCCTGAGTGCGCCTCTCTTTACGACGTTGTTCGGACATCTTAAGACGGTCCACTTGCATAGGTTCTGGTGCGGACGCCTGAGAGGAGGTTCTAGGCTGAGGACTGAGTGGCTTACAGGTGGCAGAAGAAGGGCGAAGAGATCTCCGCTCGCGGGCGCGTTCTTGGAACCGAAGGTCAATACGGGTAGCTAAGGAAATTAATTCCTCCAAAACAGTAGGGGTGTCCCGACCAGCTAACTCATCTTTTATACGCCCAGAGAGCCCCCGCCAGAAAGCACCCACCAACGCCTCATTGTTCCAGCCCAAGTCAGAGGAGAGGGTGCGGAACTGAATAGCGTACTGGCCTACGGATAACGATCCCTGATGGAGAGAAAATAGAGCTTCAGTTGTAGAGGCCAGACGTCCAGGTTCGTCAAAGACAAGACGGAAAGTCTCCAAAAATTCAGACAACCGGGAGACTAGGGGATCGTCTCTCTCCCAGAGTGGGTTAACCCATGCCAAGGCGTCACCCTCCAGATGGGAAATCAAAAACGCAACTTTGGACCGATCCGTCGGGTAATGCTGGGGCAGAAGCTCAAAGTGAAGACGGCATTGGTTTAGAAATCCTCAGCAGGACTTAGGATCCCCATTGTACCGAGGCGGTTTAGCCAAGCGGGGTGGAGGGTGGGACGCAGGAGCAGACGTAGAAGCGGCTGTCTGGATGGAAAGCAGCCGGTCGTCAATAGAAGACATATAACTAAGTATATGGGCCTGGGTGTCACGCTGCTGAGCTAACTCTTGCTGTAAGCCAACGAGTAGAGCGGCGTTGCCAGGATCGGAGGACTGGAGCGTGGACAAGCGAGAATCCATAGCTTTCATGAAAGACATCATGCGGGACTGATTCTCTCGCAAAAAGAGTAGCTCTTTCTGCACAGCAGAGGCCCCAGCGGGGTCCATGGCCTTTGCTTACTGTAAGTACTCGGGCAGAAATCCGAGAGTGGACCCTCTGGGTCGTGACTCTAGAGCCCCCGGGGTCGAGCGGACCAGATGGAATCACCCCCTATACAAGGAGTGTTAGGAGCAGGACCTCGAGGGAATGGAGACACAACAGCTAGAGCCAAAGGGGCGACCCAAGATAAAGAAGGAAACCACAGGCTATAAGGATGGCAGGGAATAATAGGAAAACAAGACTTAACTGAAAATGACTGGAACACGGAACGGCAGAACACAGCAGGAACACGGACTGGCAGGGTACAGCAGGAACACGGACTGGCAGGACACAGCAGGAACACGGACTGGCAGGATACAGCAGGAACACGGACTGGCAGGATACAGCAGGAACACGGACAGGCAGGATACAGCAGGAACACGGGCTGGCAGGACACAGCAGGAACACGGACTGGCAGGATACAGCAGGAACACGGACTGGCAGGATACAGCAGGAACACGGACTGGCAGGATACAGCAGGAACACGGACAGGCAGGACACAGCAGGAACACGGACAGGCAGGACACAGCAGGAACACGGACAGGCAGGACACTGAGACAAAGTAAAGACTGGGCTGAGAAAAGACACTGGTACAGGGGAGCCTAGGGCATAGGGACACTGACGGCAGACAGTTCACCTACAAAGCAAAGGCGTCTTACCTAGGAAGACGCCGGAAAGAAATAGCCGATGGGTGCCACCATGTTGGGTCGGAGCTATCGGGTCGCGACCTCCCAGAGGGCTCAGCGCTGGAGGAGACGCGACCGCGCATGCGCAAAGACGCTGGACGCCGGGAGCCAGAGAAAGAAGCAGCAGAGCGGCGAGGAACGGGATCGCGAGTGCGCCGCTGGATGGAAGAAGATGGGTAAGTATGTGCGGGCGTGACACTATTTAACTCCACTTGGATCTTTGCTCCATGCCACCTGTCAATGTTCCAGTATTGGTCTAGTTCACTCCTGGATCGTTCTTGTGACCTGTCTTCCCAGCAGAAGCTAAGTTTCCTGCTTGTTTTTCTTTGGTTTGCTATTTTTCTGTCCAGCTTGCTATTTTTATTGTTGTCTTGCTTGCTGGAAGCTCTGGGACGCAGAGGGAGCGCCTCTGCACCGTGAGTCGGTGAGGAGGGTCTTTTTGCACCCTCTGCGTGGTCTTTTTGTAGGTTTTTGTGCTGACCGCAAAGCATCCTTTCCTATCCTCAGTCTGTTCAGTAAGTCGGGCCTCGCTTTGCTAAATCTATTTCATCTTTGTGTTTGTATTTTCATCTTTACTCACAGTCATTATATGTGGGGGGCTGCCTTTTCCTTTGGGGAATTTCTCTGAGGCAAGGTAGGCTTTATTTTTCTATCTTCAGGGCTAGCTAGTTCCTTAGGCTGTGCCGAGTTGCATAGGGAGCGTTAGGAGCAATCCACGGCTATTTCTAGTGTGCGTTATAGGATTAGAGATTGCGGTCAGCAGAGTTCCCACGTCTCAGAGCTCGTCCTTTATTATCAGTGACTATCAGGTCATTCCGTGTGCTCTTAACCACCAGGTCCATTATTGTCCTGACCACCAGGTCATAACAGTACAGGTGGTCCAAAGTACTAATGCATCTCAATAGAGGGATAAGAGAAGTTCTGAGACCATTTTGTTTTTCTTTGCAGTGCGTTTTGTCTCTCTTTTCCCCTTTACCTCTGGGTGGTTCAGGACACAGGTGTAAACATGGACATTCAAGGTCTATCCTCTTGGATGGATAATCTCACTGCAAGGGTACAAAACATTCAAGATTTTGTGGTTCAGAATCCGATGTCAGAGCCTAGGATTCCAATTCCTGATTTGTTTTTTGGTGATAGATCTAAGTTCTTGAATTTAAAAAATAATTGTAAATTGTTTCTTGCCTTGAAACCTCGCTCCTCAGGTGACCCTGTTCAACAAGTAAAGATCATTATTTCTTTGTTACGTGGTGACCCTCAAGACTGGGCATTTTCCCTTGCGCCAGGAGATCCAGCATTGCGTGATGTTGATGTGTTTTTCCTGGCGCTTGGATTGCTTTATGACGAGCCTAATTCAGTGGATCAGGCAGAGAAAATCTTGCTGGCTCTGTGTCAGGGTCAGGATGAAGCGTCGTTTTTCTTCTGCCCCTGTGTTGTGCCAGCCAGATGTTTCGCTCCCGTTTCAGGTTGAGGTTGATGCTTCTGAGATTGGAGCAGGGGCTGTTTTGTCGCAAAGAAGTTCTGATGGCTCGGTGATGAAGCCATGTGCTTTCTTTTCTAGAAAGTTTTCGCCTGCTGAGCGTAATTATGATGTTGGTAATCGAGAGTTGTTGGCCATGAAGTGGGCATTCGAGGAGTGGCGTCATTGGCTTGAAGGAGCCAAGCATCGCGTGGTGGTCTTGACAGATCACAAGAATTTGACTTATCTTGAGTCTGCCAAACGGTTGAATCCGAGACAGGCTCAATGGTCGTTATTTTTCTCCCGTTTTGATTTTGTGGTTTCGTACCTTCCGGGCTCTAAGAATGTGAAGGCTGATGCCCTGTCAAGGAGTTTTGTGCCTGACTCTCCGGGTGTTCCTGAGCCGGCGGGTATTCTCAAAGAGGGGGTAATTTTGTCTGCCATCTCCCCTGATTTGCGGCGGGTGCTGCAAAAATTTCAGGCTGATAGACCTGACCGTTGCCCAGCGGAGAAACTGTTTGTCCCTGATAGATGGACTAGTAGAGTTATCTCTGAGATTCATTGTTCGGTGTTGGCTGGGCATCCTGGAATCTTTGGTACCAGAGATTTGGTGGCTAGATCCTTTTGGTGGCCGTCTTTGTCACGGCATGTGCGTTCTTTTGTGCAGTTCTGTGGGACTTGTGCTCGGGCTAAGCCCTGCTGTTCTCGTGCCAGTGGGTTGCTTTTGCCCTTGACGGTCCCGAAGAGGCCCTGGACGCATATTTCTATGGATTTTATTTCAGATCTCCCCGTCTCTCAAAAGATGTCGGTCATTTGGGTGGTTTGTGATCGCTTTTCTAAGATGGTCCATTTGGTACCTTTGTCTAAATTGCCTTCCTCCTCTGATTTGGTGCCATTATTTTTCCAGCATGTGGTTCGTTTACATGGTATTCCGGAGAACATTGTTTCTGACAGAGGTTCCCAGTTTGTTTCGAGGTTTTGGCGATCCTTTTGTGCTAGGATGGGCATTGATTTGTCTTTTTCCTCGGTTTTCCATCCTCAGACAAATGGCCAAACCGAACGAACTAATCAAACTTTGGAAACATATCTGAGATGCTTTGTTTCTGCTGATCAGGATGATTGGGTGTCCTTTTTGCCATTGGCTGAGTTCGCCCTTAATAATCGGGCCAGCTCGGCTACTTTGGTTTCGCCGTTTTTCTGCAATTCTGGTTTCCATCCTCGTTTCTCTTCAGGGCAGGTTGAGTCTTCGGACTGCCCTGGTGTAGATACTATGGTGGATAGGTTGCAGCAGATTTGGACTCATGTGGTGGACAATTTGACATTGTCCCAGGAGAAGGCTCAACGTTTCGCTAACCGCCAGTTAGGCTTTATTTTTCTATCTTCAGGGCTAGCTAGTTCATTAGGCTGTGCCAAGTTGCATAGGGGGCGTTAGGAGCAATCCACGGCTATTTCTAGTGTGCATTATAGGATTAGGGATTGCGGTCAGCAGAGTTCCCACGTCTCAGAGCTCATCCTTTATTATCAGTGACTATCAGGTCATTCCGTGTGCTCTTAACCACCAGGTCCATTATTGTCCTGACCACCAGGTCATAACAGTTTTTAGATGAAGTCCTTCGTCTTTCATCCAGCACAGACCGCCATTATTTCTTCCAGCCAGGACTCTTTTCTGCAGGAAATAACACAGTTATCTCGAGCTTCGCTTGCAGAACACATTACTTAATTTTTAACAACTTCTACATTACACCACATGAAGAAAAAAAGGTGATATAGTGTCACTCTACACAGTAACAGGCCTGCCCCCTCATTTAAAACAGTATACTAAAAAAATAAAATAAATACATCACTGCAGTAATAATATCCCTTAATTAGCCCCTATGGTAATAATATTCCCCACCCTGGCCCCTTTTATCTCATTCCTGGCTCCAGCCATATGTTCTCGCATCCTGCCCTCATGAGTATCCATTGTACCCCATATGATCTCCCCATCCTGCCCCATCAGTCTCCATCGTATCCATCCTGCCCCATGATTCGATCCTGCCCCATGTCTCCAATCATGCCCCGTATCTACATTCTGCCCATGCCTCAAGTCCTGCCCCCAGTGTGTCCAGCAATCTGCCCCAGTGTGTCCAGCATATTACCCCTAGTGTGTCCAGCATATTACCCCCAGTGTGTCCAGCAACCTGCCCCAGTATGTCCAGCAATCTGCCCCAGTGTGTCCAGCATATTACCCCCAGTGTGTCCAGCAATCTGCCCCAGTGTGTCCAGCAATCTGCCCCAGTGTGTCCAGCATATTACCCCCAGTGTGTCCAGCAATCTGCCCCAGGGTGTCCAGCAATCTGCCCCAGTGTGTCCAGCAATCTGCCCCAGGGTGTCCAGCAATCTGCCCCAGGGTGTCCAGCATTTCCCCAGGTGTGCCCAGCAATCTGCCCCAGTGTGTCCAGCAATCTGCCCCAGTGTGTCCAGCAATCTGCCCCAGGGTCTACAGCATTGCCCCAGTGTGTCCAGCAATCTGCCCCAGTGTGCCCAGCAATCTGCCCCAGGGTCTCCAACATTGCCCCAGTGTGTCCAGCAATCTGCCCCAGTGTCCAGCATTGCCCCAGCGTGTCCAGCAATCTGCCCCAGTGTCCAGCATTGCCCCAGTGTCTAGAAATCTGCCCCAGTGTCTCCAGCATTGCCCCAGTATGTCCAGAAATCTGCCCCAGTGTGTCCAGAAATCTGCCCCAGTGTGTCCAGAAATCTGCCCCAGTGTGTCCAGAAATCTGCCCCAGGGTCTCCAGCATTGCCCCCAGACAGACAAAGTCAGACATAAAGAAAAAAAAAAAGTAAAATCCTCACCTCTCCCGTTCCCAGTGCAGGTCCGGTGCACTCAGCGTATCTCCGGCTCTGCAACGCTCAGGACAGAGGCTGAGCGCGCAGTGATGATGTCATCGCACCCTCTGCCCTGAGACGTCGCAGAGTCAGAGGGCGCTGAAGACGCTGCAGCTGCCGCGCAGCGGCAGGAACCAGGAGAGGTGAGTATTAGCGCTGGCACCGTGGGGGGGGCGTCGCCCAAAGATTTAAAGGGCCCACGTCTTCTTTTTTTCTTTCCTCCTCCTGCAGCGTCGGCCTTGGCCCGGTGACCCGCCCCCCGCATTGTGCCGCCCGGGGCGGCCCGTCCCCCCCTTCCTACGCCACTGAATTCTGACCTGTGTTTTCTCTCAAGAAATGCAGAATCTCCACAGAAAATTCCAGTCAAATCCGCATTGTGTGCATATAGCCTAACACTCTCTGACACCTCCTCTGCTGCTCTGTGTTAATAGTAATAATATTATATCTTTATATAGCGCTAACACATTTCGCAGCTCTTTACAGTTTGCACACATTATCATCGCTGTCCCCGATGGGGCTCACAATCTAGAATCCCTATCAGTATGTTTTTGGAATGTGGGAGAAAACCAGAGTACCCAGAGGAAATCCACGCAAACACATGCAAATCCATGCAAACTCCTTGCAGATGTTGTCCTTGGGATTTGAACCCAGGACCCCAGCGCTGCAAGGCTGCAGGGCTATCGACTGAGCCACTATGCTGCCCACTGTGTTACGGCAGCCTCCATTTCACACACACCCCTCACCCTGGCAACAGGCATGGTGGAGGAGTGGGTCTTCTCCTTTCTTCTAACTGCACCGTTAACCAAATCCCACCTCTACCCTCCCTTGTCCTCCCCTTTTTTGAAATCCACTCTGTCCGCATCTACTCTCCCTCCAACCTTAAAGTGGCCATCATATACCGACCTCCAGGCCCAGCCACTGCCTTTATTGACCAGTTCTCTACCTGGCTTCTTCACTTTCTTTCCACTGACATTCCCACTATCATCATGGGTGACTTCAATATCCCCACTGATACCCTTCAGTCAACAGCCTACAAACTCCTGTCCCTTTCCTCATCTTTTGGACTTGCTCAGTGGTCCTCCTCAGCCACCCACACAGACGGACATAGAATAGACCTGGTCTTCACCCGTCCCTGCTCTCTATCTAACTTCACCACTTCCCCTCTCCCTCTATCCGACCACCATCTACTCACGTTCTCATCCCTGTCCTCCTCACCTGTCACCCATGTCCAGCAACATGCGCACCCCCGCAGAAACCTTGCACACCTAGACACCCACACAGTCTCTGACTCTGTTCTACCACTGGCATCCATATCCTCACTCCACGACACAGATAGTGCTACTGCTTTCTACAATTCCACTCTCGCTTCAGCTATTGATGCGGTTGGCCCTCTCGTTTATGACAGAATGCGATGTATCAATTGATATCCCCCATCCTCTGGAATTCTTTGCACCAACACGTCCGACTGCCAACCACATTCAGATCCTTCAGATGGAACCTGAAAACCCACCTCTTCAGGAAAGCTTACAGCCTGCACTGACCCCGCTGCCTCCTCACCAACACTGGAGCTGCTGCAACCCTCAACCTATTGTCTTCTTCCCCACCATCCTGTAGAATGTAAGATCGCAAGGGCAGGGTCCTCGCCCCTCTGTATCAGTCTGTAATTGTTAGTTTGCTTACTGTAAGTGACATCTGTAATTTGTATGTAACCCCATCTCATGTACAGCACAGTGGAATCAATGGTGCTATATAAATAATAATAATAATTAATACAATTGGTTAACGGCGTAGTGAGAAAAAAATAAAAATGCCAGAATTACATTATTTGGTCGCTTCTACATTGCAATAAAATACAATAACGGGCGATCAAAAAATTGTATATACACCAAAATGGTATCAATAAAAACTTCAGATCGGCACACAAAACACAAGCCCTCACCTATCCCCAGATTTTGAAAAATGGAGATGCTACGGGTCTCAGGAAAATGGCAACTTTTTTTTATTATTACAAACTGTGAACCTACTGTATATATGTTTGGCGTCTGTAAACTCGTAATGACAAGGAGAATCATAATGGCAGGCCAGTTTAAGCATCTATTGAATACTGTAAAAAAAATCCAGATAACAATTGTGGAATTGCACTTTTTTTTTTGCAATTTCACCGCATTGTGATGTTGCTATAATAGGAAGGAGCACAGTATGTCTGTACCTGGTGTGTTACTCTGGTAACTCTGTAACTCTGTCCCTCCCAAATGAACTGGAGGACACATGTCTGCAGTGTCAGGGAGTATAATACTGGGGTCATCACCTCACATTACAGGTGATAGCAGCACATTCACCTCAGACATCATGTACTAGTGTAGTATCAGCTCCTACATCATATATGGGATCAATATTACCACAGAAATTCATGTAGCCGCCATGTTACTTCAAATGTGTGCTACATTTTACCTCAGACACTGCAGAGTGTGTTCCTGTGTGACCTTCCTGCAGACATGGCTGATATTTCACATATTACTGCTGTATTATACAGTGTCTTCATGAGTTCTGGGTGCTGCTGACTGCATCATATGGGGAACAAGGGCTGTGAGCAAATATCTGCCATTACTGTGTAATAGTGGGAGGACAGAGCAAGGGCACATACAATGTCTGGCATTACTGTTTAATAGTGAGAGGACAGAGCACGGACACATACAGTGTCTGCCATTATTGTGTAATAGTGAGAAGACAGAACATGGACACATACAGTGTCTGCCATCACTGTGTAATAGTGGGAGGACAGAGCATGGGCACATACAGCGTCTGACATTACTGTGTAATGGTGGAAGGATAGAGCATGGGCACATACAGTGTCTGCCATTACTGTGTAATAGTGGGAGGACAGAGCATGGGCACATACAGTGTCTGCCATTATTGTGTAATAGTGAGAAGACAGAACATGGACACATACAGTGTCTGCCATCACTGTGTAATAGTGGGAGGACAGAGCATGGGCACATACAGCGTCTGACATTACTGTGTAATGGTGGAAGGATAGAGCATGGGCACATACAGTGTCTGCCATTGCTGTGTAATAGTGGAAGGACAGAACATGGGCACATACAGTGTCTGCCATCACTGTGTAATAGTGGGAGGACAGAGCATGGGCAAATACAGTGTCTGCCATTACTATGTAATAGTGGAAGGACAGAGCATGGGCACATAGTGTCTGCCATTACTGTGTAATAGTGGGAGGACAAAGCATGGGCAAATACAGTGTCTGCCATTAATATGTAATAGTGGGAGGACAGAGCATGGGCACATACAGCGTCTGCCATTACTGTGTAATAGTGGAAGGACAGAGCATGGGCACATAGTGTCTGCCATTATTGTGTAATAGTGGGAGGACAGAGCATGGGCAAATACAGTGTCTGCCATTACTATGTAATAGTGGGAGGACAGAGCATGGACACATACAAAGTCTGCCATCACTGTGTAATAGTGGGAGGACAGAGCGTGGGCACATACAGCGTCTGCCATTACTGTGTAATGGTGGAAGGACAGAGCATGGGCACATACAGTGTCTGCCATTACTGTGTAATAGTGGGAGGACAGAGCATGGGCACATACAGCGTCTGCCATTATTGTGTAATAGTGAGAAGACAGAACATGGACACATACAAAGTCTGCCATCACTGTGTAATAGTGGGAGGACAGAGCGTGGGCACATACAGCATCTGCCATTACTGTGTAATGGTGGAAGGACAGAGCATGGGCACATACAGTGTCTGCCATTACTGTGTAATAGTGGGAGGACAGAGCATGGACACATACAGTGTCTGCCATCACTGTGTAATGGTGGAAGGACAGAGCATGGGCACATACAGTGTCTGCCATTGCTGTGTAATAGTGGAAGGACAGAACATGGGCACATACAGTGTCTGCCATCACTGTGTAATAGTGGGAGGACAGAGCATGGGCAAATACAGTGTCTGCCATTACTATGTAATAGTGGAAGGACAGAGCATGGGCACATAGTGTCTGCCATTACTGTGTAATAGTGGGAGGACAGAGCATGGGCAAATACAGTGTCTGCCATTACTATGTAATAGTGGGAGGACATTGCATGGGCACATACAGCGTCTGCCATTACTGTGTAATAGTGGGAGGACAGAGCATGGGCACATACAGTGTCTGCCATTATTGTGTAATAGTGAGAAGACAGAACATGGACACATACAGTGTCTGCCATCACTGTGTAATAGTGGGAGGACAGAGCATGGGCACATACAGCGTCTGACATTACTGTGTAATGGTGGAAGGACAGAGCATGGGTACATACAGTGTCTGCCATTGCTGTGTAATAGTGGAAGGACAGAACATGGGCACATACAGTGTCTGCCATCACTGTGTAATAGTGGGAGGACAGAGCATGGGCAAATACAGTGTCTGCCATTACTATGTAAAAGTGGAAGGACAGAGCATGGGCACATAGTGTCTGCCATTACTGTGTAATAGTGGGAGGACAGAGCATGGGCAAATACAGTGTCTGCCATTACTATGTAATAGTGGGAGGACAGAGCATGGGCACATACAGCGTCTGCCATTACTGTGTAATGGTGGAAGGACAGAGCATGGGCACATACAGTGTCTGCCATCACTGTGTAATAGTGGGAGGACAGAGCATGAGCACATACAGTCTCTGCCATTGCTGTGTAATAGTGTAATAGTGGAAGGACAGAACATGGGCACATACAGTGTCTGCCATCACTGTGCAATATTGGGAGGACAGAGTATGGGCAAATACGAGGGGCGATCCAAAAGTAATGATAATCGGTTATTTCTATTGCACACAGAAATTAAAATAAAATGTTTTCTTCTCTCTTAGGTACCCACTAGTCCAGGAAAAAAAAAAAACTTAAATAGACCACGATTCCCAGGAGCTACATTCATTTGAATATGAACTGCCAAGGAGTGAACATCAAAATGGAAAAAAACGAGCTCAGAGGTGTCATCAAATACCTCTGCTTGAAAAAAATGACTACCAAAGAAATACACAGCGACTTGGTGGAAACATTGGGGGACTCTTCTCCTCCATATTCCACATTTGCACGATGGGCCAAGGAATTTACGCTGGGAAGAACATCGACGGAAGATGAACTTCACGAAGGATGCCCATCCACGTCCCTCAATGAAGAAAACGTGAAAAACGTTGAAGAAGTTGTATTGGCAGATCGAAGAGTGACTATCAGGCATGTAGCTGAGGTCACAGGGATCTCATATGGCAGTATTCAAAGAATCCTTGCAAAAGAATTGCATATGAGAAAGGTCTCCACGTGTTGGGTGCCAAAAATGTTAACCGACAAGCAAAAGAAGAAACGAGTTGACATTTCAATAGCAAATCTCGAAAAGTTCCAAGCAGACAAGGAAAATATTTTGTCACGTTTTTTGACCATGGACGAGACCTGGATCCACCACTTTGATCCTGAAACTAAACAACAATCGATGACATAGAAACGAGCCGACGAACCGACACCGAAGAAATTTAAAGTGTCAAGCTCAGCAGGGAAGGTTATGGTGTCCGTTTTTTTTTTACGCTGAAGGAATTATTATGGTGGACTATTTGGAGAAGGGAGCCACTATTACGGGCTCCTACTACGCAGAACAAATAAGAAGATTGCGGGAGGCTATCAAGGAGAAAAGGCGCGGCAAACTGCGGGCTGGAGTGCTGTTTCACCAAGATAACGCACCGGCTCACAAAGCTGCAGTTGCCATGGCTACCATTCAAGAAGCGGGCTTTGAACTGGTGGAACACCCCCCCTATTCACCAGATCTAGCCTCCAGTGACTTTTTTCTCTTTCCTCGGCTCAAGGAACACCTCCGGGGCGAGAAATTTGACGACAATAGCGACGTGATAACCGCTGTTGGGGATTTTTTTGAGGGTCAAGATCAAGAATTTTTTTCGAAGGGAATTCTAAGTTTAGAAAAGAGATGGACTAAATGTATAGACTTGTTAGGAGACTACGTAGAAAAAAATTTTTGACTACATTCATTGTGATTAGTATTGATTATCATTGCTTTTGGATCGCCACTCATACAGTGTCTGAAATTAATGTGTAATAGTGGAAGGACAGAGCATGGGCACATAGTGTCTGCCATTACTGTGTAATAGTGGGAGGACAGAGCATGGGCACATACAGTGTCTGCCATCACTGTGTAATAGTGGGAGGACAGGGCATGGGCACATACAGCATCTGCCATTACTGTGTAATGGTGGAAGGAAAGAGCATGGGCACATACAGTGTCTGCCATTACTATGTAATAGTGGGAGGACAGAGCATGGGCACATACAGTGTCTGCCATCACTGTGTAATAGTGGGAGGACAGAGCATGGGCACATACAGTGTCTGCCATTACTGTGTAAGAGTGGGAGGACAGAGCATGGGCACATACAGTGTCTGCCATCACTGTGTAATAGTGGAAGGACAGAGCATGGGCACATACAGCATCTGCCATTACTGTATAATGGTGGAAGGATAGAGCATGGGCACATATAGTGTCTGCCATTGCTGTGTAATAGTGGAAGGACAGAAAATGGGCACATACAGTGTCTGTCATCACTGTGTAATAGTGGGAGGACAGAGCATGGCAAATACAGTGTCTGCCATTACTATGTAATAGTAGAAGGATAGAGCATGGGCACATACAGTGTCTGAAATTATTGTGTAATAGTGGGAGGACAGAGCATGGGCACATACAGCGTCTGCCATTACTGTGTAATGGTGGAAGGACAGAGCATGGGCACATACAGTGTCTGCCATTACTGTGTAATAGTAGGATGACAGAGCATGGGCACATACAGTCTGCCATTACTGTGTAAGGCTACGATCACACTATGAGTATGTGGTCAGTATTTTACATCAGTATTTGTAAGCCAAAATCAGGAATGGAACAAACAGAGGGGAAAGCTATAATAGAAACACGTCACCAGTCTGTATTTTTGACCCACTCCTGGTTTTGGCTAGCAAATACTGATGTGAAATACTGACCAAATACTGATAGGGTGACGGTAGCCTAATAGTGGAAGGACAGAGCATGGGCACATACAGTGTCTGCCATTACTGTATAATAGTGGGAGGACAGAGCATGGGCACATACAGTGTCTGCTATTAGGCTATGTGCACACGTTCAGGTTTTTTCGCATTTTTTTCGCGTTATTTCGCGGTAAAAACGCTATAAAAACTCATTAAAAACGCATACATTAGGGTGGTTTCACATTTGCGTTACCCCTAACCCTAACCCTACCCCTAATCCCTTTAAGGGTAGGGATAGGGGTAGGGTTAGGGGTAGGGTTAGGGGTAGGGGTAGGGTTAGGGTTAGGATCCCTTTAGGGTTAGGGTTAGGGGTAGGGTTAGGGTTAGGATCCGTTTAGGGTTAGGGTTAGGATCCCTATCCCTAACCCTACCCCTAACCCTAACCCTAGCTCTTTCTGTTTATAGTGGGTTTTTTACTTTATTTTGATGATTGGCAGCTGTCACACATTTATCTGCATGCGTTTAAAAAAACACAAATGCATGAAAAAACACATGTAAACGCGTCAAAACGCTGCGTTTTTTTCACCACATGCAAAAACGCATGCGTCAAAATACGCAGCGTTTGCATGCGTTTACATGCGTTTTTTCACCATGCGGTTTTTTTTGGCGTTTTGAAACGCAAGTGTGAAACCAGCCTTATGCATCCTATCATTTAGGATGCATTCAGCATGGTTTGTGCACATAATGCGTTTTTTTCCGCGACAAAAACGCATCACGGTAAAAAAAAGCAACATGTTCATTAATTTTGCAGATTTTCTGCGTTTTTCCCGCTATTCTATGCATTTGGGAAAAAACGCATAAAAAACGCACCAAAAACGCGTGAAGTCGCGGTAAAATTGCGGTAAAAACGCATGAGGATTTCTGGCAGAAATGTCTGGTTTTTGTCAGGAAAATTTCTGCAAGAAATCCTGACGTGTGCACATACCCTTAGGCTGTGTGCACACGTAGCAGATTTTTCGCTTTTTTTTTGCGTTTTTTCGCTATAAGAATGCTATAAAACCGCGAAAAAAAATGCTCACATTAAGCATCCTATTTAATAGCATGCAATCCACATTTTTTGTGCACATGCTGGATTTTTTTCTTGAGCGGATTCGCATTCCAGAAAAAAACGCAGCATGTTCATTAAATTTGCGGAATCGCGGGGGATTCTGCACACCTAGGAATGCATTGATTTGCTTACTTCCCGCATGGGGCTGTGCCCACCATGCGGGAAGTAAGCAGATCATATGCGGTTGGTACCCAGGGTAGAGGAGAGGAGACTCTCCTCCACGGACTAGGCACCATATAATTGTTAAAAAAAAAGAATTAAAATAAAAAAATCGTGATGTACTCACCTTCGATGGCCAGCGGAGTCTTCCTGCCCCTCAGCACTGCACGCGGCCACTTCCATTCCTGTAGATGGTGTGTGAAGGACCTGCGATGATGTTGCGGTCACATGACCGCGATGACGTCGCGGTCACGTGACCGCAACGTCATCGAAGGTCCTGCACACACACCGCTGAGGAGATCGGCTGTTTGCGGTAGGTGAGTATAACCATTTTTTATTTTTTTTAATTATTTTTAACATTCTATCTTTTACTATTGATGCGGCATAGGCAGCATCTATAGTAAAAAGTTGGTCACACTTGTCAAACACTATGTTTGACAAATGTGACCAACCTGTCAGTCAGTTTTCCAAGCGATGCTACAGATCGCTTGGAAAACGCTAGCATTCTGCAAGCTAATTATGCTAATTATGCTTGCAAAACACTAGTTTTCTGCGGGAATATGCATGCTAATTCCGCATGTGACATACCCGCAGCAGGTGGCGCAGAATTGCCGTGGAAATTTCTGCGGAAATTCTGCAACGTATGCACTTAGCCTTACTGTGTAAAAGTGGGAGGACAGAGAATGGACACATACGGCTACGGTCACACTATCAGTATGTGGTCAGTATTTTACATCAGTATTTGTAAGCCAAAATCAGGAGTGGAACAAACAGAGGGGAAAGCTATAATAGAAACACGTCACCAGTCTGTATTTTTGACCCACTCCTGGTTTTGGCTAGCAAATACTGATGTGAAATACTGACCAAATACTGATACGGTGACGGTAGCCTAATAGTGGAAGGACAGAGCATGGACACATACAGTGTCTGCCATCACTGTGTAATAGTGGGAGGACAGAGAATGGACACATACAGTGTCTGCTATTACTGTGTAATAGTGGGAGGACAGAGAAAGAGCAGGCCAGAGCGAGCCGTCCCCTCCCCCACAAACGGCGTACGTGCAGGCCGTCATGACAGGGGTTTGGGAGCAGAAGGACAGGAGAGATAGGGTTAATTATGGGAGGGGTGTCATATGCATGAGGAGGGGGTTTATAGGGTACAGGGTAGGTGGGGCTTACCAGTTCCCGCTCTGGAGCCTTCAGGAAGATCCCGCCCTCCCACCCTGTTTTTTCGTGATTTGTATGGTGGCGTTTTTCAGTTATTGTTTTCTGGGTCATGGTGGCTCGAGGCGGTGGGAGGGGTCCTTGGAGTTGGTGCTAAATTGGCCTGGGGGATCCGTGGGGATACAGATTCTTCAGTTGGTGTAAACTTTGGTTTTGTGTCTGGTGGTCCGGGGAGGGGGGGGGATCTTGGCAATGGTGGGCCGGATTCCCAGGTTTTAAGTGGACATGGTTAACCCTTCGGGGTATTTTGGTGCTCCCGAGCCTGGGTGGTAACGGCTGGGAGTAAATTTATGGTATGTTTTGTCCACTCTCTATTATGGCTGACCACCAGTTTGGAGCTTCAAGGACTCCTCCCTACGTTATTTTACTGTTATTGTATGTTTATAATAAAGGCCACTGTGGCCAATTATTATCCAAGTTCAGAGTCTGTCGTTATTTGGAGTGGGTCATTCAGCGTCATTGGTGGGGGTGTTAAGGTAGAAGAAGGGGATAATTCCTTCTGGGTATCGACCAATAGCAATGTCATGGACACATACAGTGTCTGCCATTACCATGGTATGTATGGTGGAGCTGGGCAGTCATATGTACTAGAGAAACTGGTGAGAGAAGAGCAGCAGGGAGATGGTATATGTATGATGAGAAACTGCACTTCATGTGAGTGCACTGTATACTGACCCTGCTGTATGCTGATTATCCCCCCTTCCCATTTATGGAGTCTGGTGACCTGTATGTGACCTAATTTCTGCTACATACTGATGATGCTGTGTGTACAGATCCAGTAGGGGAAATAAGTGTTTGATCCCTTGCTGATTTTGTAAGTTTGCCCACTGACAATGACATGAGCAGTCTATAATTTTAAGGGTCATTTAATTTTAACATTGAGAGATAGAATATCAAAAGTAAAATCCAGAAAATCGCATTGTATAAATTATGTACACTTATTTGCATTTTGCAGTGAGAAATAAGTATTTGATCCCCTAACAACCATTAAGAGTTCTGGCTACTACAGACTAGTTAGATGCCTCTAATCAACTTGTTACCTGCATTAATGACAGTTGTCTTACATAGTCACATGTATAAAAGACTCCTGTCCACAGACTCAATTAATCAGTGAGACTCTAACCTCTACAACATGGGCAAGGCCAAAGAGCTTTATAAGGATGTCAGGGACAAGATCATAGACATGCACAAAACTGGAATGGGCTTCAAAACCATGAGTAAGGCCGGCGTCACACACAGCGTATCAAAATACGGTCCGTATATTATGGCCGTAATACGCTGAAAAGTCCCGAAAACAGTGGTCCATAGCTCCTCCGTAGGCAGGGTGTGTCACCGTTTTTTGCGCATGGCATCCTCCGTATGTAATCCGTATGGCAGCCGTAATGCGTGTTTTTATCGCAGGCTTGCAAAACCGACATACGGCTATACAATGGATCCATGTGTAAAAAAAAAAAACCCATATATACTGTCTATATATATATATATATATATATATATGTCAGTAGACACATATATGTACATACCGTATATTAATATTTCATCCAGCACGATATAGCAGAAAGCCGGTAATTCAATTACCGGCTTTTGCTTTCTCCTTCCTAAAACCCGACATGATATGAGACATGGTTTACATACAGTAAACCATCTCATATCCCCATTTTTTTTGCATATTCCACACTACTAATGTTAGTAGTGTGTATATGCAAAATTTGGCCATTCTAGCTAGTAAATTAAGGGGTTAAATGGCGGAAAAAATTGGCGTGGGCTCCCGCACAATTTTCTCCGCCAGAGTAGTAAAGCCAGTGACTGAGGGCAGATATTAATAGCCTGGAGAGGGTCCAGGGTTATTGCCCCCCCCCTGGCTAAAAGCATCTGCCCCCAGCCACCCCAGAAAAGGCACATCTGGAAGATGCGCCTATTCTGGCACTTGGCCCCTCTCTTCCCATTCCCATGTAGCGGTGGGATATGGGGTAATGAAGGGTTAATGCCACCTTGCTATTGTAAGGTGACATTAAGTAATAGCATATACAAAAATCTAAGCAAGAGGATCTGAAAACCAAAATCATATAACTTTCCCCTAAAAATATCCTTTATTATTAAAAACAGGCAAACCACAACCACTAATGGTGATCAACACAAAACAAAAAGTGCTAACAAATAAATCCCAAAAACCTAGAGGGGATATATAGTCCACCCTATTATTAGCACCTATAATGCCCCTACCTAGCTGCGGAGGTAGACACCCTAGGGGGAAGCGTACTGGCGCCCCCGCATCCCATGGTGTACCACTATGAATACATCTGAAGATGAGTATTGACACTTTTCACAGCATATGCCGTTATACAGTAATTTGACTGAATTAAAGGCATCTGTGTTTCATCAAGTGAATTCAATGCTCTCCAGAGATGTATTAAAGTTAGTAGGAGCCAAATATAGTGGCGATTTGCGGTATTTACTTTATACAAGATTTCCCTTACCGCCATAGTGGTTTTTTCACCTATTATTTAGATTATATGCCGCCGTGTGTTCATTATATGTTTTTATATTTATGTGGGGATCTAGGTCTTCCCTAGCACAGGCTGCTCATTGTCTAGTTATAGGGGATCCTTTAGTCAATGGGTAGAGGCTCTCACTAGTGGCTGCAGGGCATATTAGGGCCTCTAGGGTCAGTCATTGGTGAGCGGGGGCGCCAGTACGCTTCCCCCTAGGGTGTCTACCTCCGCAGCTAGGTGGGGGCATTATAGGTGCTAATAATAGGGTGGACTAGATATCCCCTCTAGGTTTTTGGGATTTATTTGTTAGCATTTTTGTTTTGTGTTGATCACCATTAGTGGTTGTGGTTTGCCTGTTTTTAATAATAAAGGATATTTTTAGGGGAAAGTTATATGATTAAGGTGACATTAAGCCAAATTAATAATGGAAAGGTGTCAATTATGACACCTATCCATTATTAATCCAATACTAGTAAAGGGTTAAAAAAAAAACCACACACACATTATTAAAAATTAATTTAATGAAAAAAAACACAAAGGTTGTTGTATTAATTTATTCTACTCTCAATCCACTCACTGAAGACCCTCGATCTGTAAATAAAAAAAAAATAATAAACCAAGAATATACATACCTTCCGAGGATCTGTAAGGTCCAACGATGTAAATCCATCTGAAGGGGTTAAAATATTTTGCAGACACGAGCTTTGCTAATGCAGGCTGCTCATGTCTGCAATACCCCAGCGAATGAAGGTAAAGTAGGTCAATGACCTATATTTAGCTTCATTTGCGGTGAGGCGCCCTCTGCTGGCTGTTCCTAGATCGTGGGAACTTTCCTAGAAAGCTCCCTGACTCGAGATCATAAGAGGGCGCCCTCTGCTGGTTGTCCTCATATGAACTCGAGCCAGGGAGCTTTCTAGGAAAGTTCCCACGATCTAGGAACAGCCAGCAGAGGGCGCCTCACCGCAAATGAAGCTAAATATAGGTCATTGACCTACTTTACCTTCATTCGCTGGGGTTTTGCAGGCAGGAGTAGCACTGCATTAACAGAACTCCTGCCTGCAAAATATTTTAACCCCTTCAGATGGATTTACATCGTTGGACCTTACAGATCCTCGGAAGGTATGTATATTCTTGGTTTATTTTTTTTTTTTTATTTACAGATCGAGGGTCTTCAGTGAGTGGATTGAGAGTAGAATAAATTAATACAACAACCTTTGTGTTTTTTTCATTAAATTAAATTTTAATAATGTGTGTGTGTTTTTTTTTTAACCCTTTACTAGTATTGGATTAATAATGGATAGGTGTCATAATTGACGCCTCTCCGTTATTAATTTGGCTTGATGTCACCTTACAATAGCAAGGTGGCATTAACCCTTCATTACCCCATATCCCACCGCTACACGGGAATGGGAAGAGAGTGGCCAAGTGCCAGAATAGGCGCATCTTCCAGATGTGCCTTTTCTGGGGTGGCTGGGGGCAGATGTTTTTAGCCGGGGGGGGGGGGGGGGGGGGGGCAATAACCATGGACCCTCTCCAGGCTATTAATATCTGCCCTCAGTCACTGGCTTTACTACTCTGGCGGAGAAAATTGTGCGGGAGCCCACGCCAATTTTTTCCGCCATTTAACCCCTTAATTTACTAGCTAGAATGGCCAAATTTTGCATATACACACTACTAACATTAGTAGTGTGGAATATGCAAAAAAAATGGGGATATGAGATGGTTTACTGTATGTAAACCAGGTCTCATATCATGTCGGGTTTTAGGAAGGAGAAAGCAAAAGCCGGTAATTGAATTATCGGCTTTCTGCTATATCGCGCTGGATGAAATATTAATATATATACATATATGTGTCTCAATGACATATATATATATATATATATATATATATACCTATTCTATGTGTACACATTTATTCTACCTATTCTACTGTAAGCTGTCAGTGTGATTTTACTGTACACCGCACTGAATTGCCGGCTTTTCTCTCTAACAGCGCTGCGTATTCCTCGCAAGTCACACTGCTGGTCCGTGTGTAATCCGTATTTTTGGGGCTTCCATAGACTTTCATTGATGTTTTATTTGCGCAATACGGTGACAAACGCAGCATGCTGCGATTTTCTACGGCCGAAGAAAGCCGTATAATACTGATCAGTTTAATACGGCAGATAGGAGCAGTGGCATAGAGAATAATTGTGCCGTATTTTTTGCGAGTTTTACCGACGTAGTTTCTGCGCTCTTACGTCCGTAAAACTCGCAAGTGTGACGCCGGCCTAAGACGCTGGGTAAAAAGGTGACAACTATTGGTGTAATCCTTCTATATTATTTCAAAACACTTTTTCGGTGATTACTTTGTATCTCCGTTCATACTGCACCCACACACACAAATGATGCACCATTTGAAAGGTAAACTTTCCCCCTTCAGCAAGAAAATAGCCAAACAAACCATACATCCACGATGTAATAACAAAATTCATTTTAACCCCTTATAGTGACAGAGCCAATTTGGTACTTAATGACCGAGCCAATTTTTACAATTCTGACCACTGTCACTTTATGAGGTTATAACTCTGGAACGCTTCAACGGATCCCACTGATTCTGAAATTATTTTTTCGTGACATATTGTACTTCATGTTAGTGGTAACATTTCTTCGATATTACTTGCGATTATTTATGAAAAAAATGGAAATATGGTGAAAATTTTTAAAATTTAGCAATTTTCAAACTTTGTATTTTTATACCCTTAAATCAGAGAGATATGTCACGAAAAATAGTTAATAAATAACATTTCCCACATGTCTACTTTACATCAGCACAATTTTGGAAACAAATTTTTTTTTTGTTAGGGAGTTATAAGGGTTAAAAGTTGACCAGCAATTTCTCATTTTTACAACACCAGTTTTTTTTAGGGACCACATCACATTTGAAGTCATTTTGAGGGGTCTATATGATAGAAAATAACGAAGTGTGACACCATTCTAAAAACTACACCCCTCTAGGTTCTCAAAACCACATTCAAGAAGTTTATTAACCCTTTACGTGCTTCACAGGTGTGAAGAGCAGAACAAAAATGATTACCTCAATGAACAAAAATAAAAAAATAGAATTTGTGATAAATATTGACCTGTCCATTCAAGGACATTTTAGCTATAGTATGAAATCCTGTTTTTCTTGTCTGTGGAATTGCCTTTGTACTGTTTGTTGTGAAAATGCCGCCCACGAAACTGTTTTCTTTTCTTTTCTTTCTTTCCTGTTTTGTCTCTTTGTTTAAACATGCAAAACTTGTATAACCACTAAACCTACTGAAACAACTATATAAAGAAGGGATAGCACCATTGAAGGCAGGCGTGCTTCAGAGACTTCCCAGTGATACACTATACAAGACGTGTCTTGTGTATTATTTCTGGTGATTCCCCACTTCCAAAGGCTGCTCAGACTGAGTGTGATCCCGACATTTCCTGGCGCCTGAACAGGGACCCGAGGTCTGTGTATTCCTTCAAGAACACCGGCAGAATACGAACGAAAAGAGAATCTGGGATAATGGACGGCAGATGAACAAAAACCTGGCCAGGTAAGAGACACTGTTAGATCTCTTATATCTGCCCTGCACTGTCCGTAAGATTTTCTGTGTCGTGTTCTTTAGCGGGTAGTTCTAGTAGAGGAGGATACCTATAGCTCGGGTTCTTGAACTATTTAGGAATTGATCACCTCACGGAGTACGGCATTGAATGAGAGTGAATGTGAATAGAAGGTGTGTGGAAGTTGGGAATAGCCCTATAAGCCGCCCAGGGGGTTGAAACAGAAGAAGTGACTGTCCCACTGGGCAACGTGGTTGCGTCCTTTCGGGGAGACCTCCGCGCCTATGTTCAATCTCTGATCCTGTCTTTGACAAAAACCTGGTGACGGATAAGTGTATGATAGTATGAGCCCAGGACAGATAAATTAGCCTGGGACAAGATACGTTGTATGTTCTTTTTCTTTTTCTGTCTGGTTGCATTTGTGTTGTTTGCTATAGGTGTAGGAATCAGGATTTTCTTACATCAACACAGTTTAAACATCCTAGCTCCTTAGGAAGAAGGTAACGAGGTATTCTCATACCCAAACGCCACCTAGGGCAAAAAAAAGACATCCTAGCTCCTTAGGAAGAAGGTAACGAGGTATTCTCATACCCAAACGCCACCTAGGGCAAGAAAGCTCAGGATAAGAAAATGGGGAATAAGCAAACAAAGTCGGAACCAGAAGAATTAGATATCTATACTATCATAAAGGAGAGAAGTGGTGAAGATGCCACTAAGGGGCTGAAAAAGATTTTTAGTAAGTTTGGAGTTACTAGGGCAGAAGCTTTTAGTAGAAAACTATGGGAAGGAATTCAGGAAAGGAAAAAAGGCATAATCAGAGACAAGAAATGGATAGATCAGATCCAAGCATTGATTGATGTCTCTAGGGTAGCAGAAAATGAGGGATGGACATATAATCAACAGAGTAAAAAGTGGTGTATTAGACCCACAGGCTGTGGAGAAAAACAAAATGTGGAATCTAAAAATACCCCACCCCCATACCTTAACCCACATGCCCCATCTTTTCTCCAAACACCACCTCAAAGTTTAGCCGGACCAGGAGGATGGGTATGTCCGCACTGTGGACAGCAAAATCCAGACTGGAGAAATGATTGCCTAGCCTGTGGTACACCTAGACATGGCGCTGTACTTGCCCCTGTTAGGGTAGTACCAAGACCCTTTAGGGAACCTGGTGCTGACGGAGTAATGGGAACTAGATATCACCAAACTCGACAATATTTCCCTTGGTCCCCCGCTGAAGGCATGTCTCTCTTGCATAACGCACCAGATCCCACCCAGTGTCCAGTTAGATTTGCACAATATATACAGCAAATTATGCAGACTCACGCTGGAGTTTGGGCAGATGGAGAAGAATTATGTAGAATGAAAATGACTCCTGGACTCTTCCAGGAGCTATTAGCAAATCTACAGGTACATAGGCCCCAAGCAGGAGATGGTGCCTTACAAACGATAGAATCAGGTACACAATTTGTAGATCACTTAATGGTTTTCATGAGGGAGAGACAGAGGCAGAGAGGAACAACGGGAGTGGTGGCTCAGAAATCTGGACAATCAGTAGACGAATATTATCTAAGTGTAGAAAATAATTTCAGAGATGAAGGCATGGATCTAACCGCTCCAGGAATGATGAGGTTAGTTACAAAAACCTTTATAGATGGATTGCCTCCAAAAGTGAAGGAAAAGCTTAAGGCCGCAACCCCTGATTGGAGAACCTTGGAAGACCCACACCTGGCTAGACAGAAAGCTGTAGGGATAGAAATGGACTTAAGAGAAAATTCTAAGCCAGTAAGAATTGCACAGGCTAATACTGGCTCTGCTAATCAAAAGTTTGCTTGTCATTACTGTAAGAAGCCAGGACATTTCCAAAGGGAATGTAGGAAGAGAAAAGCAGATATAGATTCAGGAACCTTTGTACCCAAAAATAGGATAAATAACCCAGTGCCTGATCAAACAGACAGCTCAGAATGACAGAAAGTTATGCAGGTCTCTCTTCCTTCTAGAAGACCAATAATACAAGTTGAAGTTGAGGGTAAAAATGTACCTTTTCTGATAGATACGGGAGCAACATCCTCCATTTTAAATCAGGACTTTTTACCATATCCTGACAATATATCCTCAAAGGTTACATATGCAGAAGGGTATGATGGTAAAATTCAGGCGTTGCCCTTTACAAAACCTTTAAATGTGAGCTTTGGCCCTAAAACTTTTGTATCCAAATTTTTATTTGCTAAAGGTGCACCTACCTGCTTGTTGGGTACTGATGTCTTAAGTAAAATGCATGCAAACATCCATTTTAGAGAAGATGGCACAGTTATGCTGACCATCCCTGAAGATGCAGAAACTCTGGAACCATATGTTAGAATACAGGCAATGGAGGATTTTCCCGAAATTTACACTCAACAAGCAAAAATTTACTTGTCTCGGGTTCCTGACAGCCTATGGGCAAAAGGAGACACTGATGTAGGATTTTTATCAGTAGCTCCTATACTGTTAGAAACTGCCCCGGGAACCATATTACCTCAGCTTAGGCAATACCCCATCAGCGCCCAGCAAGAACAGGCGATTTCTCAACAAATTCAGGATTATGTGTTACAAGGTGTTTTGGTAGAAATCAGGTCACCCGCCAATACACCCTTATATCCTGTTAAAAAGAAAGTGTCCTCCAAAGAAACTATGGTGAAATATCGCATGGTGCACGACTTACGGGAAATCAATAAGGTTTTGGCACCGGTCACCCCTGTGGTACCGAATCCTCATACCTTACTGTCTCAAATTCCCAGCACTGCTGCATATTTTACGGTAATTGACTTATCAAACGCATTTTTTTCTGTGCCACTACATAAGAACTGTTGGCATTTGTTTGCCTTTACATTCAAGGGTAAACAATTAGCATGGACAAGATTGCCACAAGGTATGGTACACTCACCAACTTTGTACTCTGAAGCAATGCAGACCGTGCTAAAAAAATTTCATCCCAGAACCAGGAGTAGTCATTCTACAGTATGTAGATGACTTACTTATTTGTTGCCCTGATCAACAGACGGCAGTTACCTCAACTGTTAATTTCTTAATTTTCCTAGCGCAAGAAGGCTGTAAAGTAAATAGACAGAAACTCCAGGCTTGTCAACAAACAGTCGTGTTTTTAGGTCACTGCATATCACAGGGCATCAGACACCTCACACCTCAACGTACGGAAGCCATACGTAACATGCTTGAACCCAGGAATCACAAACAGCTGCGTGCTTTCCTAGGTATTGTTTCACACTGTAGACAGTGGATCATACATGCAAGTCAACTCATGCAGCCTTTATATGACTGTATTGCCAACACACCATATTCACTCAGTGAAGAGGCTAAACAGTCATTTTCCTCTTTGAAAACAGCACTGGTATCAGCTCCGGCTTTGGGACTCCCAGACTACACTAAACCTTTTCAATTGATGGCAGCTGAGATATCCTCACATGCTACAGGGGTGCTCACACAAAAACATGGAAACAAACAGAGACCTGTGGCATACATATCAGCTCATCTGGACCCTGTAGCTAGAGCCGCACCTTCTTGTGTAAGAGTAGTAGCCGCAATTTCACTGTTATTAGATAAAGCTTCTGAGATTGTTCTTGATCACCCACTTCTAGTTCAGACCACTCATGATGTACATGGCATTCTTAACCAGGTCCAACCTAAACATATTTCAATGGCCAGACACCTCCGTCTCCAATGTTCCCTACTACTGCCGCCCAACATTTCCTTTGCCAGGATTCAGACTCTTAATCTCGCGTCTTTGCTCCCTTTAGAGTCTGAGGGGGGTACCATACCTGAGGAAACTGCACTCTCCAACTCCTTTGAAACTGCACTCTCCAACTCCTTTGACCCATCAAAGTCAATGCATGATTGTGTACAATTAATGGAACAAGAGACTCAGGGCTTATGTAATGTACGTGACAAGCCACTCTGTAATGCTACATTTGAACTTTTCATAGATGGCAGTAGATATGCAGATATGAATGGACAATTTCATACAGGTTATGCGGTAGTAACTCAGCATGAAGTGCTGAAAGCAGAACCTCTCCCTGCTAATCAGTCTGCACAAGAAGCAGAACTTACGGCATTAGTTGAAGCTCTAAAAATAGCCAAAGATCAGACAGCAAACATATACACTGATTCTAGATATGCACATGGCATTATTTTCGATTTTGGCGTAATATGGAGAGCCAGAGGTTATATGACTGCTTCAGGCCAACCTGTTAAACATGCCTCCCTCATTAGACAGATTCTGGAGGCAGCACAAGAAACTAAAGAAATAGCGGTGATAAAGGTAGCTGCACATGTGAGACTCGACACCGAGGAAGCCAGGGGTAACGATAAAGCCGATAAGGCAGCAAAACAGGCAGCACGTAAACCCTTACATCATGCCCACACACTAGATAGCTCTGAAGATGATGAGGAAAGATTGAAGGAAGCTCAGAAACAGGTAGACGACGAAGAACGAGGGCAGTGGCAGAAAAAAGGGGCAGAAGATCAGCAAGGATTATGGAAAAAAGGAACTTTGTTGTGTTTACCCAGAGCCTGGTACCCCGCAGTGGCAAGTGACCTCCACCTACCCACGCATGTGTCGGCAAATGGTATGACGCTCAAGGTAAAAGAAAGGTGGTTGGCTCCAGGCTTTGGTAATTTTGCTCGGAACATGTGTGCTGCATGCGCTTTATGCCTGGCACACAATCCAGGTTAGGCCATTAAAACCCCAACCAAGCATCATGTAAGACCACTGTATCCCTTTCAAAGACTCCAGATCGACTACATCCAACTTCCTAGGTACAATGGATACGAATATGTGCTTGTGTGTGTGGACATGTTCTCAGGGTGGCCAGAGGCTTATCCAGTTCGTAAAGCCTCAGCAAAAACTACTGCCATTAAAATAGCACATGAACTGATACCCCGTTACGGCATGCCTGAGGTGATCGAGTCAGATAGGGGTACCCATTTTACTGGGGAAATATTCCAGAATGTTATGAAAATGTTGGGAGTAGAAAACCAGTTTCACACTCCATATCATCCACAGAGTTCAGGTAAAGTGGAAAGATTAAATGGGACAATAAAATTAAAAATCCAGAAGGCCATGGCAGAAACAGGAAAGCCTTGGACCGAGTGTCTACCACTTGCCCTGTATTCCATCCGAAACACCCCAAGGGGGAAGGCTAAGCTGTCACCACATGAGATTCTTTTTGGTAGAGCAGCAAATTTGGGTTGTTATTTTCCACAACAACTGATGTTGAATACTGAGACTTTAACTGCTTATGTACAAGAATTACAAAAACGTTTAACTAAAGTGCATTCGCAAGTTTTTGCTTCCCTTCCAGATCCAGAAAATCTCGAAGGAGGCCACAAGTTGGAACCTGGTGATCAAGTCTACGTGAAAAGACACACCAGAAAGACTCTGGAACCGAGATTTGACGGACCTTTCCAAGTCCTGTTAACAACTCCAACAGCAGTCAAGCTTGAAGGAAAGGCATCATGGATACATGCAAGCCATTGCAAAAAAGCAGTATAAGACTCATGATTAGTGTTGAGCGATACCGTCCGATACTTGAAAGTATCGGTATCGGATAGTATCGGCCGATACCCGAAAAATATCGGATATCGCCGATACCGATATCCGATACCAATACAAGTCAATGGGACATCAAGTATCGGAATGTATCCTCATGGATCCCAGGGTCTGAAGGAGAGGAAACTCTCCTTCAGGCCCTGGGATCCATATTAAAGTGTAAAATAAAGAATTAAAATAAAAAATATTGTTATATTCACCTCTCCGGCGGCCCCTGGACATCAGTGGGAGGATCCGGCGTCCGGCACGGCTTCTTTCTTCAAAATGCGCGCCTTCAGGACCTGTGGAATGACGTCCCGGCTTCTGATTGGTCGCGTGCCGCCCATGTGACCGCCACGCGACCAATCAGAAGCCGCGACGTCATTCCTCAGGTCCTAGAAGGCGCTCATTCTAGGACTTTAGCTGAGGAATGACGTCGCGGCTTCTGATTGGTCGCGTGGCGGTCACATGGCCGGCACGCGACCAATCAGAAGCCGGGACGTCATTCCACAGGTCCTGAAGGCGCGCATTTTGAAGAAAGAAGCCGTGCCGGACGCCGGATCCTCCCGCTGATGTCCAGGGGCCGCCGGAGAGGTGAATATAACAATATTTTTTATTTTAATTCTTTATTTTACACTTCCGATACCGATACCCGATATCACAAAAATATCGGATCTCGGTATCGGAATTCCGATACCGCAAGTATCGGCCGATACCCGATACTTGCGGTATCGGAATGCTCAACACTACTCATGATATTGATGTTAATAATGTTAACCTCAACGGAGGCATGGGAAAGACTGAATTCTCTAGCCCCTTTGAACAATAGATTCGTACAACATCATAGAAAATTAGTGCATGACTTGTTAAATAATACGCAACCCCTGGCAGATTGTTGGATCTGTACCCATTCACCAGTATCAGCCACAAGTATACCTTTTCTAGCAGTTCCCGTGTCAGCTGAAGAAATATTCGCTTGGCCTAATTGTTCAGACAACCTGGCCAACAACCAACCTGGCAATACTAGGCTATGGAATACTACAATCGCCATACCAATTGTGGGATGGGTAGAATTTCCTTGGTGGCAGGGCAATCTTACAGGAAAAATAGACAACTTACAATATTTAGCATTCAAGGGAGGAAAATGGGTACCTAGGAATAAGACTGGATTAACTGATTTAGGACAGGTCCCCACTGAAAATCTACAGCTCAGTTTCAGTACAACCACCCCTTCCTCTGATGCTTTCAAACCTACAGTATTGGAAAGATACATACATAATAGAAAATGGGAACATTCTGAGTTGTTCCCCCAAGGTGATGCAGACAGTTGTACAAGTAAGCCGGGGAACCTGGTTTGTAATGTATCCAATGAGTATGTCAACGGAATGCATGTATGTGGGAATCCCGCAGCCGGGTACTGTAGCCCCTTGGGACAAAAACCCTCTTGGTGTATGCTTCAGAATGTATCTAGTTTTGTGGATTTGGCTCACAGATTGGTATTGCAGCACTCAGCTTTGTGGGATCTGCCTGAGGGTACATTTTGGATATGCGGAGAAGGAGCATATAAATGGCTTCCCGTAGGTATAAAGGGTACTTGTACAGTAGGACGCCTAACCCCGGCTACTTTCATAATTTCAAATAAACAAGTGAATATGCAAGCCGTGCCCAAGCACACACTGTATAAAAGAGCTGCAGATAACTCACCACGTCCCTCGGGGAGGCCGCATATAGTACAAATGGGAATTCCCAACAAAATTGCTAGTACCATTTTTATTTATCCTATGTTAACACAAATGTGGGATAAATTAGTTAGAGCCACGGATTATCTAGATGATCAGATTTGGGATATATTGGACATATTAAATACTAGTATAGCTGTACAGAATCAGCTTATAATAGTCACTAACCAACATACCCTGGTATTGGATTACCTAACTGCCTCACAAGGGGGTATGTGTCAAATCATCGGACCCACCTGCTGTCATTATATAGACCCGAATAGTACTATGAGTATGAGATTTAAATTAAAAGACGTAGAACGACTCAGGGATCAGTATGACAAAGACAATGACCAAAATAAGGATAGCTGGTGGTCAGATACCTTTTCTTTTCTTAACCCGGCCAATTGGTTCAGAGGGATCGGTGGGTGGGTTACCGGGATTATGCAAAGCCTAATACATACAGTTATGGTTATTGTAATTATATATGTATTATTCAAGGTTGTACTCAAGGGTATCTCAGTATGCACAAATAAATTTTGTGTAATGGATGCGAGAATATAAAGTTTTTTTTTGTAATATCACAAAAAGAATGACTAAAATGATCGACAAGGTTTTGAATGGAATATGTCAAAGGGGGGATTGTGAAGAGCAGAACAAAAATGATTACCTCAATGAACAAAAATAAAAAAAAAAGAATTTGTGATAAATATTGACCTGTCCATTCAAGGACATTTTAGCTATAGTATGAAATCCTGTTTTTCTTGTCTGTGGAATTGCCTTTGTACTGTTTGTTGTGAAACTGCCGCCCACGAAACTGTTTTCTTTTCTTTTCTTTCTTTCCTGTTTTGTCTCTTTGTTTAAACATGCAAAACTTGTATAACCACTAAACCTACTGAAACAACTATATAAAGAAGGGATAGCACCATTGAAGGCAGGCGTGCTTCAGAGACTTCCCAGTGATACACTATACAAGACGTGTCTTGTGTATTATTTCTGGTGATTCCCCACTTCCAAAGGCTGCTCCGACTGAGTGTGATCCCGACACAGGAACTGAAACAATGTGGAAGGAAAAAATGAACATTTAACTTTTTTTTGCAAACATCTTAATTCAGAACCATTTTTTTTATTTTCACATGTGTAAAAACAGAAATGTAACCATAAATTTTGTTATGCAATTTCTCCTGAATACGCCAATACCCCATATGTGAGGGTAAACCACTTTTTGGGCGCACCGCAGAGCTTGGAAGTGAAGGAGCGCCGTTTGACTTTTTCAATGCAGAATTGGCTGGAATTGAGATCGGACGCCATGTCACGTTTAGAGAGCCCCTGTTGTGCCTAAACAGGGGAAACCCCCCACAAGTGACACCATTTTGGAAACTAGACCCCTTAAGGAACTTATCTAGATGTGTGGTGAGCACTTTGAACCCCCAAGTGCTTCACGGGAGTTTATAACGTAGAGCCGTGAAAATAAAAAATCGCTTTTGTTTACACAAAAATGATCTTTTCACCCACAAATTCTTATTTTCACAAGGGTAACAGGAGAAATTATACCACAAAAGTTGTTGTGCGATTTCTCCTGAATACGTCGATACCCCATATGTGGGGGTAAACCACTGTTTGGGCGCACCGCAGAGCTTGGAAGTGAAGGAGCGCCGTTTTACTTTTTCAATGTAGAATTGTCTGGAATTGAGATTGGATGCCATGTTGCGTTTGCAGAGCCCCTGGTGTGCCTAAACAGTGGAAACCCCCCACAAGTGACACCATTTTGGAAACTAGACCCCTTAAGGAACTTATCTAGATGTGTGGTGAGCACTTTGAACCCCCATGTGCTTCACAGAAGTTTATAACGTAGAGCCGTGAAAATAAAAAATCACATTTTTTCTACAAAAATGATCTTTTTGCCCCAAAATTTTTATTTTCACAAGGGTAACAGGAGAAGTTAGACCACAATAGTTGTTGTGCAATTTCTCCTGAGTACGTCGATACCCAATATGTGTGGGTAAACCACTGTTTGGGCGCACCGCAGAGCTTGGAAGAGAAGGAGTGTCGTTTTACTTTTTCAATGTAGAATTGTCTGGAATTGAGATCGGACGCCATGTCGCGTTTGGAGAGCCCCTGATGTGCCTAAACAGTAGAAATCCCCAACAAGTGACCCCATTTTGGAAACTAGACCCCCCATGGAACTTATCTAGATGTGTGGTGAGAACTTTGAATGCCCAAGTGCTTCACAGAAGTTTAGAATGCAGAGTCGTGAAAATAAAAAATATTTTTTTTTTCCACAAAAAAGATTTTTTAGCCCCCAAGTTTTAATTTTCACAAGGGTAACAAGAGAAATTGGACCCCAAAAGTTGTTGTCCAATTTGTCCTGAGTATGCTGGTACCCCATATCTGGGGGTAAACCACTGTTTGGGTGCACGGCAGAGCTCGGAAGGAAGGAGCGCCGTTTTAGAATGCAGACTTTGATAGAATGGTCTGCGGGCATTATGTTGCGTTTGCAGAGCCCCTGATGTACCTAACCAGTAGAAACCCTCCACAAGTGACCCCATTTTGGAAACTAGACCCCCCAAGGAACTTATCTAGATGTGTGGTGAGAACTTTGAATGCCCAAGTGCTTCACAGAAGTTTAGAATGCAGAGTCGTGAAAATAAAAAATATTTTTTTTCCAGTAACAGTGGGTTACCCCTGGTAGCCGAGACCCCAAAGATTCTCCCGGGGCCGGCCGGCGGACGCATAGCGCATGCACCCGCCATTTTGAAGATGGCGGCGGCCATCGGGAGCCACGAGGAGCACCGGGGGAGACAGGTGAGTATCGGGGGGCGATTGGGGACCCCTTTTCTCTGTCCTCTGATGTGCGATCACATCGGAAGACAGAGAAATTAAAAAGAAATCGCGTTTTGTTTTTTTTGTGATCGCCGGTAAACGGTTAATTACCGGCGATCGCAAAAGCGGGGTCGGTAAAAAAAACCCCGAATCATGTTTTCTGGGGTCTCGGCTACCCGCGGCAGCCGAGACCCCAGAGAAAATCTGATTCTGGGGGACGCTATTTACTTTTTTTTTTTTTTTTTTTAATTAACGGCGCTGTGGTTTAAGTACCCTTAGCGGCCGCCGTTAAAAGACGTATCGGCGGTCGCTAAGGGGTTAAACATTAATTTTCATAAAACTGCAGTAAGGAAAAATGACCTGCAGGCGGCAGCGCACTACCCCAAAGCACAATACCACAAGGCTGAAACAAATCCTAACATTTGCCTTGGGGGCTTTGCAGCTTGCCAAACTTCATGCCCAGCTGATTTCAGGCAGGTACATATAAAATATTTGCTACATATGTGGAAATAGAATAAAAGTAAAACTTCAGCTATTTAAGACTTCAGCTTTAAAACTGAAGATATTAATGAATGCAGCCTAAAAGGGACCGGACAGGTTCTGAACCATCAGATTTTCCGTATTATTGGACAGTCTTGAAAAGTCTATCTTCCTTCTAAGGTAGCAGCTTATTGGTGACCTGGAGTCACCTCTGCTTCCAAGTAAAAAACTGCAGCGTTGACATAACTCAGAATGTACATTGTTTCCCGATGGGAGAGGATGGTGGAAACATCCTTGCAAAAATTGGAAAAAAAAATCCAACCGTAGGAAAAAAAGGTAAAATAATCTGCAGATAATACTTTTTTTTTTCAAGGGATATTCCCAATTATTTTACAATGGTGTAAATACGCTCAGTTATGGGGTCAATTCTCCATAATTTTTACTGTCAAAGTGGCACTGCTGTACAGGGAGCTGCTCCGTTTACATACATAGGGCTGTGTTGCACTTCCCTACACTGCAGATAGATGGCAGTGCTGCTGTAGAGGAGAAAAAAATGCTGCTGTCCCTGTTCTTTTGCAAGTCCTGACAATCAGACCCTTTCTGATCTGTAAATAAAATACCATTATGTTTAATGTTGGGGGATCTCCTTTAGGCTGGAGTATAAAAAATCGGTCCGTTTTACATGCACGAAAATCGGAGAAATGTTCCCTAAACAGTGATCCGTATTTCATCCGTGTGCAGTGTGACATTCGTATGACATCCGTAAGGTGAGATTTTCTCACCAGCTTGCAAAATGGATATATAATGGATCCATGGGCTCAAATATTCGTAAAAACATATATATAGTGTGTGTGTGTGTATATATCAGTGAGACACATACCTCTCTGTGTTCATCATTTCATTAAATACATTTAAATTTGACCAGCTTGATTTTCCTGAAATTGCATGCGCTCCCAACAACCATTGTGCAAAAATTTTGCACGGCCAACTAGTAGTAAGGAAAGGGAAGAAATACAAAATGACTGTCAGTTGACATCTATCTGGGGCACTATGCAAAATCTCACCTCGTGGGGTATCCTTGATCATGAGGAAGGTGAGAGATCAGCCTAAAACTACACAGGGGGAACTTGTTAATGATCTCAAGGCAGCTGGGACCACAGTCACCAAGAAAACCATTGGTAACACATTACGCCATAATGATTTAAAAACCTGCAGTGCCTGCAAGGTCCCCCTGCTCCAGGCACATGTGCAGGCCCATCTGAAGTTTGCCAATGAACACCTGGATGATTCTGTGAGTGATTGGGAGAAGGTGCTGTGGTCAGATGAGACAAAAATTGTGCTCTTTGGCATTAACGCAACTCGCTGTTTTTTGAGAAGAGAATGCTGCCTATGACCCAAAGAACACCGTCCACACTGTCAAGCATGGAGGTGGAAACATTGTGTTTTTGGAGTGTTTCTCTGCTAAGGGCACAGGACTACTTCACCGCATCAATGTGAGAATGGATGGAGCCATGTACCATAAAATCCTGAGTGACAACCTTCTTCCCTCCGCCAGGTCATTAAGAATGGGTCATGGCTGGGTCTTCCAGCAAGACAATGACTCCAAACATACAGCCAAGGCAACAAAGGAGTGGATCAAAAAGAAGCACATTAAGGTCATGGAGTGGCTCCAGACCTTTATCCCATAGAAAACTTATGGTGGGAGGTGAAGCTCTGAGTTGCCAAGCAACAGCCTCAAAATCTTTATGATTTAGAGATAATCTGAAAAGAGGAGTGGACCAAAATTCCTCCTGACGTGCGCAATCCTCATTATCAACTACAAAAAACGTCTGACTGATGTGCTTGCCAACAAGGGTTTTGCCACCAAGTATTAAGTCTTGTTTGCCAGAGGGATCAAATACTTCTCACTGCAAAATGCAAATAAATTAGCATAATTTATTCAATGTGATTTTCTGGCGCTCCATTCCTGTGCTGTATACTTATCATGTATACAGATCCTGGGTATCCCGTTATTCTCCTCACTATGTATGTGTAATGTGGGTACAGGCTCTATCCCTGTGCTGTATACATATCAAGTATACAGATCCTGTGTATCCAGGTTAGTCTCCTCACTATATATGTGGCATCTGTATGTGACCGCATCTCTGCTATATGCTGTGTATACAGAGCCTGTGTATACAGGCTATTTTCCTCGCTGTACATATAATGTGTACATGACTTTCAGCTCAGTGCTTTATTTCTGTAGCTATGGCAGCGAGTGGGCACTAATAACTCAGCATATGGCGGAACGTGAGTGGGCACTCCTAGTGTCATAGTGTGGCGCCCCAGGGTCCTGGTGGTCGCAGTGGTATTGCTTTCCTCTCTGGGAGAGTGATGCTACGTTCGGGGGCAAAGAAGGATAACTGCATCCAGGTATCACAAACATGCAACGCATTTCACACTCCAGGCCACCAGTGGGAGCTTCTGCTCCTATTTATTAGGTCACTCCCCATATATATACATATATATATATATATATATATATATATATATATAACTGGTTGTCTGTAGGGAAACTTAGTTAGTTCCTGGCAGAGCTCCAGACAGGAGTTCTATTAGTTCCAGACCAGAGTCTGAGGAGGACAGAAGGTTAAAAGAGCTGTGCATGCCCTCAGAGCTGGAGCTCCCAGAAAGAGACATTGAAAGGCAGAATTATATTGCAGTGAGCATGAAGGAAGTCGAAGCAAAGGAGATGATACCAGAAGGGGACCAGCCCCACTCAAGTTGTCTCCTTCTGAGGTGCAACATCCCGGTAGCCGGACCACCGAGGGAGTAAGGACCTTTACGCCTTATTCCAGAGACCGGCAGGACGGCTAATTGCAGGTTACCTGTCCGCACCTACACCCAGGAGGCACAATGACACCTACAGAGTCGAGTTATCTAAAAGACCCTATAAACAGGCTCAAGTCACCAGTCATATGGGTTTTGTCCTATCCTATATGGGGGACAGAGAGAACGAAACAACACATCTGTGAGACCCTTATGTGAAGCCATAGGCAGTAAGGGACTGCACCACCGCAGCGCAAGGGAAGGCTACTGATTTCCACCTGGACAAGGGGACTCTGGACTTGCCTCCAAACCCACCGGATTCTGCCTGCCCTGTGATCTGGTGCCCTGGACTGTGGATGCTAAAGTCTTCAGTAAAGGTAAAGAGACTGCAACCTTGTGTCCTCGTTCTCCTCTGCGCCTCTCATCATATCACCATCTACACACTGGGAAGCCATGGGGACATACTTCACCTTTGGGAAGGTATACCATCTAGCTGCCATAACATCACCCCAGCGGACCCCTTAAAGCAGCGTCGATCACCCTGACCGAATACCACAGTGTTGTGAATTCTGTTGTCGGGCTCCCTCCTGTGGTCATGAATGGTACTTCGGCTGGTTCTGTCCATGGACTTCCTCTGGTGGGTGTTTCTGAGTTTCCTTCCTCAGGTGACGAGGTTAATTCGTTAGCTGGCTGCTCTATTTAACTCCACTTGGATCTTTGCTCCATGCCACCTGTCAATGTTCCAGTATTGGTCTAGTTCACTCCTGGATCGTTTTTGTGACCTGTCTTCCCAGCAGAAGCTAAGTTCCAGCTTGTATTTCTTTGATTTGCTATTTCTCTGTCCAGCTCGCTATTTTTATTGTTGTCTTGCTTGATAGAAGCTCTGGGACGCAGAGGGAGCGCCTCCGCACCGTGAGTCGGTGCGGAGGGTCTTTCTTGCGCTCTCTGTGTGGTCTTTTTGTAGGTTTTTGTGCTGACCGCAAAGTAACCTTTCCTATCCTCGGTCTGTTCAGTAAGTCGGGCCTCACTTTGCTAAATCTATTTCATCTCTGTGTTTGTATTTTCATCTTTACTCACAGTCATTATATGTGGGGGACTGCCTTTTCCTTTGGGGAATTTCTTTGAGGCAAGGTAGGCTTTATTTTTCTATCTTCAGGGCTAGCTAGTTCCTTAGGCTGTGCCGAGTTGCATAGGGAGCGTTAGGCGCAATCCACGGCTATTTCTAGTGTGTTTGATAGGATTAGGGATTGCGGTCAGCAGAGTTCCCACGTCCCAGAGCTCGTCCTTTATTATCAGAAACTATCAGGTCATTCCGTGTGCTCTTAACCACCAGGTCCATTATTGTCCTGACCACCAGGTCATAACAGTACAGGTGGCCCAAAGTACTAATGCATCTCAATAGAGGGATAAGAGAAGTTCTGAGACCATTTTTTTTCTTTGCAGTGTGTTTTGTCTCTCTCTTCCCCTTTACCTCTGGGTGGTTCAGGACACTGGTGTAAACATGGACATTCAAGGTCTGTCCTCTTGGATGGATAATCTCACTACAAGGGTACAAAACATTCAAGATTTTGTGGTTCAGAATCCGATGTCAGAGCCTAGGATTCCAATTCCTGATTTGTTTTTTGGTGATAGATCTAAGTTCTTGAATTTCAAAAATAATTGTAAATTGTTTCTTGCCTTGAAACCTCGCTCCTCAGGTGACCCTGTTCAACAAGTAAAGATCATTATTTCTTTGTTACGTGGTGACCCTCAAGACTGGGCATTTTCCCTTGCGCCAGGAGATCCGGCATTGCGTGATGTTGATGCGTTTTTCCTGGTGCTTGGATTGCCTAATGATGAGCCTAATTCAGTGGATCAGGCAGAGAAAATCTTGCTGGCTCTGTGACAGGGTCAGGATGAAGCGGAGATATATTGTCAGAAGTTTAGAAAGTGGTCTGTGCTCACTCAGTGGAATGAATGTGCACTGGCAGCAATCTTCAGAAAGGGTCTCTCTGAAGCCCTTAAGGATGTCATGGTGGGGTTTCCCATGCCTGCTGGTCTGAATGAGTCTATGTCCTTGGCCATTCAGATCGATCGACGCTTGCGTGAGCGTAAAGCTGTGCACCATTTGGCGGTACTATCTGAGCATGGGCCTGAGCCTATGCAATGTGATAGGACTTTGACCAGAGCTGAACGGCAAGAACACAGACTTCGGAATGGGCTATGTTTTTACTGTGGTGATTCCACTCATGCTATCTCCGATTGTCCTAAGCGGTTCGCTAGGTCTGCCACCATTGGTACGGTACAGTCTAAATTTCTATTGTCTGTTACTCTGATTTGCTCTTTGTCATCCTATTCTGTTATGGCATTTGTGGATTCAGGCGCTGCCCTGAATTTGATGGACTTGGAGTATGCTAGGCGCTGTGGTTTTTTCTTGGAGCCCTTGCAGTATCCTATTCCATTGAGAGGAATTGATGCTACGCCTTTGGCCAAGAATAAGCCTCAGTACTGGACCCAATTGACCATGTGCATGGCTCCTGCACATCAGGAGGATATCCGCTTTCTGGTGTTGCATAATCTGCATGATGTGGTCGTTTTGGGGTTGCCATGGCTACAGGTTAATAATCCAGTATTGGACTGGAAATCTATGTCTGTGTCCAGCTGGGGTTGCCAGGGGGTACATGGTGATGTTCCATTTTTGTCTATTTCGTCTTCCACTCCTTCTGAAGTTCCAGAGTTTTTGTCGGATTATCGGGATGTATTTGATGAGCCCAAAGCCAGTGCCCTACCTCCTCATAGGGATTGCGATTGTGCAATTAATTTGATTCCTGGTAGTAAGTTTCCTAAGGGCCGATTGTTCAATTTATCTGTGCCAGAACACGCCGCTATGCGGAGTTATATAAAGGAATCCTTGGAGAAAGGCCATATTCGCCCGTCGTCATCACCGTTAGGAGCAGGGTTCTTTTTTGTGGCCAAGAAGGATGGTTCTTTGAGACCTTGTATTGATTACCGCCTTCTTAATAAAATTACAGTCAAATTTCAGTATCCTTTGCCGTTGCTGTCTGATTTGTTTGCTCGTATTAAAGGGGCTAGTTGGTTCACCAAGATAGATCTTCGAGGAGCGTATAATCTTGTGCGTATTAAACAAGGCGATGAATGGAAAACCGCATTTAATACGCCCGAGGGCCATTTTGAGTACCTGGTTATGCCATTCGGGCTTTCCAATGCTCCATCAGTATTTCAGTCCTTTATGCATGATATCTTCCGAGAGTACCTCGATAAATTCCTGATTGTGTATTTGGATGATATTTTGGTCTTTTCGGATGATTGGGAGTCTCATGTGAAGCAGGTCAGAATGGTGTTCCAGGTCCTTCGTGCGAATTCCTTGTTTGTGAAGGGGTCAAAGTGTCTCTTTGGAGTTCAGAAGGTTTCATTTTTGGGGTTCATTTTTTCCCCTTCTACTATCGAGATGGACCCTGTTAAAGTCCAGGCCATTTACGATTGGACTCAGCCGACATCTGTGAAGAGCCTGCAAAAGTTCCTGGCCTTTGCTAATTTTTATCGGCGCTTCATCGCTAATTTTTCTACTGTTGCTAAACCGTTGACTGATTTGACCAAGAAGGGTGCTGATGTGGTCAATTGGTCTTCTGCAGCTGTAGAGGCTTTTCAGGAGTTGAAGCGTAGTTTTTCTTCTGCCCCTGTGTTGTGCCAGCCAGATGTTTCGCTTCCGTTTCAGGTTGAGGTTGATGCTTCTGAGATTGGAGCAGGGGCTGTTTTGTCGCAAAAAAGTTCTGATGGCTCGGTGATGAAGCCATGTGCTTTCTTTTCTAGAAAGTTTTCGCCTGCTAAGCGTAACTATGATGTTGGTAATCGTGAGTTGTTGGCCATGAAGTGGGCATTCGAGGAGTGGCGTCATTGGCTGGAAGGAGCCAAGCATCGCGTGGTGGTCTTGACAGATCACAAGAATTTGACTTATCTTGAGTCTGCCAAACGGTTGAATCCGAGACAGGCTCGATGGTCGTTATTTTTCTCCCTTTTTGATTTTGTGGTTTCGTACCTTCCGGGCTCTAAGAATGTGAAGGCTGATGCCCTGTCAAGGAGTTTTGTGCCTGACTCTCCGGGTGTTCCTGAGCCGGCGGGTATTCTTAAAGAGGGGGTAATTTTGTCGGCCATCTCCCCAGATTTGCAGTGGGTGCTGCAAAAATTTAAGGCTGATAGAGCTGACCGTTGCCCAGCGGAGAAACTGTTTGTCCCTGATAGATGGACTAGTAGAGTTATCTCTGAGATTCATTGTTCAGTGTTGGCTGGGCATCCTGGAATCTTTGGTACCAGAGATTTGGTGGCTAGATCCTTCTGGTGGCCATCTTTGTCACGGGATGTGCGTTCTTTTGTGCAGTCCTGTGGGACTTGTGCTCGGGCTAAGCCCTGCTGTTCTCGTGCCAGTGGGTTGCTTTTGCCCTTGCCGGTCTCGAAGAGGCCCTGGACGCATATTTCTATGGATTTTATTTTGGATCTCCCCGTCTCTCAAAAGATGTCGGTCATTTGGGTGGTTTGTGATCGCTTTTCTAAGATGGTCCATTTGGTACCTTTGTCTAAATTGCCTTCCTCCTCTGATTTGGTGCCATTATTTTTCCAGCATGTGGTTTGTTTACATGGTATCCCGGAGAACATCGCTTCTGACAGAGGTTCCCAGTTTGTTTCGAGGTTTTGGCGATCCTTTTGTGCTAGGATGGGCATTGATTTGTCTTTCTCCTCGGCTTTCCATCCTCAGACAAATGGCCAAACCGAACGAACTAATCAAACTTTGGAAACATATCTGAGATGCTTTGTTTCTGCTGATCAGGATGATTGGGTGTCCTTTTTGCCGTTGGCTGAGTTTTCCCTTAATAATCGGGCCAGCTCGGCTACTTTGGTTTCGCCGTTTTTCTGCAATTCTGCTTTCCATCCTCGTTTCTCTTCAGGGCAGGTTGAGTCTTCGGACTGTCCTGGTGTAGATACTGTGGTGGATAGGTTGCAGCAGATTTGGACTCATGTGGTGGACAATTTGACATTGTCCCAGGAGAAGGCTCAACGTTTCGCTAACCGCCGGCGCTGTGTTGGTCCCCGACTTCGTGTTGAGGATTTGGTTTGGTTGTCGTCTCGTTATGTTCCTATGAAGGTTTCCTCTCCTAAGTTTAAGCCTCGTTTCATTGGTCCGTATAAGATTTCTGAGGTTATCAATCCTGTGTCATTTCGTTTGGCCCTTCCTGCTTCTTTTGCCATCCATAATGTGTTCCATAGGTTGTTATTGCGGAGATACGTGGCGCCTGTGGTTCCATCCGTTGATCCTCCTGCCCCGGTGTTGGTTGAGGGGGAGTTGGAGTATGTGGTGGAGAAGATTTTAGATTCTCATGTTTCGAGACGGAAACTCCAGTACCTGGTCAAGTGGAAGGGTTATGGTCAGGAAGATAATTCCTGGGTTTTTGCCTCTGATGTTCATGCTGCTGATCTGGTTCGTGCCTTTCATTTGGCTCATCCTGGTCGGCCTAGGGGCTCTGGTGAGGGTTCGGTGACCCCTCCTCAAGGGGGGGGTTACTGTTGTGAATTCTATTGTCGGGCTCCCTCCTGTGGTCATGAATGGTACTTCGGCTGGTTCTGTCCATGGACTTCCTCTGGTGGGTGTTTTTGAGTTTCCTTCCTCAGGTGACGAGGTTAATTCACTAGCTGGCTGCTCTATTTAACTCCACTTGGATCTTTGCTCCATGCCACCTGTCAATGTTCCAGTATTGGTCTAGTTCACTCCTGGATCGTTCTTGTGACCTGTCTTCCCAGCAGAAGCTAAGTTCCAGCTTGTATTTCTTTAATTTGCTATTTTTCTGTCCAGCTCACTATTTTTATTGTTGTCTTGCTTGCTAGAAGCTCTGGGACGCAGAGGGAGCGCCTCCGCACCGTGAGTCGGTGCGGAGGGTCTTTTTTGCGCCCTCTGTGTGGTCTTTTTGTAGGTTTTTGTGCTGACCGCAAAGTATCCTTTCCTATCCTCGGTCTGTTCAGTAAGTCGGGCCTCACTTTGCTAAATCTATTTCATCTCTGTGTTTGTATTTTCATCTTTACTCACAGTCATTATATGTGGGGGGCTGCCTTTTCCTTTGGGGAATTTCTCTGAGGCAAGGTAGGCTTTATTTTTCTATCTTCAGGGCTAGCTAGTTCCTTAGGCTGTGCCGAGTTGCATAGGGAGCGTTAGGCGCAATCCACGGCTATTTCTAGTGTGTTTGATAGGATTAGGGATTGCGGTCAGCAGAGTTCCCACGTCCCAGAGCTCGTCCTTTATTATCAGAAACTATCAGGTCATTCCGTGTGCTCTTAACCACCAGGTCCATTATTGTCCTGACCACCAGGTCATAACACCACAGGTGGCGTCACGAACACAAACTCTATCCCTTTAACCCCTTTCTGACATCGGACGTACTATCCCATCCATGTGGGGTGGGCCCCTATGACCATGGACGGGATAGTACGTCCAGCGCGATCGGCGGCGCTCACTGGGGGAGCGCCGCCGATCGCGGCCGGGTGTCAGCTGCCTATCGCAGTTGACATCCGGCACTATGTGCCAGGAGCGGTCACGGACCGCCCCCGGCACATTAACCTCTGGCACACCGCGATCAAAGATGATCGCGATGTGCCGACGGTGCAGGGAAGCACCGCGCAGGGAGGGGGCTCCCTGCGGGCTTCCCTGAGCCCCCCGCAGCAACGCGATGTGATCGCATTGTTGTGAGGGTCTTACCTCCCTCCCTCCCTGCTCGAGCCCCGGATCCAAGATGGCCGCGGATCCGGGTCCTGCAGGGAGGGAGGTGGCTTCACAGAGCCTGCTCAGAGCAGACACTGTGAAGGCTGCAGCGCTGCATGTCAGATCAGTGATCTGACAGAGTGCTGTGCAAACTTTCAGATCACTGATCTGTGATGTCCCCTCCTGGGACAAAGTAAAAAAGTAAAAAAAAAAATTTTCAAATGTGTAAAAAAATATAAAAATAAATATTCCAAAATAATGAAAAAAAAAAAAATATTATTCCCATAAATACATTTCTTTATCTAAATAAAAAAAAAAAAACAATAAAAGTACACATATTTAGTATCGCCGCGTCCGTAACGGCCCGACCTATAAAACTGGCCCACTAGTTAACCCCTTCAGTAAACACCGTAAGAAAAAAAAAAAAAAACGAGGCAAAAAACGCTTTATTATCCTACCGCCGAACAAAAAGTGGAATAACACGCGATCAAAAAGACAGATATAAATAACCTTGGTACCGCTGAAAACGTCATCTTGTCCCGCAAAAAATGAGCTGCCATACAGCGTCATCAGCAAAAAAATAAAAAAGTTATAGTCCTGAGAATAAAGCGATGCCAAAATAATAATTTTTTCTATAAAATAGTTTTTATCGTATAAAAGCGCCAAAACATAAAAAAATGATATAAATGAGGTGTCGCTGTAATCGTACTGACCCGAAGAATAAAACTGCTTCATCAATTTTACCAAACGCGGAACGGTATAAACGCCTCCCCCAAAAGAAATTCATGAATAGCTGGTTTTTGGTCATTCTGCCTCACAAAAATCAGAATAAAAAGCGATCAAAAAATGTCACGTGCCCGAAAATGTTACCAATAAAAACGACAACTCGTCCCGCAAAAAACAAGACCTCACATGACTCTGTGGACCAAAATATAGAAAAATTATAGCTCTCAAAATGTGGTAGCGCAAAAAATATTTTTTGCAATAAAAAGCGTCTTTCAGTGTGTGACGGCTGCCAATCATAAAAATCCGCTAAAAAACCCGCTATAAAAGTAAATCAAACCCCCCTTCATCACCCCCTTAGTTAGGGAAAAATTAAAAAAATGTATTTATTTCCATTTTCCCCATTAGGGCTAGGGTTAGAGTTAGGGCTAGGGTTAGGGCTAGGGTTAGGGCTAGGGTTAGGGTTAGGGTTAGGGCTAGGGTTAGGGCTAGGGCTAGGGTTAGGGCTAGGGTTAGGGCTAGGGTTAGGGCTAGGGTTAGGGCTAGGGTTAGGGCTAGGGTTAGGGTTAGGGCTAGGGTTAGGGCTAGGGTTAGGGCTAGGGTTAGGGTTAGGGCTAGGGTTAGGGCTAGGGCTAGGGTTAGGGCTAGGGTTAGGGCTAGGGTTAGGGCTAGGGTTAGGGCTAGGGTTAGGGCTAGGGTTAGGGTTAGGGCTAGGGTTAGGGCTAGGGTTAGGGTTAGGGCTAGGGTTAGGGTTAGGGCTAGGGTTAGGGCTAGGGTTAGGGCTAGGGCTACAGTTTGGGTTGGGGCTAAAGTTACAGTTAGGGTTTAGATTACATTTACGGTTGGGAATAGGGTTGGGATTAGGGTTAGGGGTGTGTCTGGGTTAGAGGTGTGGTTAGGGTTACCGTTGGGATTAGGGTTAGGGGTGTGTTTGGATTGGGGTTTCAGTTATAATTGGGGGGTTTACACTGTTTAGGCACATCAGGGGCTCTCCAAACGCGACATGGCGTCCGATCTCAATTCCAGCCAATTCTTCGTTGAAAAAGTAAAACAGTGCTTCTTCCCTTCCGAGCTCTCCCGTGTGCCCAAACAGGGGTTTACCCCAACATATGGGGTATCAGCGTACTCAGGACAAATAGGACAACAACTTTTGGGGTCCAATTTCTCCTGTTACCCTTGGGAAAATACAAAACTCGGGGCTAAAACATATTTTTTGTGGGAAAAAAAAAGATTTTTTATTTTCACGGCTCTGCGTTATAAACTGTAGTGAAACACTTGGGGGTTCAAAGTTCTCACAACACATCTAGATTAGTTCCCTGGGGGGTCTAGTTTCCAATATGGGGTCACTTGTGGGGGATTTCTACTGTTTAGGTACATTAGGGGTTCTGCAAACGCAATGTGACGTCTGCAGACCATTCCATCTAAGTCTGCATTCCAAATGGCGCTCCTTCCCTTCCGAGCTCTGCCATGTGCTCAAACGGTGGTTTCCCCCAACATACGGGGTATCAGCGTACTCAGGACAAATTGGACAACAACTTTTGGGGTCGAATTTCTCCTCTTACCCTCGGGAAAATACAAAACTGGGGGCTAAAAAATAATTTTGGGAGGAAAGATTTTTTTTTTTTAATTTTCACGGCTCTGCGTTACAAACTGTAGTTCAAAGCTATCACAACACATCTAGATGAGTTCCTTAGGGGGTCTAGTTTCCAAAATGGTGTCACTTGTGGGAGGTTTCTACTGTTTAGGTACATTAGGGGCTCTGCAAATGCAATGTGACACCTGCAGACCATTCCATCTAAGTCCTCATTCCAAATGGAGCTCCTTCCCTTCCGAGCCCTCCCATGCGCCCAAACAGTGGTTCCCCCCCACATATGGGGTATCAGCGCACTCAGGACAAATTAGACAACAAATTGTGGGGTCGAATTTCTCCTGTTACCCTCGGGAAAATACAAAACTGGGGGCTAAAAAATAATTTTTGTGGGAAAAAATTTTTGTTTTATTTTTACGGCTCTCCATTATAAACTTCTGTGAAGCCCTTGGTGGGTCAAAGCGCTCAGCACACATCTAGATAAGTTCCTAAGGGGGTCTAATTTCCAAAATGGTGTCACTTGTGGGGGGTTTCTACTGTTTAGGTACATTAGGGGCTCTGCAAACGCAATGTGACACCTGCAGACCATTCCATCTAAGTCTGCATTCAAATGGCACTCCTTCCCTTCTGAGCCCTCCCATGTGCCCAAACAGTGGTTCCCCCCACATATGGTGTATCATCGCACTCAGGACAAATTGGGCAACAAATTTTGGGGTCCAATTTCTCCTGTTACCCTCAGGAAAATACAAAACTGGGGGCTAAAAAAAATAATTTTTGTGGGAAAAAAATGTTTTATTTTTACGGCTCTGCATTATAAACTTCTGTGAAGCACTTGGTGGGTCAAAGTGCTCACCACACCTCTAGATAAGTTCCTTAGGGGGTCTACTTTCCAAAATGGTGTCACTTGTGGGGGGTTTCAATGTTTAGCCACATCAGGGGCTCTCCAAACGAAACATGGCGTCCCATCTCAATTCCAGTCAATTTTGCATTGAAAAGTCAAATGGCACTCCTTCGCTTCCGAGCTCTGCCATGCGCCCAAACAGTGGTTTACCCCCACATGTGGGGTATTGGCATACTCAGGACAAATTGTACAACAATGTTTGGGGTCCATTTTCTCCTGTTACCCTTGGTAAAATAAAACAAATTGGAGCTGAATTAAATTTTTTGTGAAAAAAAGTTAAATGTTCATTTTTATTTAAACATTCAAAAAATTCCTGTGAAGCACCAGAAGGGTTAATAAACTTCTTGAATATGGTTTTGAGCACCTTGAGGGGTGTAGTTTTTAGAATGGTGTCACACTTGGGTATTTTCTATCATATAGACCCCTCAAAATGACTTCAAATAAGATGTGGTCACTAAAATAAAATGGTGTTGTAGAAATGAGAAATTGCTGGTCAACTTTTAACCCTTATAACTCCCTAACAAAAAAAAATTTTGGTTCCAAAATTGTGCTGATGTAAAGTAGACATGTGGGAAATGTTACTTATTAAGTATTTTGTGTGACATATCTCTGTGATTTAATTGCATAAAAATTAAAAGTTGGAAAATTGCGAAATTTTCATAATTTTCGCCAAATTTCCGTTTTTTTCACAAATAAACGCAGGTACTATCAAAGAATTTTTACCATTGTCATGAAGTTCAATATGTCACGAGAAAACAATGTCAGAATCACCAGGATCCATTGAAGCGTTCCAGAGTTATAACCTCATAAAGGGACAGTGGTCAGAATTGTAAAAATTGGCCCGGTCATTAACGTGCAAACCACCCTTGGGGGTAAAGGGGTTAAAGACCTTTCCCTTTTACACGGACGTCCTAGGGCCATGGAAAGGGTCACCCACTGTGACATCCCCCTCTGAACCGCAGGACCCAGTACCGACTACCCCGCTGCCCTGACAGGGCGCTCCAATGCTGCACCCAGTTCTGAAGGACACATCACAGGCCCATTTTTCAGCCCTGTCTCTCGTCTATTGTATGTATGTAGCATAACTGAATGGGATACAGAACTTGCAGTCTTCTGTACATCCACCTATGACTGCAGGCAGCTTATACTAGACCTACATATTATATTTCTTACTATTTATGTGCAATTGGTGATTCGAGAGCCTGTCTGTAATTGCTGTAGAGAAGCAGGCGGCTTCTTATTTATTGATACAGCATATAACACATCATTGCCCATCACTGACAGTATCTGACCTTTATGATGGGATATTTTCCGGTATCAACCTGTTCTATACCTTGGTTGTAAACTCTAACTTACCGTATATACTCGAGTATAAGCCGAGATTTTCAGCCCATTTTTTTGGGCTGAAAGTTCCCCTCTCGGCTTGTACTCGAGTCATACCCAGGGATCGGCAGGGGAGGGGGAGCGGGGGGCTATCTAATTATACTCACCTACTGCTGGCGCGGTCCCTGCAGGTCCCTGCTTCTTCCATCGCTGCATATTCTTCCTGTACTGAGCGGTCACAGGGTACCGCTCATTACAGTAATGAATATGCTGCTCCACCTCCCATAGGGGTGGAGTTGCATATTTATTACTATAATGAGTGGTAACGGTGACCGCTCAGTACAGGAAGAATATGCAGCGCCGGGAGAAGCAGGTACTGCACCGCGCCAGGAGCAGGTGAGTATAACGCGGAGGGGGAGCGCAGCGCTGCGCGATATTTAGCTCTCCTTGTTCCGGTGCGGCTCTGTCATTAGCGTCCTCTGGCTGTGATTCTCAGGTCAGAGGGCGCGATGACGTGGTCAGTGCACACCCTCTACTGAACGTCAGTGCTAGACGGAGCCGCACCCGAACGAGGAGCAGGTGAAAGTGCCGGGGTCCTGAGCGAAGGAGAGGTGAGTATGTGCAGCACTATAATGGGGCAAGTGACTGTATGGAGCATCTTATGGGGCCATAACAATTGTGCAGCACTATAAGGAGAAAATGTTTGTATGGATCATCTTATGGGGCCATAATGATTGTGCAGCACTATAAGGGGCAAGTGACTGTATGGAGCATCTTATGGGGCCATAACGATTGTGCAGCACTATAAGGGGCAAGTGACTGCATGGAGCATCTTATGGGGCCATAACGATTGTGCAGCACTATAAGGGGCAAGTGTCTGTATGGATCATCTTATGGGGCCATAACGATTGTGCAGCACTATAAGGGGCAAGTGTCTGTATGGATCATCTTATGGCGCCACAACATTTGTGCAGCACTATAAGGGGCTCTGTTAAAAAAAAAAAGAATTAAAATAAAAAATATATACTCACCCTCCGGTGTCCATCGAAGTTGTCCCGATGCGTGCGAGGCTGCCGCCAGCTTCCGTTCCCATTGATGCATTGCGAAACTGCTAAGTCATCTGGGTAATTTCGCAATGTATCCCTGGGAACGGAAGCTGGCGGCAGCCTCGTCGCTTGCGCGCATCGGTGGACGGCGGAAGGTGAGAATAGCACCATTTTTTATTTTTCTTTATTATTGTTTTTAACATTATATCTTTTTACTATTGATGCAGCATAGGCAGCATCAATAGTAAAAAAGTTTGTCACACAGTGTTAATAGTAGCGTTAACAGACTACGTTACAACGTGTTATGCCACGGTGTAACGCAGTCAGTTTAACAGACTGCTAAAATGCTATGTGGGCGGCGGGCGATGACTGGGGGGGAGTATGTAGGGGGCACTGACTGCAGGGGAGTAGGGAGCGGCCATTTCGCGGCCGGACTGTGCCCCTCGCTGATTGGTCACGACCAATCAGCGGCTTGGGATTTCCGTGACAGACAGACAAACAGACAGAGACAGACAAACAAACAGAAGTGCCCCTTAGACGATTATATAAATAGATATATTTATATTTCATACAGAGATAGATAGCAGAATATCCATTAATTCAAGTGACGGCTTTTGCTAAATCATTACCGAACCCGACAGGATATGAGACATGGTTTACATACAGTAAACCATTGCATATCCATTATATTTTTATATATCCCTCACTAATAATGTTAGTAGTGTATGAACTCAAATGAACTCTTTAGCCTGGGAAAATGCCAGCTGATTTTCCCACGCTCAAGAGTTCATATGTGTTCATGCCGCCAGGGGGCGCAGCTTCGGTGACGGCACTGCTAGTCACCGAAGCTCCGTGTTAGGTGTCGAGTTCCTGCCACTGCATGAGGGGAATCTTGAACCATGTCCGCTGTGGTCTTCCATTCTTCTCCAGCAGCAGTGGAGCCTGCTCAACGGAGACGTCGGTCCCAGCGCCTGGCTCGGACAGATACTGAACATTTGGTTACTGCTGCCCTTCCAGGTTCAGCCATTGTAACCAGTACTGTTCGGCGGCGAGCAGGCGCTCCTGGGACTAAGTCCTGCTTTTCTCCTTCTGAGCATACCCAAGGGAAGACCTCTCATTGGAGGTCGGGGGACACACGCTCAGGTCCTGTAGCGGCTTCTATTGGTCCTGTAGGAAGGTCCTGAAGAGCTACAACTATAAAAAGTTTGCATGGCCGCACGGCCATGCGCTAGTATCAATTGTGTTTGGCTATTGCCAGTGGATACTCTTCCACTCAGTCATATGTGGAGTCTGTTTAGCTCTGGGGCTGTACACACAGGCAGGCAGCTAGTGTCAGTGTGGGAAATTAGCCTTGGCTTAGCATCTGGTTCCTTCATGTGTGCAGTTAGCACAGAAGAGTTCCAGAGCAAGCACAACCCTAGTTAGGGTAATAGTTTTCTGTGTACAGCGCGACTCTGTGAAGCAACAGAGGTCGCTTACATTTCACACGGGGTGAGGTTAACCCACGTGTGAGGTCAGTGTCCATCCGCTATTACTTAGCAGCAGGTATCTCTGCACGGTGGACCCTGGGCTGCGAACGCACCTCGTACCTTTCTTTCATTACTGGGTGCATTCCGCTAGCCCCAACACTCCGTTCTCTGCATTTCATTCATTCCCCAGTCGTTTACAGCCAGGAGTGGCTGCATTATCAGCGCTCCCTGTTGTAAAATGCAAATGCCCCCAGTTATGGATTACTGCGTGGAACTTGACTGTACGGCGAACAGGTATGGGATATTATTACTTTTTTATTTTGGAATTTTTTACAGGAGAACAAGGGCTTCGCTTGGATTGAGAGTACAATAAAGATGTTAAAACTTGTAAGTTTCATTATTTCATTTAAAGACTTCATTCTTATTGTGTGTGTATTTTTAACCCTTTCAGACTTTTGGATTAATAATGGATAGGTGTCTTATTTACACCTCTCCATTATTAATGATTGACATATTATCTCACACAATCCTTATTGAAAAAATGACTAAGTATGGAATGGACAAGGCAACTGTTAGGTGGCTCTAGCGATGAGCCCGTACCTTTTCTGGCCCACGACAGCTGATTTGATCAGCTGTCATGTGCCCCTAGCAGCCGCGGGTGGAATCGCGATCCACGCGCTGCTGTTGACATGTTAAATGCTGCTGTCAAACTCTAACTGAGGCTTTTAACATACACACAGGAAGTGAGTCATTAACCCTGCCCATCAGCGTCTGTGTTACATTACCACGGGTCTCTGATGCGTTGGCATGACAGCCCGGGTGCAACCAGCCATGAAGGAATAGTAATGCTTGCATCAACCCTCACATATTCATCACTATGCACCCACCTCTGCATTTATGCTCCAGGTATTGGGCACAGCCACCACCAATGATACTAGAGATCCAACCCGTGCCCAATGCACTGGGATCCTGCACATTGCACATGAAATACATACAGAGATGGTTGCAAATCTGAATCGAAATTTGTGACAAAATCGATACTGATTTCTTCCCAGTTATTCATGAATTACATAGGTGAATATTTATCTGAATAGCTGCATAAGACAATACCTTTACATAAAAACTGTCAGCAGACCTGAAGATACCTGACCAGCTCCATTAATTCAGGGCCACATTTATCTTTTGTGTTACCTAAGGCTCTAACCCATGCTTTCCTGCATGATAGTTACATAGTTACATAGTTATTAAGGTTGAAGGAAGACTTTAAGCCCATCTAGTTCAACGCATAGCCTAACCTAACATGCCCTAACATGTTGATCCAGAGGAAGGCAAAACAAAAACCATGTCGCAAAGAGTAAGCTCCACATTGGGGAAAAAATTCCTTCTCGATTCCACATATGGCAATCAGACTAATTCTCTGGATCAACGCCCTATCAAGGAATCTAGTGTATATATCCTGTAACATTATACTTTTCCAGAAAGGTATCCAGTCCCCTCTTAAATTTAAGTAACGAATCACTCATTACAACATCATACGGCAGAGAGTTCCATAGTCTCACTGCTCTTACAGTAAAGAATCTTAATCTGTTATTATGCTTAAACCTTCTTTCCTCCAGACGTAGAGGATGCCCCCTTGTCCCTACCTCAGGTCTATGATTAAAAAGATCATCACAAAGGTCTTTGTACTGTCCCCTCATATATTTATACATTAAAATAAGATCACCCCTTAGTCTTCATTTTTCCAAACTAAATAGCCCCAAGTGTAATAACCTATCTTGGTATTGTAGACCCCCCAGTCCTCTAATAACCTTGGTCGCTCTTCTCTGCACCCGCTCCAGTTCAGCTATGTCTTTCTTATACACCGGAGACCAGAACTGTGCACAATATTCTAAGTGTGGTCGAACAAGTGACTTTTATAGAGGTAAAATTATGTTCTCCTCATGAGCATCTATGCCTCTTTTAATGCATCCCATTATTTTATTTGCCTTAGTAGCAGCTGCCTGACACTGGCCACTGAATATGAGTTTGTCATCCACCAATACTACACCCAGGTCTTTTTCATTGACGGTTTTGCCCAGAGTTTTAGAATTAAGCACATAGGCTACGTTCAGACTAGCGCTGTGCGCCGCTGCGTCGGCGACGCAACGCACAACGCACGCAAAAACGCGGCAAAACGCACGCAAAAACGCTGCGTTTTGCGACGCGTGCGTCGTTTTTTGCCGAAAATGGGACGCAAGAAAAATGCAACTTGTTGCGTTTTCTTGGTCCGACGCTTGCGGGAAAAAAAAGACGCATGTGTCGCAAAACGCAACAAACAAAAACGCATGCGTCCCCCATGTTAAACATAGGGGCACATGACGCGTGCGTCGCCGCTGCGTCGCCCGACGCACACTAGCACAACGCTAGTCTGAACGTAGCCATAGTTATACATCTTATTACTTCTACCCAAGTGCATGACCTTACATTTATCCCCATTAAAGCTCATTTGCCATTTATCAGCCCAAGCTTCTAATTTACATAAATCATCCTGTAATATAAACTTGGCCTCCCCTGTATTGATTACCCTGCAGAGCTTAGTGTCATCTGCAAATATTGAAATTCTACTCTGAATGCCCCCTACAAGGTCATTAACAAATATGTTAAAAAGAAGAGGGCCCAATACTGACCCCTGTGGTACCCCACTGCTAACCGCGACCCAGTCCGAGTGTGTTCCATTAATAACCACCCTTTGTTTCCTATCCCTGAGCCAGCTTTCAACCCACTTACACATATTTTCCCCTATCCCCATTATTCTCATTTTATGTATCAACCTTTTGTGTGGCACCATATCAAAAGCTTTCGAAAAGTCCATATACACTACATCTACTGGTTTCCCTTGGTCCAGTCCGGAACTTACCTCTTCATAGAAGCTGATCAAATTAGTCTGACATGAACGGTCCCTAGTAAACCCATGCTGATACTGGGTCATGAGGTTATTCCTCTTCAGATACTCCAGCATAGCATCCCTTAGAATGCCCTCCAGGATTTTATCCACAGTAAAGGTTAAGCTTACTGGCCTATAATTACCGAGTTCAGTTTTTGTCCCCTTTTTGAATATTGGCACCACATTTGCTATACGCCAGTCCTGTGGTACAGACCCTGTTGTTATGGACTCTTTAAAGATTAAAAATAATGGTCTTTCAATGACTTTACTTAATTCCTGCAGTACTCGGGGGTGTATCCCTTCCGGGCCCGGAGATTTGTCAATTTTAGTGATTTTTAGACGCCGCCGTACTTCCTGCTGGGTTAAGCAGGTGACACTTAATGTGGAATTTTTGTTATCACTGATCATATTGTCTGCCATGGGATTTTCTTTTGTAAATACTGATGAAAAAAAGTAATTTAGCATATTGGCTTTTTCCTCATCCTCATCCACCATTTCACCCAGACTATTTTTAAGCGGGCCAACACGATCATTTTTTAGTTGCTTAGTATTTACGTAGTTAAAGAATATTTTGGGATTATTTTTACTCTCTCTGGCAATGAGTCTCTCTGTCTCAATCTTTGCTGCCTTGATTTGCTTTTTACAGACTTTATTTAATTTTCTGTATTTATTTAATGCCTCATCACTAGGGTTGAGCGACCTTGACCTTTTTAGAGTCGAGCCGTGTTTTGCGAAACCCGACTATCTTAGAAGTCGAGTCGAGTGGAATTTGCCGATTATCGCGAAAAGTCGGGTATCGCCCGAAACACGAAACCCAATGCAAGTCAATGGGGGAGCATAGTCGGCAGTGAGTGGAGGCCAGGAAAACACCTACACTGCCCATTTTAATGGCAAAAACATCCATTCTTGTTAAAGAAGCTTGTCAATCGTAATTTACCTTATAATAATTGGAAGGCATTTGAAATTGGGGGTCATTTGGCTAAAGTTGTGGGGGGTAGGGCTGGTTCAAGTAATTAGTGGGCCCAGTAAATCTGGACCATGTCACGGCAGTGGAGCAGGGAGAGGTAAGTATTTAAACTTTGCAAGTGCTGTGATCCTGAGCAAGCAGGGGGGGCCCACTCGTTGGCATTGGCACTGGCACAGGGCCCCTCAAAGTACAGCGGTGTGTTTGCACGGCGGGGGCGCCTCCCACCGGGAGCAACACTTTTGCGTACTATGAGAGGCCCTGTGCCAGTGACGTCGCCAACTAGTATTCCTCCCCCCACCTGATGAAGGAACCTGCACTTTCATCTGCACCTTCCTCTTTGTCCCCGTGTAAGGTGGTATGGTATGCGGGAAGAGGAACCTGACTTTCAGCAGGGTCACAATCTTGCTGTGTAGCGTGCACGGGGAATTTTGCGTTATGGGTCAATGTACCAGCAGACTCATCTATCACTGGCTGGGCAATGGGCAGGATGAGGAGGAAACACAGATATAGGCCCAAAGAATAAAGTTGGCTAAATGCAGTTCAAAATTGGTAACACAGGACAAACCAGGGGGCATTGCAGTGGAGGACAACTGGAATGAGAGGCTGACACAGAGAGTAGGCCCAAATCAGTAAGTAGTCGAAATGCAGTTCAAAATTGGCAACCGTAGTAAACAGGCGGCACAGCTTTGTTCAGTGGAGGAGAACAGCAAGGAGTGGCAGACACCGATAGTAGGCCCCAAACCAACTAGTACGCCAAATGCAGTTGTTCCATTTAACCACAATTTAATGAGAGCCTGAAGATAGAAGCTCAGGAAAGGCAACCTGGAGAACACCTTGGAGTGTAACACACCATCTCTCTACACCCCATACCCAATTTGTAGGCCTAATGCAGCGTAGTTTCCAACAACTACTAAACGAGAGCATGAAGATCGAAGCAATGGAGAGGAAACCTGGGGAACACCTTGGAGTGGAATACACCATCTCTCTACACCCCATACCCAATTTGTAGGCCTAATGCAGTGTAGTTTCCAACAACTACTAAACGAGAGCCAGAAGATCGAAGCTCAGGAAAGGCAACCTGGAGAACACCTTGGAGTGGAACACACCATCTCTCTACACCCCATACCCAATTTGTAGGCCTAATGCAGTGTAGTTTCCAACAACTACTAAACGAGAGCATGAAGATCGAAGCAATGGAGAGGAAACCTGGGGAACACCTTGGAGTGGAACACACCATCTCTCTACACCCCATACCCAATTTGTAGGCCTAATGCAGCGTAGTTTCCAACAACTACTAAACGAGAGCATGAAGATCGAAGCAATGGAGAGGAAACCTGGGGAACACCTTGGAGTGGAACACACCATCTCTCTACACCCCATACCCAATTTGTAGGCCTAATGCAGCGTAGTTTCCAACAACTACTAAACGAGAGCATGAAGATCGAAGCAATGGAGAGGAAACCTGGGGAACACCTTGGAGTGGAACACACCATCTCTCTACACCCCATACCCAATTTGTAGGCCTAATGCAGTGTAGTTTTCTACAACTACTAAACGAGAGTCGGAAGACCGAAGCAATGTGGACGAAACCTGGGGAACACCTTGGAGTGGAACACACCATCTCTCTACACCCCATACCCAATTTGTAGGCCTAATGCAGTGTAGTTTCCAACAACTACTAAACGAGAGCCAGAAGATCGAAGCTCGGGAAAGGCAACCTGGAGAACACCTTGGAGTGGAACACACCATCTCTCTACACCCCATACCCAATTTGTAGGCCTAATGCAGTGTAGTTTCCAACAACTACTAAACGAGAGCCAGAAGATCGAAGCTCAGGAAAGGCAACCTGGAGAACACCTTGGAGTGGAACACACCATCTCTCTACACCCCATACCCAATTTGTAGGCCTAATGCAGCGTAGTTTCCAACAACTACTAAACGAGAGCATGAAGATTGAAGCTCAGGAAAGGCAACCTGGAGAACACCTTGGAGTGGAACACACCATCTCTCTACACCCCATACCCAATTTGTAAGCCTAATGCAGTGTAGTTTCCAACAACTACTAAACGAGAGCCAGAAGATCGAAGCTCAGGAAAGGCAACCTGGAGAACACCTTGGAGTGGAACACACCATCTCTCTACACCCCATACCCAATTTGTAGGCCTAATGCAGCGTAGTTTCCAACAACTACTAAACGAGAGCCAGAAGATCGAAGCTCAGGAAAGGCAACCTGGAGAACACCTTGGAGTGGAACACACCATCTCTGTACACCCCATACCCAATTTGTAGGCCAAATGCAGCGTAGTTTCCAACAACTGCTAAACGAGAGCCAGAAGATCGAAGCAATGGAGAGGAAACCTGGGGAACACCTTGGAGTGGAACACACCATCTCTCTACACCCCATACCCAATTTGTAGGCCTAATGCAGCGTAGTTTCCAACAACTACTAAACGAGAGCATGAAGATCGAAGCAATGGAGAGGAAACCTGGTGAACACCTTGGAGTGGAACACACCATCTCTCTACACCCCATACCCAATTTGTAGGCCTAATGCAGTGTAGTTTTCTACAACTACTAAACGAGAGTCGGAAGACCGAAGCAATGTGGACGAAACCTGGGGAACACCTTGGAGTGGAACACACCATCTCTCTACACCCCATACCCAATTTGAAGGCCTAATGCAGTGTAGTTTCCAACAACTACTAAACGAGAGCCAGAAGATCGAAGCTCAGGAAAGGCAACCTGGAGAACACCTTGGAGTGGAACACACGATCTCTCTACACCCCATACCCAATTTGTAGGCCTAATGCAGTGTAGTTTCCAACAACTACTAAACGAGAGCCAGAAGATCGAAGCTCAGGAAAGGCAACCTGGAGAACACCTTGGAGTGGAACACACCATCTCTCTACACCCCATACCCAATTTGTAGGCCTAATGCAGCGTAGTTTCCAACAACTACTAAACGAGAGCATGAAGATTGAAGCTCAGGAAATGCAACCTGGAGAACACCTTGGAGTGGAACACACCATCTCTCTACACCCCATACCCAATTTGTAGGCCAAATGCAGTGTAGTTTCCAACAACTACTAAACGAGAGCCAGAAGATCGAAGCTCAGAAAAGGCAACCTGGAGAACACCTTGGAGTGGAACACACCATCTCTCTACACCCCATACCCAATTTGTAGGCCTAATGCAGCGTAGTTTCCAACAACTACTAAACGAGAGCCAGAAGATCGAAGTTCAGGAAAGGCAACCTGGAGAACACCTTGGAGTGGAACACATCATCTCTCTACACCCCATACCCAATTTGTAGGCCAAATGCAGCGTAGTTTTCAACAACTACTAAACAAGAGCCAGAAGATCGAAGCAATGGAGAGGAAACCTGGGGAACACCTTGGAGTGGAACACACCATCTCTCTACACCCCATACCCAATTTGTAGGCCTAATGCAGCGTAGTTTCCAACAACTACTAAACGAGAGCATGAAGATCGAAGCAATGGAGAGGAAACCTGGGGAACACCTTGGAGTGGAACACACCATCTCTCTACACCCCATACCCAATTTGTAGGCCTAATGCAGTGTAGTTTTCTACAACTACTAAACGAGAGTCGGAAGACCGAAGCAATGTGGACGAAACCTGGGGAACACCTTGGAGTGGAACACACCATCTCTCTACACCCGATACCCAATTTGTAGGCCTAATGCAGTGTAGTTTCCAACAACTACTAAACGAGAGCCAGAAGATCGAAACTCAGGAAAGGCAACCTGGAGAACACCTTGGAGTGGAACACATCATCTCTCTACACCCCATACCCAATTTGTAGGCCTAATGCAGCGTAGTTTCCAACAACTACTAAACGAGAGCCAGAAGATCGAAGTTCAGGAAAGGCAACCTGGAGAACACCTTGGAGTGGAACACACCATCTCTCTACACCCCATACCCAATTTGTAGGCCTAATGCAGCGTAGTTTCCAACAACTACTAAACGAGAGCATGAAGATTGAAGCTCAGGAAAGGCAACCTGGAGAACACCTTGGAGTGGAACACACCATCTCTCTACACCCCATACCCAATTTGTAGGCCAAATGCAGTGTAGTTTCCAACAACTACTAAACGAGAGCCAGAAGATCGAAGCTCAGGAAAGGCAACCTGGAGAACACCTTGGAGTGGAACACACCATCTCTCTACACCCCATACCCAATTTGTAGGCCTAATGCAGCGTAGTTTCCAACAACTACTAAACGAGAGCATGAAGATTGAAGCTCAGGAAAGGCAACCTGGAGAACACCTTGGAGTGGAACACACCATCTCTCTACACCCCATACCCAATTTGTAGGCCAAATGCAGTGTAGTTTCCAACAACTACTAAACGAGAGCCAGAAGATCGAAGCTCAGAAAAGGCAACCTGGAGAACACCTTGGAGTGGAACACACCATCTCTCTACACCCCATACCCAATTTGTAGGCCTAATGCAGCGTAGTTTCCAACAACTACTAAACGAGAGCCAGAAGATCGAAGTTCAGGAAAGGCAACCTGGAGAACACCTTGGAGTGGAACACACCATCTCTCTACACCCCATACCCAATTTGTAGGCCAAATGCAGCGTAGTTTTCAACAACTACTAAACAAGAGCCAGAAGATCGAAGCAATGGAGAGGAAACCTGGGGAACACCTTGGAGTGGAACACACCATCTCTCTACACCCCATACCCAATTTGTAGGCCTAATGCAGCGTAGTTTCCAACAACTACTAAACGAGAGCATGAAGATCGAAGCAATGGAGAGGAAACCTGGGGAACACCTTGGAGTGGAACACACCATCTCTCTACACCCCATACCCAATTTGTAGGCCTAATGCAGTGTAGTTTTCTACAACTACTAAACGAGAGTCGGAAGACCGAAGCAATGTGGACGAAACCTGGGGAACACCTTGGAGTGGAACACACCATCTCTCTACACCCGATACCCAATTTGTAGGCCTAATGCAATGTAGTTTCCAACAACTACTAAACGAGAGCCAGAAGATCGAAACTCAGGAAAGGCAACCTGGAGAACACCTTGGAGTGGAACACATCATCTCTCTACACCCCATACCCAATTTGTAGGCCTAATGCAGCGTAGTTTCCAACAACTACTAAACGAGAGCCAGAAGATCGAAGTTCAGGAAAGGCAACCTGGAGAACACCTTGGAGTGGAACACACCATCTCTCTACACCCCATACCCAATTTGTAGGCCTAATGCAGCGTAGTTTCCAACAACTACTAAACGAGAGCATGAAGATTGAAGCTCAGGAAAGGCAACCTGGAGAACACCTTGGAGTGGAACACACCATCTCTCTACACCCCATACCCAATTTGTAGGCCAAATGCAGTGTAGTTTCCAACAACTACTAAACGAGAGCCAGAAGATCGAAGCTCAGGAAAGGCAACCTGGAGAACACCTTGGAGTGGAACACACCATCTCTCTACACCCCATACCCAATTTGTAGGCCTAATGCAGCGTAGTTTCCAACAACTACTAAACGAGAGCCAGAATATCGAAGTTCAGGAAAGGCAACCTGGAGAACACCTTGGAGTGGAACACACCATCTCTCTACACCCCATACCCAATTTGTAGGCCAAATGCAGCGTAGTTTTCAACAACTACTAAACAAGAGCCAGAAGATCGAAGCAATGGAGAGGAAACCTGGGGAACACCTTGGAGTGGAACACACCATCTCTCTACACCCCATACCCAATTTGTAGGCCTAATGCAGCGTAGTTTCCAACAACTACTAAACGAGAGCATGAAGATCGAAGCAATGGAGAGGAAACCTGGGGAACACCTTGGAGTGGAACACACCATCTCTCTACACCCCATACCCAATTTGTAGGCCTAATGCAGTGTAGTTTTCTACAACTACTAAACGAGAGTCGGAAGACCGAAGCAATGTGGACGAAACCTGGGGAACACCTTGGAGTGGAACACACCATCTCTCTACACCCGATACCCAATTTGTAGGCCTAATGCAGTGTAGTTTCCAACAACTACTAAACGAGAGCCAGAAGATCGAAGCTCAGGAAAGGCAACCTGGAGAACACCTTGGAGTGGAACACACCATCTCTCTACACCCCATACCCAATTTGTAGGCCTAATGCAGCGTAGTTTCCAACAACTACTAAACGAGAGCCAGAAGATCGAAGCTCAGGACAGGCAACCTGGAGAACACCTCGGAGTGGAACACACCATCTCTCTACACCCCATACCCAATTTGTAGGCCAAATGCAGCGTAGTTTCCAACAACTACTAAACGAGAGCCAGAAGATCGAAGCAATGGAGAGGAAACCTGGGGAACACCTTGGAGTGGAACACACCATCTCTCTACACCCCATACCCAATTTGTAGGCCTAATGCAGCGTAGTTTCCAACAACTACTAAACGAGAGCCAGAAGATCGAAGCAATGGAGAGGAAACCTGGGGAACACCTTGGAGTGGAACACACCATCTCTCTACACCCCATACCCAATTTGTAGGCCTAATGCAGTGTAGTTTCCAACAACTATTAAACGAGAGCCAGAAGATCGAAGCTCAGGAAAGGCAACCTGGAGAACACCTTGGAGTGGAACACACGATCTCTCTACACCCCATACCCAATTTGTAGGCCTAATGCAGTGTAGTTTCCAACAACTACTAAACGAGAGCCAGAAGATCGAAGCTCAGGAAAGGCAACCTGGAGAACACCTTGGAGTGGAACACACCATCTCTCTACACCCCATACCCAATTTGTAGGCCTAATGCAGCATAGTTTCCAACAACAACTAAACGAGAGCATGAAGATTGAAGCTCAGGAAAGGCAACCTGGAGAACACCTTGGAGTGGAACACACCATCTCTCTACACCCCATACCCAATTTGTAGGCCTAATGCAGTGTAGTTTCCAACAACTACTAAACGAGAGCCAGAAGATCGAAGCTCAGGAAAGGCAACCTGGAGAACACCTTGGAGTGGAACACACCATCTCTCTACACCCCATACCCAATTTGTAGGCCTAATGCAGCGTAGTTTCCAACAACTACTAAACGAGAGCCAGAAGATCGAAGCTCAGGAAAGGCAACCTGGAGAACACCTTGGAGTGGAACACACCATCTCTCTACACCCCATACCCAATTTGTAGGCCAAATGCAGCGTAGTTTCCAACAACTACTAAACGAGAGCCAGAAGATCGAAGCAATGGAGAGGAAACCTGGGGAACACCTTGGAGTGGAACACACCATCTCTCTACACCCCATACCCAATTTGTAGGCCTAATGCAGCGTAGTTTCCAACAACTACTAAACGAGAGCATGAAGATCGAAGCAATGGAGAGGAAACCTGGGGAACACCTTGGAGTGGAACACACCATCTCTCTACACCCCATACCCAATTTGTAGGCCTAATGCAGTGTAGTTTCCAACAACTACTAAACGAGAGCCAGAAGATCGAAGCTCAGGAAAGGCAACCTGGAGAACACCTTGGAGTGGAACACACCATCTCTCTACACCCCATACCAATTTGTAGGCCTAATGCAGTGTAGTTTCCAACAACTACTAAACGAGAGCCAGAAGATCGAAGCTCAGGAAAGGCAACCTGGAGAACACCTTGGAGTGGAACACAACATCTCTCTACACCCCATACCCAATTTGTAGGCCTAATGCAGCGTAGTTTCCAACAACTACTAAACGAGAGCCAGAAGATCGAAGCTCAGGAAAGGCAACCTGGAGAACACCTTGGAGTGGAACACACCATCTCTCTACACCCCATACCCAATTTGTAGGCCTAATGCAGTGTAGTTTTCTACAACTACTAAACGAGAGTCGGAAGACCGAAGCAATGTGGACGAAACCTGGGGAACACCTTGGAGTGGAACACACCATCTCTCTACACCCCATACCCAATTTGTAGGCCTAATGCAGTGTAGTTTCCAACAACTACTAAACGAGAGCCAGAAGATCGAAGCTCAGGAAAGGCAACCTGGAGAACACCTTGGAGTGGAACACACCATCTCTCTACACCCCATACCAATTTGTAGGCCTAATGCAGTGTAGTTTCCAACAACTACTAAACGAGAGCCAGAAGATCGAAGCTCAGGAAAGGCAACCTGGAGAACACCTTGGAGTGGAACACAACATCTCTCTACACCCCATACCCAATTTGTAGGCCTAATGCAGCGTAGTTTCCAACAACTACTAAACGAGAGCCAGAAGATCGAAGCTCAGGAAAGGCAACCTGGAGAACACCTTGGAGTGGAACACACCATCTCTCTACACCCCATACCCAATTTGTAGGCCTAATGCAGTGTAGTTTTCTACAACTACTAAACGAGAGTCGGAAGACCGAAGCAATGTGGACGAAACCTGGGGAACACCTTGGAGTGGAACACACCATCTCTCTACACCCCATACCCAATTTGTAGGCCTAATGCAGTGTAGTTTCCAACAACTACTAAACGAGAGCCAGAAGATCGAAGCTCAGGAAAGGCAACCTGGAGAACACCTTGGAGTGGAACACACCATCTCTCTACACCCCATACCCAATTTGTAGGCCTAATGCAGCGTAGTTTCCAACAACTACTAAACGAGAGCCAGAAGATCGAAGCTCAGGAAAGGCAACCTGGAGAACACCTTGGAGTGGAACACACCATCTCTCTACACCCCATACCCAATTTGTAGGCCAAATGCAGCGTAGTTTCCAACAACTACTAAACGAGAGCCAGAAGATCGAAGCAATGGAGAGGAAACCTGGGGAACACCTTGGAGTGGAACACACCATCTCTCTACACCCCATACCCAATTTGTAGGCCTAATGCAGCGTAGTTTCCAACAACTACTAAACGAGAGCATGAAGATCGAAGCAATGGAGAGGAAACCTGGGGAACACCTTGGAGTGGAACACACCATCTCTCTACACCCCATACCCAATTTGTAGGCCTAATGCAGTGTAGTTTTCTACAACTACTAAACGAGAGTCGGAAGACTGAAGCAATGTGGACGAAACCTGGGGAACACCTTGGAGTGGAACACACCATCTCTCTACACCCCATACCCAATTTGTAGGCCTAATGCAGTGTAGTTTCCAACAACTACTAAACGAGAGCCAGAAGATCGAAACTCAGGAAAGGCAACCTGGAGAACACCTTGGAGTGGAACACACCATCTCTCTACACCCCATACCCAATTTGTAGGCCTAATGCAGCGTAGTTTCCAACAACTACTAAACGAGAGCCAGAAGATCGAAGCTCAGGAAAGGCAACCTGGAGAACACCTTGGAGTGGAACACACCATCTCTCTACACCCCATACCCAATTTGTAGGCCTAATGCAGCGTAGTTTCCAACAACTACTAAACGAGAGCCAGAAGTTCGAAGCTCAGGAAAGGCAACCTGGAGAACACCTTGGAGTGGAACACACGATCTCTCTGCACCCCATACCCAATTTGTAGGCCTAATGCAGTGTAGTTTCCAACAACTACTAAACGAGAGCCAGAAGATCGAAGCTCAGGAAAGGCAACCTGGAGAACACCTTGGAGTGGAACACACCATCTCTCTACACCCCATACCCAATTTGTAGGCCTAATGCAGTGTAGTTTTCTACAACTACTAAACGAGAGTCGGAAGACCTAAGCAATGTGGATGAAACCTGGGGAACACCTTAGAGTGGAACACACCATCTCTCTACACCCCATACCCAATTTGTAGGCCTAATGCAGTGTAGTTTCCAACAACTACTAAACGAGAGCCAGAAGATCGAAGCTCAGGAAAGGCAACCTGGAGAACACCTTGGAGTGGAACACACCATCTCTCTACACCCCATACCCAATTTGTAGGCCTAATGCAGCGTAGTTTCCAACAACTACTAAACGAGAGCCAGAAGATCGAAGCTCAGGAAAGGCAACCTGGAGAACACCTTGGAGTGGAACACACCATCTCTCTACACCCCATACCCAATTTGTAGGCCAAATGCAGCGTAGTTTCCAACAACTACTAAACGAGAGCCAGAAGATCGAAGCAATGGAGAGGAAACCTGGGGAACACCTTGGAGTGGAACACACCATCTCTCTACACCCCATACCCAATTTGTAGGCCTAATGCAGCGTAGTTTCCAACAACTACTAAACGAGAGCATGAAGATCGAAGCAATGGAGAGGAAACCTGGGGAACACCTTGGAGTGGAACACACCATCTCTCTACACCCCATACCCAATTTGTAGGCCTAATGCAGTGTAGTTTTCTACAACTACTAAACGAGAGTCTGAAGACCGAAGCAATGTGGACGAAACCTGGGGAACACCTTGGAGTGGAACACACCATCTCTCTACACCCCATACCCAATTTGTAGGCCTAATGCAGTGTAGTTTCCAACAACTACTAAACGAGAGCCAGAAGATCGAAGCTCAGGAAAGGCAACCTGGAGAACACCTTGGAGTGGAACACACCATCTCTCTACACCCCATACCCAATTTGTAGGCCTAATGCAGCGTAGTTTCCAACAACTACTAAACGAGAGCCAGAAGATCGAAGCTCAGGAAAGGCAACCTGGAGAACACCTTGGAGTGGAACACACCATCTCTCTACACCCCATACCCAATTTGTAGGCCTAATGCAGCGTAGTTTCCAACAACTACTAAACGAGAGCCAGAAGATCGAAGCTCAGGAAAGGCAACCTGGAGAACACCTTGGAGTGGAACACACCATCTCTCTACACCCCATACCCAATTTGTAGGCCAAATGCAGCGTAGTTTCCAACAACTACTAAACGAGAGCCAGAAGATCGAAGCAATGGAGAGGAAACCTGGGGAACACCTTGGAGTGGAACACACCATCTCTCTACACCCCATACCCAATTTGTAGGCCAAATGCAGCGTAGTTTCCAACAACTACTAAACGAGAGCATGAAGATCGAAGCAATGGAGAGGAAACCTGGGGAACACCTTGGAGTGGAACACACCATCTCTCTACACCCCATACCCAATTTGTAGGCCTAATGCAGTGTAGTTTTCTACAACTACTAAACGAGAGTCGGAAGACCGAAGCAATGTGGACGAAACCTGGGGAACACCTTGGAGTGGAACACACCATCTCTCTACACCCCATACCCAATTTGTAGGCCTAATGCAGTGTAGTTTCCAACAACTACTAATCGAGAGCCAGAAGATCGAAGCTCAGGAAAGGCAACCTGGAGAACACCTTGGAGTGGAACACACCATCTCTCTACACCCCATACCCAATTTGTAGGCCTAATGCAGTGTAGTTTCCAACAACTACTAAACGAGAGCCAGAAGATAGAAGCTCAGGAAAGGCAACCTGGAGAACACCTTGGAGTGGAACACACCATCTCTCTACACCCCATACCCAATATGTAGGCCTAATGCAGCGTAGTTTCCAACAACTACTAAACGAGAGCATGAAGATTGAAGCTCAGGAAAGGCAACCTGGAGAACACGTTGGAGTGGAACACACCATCTCTCTACACCCCATACCCAATTTGTAGGCCTAATGCAGTGTAGTTTCCAACAACTACTAAACGAGAGCCAGAAGATCGAAGCTCAGGAAAGGCAACCTGGAGAACACCTTGGAGTGGAACACACCATCTCCCTACACCCCATACCCAATTTGTAGGCCTAATGCAGCGTAGTTTCCAACAACTACTAAACGAGAGCCAGAAGATCGAAGCTCAGGAAAGGCAACCTGGAGAACACCTTGGAGTGGAACACACCATCTCTCTACACCCCATACCCAATTTGTAGGCCAAATGCAGCGTAGTTTCCAACAACTACTAAACAAGAGCCAGAAGATCGAAGCAATGGAGAGGAAACCTGGGGAACACCTTGGAGTGGAACACACCATCTCTCTACACCCCATACCCAATTTGTAGGCCTAATGCAGCGTAGTTTCCAACAACTACTAAACGAGAGCATGAAGATCGAAGCAATGGAGAGGAAACCTGGGGAACACCTTGGAGTGGAACACACCATCTCTCTACACCCCATACCCAATTTGTAGGCCTAATGCAGTGTAGTTTTCTACAACTACTAAACGAGAGTCGGAAGACCGAAGCAATGTGGACGAAACCTGGGGAACACCTTGGAGTGGAACACACCATCTCTCTACACCCCATACCCAATTTGTAGGCCTAATGCAGTGTAGTTTCCAACAACTACTAATCGAGAGCCAGAAGATCGAAGCTCAGGAAAGGCAACCTGGAGAACACCTTGGAGTGGAACACACCATCTCTCTACACCCCATACCCAATTTGTAGGCCTAATGCAGTGTAGTTTCCAACAACTACTAAACGAGAGCCAGAAGATAGAAGCTCAGGAAAGGCAACCTGGAGAACACCTTGGAGTGGAACACACCATCTCTCTACACCCCATACCCAATTTGTAGGCCTAATGCAGCGTAGTTTCCAACAACTACTAAACGAGAGCATGAAGATTGAAGCTCAGGAAAGGCAACCTGGAGAACACGTTGGAGTGGAACACACCATCTCTCTACACCCCATACCCAATTTGTAGGCGTAATGCAGTGTAGTTTCCAACAACTACTAAACGAGAGCCAGAAGATCGAAGCTCAGGAAAGGCAACCTGGAGAACACCTTGGAGTGGAACACACCATCTCCCTACACCCCATACCCAATTTGTAGGCCTAATGCAGCGTAGTTTCCAACAACTACTAAACGAGAGCCAGAAGATCGAAGCTCAGGAAAGGCAACCTGGAGAACACCTTGGAGTGGAACACACCATCTCTCTACACCCCATACCCAATTTGTAGGCCAAATGCAGCGTAGTTTCCAACAACTACTAAACAAGAGCCAGAAGATCGAAGCAATGGAGAGGAAACCTGGGGAACACCTTGGAGTGGAACACACCATCTCTCTACACCCCATACCCAATTTGTAGGCCTAATGCAGCGTAGTTTCCAACAACTACTAAACGAGAGCATGAAGATCGAAGCAATGGAGAGGAAACCTGGGGAACACCTTGGAGTGGAACACACCATCTCTCTACACCCCATACCCAATTTGTAGGCCTAATGCAGTGTAGTTTTCTACAACTACTAAACGAGAGTCGGAAGACCGAAGCAATGTGGACGAAACCTGGGGAACACCTTGGAGTGGAACACACCATCTCTCTACACCCCATACCCAATTTGTAGGCCTAATGCAGTGTAGTTTCCAACAACTACTAAACGAGAGCCAGAAGATCGAAGCTCAGGAAAGGTAACCTGGAGAACACCTTGGAGTGGAACACACCATCTCTCTACACCCCATACCCAATTTGTAGGCCTAATGCAGTGTAGTTTCCAACAACTACTAAACGAGAGCCAGAAGATCGAAGCTCAGGAAAGGCAACCTGGAGAACACCTTGGAGTGGAACACACGATCTCTCTACACCCCATACCCAATTTGTAGGCCTAATGCAGTGTAGTTTCCAACAACTACTAAACGAGAGCCAGAAGATCGAAGCTCAGGAAAGGCAACCTGGAGAACACCTTGGAGTGGAACACACCATCTCTCTACACCCCATACCCAATTTGTAGGCCTAATGCAGTGTAGTTTTCTACAACTACTAAACGAGAGTCGGAAGACCGAAGCAATGTGGACGAAACCTGGGGAACACCTTGGAGTGGAACACACCATCTCTCTACACCCCATACCCAATTTGTAGGCCTAATGCAGTGTAGTTTCCAACAACTACTAAACGAGAGCCAGAAGATCGAAGCTCAGGAAAGGCAACCTGGAGAACACCTTGGAGTGGAACACACCATCTCTCTACACCCCATACCCAATTTGTAGGCCTAATGCAGCGTAGTTTCCAACAACTACTAAACAAGAGCCAGAAGATCGAAGCAATGGAGAGGAAACCTGGGGAACACCTTGGAGTGGAACACACCATCTCTCTACACCCCATACCCAATTTGTAGGCCTAATGCAGCGTAGTTTCCAACAACTACTAAACGAGAGCATGAAGATCGAAGCAATGGAGAGGAAACCTGGGGAACACCTTGGAGTGGAACACACCATCTCTCTACACCCCATACCCAATTTGTAGGCCTAATGCAGTGTAGTTTTCTACAACTACTAAACGAGAGTCGGAAGACCGAAGCAATGTGGACGAAACCTGGGGAACACCTTGGAGTGGAACACACCATCTCTCTACACCCCATACCCAATTTGTAGGCCTAATGCAGTGTAGTTTCCAACAACTACTAAACGAGAGCCAGAAGATCGAAGCTCAGGAAAGGCAACCTGGAGAACACCTTGGAGTGGAACACACCATCTCTCTACACCCCATACCCAATTTGTAGGCCTAATGCAGTGTAGTTTTCTACAACTACTAAACGAGAGTCGGAAGACCGAAGCAATGTGGACGAAACCTGGGGAACACCTTGGAGTGGAACACACCATCTCTCTACACCCCATACCCAATTTGTAGGCCTAATGCAGTGTAGTTTCCAACAACTACTAAACGAGAGCCAGAAGATCGAAGCTCAGGAAAGGCAACCTGGAGAACACCTTGGAGTGGAACACACCATCTCTCTACACCCCATACCCAATTTGTAGGCCTAATGCAGCGTAGTTTCCAACAACTACTAAACGAGAGCCAGAAGATCGAAGCTCAGGAAAGGCAACCTGGAGAACACCTTGGAGTGGAACACACCATCTCTCTACACCCCATACCCAATTTGTAGGCCAAATGCAGCGTAGTTTCCAACAACTACTAAACGAGAGCCAGAAGATCGAAGCAATGGAGAGGAAACCTGGGGAACACCTTGGAGTGGAACACACCATCTCTCTACACCCCATACCCAATTTGTAGGCCTAATGCAGCGTAGTTTTCTACAACTACTAAACGAGAGTCGGAAGACCGAAGCAATGGAGAGGAAACCTGGGGAACACCTTGGAGTGGAACACACCATCTCTCTACACCCCATGCCCAATTTGTAGGCCAAATGCAGCGTAGTTTCCAACAACTACTAAACGAGAGCCAGAAGATCGAAGCAATTTAGAGGAAACCTGGGGAACACCTTGGAGTGGAACACACCATCTCTCTACACCCCATACCCAATTTGTAGGCCAAATGCAGCGTAGTTTCCAACAACTACTAAACGAGAGCCAGAAGATCGAAGCAATGGAGAGGAAACCTGGGGAACACCTTGGAGTGGAACACACCATCTCTCTACACCCCATGCCCAATTTGTAGGCCAAATGCAGCGTAGTTTCCAACAACTACTAAACGAGAGCCAGAAGATCGAAGCAATTTAGAGGAAACCTGGGGAACACCTTGGAGTGGAACACACCATCTCTCTACACCCCATACCCAATTTGTAGGCCAAATGCAGCGTAGTTTCCAACAACTACTAAACGAGAGCCAGAAGATCGAAGCAATGGAGAGGAAACCTGGGGAACACCTTGGAGTGGAACACACCATCTCTCTACACCCCATACCCAATTTGTAGGCCAAATGCAGTGTAGTTTCCAACAACTACTAAACGAGAGCCAGAAGATCGAAGCTCAGGAAAGGCAACCTGGAGAACACCTTGGAGTGGAACACACCATCTCTCTACACCCCATACCCAATTTGTAGGCCTAATGCAGTGTAGTTTTCTACAACTACTAAACGAGAGTCGGAAGACCGAAACAATGTGGACGAAACCTGGGGAACACCTTGGAGTGGAACACACCATCTCTCTACACCCCATACCCAATTTGTAGGCCTAATGCAGTGTAGTTTCCAACAACTACTAAACGAGAGCCAGAAGATCGAAGCTCAGGAAAGGCAACCTGGAGAACACCTTGGAGTGGAACACACCATCCCTCTACACCCCATACCCAATTTGTAGGCCTAATGCAGCGTAGTTTCCAACAACTACTAAACGAGAGCCAGAAGATCGAAGCTCAGGAAAGGCAACCTGGAAAACACCTTGGAGTGGAACACACCATCTCTCTACACCCCATACCCAATTTGTAGGCCAAATGCAGCGTAGTTTCCAACAACTACTAAACGAGAGCCAGAAGATCGAAGCAATTTAGAGGAAACCTGGGGAACACCTTGGAGTGGAACACACCATCTCTCTACACCCCATACCCAATTTGTAGGCCAAATGCAGCGTAGTTTCCAACAACTACTAAACGAGAGCCAGAAGATCGAAGCAATGGAGAGGAAACCTGGGGAACACCTTGGAGTGGAACACACCATCTCTCTACACCCCATACCCAATTTGTAGGCCTAATGCAGCGTAGTTTTCTACAACTACTAAATGAGAGTCGGAAGACCGAAGCAATGGAGAGGAAACCTGGGGAACACCTTGGAGTGGAACACACCATCTCTCTACACCCCATGCCCAATTTGTAGGCCAAATGCAGCGTAGTTTCCAACAACTACTAAACGAGAGCCAGAAGATCGAAGCAATTTAGAGGAAACCTGGGGAACACCTTGGAGTGGAACACACCATCTCTATACACCCCATACCCAATTTGTAGGCCAAATGCAGCGTAGTTTCCAACAACTACTAAACGAGAGCCAGAAGATCGAAGCAATGGAGAGGAAACCTGGGGAACACCTTGGAGTGGAACACACCATCTCTCTACACCCCATACCCAATTTGTAGGCCAAATGCAGTGTAGTTTCCAACAACTACTAAACGAGAGCCAGAAGATCGAAGCTCAGGAAAGGCAACCTGGAGAACACCTTGGAGTGGAACACACCATCTCTCTACACCCCATACCCAATTTGTAGGCCTAATGCAGTGTAGTTTTCTACAACTACTAAACGAGAGTCGGAAGACCGAAACAATGTGGACGAAACCTGGGGAACACCTTGGAGTGGAACACACCATCTCTCTACACCCCATACCCAATTTGTAGGCCTAATGCAGTGTAGTTTCCAACAACTACTAAACGAGAGCCAGAAGATCGAAGCTCAGGAAAGGCAACCTGGAGAACACCTTGGAGTGGAACACACCATCTCTCTACACCCCATACCCAATTTGTAGGCCTAATGCAGCGTAGTTTCCAACAACTACTAAACGAGAGCCAGAAGATCGAAGCTCAGGAAAGGCAACCTGGAAAACACCTTGGAGTGGAACACACCATCTCTCTACACCCCATACCCAATTTGTAGGCCAAATGCAGCGTAGTTTCCAACAACTACTAAACGAGAGCCAGAAGATCGAAGCAATTTAGAGGAAACCTGGGGAACACCTTGGAGTGGAACACACCATCTCTCTACACCCCATACCCAATTTGTAGGCCAAATGCAGCGTAGTTTCCAACAACTACTAAACGAGAGCCAGAAGATCGAAGCAATGGAGAGGAAACCTGGGGAACACCTTGGAGTGGAACACACCATCTCTCTACACCCCATACCCAATTTGTAGGCCAAATGCAGCGTAGTTTCCAACAACTACTAAACGAGAGCATGAAGATCGAAGCAATGGAGAGGAAACCTGGGGAACACCATGGAGTGGAACACACCATCTCTCTACACCCCATACCCAATTTGTAGGCCTAATGCAGTGTAGATTTCTGCAACTACTAAACGAGAGTCGGAAGACCGAAGCAATGTGGACGAAACCTGGGGAACACCTTGGAGTGGAACATACCATCTCTCTACACCCCATACCCAATTTGTAGGCCTAATGCAGTGTAGTTTCCAACAACTACTAAACGAGAGCCAGAAGATCGAAGCTCAGGAAAGGCAACCTGGAGAACACCTTGGAGTGGAAGACACCATCTCTCTACACCCCATACCCAATTTGTAGGCCTAATGCAGCGTAGTTTCCAACAACTACTAAACGAGAGCCAGAAGATCGAAGCTCAGGAAAGGCAACCTGGAGAACTCCTTGGAGTGGAACACACCATCTCTCTACACCCCATACCCAATTTGTAGGCCAAATACAGCGTAGTTTCCAACAACTACTAAACGAGAGCCAGAAGATCGAAGCTCAGGAAAGGCAACCTGGAGAACACCTTGGAGTGGAACACACCATCTCTCTACACCCCATACCCAATTTGTAGGCCTAATGCAGTGTAGTTTTCTACAACTACTAAAAGAGAGTCGGAAGACCGAAGCAATGTGGACGAAACCTGGGGAACACCTTGGAGTGGAACACACCATCTCTCTACACCCCATACCCAATTTGTAGGCCTAATGCAGTGTAGTTTCCAACAACTACTAAACGAGAGCCAGAAGATCGAAGCTCAGGAAAGGCAACCTGGAGAACACCTTGGAGTGGAACACACCATCTCTCTTCACCCCATACCCAATTTGTAGGCCTAATGCAGTGTAGTTTCCAACAACTACTAAACGAGAGCCAGAAGATCGAAGCTCAGGAAAGGCAACCTGGAGAACACCTTGGAGTGGAACACACCATCTCTCTACACCCCATACCCAATTTGTAGGCCAAATGCAGCGTAGTTTCCAACAACTACTAAACGAGAGCCAGAAGATCGAAGCAATGGAGAGGAAACCTGGGGAACACCTTGGAGTGGAACACACCATCTCTCTACACCCCATACCCAATTTGTAGGCCTAATGCAGCGTAGTTTTCTACAACTATTAAACGAGAGTCGGAAGACCGAAGCAATGGAGAGGAAACCTGGGGAACACCTTGGAGTGGAACACACCATCTCTCTACACCCCATACCCAATTTGTAGGCCAAATGCAGCGTAGTTTCCAACAACTACTAAACGAGAGCCAGAAGATCGAAGCAATTTAGAGGAAACCTGGGGAACACCTTGGAGTGGAACACACCATCTCTCTACACCCCATTCCCAATTTGTAGGCCAAATGCAGCGTAGTTTTTTAACAACTACTAAACGAGAGCCAGAAGATCGAAGCAATGGAGAGGAAACCTGGGGAACACCTTGGAGTGGAACACACCATCTCTCTACACCCCATACCCAATTTGTAGGCCAAATGCAGCGTAGTTTCCAACAACTACTAAACGAGAGCATGAAGATCGAAGCAATGGAGAGGAAACCTGGGGAACACCATGGAGTGGAACACACCATCTCTCTACACCCCATACCCAATTTGTAGGCCTAATGCAGTATAGATTTCTACAACTACTAAACGAGAGTCGGAAGACCGAACCAATGTGGACGAAACCTGGGGAACACCTTGGAGTGGAACATACCATCTCTCTACACCCCATACCCAATTTGTAGGCCTAATGCAGTGTAGTTTCCAACAACTACTAAACGAGAGCCAGAAGATCGAAGCTCAGGAAAGGCAACCTGGCAAACACCTTGGAGTGGAACACACCATCTCTCTACACCCCATACCCAATTTGTAGGCCTAATGCAGCGTAGTTTCCAACAACTACTAAACGAGAGCCAGAAGATCGAAGCATTGGAGAGGAAACCTGGGGAACACCTTGGAGTGGAACACACCATCTCTCTACACCCCATACCCAATTTGTAGGCCTAATGCAGCGTAGTTTCCAACAACTACTAAACGAGAGCATGAAGATCGAAGCAATGGAGAGGAAACCTGGGGAACACCTTGGAGTGGAACACACCATCTCTCTACACCCCATACCCAATTTGTAGGCCTAATGCAGTGTAGTTTTCTACAACTACTAAACGAGAGCCAGAAGATCGAAGCTCAGGAAAGGCAACCTGGGGAACACCTTGGAGTGGAACACACCATCTCTCTACACCCCATACCCAATTTTTAGGCCTAATGCAGTGTAGTTTCCAACAACTACTAAACGAGAGCCAGAAGATCGAAGCTCAGGAAAGGCAACCTGGAGAACACCTTGGAGTGGAACACACCATCTCTCTACACCCCATACCCAATTTGTAGGCCTAATGCAGTGTAGTTTTCTACAACTACTAAAAGAGAGTCGGAAGACCGAAGCAATGTGGACGAAACCTGGGGAACACCTTGGAGTGGAACACACCATCTCTCTACACCCCATACCCAATTTGTAGGCCTAATGCAGTGTAGTTTCCAACAACTACTAAACGAGAGCCAGAAGATCGAAGCTCAGGAAAGGCAACCTGGAGAACACCTTGGAGTGGAACACACCATCTCTCTTCACCCCATACCCAATTTGTAGGCCTAATGCAGTGTAGTTTCCAACAACTACTAAACGAGAGCCAGAAGATCGAAGCTCAGGAAAGGCAACCTGGAGAACACCTTGGAGTGGAACACACCATCTCTCTACACCCCATACCCAATTTGTAGGCCAAATGCAGCGTAGTTTCCAACAACTACTAAACGAGAGCCAGAAGATCGAAGCAATGGAGAGGAAACCTGGGGAACACCTTGGAGTGGAACACACCATCTCTCTACACCCCATACCCAATTTGTAGGCCTAATGCAGCGTAGTTTTCTACAACTATTAAACGAGAGTCGGAAGACCGAAGCAATGGAGAGGAAACCTGGGGAACACCTTGGAGTGGAACACACCATCTCTCTACACCCCATACCCAATTTGTAGGCCAAATGCAGCGTAGTTTCCAACAACTACTAAACGAGAGCCAGAAGATCGAAGCAATTTAGAGGAAACCTGGGGAACACCTTGGAGTGGAACACACCATCTCTCTACACCCCATTCCCAATTTGTAGGCCAAATGCAGCGTAGTTTTTTAACAACTACTAAACGAGAGCCAGAAGATCGAAGCAATGGAGAGGAAACCTGGGGAACACCTTGGAGTGGAACACACCATCTCTCTACACCCCATACCCAATTTGTAGGCCAAATGCAGCGTAGTTTCCAACAACTACTAAACGAGAGCATGAAGATCGAAGCAATGGAGAGGAAACCTGGGGAACACCATGGAGTGGAACACACCATCTCTCTACACCCCATACCCAATTTGTAGGCCTAATGCAGTATAGATTTCTACAACTACTAAACGAGAGTCGGAAGACCGAACCAATGTGGACGAAACCTGGGGAACACCTTGGAGTGGAACATACCATCTCTCTACACCCCATACCCAATTTGTAGGCCTAATGCAGTGTAGTTTCCAACAACTACTAAACGAGAGCCAGAAGATCGAAGCTCAGGAAAGGCAACCTGGCAAACACCTTGGAGTGGAACACACCATCTCTCTACACCCCATACCCAATTTGTAGGCCTAATGCAGCGTAGTTTCCAACAACTACTAAACGAGAGCCAGAAGATCGAAGCATTGGAGAGGAAACCTGGGGAACACCTTGGAGTGGAACACACCATCTCTCTACACCCCATACCCAATTTGTAGGCCTAATGCAGCGTAGTTTCCAACAACTACTAAACGAGAGCATGAAGATCGAAGCAATGGAGAGGAAACCTGGGGAACACCTTGGAGTGGAACACACCATCTCTCTACACCCCATACCCAATTTGTAGGCCTAATGCAGTGTAGTTTTCTACAACTACTAAACGAGAGCCAGAAGATCGAAGCTCAGGAAAGGCAACCTGGGGAACACCTTGGAGTGGAACACACCATCTCTCTACACCCCATACCCAATTTGTAGGCCTAATGCAGTGTAGTTTCCAACAACTACTAAACGAGAGCCAGAAGATCGAAGCTCAGGAAAGGCAACCTGGAGAACACCTTGGAGTGGAACACACCATCTCTCTACACCCCATACCCAATTTGTAGGCCAAATGCAGCGTAGTTTCCAACAACTACTAAACGAGAGCCAGAAGATCGAAGCATTGGAGAGGAAACCTGGGGAACACCTTGGAGTGGAACACACCATCTCTCTACACCCCATACCCAATTTGTAGGCCTAATGCAGCGTAGTTTCCAACAACTACTAAACGAGAGCATGAAGATCGAAGCAATGGAGAGGAAACCTGGGGAACACCTTGGAGTGGAACACACCATCTCTCTACACCCCATACCCAATTTGTAGGCCTAATGCAGTGTAGTTTTCTACAACTACTAAACGAGAGTCGGAAGACCGAAGCAATGTGGACGAAACCTGGGGAACACCTTGGAGTGGAACACACCATCTCTCTACACCCCATACCCAATTTGTAGGCCTAATGCAGTGTAGTTTCCAACAACTACTAAACGAGAGCCAGAAGATCGAAGCTCAGGAAAGGCAACCTGGAGAACACCTTGGAGTGGAACACACGATCTCTCTACACCCCATACCCAATTTGTAGGCCTAATGCAGTGTAGTTTCCAACAACTACTAAACGAGAGCCAGAAGATCGAAGCTCAGGAAAGGCAACCTGGAGAACACCTTGGAGTGGAACACACCATCTCTCTACACCCCATACCCAATTTGTAGGCCTAAAGTAGCGTAGTTTCCAACAACTACTAAACGAGAGCCAGAAGTTCGAAGCTCAGGAAAGGCAACCTGGAGAACACCTTGGAGTGGAACACACCATCTCTCTACACCCCATACCCAATTTGTAGGCCTAATGCAGCGTAGTTTCCAACAACTACTAAACGAGAGCCAGAAGATCGAAGCTCAGGAAAGGCAACCTGGAGAACACCTTGGAGTGGAACACACCATCTCTCTACACCCCATACCCAATTTGTAGGCCTAATGCAGTGTAGTTTCCAACAACTACTAAACGAGAGCCAGAAGATCGAAGCAATGGAGAGGAAACCTGGGGAACACCTTGGAGTGGAACACACCATCTCTCTACACCCCATACCCAATTTGTAGGCCTAATGCAGTGTAGTTTTCTACAACTACTAAACGAGAGCCAGAAGATCGAAGCTCAGGAAAGGCAACCTGGGGAACACCTTGGAGTGGAACACACCATCTCTCTACACCCCATACCCAATTTTTAGGCCTAATGCAGTGTAGTTTCCAACAACTACTAAACGAGAGCCAGAAGATCGAAGCTCAGGAAAGGCAACCTGGAGAACACCTTGGAGTGGAACACACCATCTCTCTACACCCCATACCCAATTTGTAGGCCTAATGCAGTGTAGTTTTCTACAACTACTAAAAGAGAGTCGGAAGACCGAAGCAATGTGGACGAAACCTGGGGAACACCTTGGAGTGGAACACACCATCTCTCTACACCCCATACCCAATTTGTAGGCCTAATGCAGTGTAGTTTCCAACAACTACTAAACGAGAGCCAGAAGATCGAAGCTCAGGAAAGGCAACCTGGAGAACACCTTGGAGTGGAACACACCATCTCTCTTCACCCCATACCCAATTTGTAGGCCTAATGCAGTGTAGTTTCCAACAACTACTAAACGAGAGCCAGAAGATCGAAGCTCAGGAAAGGCAACCTGGAGAACACCTTGGAGTGGAACACACCATCTCTCTACACCCCATACCCAATTTGTAGGCCAAATGCAGCGTAGTTTCCAACAACTACTAAACGAGAGCCAGAAGATCGAAGCAATGGAGAGGAAACCTGGGGAACACCTTGGAGTGGAACACACCATCTCTCTACACCCCATACCCAATTTGTAGGCCTAATGCAGCGTAGTTTTCTACAACTATTAAACGAGAGTCGGAAGACCGAAGCAATGGAGAGGAAACCTGGGGAACACCTTGGAGTGGAACACACCATCTCTCTACACCCCATACCCAATTTGTAGGCCAAATGCAGCGTAGTTTCCAACAACTACTAAACGAGAGCCAGAAGATCGAAGCAATTTAGAGGAAACCTGGGGAACACCTTGGAGTGGAACACACCATCTCTCTACACCCCATTCCCAATTTGTAGGCCAAATGCAGCGTAGTTTTTTAACAACTACTAAACGAGAGCCAGAAGATCGAAGCAATGGAGAGGAAACCTGGGGAACACCTTGGAGTGGAACACACCATCTCTCTACACCCCATACCCAATTTGTAGGCCAAATGCAGCGTAGTTTCCAACAACTACTAAACGAGAGCATGAAGATCGAAGCAATGGAGAGGAAACCTGGGGAACACCATGGAGTGGAACACACCATCTCTCTACACCCCATACCCAATTTGTAGGCCTAATGCAGTATAGATTTCTACAACTACTAAACGAGAGTCGGAAGACCGAACCAATGTGGACGAAACCTGGGGAACACCTTGGAGTGGAACATACCATCTCTCTACACCCCATACCCAATTTGTAGGCCTAATGCAGTGTAGTTTCCAACAACTACTAAACGAGAGCCAGAAGATCGAAGCTCAGGAAAGGCAACCTGGCAAACACCTTGGAGTGGAACACACCATCTCTCTACACCCCATACCCAATTTGTAGGCCTAATGCAGCGTAGTTTCCAACAACTACTAAACGAGAGCCAGAAGATCGAAGCATTGGAGAGGAAACCTGGGGAACACCTTGGAGTGGAACACACCATCTCTCTACACCCCATACCCAATTTGTAGGCCTAATGCAGCGTAGTTTCCAACAACTACTAAACGAGAGCATGAAGATCGAAGCAATGGAGAGGAAACCTGGGGAACACCTTGGAGTGGAACACACCATCTCTCTACACCCCATACCCAATTTGTAGGCCTAATGCAGTGTAGTTTTCTACAACTACTAAACGAGAGCCAGAAGATCGAAGCTCAGGAAAGGCAACCTGGGGAACACCTTGGAGTGGAACACACCATCTCTCTACACCCCATACCCAATTTGTAGGCCTAATGCAGTGTAGTTTCCAACAACTACTAAACGAGAGCCAGAAGATCGAAGCTCAGGAAAGGCAACCTGGAGAACACCTTGGAGTGGAACACACCATCTCTCTACACCCCATACCCAATTTGTAGGCCAAATGCAGCGTAGTTTCCAACAACTACTAAACGAGAGCCAGAAGATCGAAGCATTGGAGAGGAAACCTGGGGAACACCTTGGAGTGGAACACACCATCTCTCTACACCCCATACCCAATTTGTAGGCCTAATGCAGCGTAGTTTCCAACAACTACTAAACGAGAGCATGAAGATCGAAGCAATGGAGAGGAAACCTGGGGAACACCTTGGAGTGGAACACACCATCTCTCTACACCCCATACCCAATTTGTAGGCCTAATGCAGTGTAGTTTTCTACAACTACTAAACGAGAGTCGGAAGACCGAAGCAATGTGGACGAAACCTGGGGAACACCTTGGAGTGGAACACACCATCTCTCTACACCCCATACCCAATTTGTAGGCCTAATGCAGTGTAGTTTCCAACAACTACTAAACGAGAGCCAGAAGATCGAAGCTCAGGAAAGGCAACCTGGAGAACACCTTGGAGTGGAACACACGATCTCTCTACACCCCATACCCAATTTGTAGGCCTAATGCAGTGTAGTTTCCAACAACTACTAAACGAGAGCCAGAAGATCGAAGCTCAGGAAAGGCAACCTGGAGAACACCTTGGAGTGGAACACACCATCTCTCTACACCCCATACCCAATTTGTAGGCCTAAAGTAGCGTAGTTTCCAACAACTACTAAACGAGAGCCAGAAGTTCGAAGCTCAGGAAAGGCAACCTGGAGAACACCTTGGAGTGGAACACACCATCTCTCTACACCCCATACCCAATTTGTAGGCCTAATGCAGCGTAGTTTCCAACAACTACTAAACGAGAGCCAGAAGATCGAAGCTCAGGAAAGGCAACCTGGAGAACACCTTGGAGTGGAACACACCATCTCTCTACACCCCATACCCAATTTGTAGGCCTAATGCAGTGTAGTTTCCAACAACTACTAAACGAGAGCCAGAAGATCGAAGCATTGGAGAGGAAACCTGGGGAACACCTTGGAGTGGAACACACCATCTCTCTACACCCCATACCCAATTTGTAGGCCTAATGCAGCGTAGTTTCCAACAACTACTAAACGAGAGCATGAAGATCGAAGCAATGGAGAGGAAACCTGGGGAACACCTTGGAGTGGAACACACCATCTCTCTACACCCCATACCCAATTTGTAGGCCTAATGCAGTGTAGTTTTCTACAACTACTAAACGAGAGTCGGAAGACCGAAGCAATGTGGACGAAACCTGGGGAACACCTTGGAGTGGAACACACCATCTCTCTACACCCCATACCCAATTTGTAGGCCTAATGCAGTGTAGTTTCCAACAACTACTAAACGAGAGCCAGAAGATCGAAGCTCAGGAAAGGCAACCTGGAGAACACCTTGGAGTGGAACACACGATCTCTCTACACCCCATACCCAATTTGTAGGCCTAATGCAGTGTAGTTTCCAACAACTACTAAACGAGAGCCAGAAGATCGAAGCTCAGGAAAGGCAACCTGGAGAACACCTTGGAGTGGAACACACCATCTCTCTACACCCCAAACCCAATTTGTAGGCCTAATGCAGCGTAGTTTCCAACAACTACTAAACGAGAGCCAGAAGTTTGAAGCTCAGGAAAGGCAACCTGGAGAACACCTTGGAGTGGAACACACGATCTCTCTACACCCCATACCCAATTTGTAGGCCTAATGCAGTGTAGTTTCCAACAACTACTAAACGAGAGCCAGAAGATCGAAGCTCAGGAAAGGCAACCTGGAGAACACCTTGGAGTGGAACACACCATCTCTCTACACCCCATACCCAATTTGTAGGCCTAATGCAGTGTAGTTTTCTGCAACTACTAAACGAGAGTCGGAAGACCGAAGCAATGTGGACGAAACCTGGGGAACACCTTGGAGTGGAACACACCATCTCTCTACACCCCATACCCAATTTGTAGGCCTAATGCAGTGTAGTTTCCAACAACTACTAAACGAGAGCCAGAAGATCGAAGCTCAGGAAAGGCAACCTGGAGAACACCTTGGAGTGGAACACACCATCTCTCTGCACCCCATACCCAATTTGTAGGCCTAATGCAGCGTAGTTTCCAACAACTACTAAACGAGAGCATGAAGATTGAAGCAATGGAGAGGAAACCTGGGGAACACCTTGGGGAGGCAGACACCGTTAGTAGGCCCTACCAAAGTTGTACACCCAATGCAGTTTTAAAATTCCTAGAGGCTGAAAACAAGACTATTGACGCTCAGCTTTTTTCAAGGGAACACATCTGAATTGAGTGGCGCAGACAGACACAGGTAGTAGGACTCAAACCAAAAATGTGGCTCACTGCAGCAGAAAAAAGTTACAGGGGTACACAAGCTGCAGTGCTCTGGGCAGTGGAGGACAAGTTCAATAGTGAACCGCAGACAGACTTTGTATGCCTACTATTAAAAAAGGATGCTCTATGCAATTATAAATAGGTTCTAGGGGTACACGGGCAGCAGTTGTGTGGTCAGTGGAGGCCTAGTGGAAGGAGTGACCGCAGACAGGCATCGAAGGCCTAAAATAATAACACATGGCTGTAGGCAATTTTAAATTGGTTCCAGGGGTACACGGGCAGCAGTGGCCTGGTCAGTGTAGTAGTAGTAGAAAGAACGGACCGCAGACAGGCTTCGAAGGCCTAAAATAAAAAAATTGGGCTGGCTGTAGGCAATTTCAAATTGGTTCCAGGGGTACACGGGCAGCAGTGGTGTGGTCAGTGGAGGCATATTGTAAGGAGTGACCGCAGACAGGCATCGAAGGCCTAAAATAATAACACATGGCTGTAGGCAATTTTAAATTGGTTCCAGGGGTACACGGGCAGCAGTGGTGTGGTCAGTGGAGGCCTAGTGGAAGTAGTGACCGCAGACAGGCATCGAAGGCATAAAATAAAAAAATTGGGCTGGCTGTAGGCAATTTTAAATTGGTTCCAGGGGTACACGGGCAGCAGTGGTGTGTTCAGTGGAGGCCTAGTGGAAGGAGTGACCGCAGACAGGCATCAAAGGCCTAAAATAATAACACATGGCTGTAGGCAATTTTAAATTGGTTCCAGGGGTACATGGGCAGCAGTGGCCTGGTCAGTGTAGTAGTAGTAGAAAGAACGGACCGCAGACAGGCATCGAAGGCCTAAAATAAAAAAATTGGGCTGGCTGTAGGCAATTTTAAATTGGTTCCAGGGGTACACGGGCAGCAGTGGTGTGGTCAGTGGAGGCATATTGTAAGGAGTGACCGCAGACAGGCATCGAAGGCCTAAAATAATAACACATGGCTTCTAGGCAATTTTAAATTGGTTCCAGGGGTACACGGGCAGCAGTGGTGTGGTCAGTGGAGGCCTAGTGGAAGTAGTGACCGCAGACAGGCATCGAAGGCCTAAAATAAAAAAATTGGGCTGGCTGTAGGCAATTTTAAATTGGTTACAAGGGGTATACGGGCAGCAGTGGTGTGGTCAGTGGAGGCCTAGTGGAAGGAGTGACCGCAGACAGGCATCGAAGGCCTAAAATAATAACACATGGCTGTAGGCAATTTTAAATTTGTTCCAGGGGTACACGGGCAGCAGTGGTGTGGTCAGTGGAGGCCTAGTGGAAGTAGTGACCGCAGACAGGCATCGAAGGCCTAAAATAAAAAAATTGGGCTGGCTGTAGGCAATTTTAAATTGGTTCCAGGGGTACACGGGCAGCAGTGGTGTGGTCAGTGGAGGCCTAGTGGAAGGAGTGACCGCAGACAGGCATCGAAGGCCTAAAATAATAACACATGGCTGTAGGCAATTTTAAATTGGTTCCAGGGGTACACGGGCAGCAGTGGCCTGGTCAGTGTAGTAGTAGTAGAAAGAACGGACCGCAGATAGGCTTCGAAGGCCTAAAATAAAAAAATTGGGCTGGCTGTAGGCAATTTTAAATTGGTTCCAGGGGTACACGGGCAGCAGTGGTGTGGTCAGGGGAGGCATATTGTAAGGAGTGACCGCAGACAGGCATCGAAGGCCTAAAATAATAACACATGGCTGTAGGCAATTTTAAATTGGTTCCAGGGGTACACGGGCAGCAGTGGTATGGTCAGTGGAGGCCTAGTGGAAGTAGTGACCGCAGACAGGCATCGAAGGCCTAAAATAAAAAAATTGGGCTGGCTGTAGGCAATTTTAAATTGGTTCCAGGGGTACACGGGCAGCAGTGGTGTGGTCAGTGGAGGCCTAGTGGAAGGAATGACCGCAGACAGGCTTCGAAGGCCTAACATAACAAAAATGTCAATACAATGGTATTGTCAGTGGCAGGCATTGAAGGATGTCAGCGCATAGACTAAACATTGGTGGAGCTGTGAGATAATTTTGCAAGTGGTAGAGCACTGTTTGAGCTGGGGGGGGGGGAACTGTCTTGTGGCCGGCGGTACAGGCCCAGGGCCCCTCATATTACAACGGTGTGTCTGACGTTGGGTGCGCACCACCACCGCCAGAGACACTTTATTGTACTAGGAGGGACCCTGTGGCAGTGCCGTCGACCAAAAGCGGGCACACCCACCTCTTCAGACAAACAGCACTCACACGGGTGCTGTCGCCAAGTGTCGATACCACGGCCCCGTGTGGGGAGTTTGGCCATTTAGTGAGGTGTAAACATGTCGTATGCTGGACAATCAGGTGCAGAAAATTACGAGATTGGAAAAGGCATTCAGAATAGTCCACAGGCAAGACCTTTTCATAGGAAAGCTAGGTGTCAGCCAGGCAAGGTGGGGCAAAAGATTTCGAAATCCAGTTGTGGTTCATTTTAATGAAGGTTAGATAATCTACATTTTGGGTAGCCAGACGAGTCCTTTTTTCTGTTAGTATTGAACCTGCAGCACTGAATACTCTTTCTGATAGGACACTAGCTGCCGGGCAAGCAAGCTCCTGCAATGCATATTCTGCCAATTCTGGCCAGGTGTCTAATTTTGATGCCCAGTAATCAAATGGGAATGACGGTTGAAGGAGAACATCGATAAGGGATGAAAAATAGTTTGTAACCATACTGGACAAATGTTGTCTCCTGTCACTTTGAATTGATGCTGCAGTACCTGTCCTGTCTGCGGTCATAGCAAAATCACTCCACAACCTGGTCAGAAAACCCCTCTGGCCAACGCCACTTCTGATTTCTGCCCCTCTAACTCCTCTGGTCTGCTGGCCCCTGCAGCTCGTGTGAGAACGATCACGGGCGCTGTGTGCAGGGAATGCCAGAAGCAAACGGTCAACAAGAGTTGATTGTTTGGTTGCTAATATTAGTTCCAAGTTCTCATGTGGCATTATATTTTGCAATTTGCCTTTATAGCGAGGATCAAGGAGGCAGGCCAACCAGTAATCGTCATCGTTCATCATTTTAGTTATGCGTGTGTCCCTTTTGAGGATACGTAAGGCATAATCCGCCATGTGGGCCAAAGTTCCAGTTCTCAAATCTGTGGTTGTGCTTGGTTGAGGGGCAGTTTCAGGCAAATCCACGTCACTTGTGTCCCTCCAAAAACCAGAACCCGGCCTTGCCGCGCCACCAATTTCCAGTGGCCCCGGAAAAGCTTCCTCATTAAAAATATAATCATCCCCATCATCCTCCTCGTCCTCCTCCTCCTCTTCGCCCGCTAACTCGTCCTGTACACTGCCCTGGCCAGACTATGGCTGACTGTCATCAAGGCTTTCCTCTTCCTCAGCTGCAGACGCCTGATCCTTTATGTGCGTCAAACTTTGCATCAGCAGACGCATTAGGGGGATGCTCATGCTTATTATGGCATTGTCTGCACTAACCAGCCATGTGCATTCCTCAAAACACTGAAGGACTTGACACATGTCTTGAATCTTCGACCACTGCACACCTGACAACTCCATGTCTGCCATCCTACTGCCTGCCCGTGTATGTGTATCCTCCCACAAAAACATAACAGCCCGCCTCTGTTCGCACAGTCTCTGAAGCATGTGCAGTGTTGAGTTCCACCTTGTTGCAACGTCTATGATTAGGCGATGCTGGGGAAGGTTCAAAGAACGCTGATAGGTCTGCATACGGCTGGAGTGTACGGGCGAACGGCGGATATGTGAGCAAAGTCCACGCACTTTGAGGAACAGGTCGGATAACCCCGGATAACTTTTCAGGAAGCACTGCACCACCAGGTTTAAGGTGTGAGCCAGGCAAGGAATGTGTTTCAGTTGGGAAAGGGAGATGGCAGCCATGAAATTCCTTCCGTTATCACTCACTACCTTGCCTGCCTCAAGATCTACACTGCCCAGCCACGACTGCGTTTCTTTCTGCAAGAACTCGGACAGAACTTCCGCGGTGTGTCTGTTGTCGCCCAAACACTTCATAGCCAATACAGCCTGCTGACGTTTGCCAGTAGCTGCCCCATAATGGGAGACCTGGTGTGCAACAGTGGCAGCTGCGGATGGAGTGGTTGTGCGACTGCGGTCTGTGGACGAGCTCTCGCTTCTGCAGGAGGACGAAGAGGAGGAGGAGGGGGTGCGAACGGCTACAGCCAACTGTTTCCTAGACCGTGGGCTAGGCAGAACTGTCCCAAACTTGCTGCCCCCTGTGGACCCTGCATCCACAACATTCACCCAGTGTGCCGTGATGGACACGTAACGTCCCTGGCCATGCCTACTGGTCCATGCATCTGTTGTCAGGTGCACCTTTGTGCTCACAGATTGCCTGAGTGCATGGACGATGCGCTCTTTAACATGCTGGTGGAGGGCTGGGATGGCTTTTCTGGAAAAAAAGTGTCGACTGGGTAGCTCGTAGCGTGGTACAGCATAGTCCATCAGGGCTTTGAAAGCTTCGCTTTCAACTAACCGGTAGGGCATCATCTCTAACGAGATTAGTCTAGCTATGTGGGCGTTCAAACCCTGTGTACGCGGATGCGAGGCTAAGTACTTCCTTTTTCTAACCATAGTCTCATGTAGGGTGAGCTGGACTGGAGAGCTGGAGATCGTGGAACTAGCGGGGGTGCCGGTGGACATGGCAGACTGAGAGACGGTGGGAGATGGTATTGTTGCCGCCAGTGCCCTAGATGCAGTGTTTCCTACTACGAAACTGGTGATTCCCTGACCCTGACTGCTTTGGCCTGGCAAAGAAACCTGCACAGATACTGCAGGTGATGCGGAAAATGGTGGCCCTACACTGCCGGAAGGGATGTTGCGTTGCTGACTAGCTTCATTGGTCGAGGGTGCTACAACCTTAAGGGACGTTTGGTAGTTAGTCCAGGCTTGCAAATGCATGGTGGTTAAATGTCTATGCATGCAACTTGTATTGAGACTTTTCAGATTCTGTCCTCTGCTTAAGGTAGTTGAACATTTTTGACAGATGACTTTGCGCTGATCAATTGGATGTTGTTTAAAAAAATGCCAGACTGCACTCTTTCTAGCATCGGATACCTTTTCAGGCATTGCAGACTGAGCTTTAACCGGATGGCCACGCTGTCCTCCAACAGGTTTTGGCTTTGCCACGCGTTTTGGGCAAGATACGGGCCCGGCAGATGGAACCTGTTGCGATGTTGATGCCTGCTGCGGCCCCTCCTCCTCCGCTTCAGAACTGCTGCCGCCTGCACCCTGTTCCCCCAATGGCTGCCAATCGGGGTCAAGAACTGGGTCATCTATTACCTCTTCTTGTAGCTCGTGTGCAACTTCGTCTGTGTCACCGTGTCGGTCGGTGGTATAGCGTTCGTGATGGGGCAACATAGTCTCGTCAGGGTCTGATTCTTGATCATTACCCTGCGAGGGCAATGTTGTGGTCTGAGTCAAAGGACCAGCATAGTAGTCTGGCTGTGGCTGTGCATCAGTGCACTCCATGTCAGATTCAACTTGTAATGGGCATGGACTGTTAACTGCTTCACTTTCTAAGCCAGGGACGGTATGTGTAAAGAGCTCCATGGAGTAACCCATTGTGTCGCCTGCTGCATTCTTCTCTGTTGTTGTTTTTGCTGAAGAGGACAAGGAAGCGACTTGTCCCTGACCGTGAACATCCACTAACGACACGCTGCTTTGACATTTACCAGTTTCACGAGAGGAGGCAAAAGAGCTAGAGGCTGAGTCAGCAAGATAAGCCAAAACTTGCTCTTGCTGCTCCGGCTTTAAAAGCGGTTTTCCTACTCCCAGAAAAGGGAGCGTTCGAGGCCTTGTGTAGCCAGACGACGAACCTGGCTCCACAGCTCCAGACTTAGGTGCAATATTTTTTTTCCCACGACCAGCTGATGCTCCACCACTACCACTACCCTCATTACCAGCTGACAATGAACGCCCCCGGCCACGACCTCTTCCACCAGACTTCCTCATTGTTTTAAAAACATAACCAAACTAACGGTATTTGTTGCTGTCACACAACTTACACGGTGAGCTATAACTTCAGTATGATTTAGCTACCCCTTTACAGGTGAGTGAGACCACAACGAAAATCAGGCACAATGTTACACACTCTGTTGTTGGTGGCAACAAATGAGAGAGATGCCACACACGCAGGACTGTCACTGAAGCACAAATGTAAATATTAATCTCCCACTGATTTGATTTTTTTTTTTTTTTCAGGGAGACTTTAGGAAAAAAAAATTATAGAATAAAATGATTTTTTCAGGAAGAATTTAGAAACCAAATAAAATAAAATGATTTTTTCAGGGAGAATTTAGAAAACAAATAAAACAAAAAAAGGCTTTCTATGGCCCACTGAGTGAGAGATGACGCACACAGGAGTCAGGAGTGGCACACAAGCCCAGAGGCCAATATTTATCTCCCACTGATTGATGTAGTGATTTTTTCAGGTAGATTTTGGAACCCAAATCAAGCTAAAAAAATAATAGGCTTTCTATGGCCCACAATTGGAGAGAGAGAGAGAGATGGCACACCCAGGAGTCAAGACTGGCACACAAGCAGAAAGGGCAATATTAATCTCCCACTGATTTTTTTTTTTTTTTTTTTCAGGGAGACTTTAGGAAAAAAAAATAATAGAATAAAATGATTTTTTCAGGAAGAATTTAGAAACCAAATAAAATAAAATGATTTTTTCAGGGAGAATTTAGAAAACAAATAAAACAAAAAAAGGCTTTCTATGGCCCACTGAGTGAGAGATGACGCACACAGGAGTCTGGAGTGGCACACAAGCCCAGAGGCCAATATTTATCTCCCACTGATTGATGTAGTGATTTTTTCAGGTAGATTTTGGAACCCAAATCAAGCTAAAAAAATAATAGGCTTTCTATGGCCCACAATTGGAGAGAGAGAGAGAGATGGCACACCCAGGAGTCAAGACTGGCACACAAGCAGAAAGGGCAATATTAATCTCCCACTGATTTGATTTTTTTTTTTTTTTCAGGGAGACTTTAGGAAAAAAAAATAATAGAATAATATGTTTTTTTCAGGAAGAATTTAGAAACCAAATAAAATAAAATGATTTTTTCAGGGAGAATTTAGAAAACAAATAAAAGAAAAAATAGGCTTTCTATGGCCCACGGAGTGAGAGATGACGCACACAGGAGTCAGGAGTGGCACACAAGCCCAGAGGCCAATATTGTTCTCCCAATGACTGATGTAGTGATTTTTTCAGGTAGATTTTGGAACCCAAATCAAGCTAAAAAAATAATAGGCTTTCTATGGCCCACAATTGGAGAGAGAGAGAGAGATGGCACACCCAGGAGTCAAGACTGGCACACAAGCAGAAAGGGCAATATTAATCTCCCACTGATTTGATTTTTTTTTTTTTTCCAGGGAGACTTTAGAAAAAAAAAATAATAAAAAAAAAATGATTTTTTCAGGAAGAATTTAGAAACCAAATAAAATAAAAATGATTTTTTCAGGGAGAATTTATAAAACAAATAAAACAAAAAATAGGCTTTCTATGGCCCACTGAGTGAGAGATGACGCACACAGGAGTCAGGAGTGGCACACAAGCCCAGAGGCCAATATTTATCTCCCACTGATTGATTTATTGATTTTTTCAGGTAGAATTTAGAACCCAAATCAACCAAAAAAATAAATAGGCTTTCTATGGCCCACTATTTGTGAGAGAGATGGCACGCTCAGGACTGGCACACAAGCCCAGAGGCCAATATTAATCTCCCACTTTTTATTTTTTTTCAGGGAAAATTTATAAACCCAATAAAAAAAATAATAAATAGGCTTTCTATGGCCCACTATCTGAGAGAGAGAGATGGCACGCTTAGGACTGGCACACAAGCCCAAAGGCCAATATTAATCTCCCTTTTTTTTTTCAGGGAGAATTTATAAAACCAAAAAAAAAAAAAAAAATAGGCTTTCTATGGCCCACTATTTGTGAGAGAGATGGCACGCTCAGGACTGGCACACAAGCCCAGAGGCCAATATTAATCTCCCACTTTTTTTTTTTTGTTCCAGGGAAAATTTATAAACCAAATAAAAAAAATAATAAATAGGCTTTCTATGGCCCACTATCTGAGAGAGAGAGATGGCACGCTTAGGACTGGCACACAAGCCCAAAGGCCAATATTAATCTCCCTTTTTTTTTTCAGGGAGAATTTATAAAACCAAAAAAAAATAAATAAATAGGCTTTCTATGGCCCACTATTTGTGAGAGAGATGGCACGCTCAGGACTGGCACACAAGCCCAGAGGCCAATATTAATCTCCCACTTTTTTTTTTTTGTTCCAGGGAAAATTTATAAACCCAATAAAAAAAATAATAAATAGGCTTTCTATGGCCCACTATCTGAGAGAGAGAGATGGCACGCTTAGGACTGGCACACAAGCCCAAAGGCCAATATTAATCTCCCACTGATTGATTTATTGATTTTTTCAGGTAGAATTTAGAACCCAAATAAAGCAAAAAAAAAAATAGGCTTTCTATGGCCCACTGAGTGAGTGATGATGCACACAGGAGTCAGGAGTGGCACACAAGCCCTGAGGCCAATATTTTTCTCCCACTGATTGATGTTGTGATTTTTTCAGGTAGATTTTAGAACCCAAATCAAGCAAAAAAATAAATAGGCTTTCTATGGCCCACTGACTGAGAGATGGCACACACAGGAGTCAAGAGTGGCACACAAGCCCTGAGGCCAATATTTTTCTCCCACTGATTGATGTAGTGATTTTTTCAGGTAGATTTTATAACCCAAATCAAGCAAAAAAATAAATAGGCTTTCTATGGCCCACTGAGTGAGAGATGGCACACACAGGGATGGCACTCTAGCAGAAATGTCAATCTTAATCTCCCACAAAAAAAAAACAAAAAAAAAAAACAGGGAGTGTCCAACAATTACTATCTCCCTGCAGTAATCTCAGCCAGGTATGGCAGGCAGCAATAAGGAGTGGACTGATGCACAAATTAAATAAAAAGTGTGGACAAACAAACAAGATAGCTGTGCAGAAAGGAAGGAACAAGAGGATTTGTGCTTTGAAAAAAGCAGTTGGTTTGCACAGCGACATACACACAGCAATGCAGCTATCAGGGAGCCTTCTAGGGCAGCCCAATGAGCTACAGCGCTGAGGGGAAAAAAAAAAATGGAGCTTCCACTGTCCCTGCACACCGAAGGTGGTGTTGGGCAGTGGAAATCGCTACAGCACAAGCGGTTTGGTGGTTAATGGACCCTGCCTAACGCTATCCCTGCTTCTGACGAAGCGGCAGCAACCTCTCCCTAAGCTCAGATCAGCAGCAGTAACATGGCGGTCGGCGGGAACGCCCCTTTATAGCCCCTGTGACGCCGCAGACAGCAAGCCAATCACTGCAATGCCCTTCTCTAAGATGGTGGGGACCAGGACCTATGTCATCACGCTGCCCACACTCTGCGTTTACCTTCATTGGCTGAGAAATGGCGCTTTTAAGCGTCATTGAAACGCGACTTTGGCGCGAAAGTCGCGTACCGCATGGCCGACCCCGCACAGGGGTCGGATCGGGTTTCATGAAACCCGACTTTGCCAAAAGTCGGCGACTTTTGAAAATGAACGACCCGTTTCGCTCAACCCTACTCATCACTACCTACTTCCTTTAATTCTCTAAATGCTTTCTTTTTGTCACTTATTGCGCACCTTACAGCTCTATTTAGCCATATTGGTTTCCTCCTATTTCTGGTATGTTTATTCCCATATGGTATATTCTGTGCACAGGTCCTATCCAGGATGCTAATAAACATCTCCCATTTTCTTTGTGCATCTTTATGTCTCAGGATATCATCCCAGTTAATTGCACCAAGATCATCTTTCATCCGTTGGAAATTTGCCCTCCTGAAGTTTAGTGTCCGTGTAACCCCTCTACTACACATCTTATTAAAGGATACATGAAAACTTATAATTTTGTGATCACTATTCCCCAAGTGACCCCCAACCCTTATATTTGATATGTGGTCTGGCCTGTTGGTTAATATTAGGTCTAGCAGTTCCCCCCTTCTTGTTGGGTCCTGAACCAGTTGTAAAAGGTACAGCTTGCATTTAATGTGGTCTTGCTTTTAGTTCATTTAGGAGGCCTTTATGGTACAGCGAATATAAAAAACGTAGTGTAGGACTGCCCCAATATGAGAATGTCGTGAAGAGGCGGGGTGGCTCAAAGAATTGATCAATTGTTTGCTAAATGTCTCATTTTGAAAATACAGTTAGAAATTAATATGTGCATTTGCACTTTATGTATTGCGTCTTAACCTTAGGCTGCGCTGGCTTCTCCCCTCTTTTGCTCTGATATTGGTAAGTGGCTGACCACCACTGTTGCCGTGCGCCGCGCCTGGTTATGTGCGCCATTCTTTCTGTGTTTCTGTGATTGATAGGCTGCTGTACACACACACAGCAGCCCTGCCCTGCCTTAGGCTTTGTTTAATTTTGCACCTGTGTCTCAGCCTGTCTCACTCTTTATCTGTGGTTCTGGATGGGCAGTGTGGAGGTTGGATCTGAAATGTCTGTCTGGACCTGGTCAACCTTTATCCCCGCTCGCCTACTCTGGCGCCATGGGGGTGACTCAGTAATGCTCCAGGTACAGCTTGCATTTAATATGGTCTTGCTTTTAGTTCATTTAGGAGGCCTTTATGGCACAGCGAATATAAAAAACGTAGTGTAGGACTGCCCCAATATGAGAATACCGTGAAGAGGCGGGGTGGCTCAAAGAATTGATCAATTGTTTGCTAAATGTCTCATTTTGAAAATACAGTTAGAAATTAATATGTGCATTTGCACTTTATGTATTGCGTCTTAACTAGGGTTGAGCGAAACGGGTCGAACATTTTCAAAAGTCGCCGACTTTTGGCGAAGTCGAGTTTCATGAAACCCGATCCGACCCCTGTGCGTGGTCGGCCATGCGGTACGCGACTTTCGCGCCAAAGTCGCGTTTCAATGACGCGAAAAGCACCATTTCTCAGCCAATGAAGGTAAACGCAGAGTGTGGGCAGCGTGATGACATAGGTCCTGGTCCCCACCATCTTAGAGAAGGGCATTGCAGTGATTGGCTTGCTGTCTGCGGCGTCACAGGGGCTATAAAGGGGAGTTCCCGCCGACCGCCATGTTACTGCTGCTGATCTGAGCTTAGGGAGAGGTTGCTGCCGCTTCGTCAGAAGCAGGGATAGCGTTAGGCAGGGTCCATTAACCACAAAACCGCTTGTGCTGTAGCGATTTCCACTGCCCAACACCACCTTCGGTGTGCAGGGACAGTGGAAGCTCCTTTTTTTTTTTTTTTTTCCTCAGCGCTGTAGCTCATTGGGCTGCCCTAGAAGGCTCCCTGATAGCTGCATTGCTGTGTGTACGCCGCTGTGCAAACCAACTGCTTTTTTCAAAGCACAAATCCTCTTGTTCCTTCCTTTCTGCACAGCTATCTTGTTTGTTTGTCCACACTTTTTATTTAATTTGTGCATCAGTCCACTCCTTATTGCTGCCTGCCATACCTGGCTGAGATTACTGCAGGGAGATAGTAATTGAAGGACAGTTCCTTTTTTTTTTTTTGTGGGAGATTAAGATTGACATTTCTGCTAGAGTGCCATCTCTGTCTGTGTCATCTCTCACTCAGTGGGCCATAGAAAGCCTATTTATTTTTTTGCTTGATTTGGGTTCCAAAATCTACCAGAAAAAATCACAACATCAATCAGTGGGAGAAAAATATTGGCCTCAGGGCTTGTGTGCCACTCCTTACTCCTGTGTGTGCCATCTCTCACTCAGTGGGCCATAGAAAGCCTATTAATTTTTTTGCTTGATTTGGGTTCTAAATTCTACCTGAAAAAATCAATAAATCAATCAGTGGGAGATTAATATTGGCCTTTGGGCTTGTGTGCCAGTCCTAAGCGTGCCATCTCTCTCTCTCTCTCAGATAGTGGGCCATAGAAAGCCTATTTTTTTATTATTTTATTGGGTTTATAAATTTTCCCTGGAAAAAAAAAAAAAGTGGGAGATTAATATTGGCCTCTGGGCTTGTGTGCCAGTCCTGAGCGTGCCATCTCTCTCACAAATAGTGGGCCACAGAAAGCCTATTTATTTTTTTGGTTGATTTGGGTTCATAATTCTACCTGAAAAAATCAATCAATCAATCAGTGGGAGATTAATATTGGCCTTTGGGCTTGTGTGCCAGTCCTAAGCGTGCCATCTCTCTCTCTCAGATAGTGGGCCATAGAAAGCCTATTTATTATTATTTTTTTATTGGGTTTATAAATTTTCCCTGGAAAAAAAAAAATGGGAGATTAATATTGGCCTCTGGGCTTGTGTGCCAGTCCTGAGCGTGCCATCTCTCTCACAAATAGTGGGCCATAGAAAGCCTATTAATTTTTTTGCTTGATTTGGGTTCCAAAATCTACCAAAAAAAATCACTAAATCAATCAGTGGGAGATTAATATTGGCCTCTGGGCTTGTGTGCCACTCCTGACTCCTGTGAGCGTCATCTGTCACTCAGTGGGCCCTAGAAAGCCTATTTTTTGTTTTATTTGTTTTCTAAATTCTCCCTGAAAAAATCATTTTATTTTCTTTGGTTTCTAAATTATTCCTGAAAAAAATCATTTTTTTTGTATTTTTTTTTCTCTAAAGTCTCCCTGAAAAAAAAAAAATAAAATCTGTGGGAGATTCATATTGCCCCTTCTGCTTGTGTGCCAGTCTTGACTCCTGGGTGTGCCATCTCTCTCTCTCTCCCCAATTGTGGGCCATAGAAAGCCTATAAATTTTTTTGCTTGATTTGGGTTCCAAAATCTACCAAAAATAATCACTAAATCAATCAGTGGGAGATTAATATTGGCCTCTGGGCTTGTCTGCCACTCCTGACTCCTGTGTGCGTCATCTGTCACTCAGTGGGCCCTAGAAAGCCTATTTTTTGTTTTATTTGTTTTCTAAATTCTCCCTGAAAAAATCATTTTATTTTCTTTGGTTTCTAAATTATTCCTGAAAAAAATCATTTTTTTTGTATTTTTTTTTCTCTAAAGTCTCCCTGAAAAAAAAAAAAAAAAAAATCTGTGGGAGATTCATATTGCCCCTTCTGCTTGTGTGCCAGTCTTGACTCCTGGGTGTGCCATCTCTCTCTCTCTCCCCAATTGTGGGCCATAGAAAGCCTATTAATTTTTTTGCTTGATTTGGGTTCCAAAATCTACCAAAAATAATCACTAAATCAATCAGTGGGAGATTAATATTGGCCTCTGGGCTTGTCTGCCACTCCTGACTCCTGTGTGCGTCATCTGTCACTCAGTGGGCCCTAGAAAGCCTATTTTTTGTTTTATTTGTTTTCTAAATTCTCCCTGAAAAAATCATTTTATTTTCTTTGGTTTCTAAATTATTCCTGAAAAAAATCATTTTTTTTGTATTTTTTTTTCTCTAAAGTCTCCCTGAAAAAAAAAAAAAAAAATCTGTGGGAGATTCATATTGCCCCTTCTGCTTGTGTGCCAGTCTTGACTCCTGGGTGTGCCATCTCTCTCTCTCTCCCCAATTGTGGGCCATAGAAAGCCTATTAATTTTTTTGCTTGATTTGGGTTCCAAAATCTACCAAAAAAAATAACTAAATCAATCGGTGGGAGATTAATATTGGCCTCTGGGCTTGTGTGCCACTCCTGACTCCTGTGTGCGTCCTCTCTCACTCAGTGGGCCCTACAAAGCCTTTTTTTTTTTTTTCCTAAATTCTCCCTGAAACAATCATTTCATTTTATTTGTTTTATAAATTCTTCTGTAAAAAATAATTTTTTTTTAATTTTTTTTTTTTCTGAAGTCTCCCTTTTAAAAAAAACAAACACAAATCAGTGGGAGATAAATATTTACATTTGCGCTTCAGTGACAGTCCTGCGTGTGTGCCATCTCATTTGTTGCCAACAACAACAGAGTGTGTAACATTGTGGCTGATTTTCGTTGTGGTCTCACCCACCTGTAAAGGGGTAGCTAAATCATACTGAAGTTATAGCTCACCGTGTAAGTTGTGTGACAGCAACAAATACCGTTCGTTTGGTAACGTTTTTAAAACAATGAGGAAGTCTGGTGGAAGAGGTCGTGGCCGGGGGCGTTCATTGTCAGCTGGTAATGAGGGTAGTGGTAGTGGTGGAGCATCAGGTGGTCGTGGGAAAAAAAATATTGCACCTAAGTCTGGAGCTGTGGAGCCAGGTTCGTCGTCTGGCTACACAAGGCCTCGAACCCTCCCTTTTCTGGGAGTAGGAAAACCGCTTTTAAAGCCGGAGCATCAAGAGCAAGTTTTGGCTTATCTTGCTGACTCAGCCTCTAGCTCTTTTGCCTCCTCTCGTGAAACTGGTAAAAGTAAAAGCAGCGCGTCGTTAGTGGATGTTCACGGTCAGGGACAAGTCGCTTCCTTGTCCTCTTCAGCAAAAACAACAACAGAGAAGAATGCAGCAGGCGACACAACGGGTTACTCCATGGAGCTCTTTACACATACCGTCCCTGGCTTAGAAAGTGAAGCAGTTAACAGTCCATGCCCATTACAAGTTGAATCTGACATGGAGTGCACTGATGCACAGCCACAGCCAGACTACTATGCTGGTCCTTTGACTCAGACCACAACATTGCCCTCGCAGGGTGCTGATCAAGAATCAGACCCTGATGAGACTATGTTGCCCCATCACGAACGCTATACCACCGACCGACACGGTGACACAGACGAAGTTGCACACGAGCTACAAGAAGAGGTAATAGATGACCCAGTTCTTGACCCCGATTGGCAGCCATTGGGGGAACAGGGTGCAGGCGGCAGCAGTTCTGAAGCGGAGGAGGAGGGGCCGCAGCAGGCATCAACATCGCAACAGGTTCCATCTGCCGGGCCCGTATCTTGGCCAAAACGCGTGGCAAAGTCAAAACCTGTTGGAGGACAGCGTGGCCATCCGGTTAAAGCTCAGTCTGCAATGCCTGAAAAGGTATCCGATGCTAGAAAGAGTGCAGTCTGGCATTTTTTTAAACAACATCCAATTGATCAGCACAAAGTAATCTGTCAAAAATGTTCAACTACCTTAAGCAGAGGGCAGAATCTGAAAAGTCTCAATACAAGTTGCATGCATAGACATTTAACCACCATGCATTTGCAAGCTTGGACTAACTACCAAACGTCCCTTAAGGTTGTAGCACCCTCGGCCAATGAAGCTACTCATCAACGCAACATCCCTTCCGGCAGTGTAGGGCCACCATTTTCTGCACCACCTGCAGTATCTGTGCAGGTTTCTTTGCCAGGCCAAAGCAGTCAGGGTCAGGGAATCTCCAGTTTCGTAGTAGGAAACACTGCATCTAGGGCACCGGCGGCAACAATACCATCTCCCACCGTCTCTCAGTCTGCCATGTCCACCGGCACCCCCGCTAGTTCCACGATCTCCAGCTCACCCTACATGAGACTATGGTTAGAAAAAGGAAGTACTTAGCCTTGCATCCGCGTACACAGGGTTTGAACGCCCACATAGCTAGACTAATCTCGTTAGAGATGATGCCCTACCGGTTAGTTGAAAGCGAAGCTTTCAAAGACCTGATGGACTACGCTGTACCACGCTACGAGCTACCCAGTCGACACTTTTTTTCCAGAAAAGCCATCCCAGCCCTCCACCAGCATGTTAAAGAGCGCATCGTCCATGCACTCAGGCAATCTGTGAGCACAAAGGTGCACCTGACAACAGATGCATGGACCAGTAGGCATGGCCAGGGACGTTACGTGTCCATCACGGCACACTGGGTAAATGTGGTGGATTCAGGGTCCACAGGGGACAGCAAGTTTGGGACAGTTCTGCCTAGCCCACGGTCTAGGAAACAGTTGGCTGTAGCCGTTCGCACCCCCTCCTCCTCCTCCTCCTCCTCGTCCTCCTGCAGAAGCGAGAGCTCGTCCACAGACTGCAGTCGCACAACCACTCCATCCGCAGCTGCCACTGTTGCACACCAGGTCTCCCATTATGGGGCAGCTACTGGCAAACGTCAGCAGGCTGTATTGGCTATGAAGTGTTTGGGCGACAACAGACACACCGCGGAAGTTCTGTCCGAGTTCTTGCAGCAAGAAACGCAGTCGTGGCTGGGCACTGTAGATCTTGAGGCAGGCAAGGTAGTGAGTGATAACGGAAGGAATTTCATGGCTGCCATCTCCCTTTCCCAACTGAAACACATTCCTTGCCTGGCTCACACCTTAAACCTGGTGGTGCAGTGCTTCCTGAAAAGTTATCCGGGGTTATCCGACCTGCTCCTCAAAGTGCGTGGACTTTGCGCACATATCCGCCGTTCGCCTGTACACTCCAGCCGTATGCAGACCTATCAGCGTTCTTTGAACCTTCCCCAGCATCGCCTAATCATAGACGTTGTTACAAGGTGGAACTCAACACTGCACATGCTTCAGAGACTGTGCGAACAGAGGCGGGCTGTTATGTTTTTGTGGGAGGATACACATACACGGGCAGGCAGTAGGATGGCAGACATGGAGTTGTCAGGTGTGCAGTGGTCGAAGATTCAAGACATGTGTCAAGTCCTTCAGTGTTTTGAGGAATGCACACGGCTGGTTAGTGCAGACAACGCCATAATAAGCATGAGCATCCCCCTAATGTGTCTGCTGATGCAAAGTTTGACGCACATAAAGGATCAGGCGTCTGCACCAGAGGAAGAGGAAAGCCTTGATGACAGTCAGCCATTGTCTGGTCAGGGCAGTGTACAGGACGAGGTAGCGGGCGAAGAGGAGGTGGAGGATGAGGAGGATGATGGGGATGAGTATATTTTTAATGAGGAAGCTTTCCCAGGGTCATTGGAAATTGGTGGCGTGGCAAGGGCGGGTTCTGGTTTTTTGAGGGACACAAGTGACGTAGATTTGCCTGCAACTGCCCCTCAACCAAGCACAACCGCAGATTTGACAACTGGAACTTTGGCCCACATGGCGGATTATGCCTTGCGTATCCTCAAAAGGGACACACGCATTACAAAAATGATGAACGATGACGATTACTGGTTGGCCTGCCTCCTTGATCCTCGCTATAAAGGCAAATTGCAAAATATTATGCCACATGAGAACTTGGAACTAATATTAGCAACAAAACAATCAACTCTTGTTGACCGTTTGCTTCTGGCATTCCCTGCACACATCGCCCGTGATCGTTCTCACACGAGCTCCAGGGACCAGCAGACCAGAGGTGTTAGAGGGGCAGAAATCAGAAGTGGCGTTGGCCAGAGGGGTTTTCTGACCAGGTTGTGGAGTGATTTTGCTATGACCGCAGACAGGACAGGTACTGCAGCATCAATTCAAAGTGACAGGAGACAACATTTGTCCAGTATGGTTACAAACTATTTTTCATCCCTTATCGACGTTCTCCCTCAACCGTCATTCCCATTTGATTACTGGGCATCCAAATTAGACACCTGGCCAGAATTGGCAGAATATGCATTGCAGGAGCTTGCTTGCCCGGCAGCTAGTGTCCTATCAGAAAGAGTATTCAGTGCTGCAGGTTCAATACTAACTGAAAAAAGGACTCGTCTGGCTACCCAAAATGTAGATGATCTAACCTTCATTAAAATGAACCACAACTGGATTTCGAAATCTTTTGCCCCACCTTGCCCGGCTGACACCTAACTTTCCTATGAAAAGGTCTTGCCTGTGGACTCTTCTGAATGACTTTTCCAATCTCGTAATTTTCTGCACCTGATTGTCCAGCATACGACATGTTTACTCCTAACAAAATGGCCAAACTCCCCACACGGGGCCGTGGTATCGCCACTTTGCGCCAGCACCCGTGAGAGTGCTGTTTGTCTGAAGAGGTGGGTGTGCCCGCTTTTGGTCGACGGCACTGCCACTGGGTCCCTCATAGTACAATAAAGTGTCTCTGGCGGTGGTGGTGCGCACCCAACGTCAGACACACCATTGTAATATGAGGGGCCCTGGGCCTGTACCGCCGGCCACAAGACAGTTCCCCCCCCCAGCTCAAACAGTGCTCTACCACTAGCAAAATTATCTCTCACAGCTTCACCAATGTTTAGTCTATGCGCTGACATCCTTCAATGCCTGGCACTGACAATATCATTGTTTTGACATTTTTGTTATGTTAGGCCTTCGAAGCCTGTCTGCGGTCCGTTCTTTCTACAACTACTACACTGACCAGGCCACTGCTGGCCGTGTTCCCCTGGAACCAATTTAAACTTGCCTACAGCCAGCCCAATTTTGTTATGTTAGGCCTTCTTAGCCTGTCTGCCGTCACTCCTTCCACTAGACTTCCACTGACCAGACCACTGTTGCCCGTGTACCCCTGGAACCAATTTTAAATTGCCAACAGCCAAATGTTATTATGTTAGGCCTTTGATGCCTGTCTGCCGTCACTCCTTCCACTAGACTTCCACTGACCAGACCACTGTTGCCCGTGTACCCCTGGAACCAATTTTAAATTGCCAACAGCCCAATGTTATGATGTTAGGCCTTTGATGCCTGTCTGCCGTCACTCCTTCCACTAGGCCTCCACTGACCTGTCTACTGCTGCCCGTGTTCCCATGGAACCAATTGTAAATTGCCTACAGCCAGCCCATTTTATTACGTTAGGCCTTCGAAGCCTGTCTGCGGTCCCTCCTTCCACTAGGCCTCCACTTACCTGTCTACTGCTGCCCGTGTTCCCCTGGAACCAATTTTAAATTGCCTACAGCCAGCCCATTTTATTATGTTAGGCCTTCGAAGCCTGTCTGCGGTCCCTCCTTCCACTAGGCCTCCACTTACCTGTCTACTGCTGCCCGTGTTCCCCTGGAACCAATTTTAAATTGCCTACAGGCAGCCCAATTTATTATGTTAGGGCTTCGAAGCCTGTCTGCGGTCCCTCCTTCCACTAGGCCTCCACTGACCTGTCTACTGCTGCCCGTGTTCCCCTGGAACCAATTTTAAACTGCCTACAGGCAGCCCAATTTATTATGTTAGGGCTTCGAAGCCTGTCTGCGGTCCCTCCTTCCACTAGGCCTACACTGACCTGTCTACTGCTGCCCGTGTACCCCTTGAACCAACATCATAAAATAAAAAAAAAAGTATTTTGCTTATAAAAAAGAAAATACTGGTGAGATATCAAATGCAGACATTTTAACATTAAAAACAAACACACAACTAAAATCTGGTGCAGTACTAAAAATGGCCACCAGCTACAATTACTTTATCCTGCAAGTATTTAACTGAAAGGTTTTTTAAATTGAAAACACAGATATGGCATCCACCGAGTGTTGTCCTGTCGCATCTTCTTTATATTATTGCCGAAAAGATGCAAAACAATGAAAATAATAAAATCATTAATTACCAAAATAATAGAGAAAGTCAACACCACATTGCAAATAAACATTCATTCCAAATAAAGAAGCAGGGCGCGTCCGAGGGTGAGTATATACCTAATAAGAATATAATCACCCTCGGACGCGCAATGCTTATTTCCAACAGCTTTCCTTCCTAAGAATCAGCCCTTCCGTGGTGTAGAGAGACGTTGTGTTACACTCCAAGGTGTTCCCCAGGTTGCCTTTCCTGAGCTTCGATCTTCCGGCTCTCGTTTAGTAGTTGTTGGAAACTACGCTGCATTAGGCCTTCAAATTGGGTATGGGGTGTAGAGAGATGGTGTGTTCCACTCCAAGGTGTTCCCCAGGTTGCCTTTCCTGAGCTTCGATCTTCCGGCTCTCGTTTAGTAGTTCTTGGAAACTATGCTGCATTAGGCCTTCAAATTGGGTATGGGGTGTAGAGAGAGGGTGTGTTACACTCCAAGGTGTTCCCCAGGTTGCCTTTCCTGAGCTTCGATCTTCATGCTCTCGTTTAGTAGTTGTCGGAAACTACGCTGCATTAGGCCTACAAATTGGGTATGGGGTGTAGAGAGAGGGTTTGTTACACTCCAAGGTGTTCCCCAGGTTGCCTTTCCTGAGCTTCGATCTTCTGGCTCTCGTTTAGTAGTTGTTGGAAACTACGCTGCATTAGGCCTTCAAATTGGGTATGGGGTGTAGAGAGAGGGTGTGTTACACTCCAAGGTGTTCCCCAGGTTGCCTTTCCTGAGCTTCGATCTTCCGGCTCTCGTTTAGTAGTTCTTGGAAACTACACTGCATTAGGCCTTCAAATTGGGTATGGGGTGTAGAGAGAGGGTGTGTTACACTCCAAGGTGTTCCCCAGGTTGCCTTTCCTGAGCTTCGATCTTCCGGCTCTCGTTTAGTAGTTCTTGGAAACTACACTGCATTAGGCCTACAAATTGGGTATGGGGTGGAGAGAGATGGTGTGTTACACTCCAAGGTGTTCCCCAGGTTTCCTTGCCATTGCTTCGGTCTTCCGACTCTCGTTTAGTAGTTGTAGAAAAGTACACTGCATTAGGCCTACAAAATGGGTATGGGGTGGAGAGAGATGGTGTGTTACACTCCAAGGTGTTCCCCAGGTTGCCTTTCCTGAGCTTCTATCTTTTTGCTCTCATTAAATTGTGGTTAAATGGAACAACTGCATTTGGCGTACTAGTTGGTTTGGGGTCTACTATCGGTGTCTGCCACTCCTTGCTGTTCTCCTGGTTTCCTGTCCTGAAATTCCATTTTCAGGCTCTCGTTAAGTAGTTGTTAATGTTAGACTGCATTTGGCCTACTAGTTGGGTTGGGGCCTACTATCGGTGTCTGCCACTCCTTGCTGTTCTCCTCCACTGAACAAAGCTGTGCCGCCTGTTTACTACGGTTGCCAATTTTGAACTGCATTTCGACTACTTACTGATTTGGCCCTACTCTCTGTGTCAGCCTCTCATTCCAGTTGTCCTCCACTGCAATGCCCCCTGGTTATTCCTGTGTTACCAATTTTGAACTGCATTTAGCCCACTTTATTCTTTGGGCCTATATCTGTGTTTCCACTTCATCGTGCCCATTGCCCAGCCAGTGATAGATGAGTCTGCTGGTACATTGACCCATAACGCAACATTCCCCGTGCATGCTACACAACAACATTGTGACCCTGCTGAAAGTCAGGTTGCTCTTCCCGCATACCATACCACCTTACACGGGGACAAAGAGGAAGGTGCAGATGAAAGTGCAGGTTCCTTCATCAGGTGGGGGGAGGAATACTAGTTGGCGACGTCACTGGCACAGGGCCTCTCATAGTACGCAAAAGTGTTGCTGCCGGTGGGAGGCGCCCCCGCCGTGCAAACACACCGCTGTACTTTGAGGGGCCCTGTGCCAGTGCCAATGCCAACAAGTGGGCCCCCCCTGCTTGCTCAGGATCACAGCACTTGCAAAGTTGAAATACTTACCTCTCCCTGCTCCACTGCCGTGACGTGGTCCAGATTTCCTGGGCCCACTAATTACTTGAACCAGCCCTACCCCACACAACTTTAGCCAAATGACCCCCAATTTCAAATGCCTTCCAATTATTATAAGGTAAATTACGCTTGACAAGCTTCATTAAGAAGAATGGATGGTTTTGACATTAAAATGGGCACTCTAGGTGTTTTCCTGGCCCCCACTCACTGCCGACTATGCTGCCCCATTGACTTGCATTGGGTTTCGTGTTTCGGTCGATCCCGACTTTTCGCCATAATCGGCCGATTTCACTCGACCCGACTTTTGAGATAGTCGGGTTTCGCGAAACCCGGCTCGACTCTAAAAAGGTCAAGGTCGCTCAACTCTAGTCTTAACCTTAGGCTGCGCTGGCTTCTCCCCTCTTTTGCTCTAAAAGGTAATTGTCTCTCATAGTTGTCAAAAAACGATTACCTTTGCTGGAACTGCAGGTTTCTGTTCCCCAATCTATTTCAGGGTAGTTGAAGTCCCCCATAATAATGACTTCTCCTTGAGTCGCAGCTTCATCTATTTGCTTTACGAGGATATTCTCCATTGCTTCCATTATTTTTAGAGATTTATAACAAACCCCTATCAATAATTTATTACTTTTTTCCCCTCCCCTTATCTCCACCCACAGGGACTCTACATTTCATTAAATTCACCTATATTATCACGCCGGATGGGTTTTAAGGACGATTTTACATACAGACACACCCCTCCCACTCGCTTATCTGTACGGTCATTTCTGAAAAGGCTATTGCCCTGCAAGTTGACAGCCCAGTCATGGCTCTCATCCAGCCACATTTCAGATATCCCCACCATGTCATAATTAAGCTCCAACAAAATTAATTCTAATTCGTCCATTTTGTTGGCGAGGCTTCTAGCATTAGTATACATGCACTTGATGTTCCTCTCTGTACCTCTATTCTTTCTTAAATTATTAACTGTTCTAACCCCACCCCTCATGCCACCGCCACCCCCATCTTCCTTATTTGTGCCCAGGTCTCTATCTGCACTATCTTCCCCTCCTATAAAATGAATACCCTCCCCCCAATTCCTAGTTTAAACACTCCTCCAACCTTCTAGCCATTTTCTCCCCAGCACAGCTGCACCCTCATCATTCAGGTGCAGCCCGTCCCTAGCGTAGAGCCTGTAGCCAACTGAGAAGTCGGCCCAGTTCTGAAGGAACCCAAACTCCTCCTTAATACACCAATTCTTGAGCCACTTATTAACCTCTCTAATCTCCCGTTGCCTCTCTGGCGTGGCACATGGTACAGGCAGTATTTCAAAAAATACCACGTTGGAGGTCCTATCTTTCAGCTTGCAGCCTAATTCCCTGAAATCATCTTTAAGGACCTTCCACCTACCTCTAACTTTGACATTTGTGCCAATGTGCACCATGACCGCTGGGTCCTCACCAGCCCCTCCCAGTAATCTGTCCACCCGATCTGCGATGTGTCAGACTCGAGTGCCAGGTAGGCAGCACACCATTCGACGATCCCTGTCTTTGTGACAGATTGCCCTCTCTGTTCCCCTAATAATTGAGTCGCCCACTACCAGCACCTCTCTGGCCTGCCCTGCTCTCCTATTTCCCTCCTTACTGGAGCAGTCACTCCTCTGGCTTTCAGAGGACATGCCTGGCTGCAGCAGTGCTACCCCTGTACTGGCACCCCCCTCATCTGCCAACTTAGCAAACTTATTGGGGTGTGCCAGATCAGGACTAGCTTCCCTGGCACTCTTCCCTCTACCCCGCTTCCTAACTGTCACCCAGCTTGCTACTTCACTGTCTTGCGGCTCAATCCTACCACCCCCCCCTCATCTATCCCATTGAGCGTCTGCTCAGTGAGCAGAAGACTCCTCTCCATATTGTCTATGGATCTCAGTGTTGCCAGCTGCACATTTAGATCCAGAATCTGGGTTTCCAAATGCACAACGTGCTCACATCTTGCACAGCAGTATGCACCCTCGACCGGCTGATGAAGGACTGCATACATGTGGCAAGATGTGCACTGGATGACATTAACAATAGTGGAGCACATTTCCTAATGGGGATTGCACGAGACAAAAGCATTAAATAAAAATAAATACAAAGTATTAATAAAATACAGACAGCAATTCCTCCCTTGGAAACTCCCTGAATCCAAAGTCACTGAATCACAAGTCACACACTTACCGCCGTTCACAATTATACTCAGGTCACACGCAGCTCGTTCACACTCGCTAAGCTGGAGATTTAAAGATTTTTTCTTTTTCCCCTCAGCTGCAATCCACCTTGCTGCTCAATGCACTTCCAAAAAGGATGGTGATGTCACCACAGCTGCATTACTGGACACAAAAAACTAAGGAAACACATAAAAAACAGCTGAGGGGAAAATCCAAAATACATGTAAATATGTAATATATGTAAATCCAAATACATAATACAGTGTGTCCCAAAGCTTCAATCCACAGGCCAGAGGATATTACCAGCAGCCAATCATCTTTCCAACTTTCACAGCACTGAACTATCCTCCTTCACCATCACCGCCTCCAGTTCATCGATCCACCATGCTGCCGAGTCCAGCACCCCTTTCCACTCCAGCACCCCTGCCCACTCCAGCATCCATGCCCACTCCTGCACCCCTGCCAGCACCCCTGCCCACTCCAGCACCATGGCCAATGACTTTGACAGAGGCAACCACTCCCTCTGGGTCAACAAAAAATAGGACCAAAACGCATCATCTTAGGACCAGAACGAATACCCGGAGGCAGAAATCCCTCCCAAAATTGGACCCACCATCTCCACCCTCACCTATAAATGTTTCCCTATCTTGCTTCCCCAATGTGTCCACTCCCATCCCTGATCCAATCCTTCAATGTGTTTCCCCTTCCCCTGTAATCCCTTCCTCAACTACCATCCAATCCTCACATTGGGTGGTATACATACAAAAACGCATGCAAAGGCATGCACACACAGCGTTTTTTGGCATCGTGCATAAGAGGATGCGGATAAAAAAATGCTGTATAAGCACGCATTTGCACACGTTTTTGCATGCGTTTGCGCATGCAGATGATACGCTGCGCACATATACGCAAATGTGAACTTACCCTTACATATAGTTACATAGGTTAAAAAAAGACCTAGGTCCATCAAATTCAACCTTTCTCCACCAATTTGTCACTAAATTGACTAAAACCTTCAATGTTATGTGTATTGAGGAAATCATCCAATCCTTTTTAAAGAACCGTTATAGTGCCTGTCATTACTACCTCTTGTGGTCAGCATTCCACAGTCTGACTGTTCTAACTGTAAAGAAACCTTTCTATTAAGCTGTCGGAATCGACTTTCTTCCACCTGTAATGACTGCCCCCCTGTCCTAAGTATTGTCCTTGGGAGGAATAAGTTAGTAAGTTAGTAGGGAGAACCAAAAGATGTGGCATGAGGCACGAAAAGGCCCATGTGTTACGTTGTTATAATGCAGGTTCCCCATGAGATCCTGCTCTAATATAGACTAATGAGTGACTACTTTAGTCTACAGAGAAGAGATGAGGTCTGGTGCAGTCACCACTTCCTTCTGGTGCCTATTGCTGAGCAGCAGCTGAAACACATTCAAGTGCCAACAAGGAGCAAAAGGAACCACTTTTAGCAGTGTAGAAGACTCCATAATGAGCAAGTTTATTGGGAAAATTACATTTCTGTCACATCTCTTCCAGGACCTGCACCTGCCTTATCACTTCCTCTTTCCAGACACAGCAGTATTTTTTATTTGGGACGCTGATGGTAATGGAGGACACTTTGGAACCAGAAGCTCTTGTCAGCACAGACTTCATCCAGCCCATTAAGATAGGGTGGCTGGGATCTGTAGCGCCATCAAGTCTGGCAGTTTGGGATGTGTGCTACCCAGGTAGCATAATCAGCTCCCAGCCTTGGCCAATAGGACAGCACCACATCTGACTAACACTTCCTGCATAGTGTTGGAGAATGCCAGATATAGTTCTCCTTCCCTGTTTTACATCTCTAGATTTCAGCTCCTGTTGTTCTAGTGCTTTTCCTGTTAAAAGACATTGGTCCGTTCTTTGACTTCCGCTTTTCTGATTTTGACCTTTACTGCCCTCCTGGTTATGGCTCGGCTACCTGAATACTCCTGCCGGCCTGCAACATCGACCAGCAGCTGACACAGTGGCCCCAACCAAGATCCCATACAGGAGTTAAATGGTGAGGCCATGGCAAACCTTGGCATCTGATAAACCAGCTAAGCACTGGGATTTGGAATTGTGCTAAGCCTGTCCATGGTAGACATGTTTAGAGTTACCAGGCAACCATTGGCAGACCCACATTATAATTTTCTTCCTGAATTTCCCTTTATGCCTGCAAGTTAGAAAGAAAACTCGTATTCTATATTATTAAAACTAGAAACTCATCTGTAGACAGCTGTTTTGAGGTTCTTTTTCTTAGAGAGCAGGGTACTGGTTGGTTTTATGAGATTCCTTTAACTCATCCTGCCAACTGGTACACTTCTTTATACAGACGAGGGTTAATAATCCCAAAACAGCTGTCCTCATATAGGTGTTTTGGTTTGGATAACATAAAAGTTTTCTTTTTTACTGGAGGACTAATTTGCATATTTTTCCCATGGATCCTTGTCTCCATAGACCAGCTGGATCCCTTCAATAAGAACCAGAACCCTTCAGGCCTGAATAAATAAGAATTATATCTACATTGCTAATGCATTATTCTAATTCTGTAGGTTAATGATTTACTTTTATACAAATTGAATGATTAATGGAAACAACTGCCAACCCACGATTTCTGGTTGGTCTCCAAAATGTCTTTGTACGTGTAACATCTCCCAGCGTACTTTGTAGTTGCCACCTGCAGTGTTTGAGTTGGCACATTTTTATCTTGGCTAGGAATGAAATCAATCACAGCTCCAGCATCAGATTTACCTCTGTCAGATGGAGTACTCTGCGTGTCCCCAGGAGTTCTAATCAGATCTTGCATATTAGGTTTTACTCAATTTGATGCCTGCTTCAATTCAGACGCAAAAAGAGCAGAGGTAGTTAGTAATACCTACACTTATTTCACATCACGTCTTCGTAGAATTCCCAGGCTCCATTTCAGTTATTAGTTTTTGTACTTTTAGAGTAGCTCTGCATAGTAAGAATACAAACTTAATTTTCCTGTCAAATGTCTGTTCTGTGCAATAAAAATCATCTCCATTTAAGCCTTGGAGATATTGGGGCTTGAGTACCAGGGGAATTTGAGAAATTGCATTTCTGTAAGAAATGTAAGTAAAGAATACTGTATTCATCCATCAGCAGAAGCAAGATCTATATTACTGTGCATTTACATGTATACTGGAATTCATCAGACCTCAGGCATTTTACTTAATAAGGCCACAATTTTTCCTGTTTTTTTTTCTTCTGTTTTCCCTAAAATCTTTCATAAGTTCTTCAAGCAGTCAATCAACAATATTGGGGAGCCTATATACTTAAAGGGGTCTCAAGGATGTGGTGGATGAGTAAAGCTTTTTCCATGATTTTTATGATAAGCATGCCAGAGATATTAAAAAAATCTTGAAAAAACACTTTAAGGCCACATGAGTATTGGGTGCTTTTTTTATCTTAGTATTTGAAAGCCAAAACCAGAAGTGGGTGACAAATACAGAAGTCGTGACGTGTTTCTATTATACTTCTCCACTGACTGTTTCACTCCTGGTTTTGGCTTACAGGGCTCTAGGATGTTTTGCCCCCAGCAGTTCGCCCCCCAGCAGTTTGCCCACAGCAGTTCGCCCCCACCAGTTTGCCCCTGGGTACATTTTGCCCCCGCACATTTCGCTCCAGCATTTGGCCCCCAGGATGTTTCGCCCCTGCACATTACACCCCCGCACATTTTGCCCCAGCCGTTCGCCCCTGGGTACATATCGCCCCTGCACATATTGTCCCCAGCATTTGGCCCCGGATGTTTCGCCCCCGGCAGTTCACCCCCAGCAGTTCACCACCGGATGTTTGTACCCTTGTGGTTCATGAATTCCTGTTTATCATCAATGTTTTGCCACAAGCAGTTCACCCCCAGCAGTTCGCCCCCAGATGTTTGTACCCTTGAGGTTCATGAGTTCCCGTCTGTTATCAATGTTTCGCCCCCAGCAGTTTGCCCCCAGCAATTCGCCCCGGATGTTTCACCCCCGAATGTTTCTCCTACAGCATGTTGTCCCGGGGTGTGTTGCCATCTGATTTTTCGCACCTAACATTTTGACCCCAGATTTTCACCCTAAACTTTGGGGGTCAACATGCAGGGATCAAAACATCTAGGGCTGAACATACCTGGGGGGAAAATATACAGGACCCCAATTTCTGGGGATTCCTGTGGCTGCCTTTTCAGCACCTCACCCAGTGTCTCTTCTGGCTGGCCTTAAAAGAGTATTATCACCCTAGATAAAAAAAAATGACATACTTACCTGTCGCAGCTGTAGCTCCTTGGGTCACGGAGTGCAGTCTAGCAGTTCCGCATGATGTCTTCTCCTGCTTCTGGCTGTCTTTTCATCTTCCCTGGATCACTGATCCATGAAGCATGATGAATGCCGCAGCAGAGAAGCCGAATGTCTCCAGGCCGCTCACTACGTAACTCTCATGACGTAACTCTTGCCCCATTCATCAGTCAATCCAGGGGGCAGGATGCCTCTCCTGTCGCCAAGACTCATGGTGGGCTCCGGATCCAGCATGGCCATCGCCAGCCCACACAGCCAGGAGAAGATCAGGCAAAGATGAGCAGAAGACATCTAGGTAAGTACCAGGAGGGGAAGATCGGCAGCATGCTTACCGCAACATGATTGCTGAAGCATGCTGCCTTATTTTGATTTTGCTGTTCGACATGAGAATACCCCTTTAATGCAGACTATGTATGGAAGCAGTTGGATTGTTGACTGACTACAGGGTTAATCCCACTAACCATCTCTGCAGAAGTGAGATATTGGCTTTGCAGAACTAAAGTGGTGGTTAACCAGCTTCTACAGAACCTGTTTATCAGGTTTTCAGAAGGGGGGTTTTGGGATTAGCCCTCACAGAACACTCTGCCAGTATACAAAAGAATGGAGCAGCAGATAAAAGTGGTATTCTCACTTCAGGATCCTTTTTTCTGTTGATGCCCATTCCTCAGATTAGGGTACCGTCACACAGTGGCATTTTGATCGCTACGACGGCACAATTTGTGACGTTCCAGCGATATATCCATGACGTTCCAGCGATCTCGCTGTGTCTGACACGCTCCTGCGATCAGCGACCCCGCTGAGAATCGTACGTCGTAGCAGATCGTTTGAAACTTTCTTTCGTCGTCTAGTGTCCCGCTGTGGCGGCATGATCGCATGGTGTAACAAAGGTGTGCACGATATTGTATACGATGTGCGCATAGTAACCAACGGCTTCTACATCGCACATACGTCATGAAATTATCGCTCCAGCGTCGTACATTGCAAAGTGTGACAGCAGTCTACGACGCTGGAGCGATATTGTTACGACGCTGGAGCGTCACGGATCGTGCCGTCGTAGCGATCAAAATGTCACTGTGTGACAGTACGCTTAGGCCAAGAATAGGGTCCAGTTGTATTTTGCATTGAGCCAGCTGTTTATCAGCAACTTTCAGCACCAACAACAATGACAAGTGACTGGAAGCTGCAGCCATAGCTCTCCATGATTTCAGTGAGATCCAGGGAAGAGGTGACAGCGCCTGGCAAAAAGCTGATCCACCATGACATGCCTTATACAGGGGCATGCACTGCTCTGTGAAGTGAAATGCATGTTCTGGATGGGACTCGGTTGTGTGCATCCGGTCTTTCAGCAACAAATGGCCCTTTGGGGGCAACCATTAAATTGGTGTGGCACTTGTTGAATATGAGTTTGATACCCCTGATCTAAGACAAGTGACCATCATTTTACTGTCATGTATTAGTGGTGTTACACTTAATGGCTTCTTTTTGTCATCCATTACATATCGTACTGTATCTAGTTATGAGCAAACCCGATCTGGAAAGTTCAGGGTTTGTATCAAACATTGCCTGCTTGGGTTCAACCACACCAACCCAAACTGGCAATGTTCGGAGTTTGCTCATCAGAAAATAAAAATCACTTCTCTCCCTTTTGCTGAGGTCCCGACCTGTGTGGAGAGTCTTCTTGACCAAGGGAATCCCTAGCTAGGAATCCTGAAAGGGATTCCCTCGGGTAGGATGACCTATTCACACAATGTGGAAGTGCATGGAAGAGGACTGAAGAGGACCCTCCGCATCTGCCGGTACCTCAGCAAAGGGGTAAGTAGCAATATATATTTTCTTTTTATTATCTAGTCAGTGATGAGGATGTGGTGGACAGATCCTCCACTCCTCTGAGTCTCCATGCCCATTGAGTAAAATGGAGATGATAATTTGGGGGTGCTGAATCTGGCAGGTTCACTTCTCACTAATCATATTTTGGGTCTAAGATGTATAAATGTGATCAAGTTACAGTTTTTTTTTAATTCCAAAACTTTGAGTTTTCTAGATAAGTAACTTTACAAACAGACAGAAAAATATTAACAAATGGTCAAACCAACCAACATTGCAGAACAATATATTCAAAGCGTAACTCTATAAAAAAAAAAAAAACTTTTGATATGTTATAGTACCTGTGCCACTGATCTTTTCCAATAGATAATTCCTTCCAGCAACTTTAGTTTATTTTTTTAAATATAATATTTTGTAAATTTTATTTAGTTTTGTGTGAAAAGTCGCATCCAAGTTACAGCAGCATGCTCTATGTGCTGCAGGATTTCAGTGGTTCCTAAGGAAGTCGGGCCCCCTTGGTAGCAGAAATTGTGGACGGATTCAGGCTTCCTGCGATACATTCAGGGCTGTTCGATCACAGCCCTCTGGAAAATTCCCCTTCCTCCTCTCCTCGTGTGCTAGATCCTGGACAAGAGGAGGGCTTCCCCCTGTGTAAAGCCAGTAAAGGACTGAGCACATGGGGAGTTGGGAGCTTTGCAGGGGGCTGTGAACCAGCAGCCCTGTATACATCATAGGGAGCACTTGCTGTTTTCCTGGGGATTACCGCGGCAGTTTAAAACCATGGCAGTAGTCGCCAGGAAGATAGAACATTTTTTATAATGGAAAAATGTGCAGCTTTTTGCTGCACAGTTTTCCCACGATTTGAGCCCAGTGACTTGCATAGGGCAAATTGAGTGCTATGTAGTGGTTTTGCTAGCGACTACCGCCGCGGTTTTAAACTGCTGCGATAATCGCTGGCAAAACCGCTAGTCTGAAAGAGGCCTGACAGTTGCATGTCCCGTGTAGCCATGGCCACTAGAGTCCATCCACAAGTTCTGCTACTAAAGCGAAATTACCTCCTTATTAGCCACTGAAATCCTGCATCACATGGAGCCTGCTGCTGGAACTTGGATGGGATTTTTCACACAGAAGTGAAGTTGCTGGAAGGGGTTCTCCATTGGAAAAGATTAGTGCCACAGGTACTATAACAAAGCAAAACTCGTTTTTTTTTTTAGAGTTACGCTTTAACTGTATAAATTAAAACTGTTAAACAAGAAACATAAAGGGTATAGAGGGGGAAGGGTTAGAGAAAAAGAGGAAAGAAAAGAAAAATTGCAGTTGTTAATGTTTGAATTATTTTACAGCTAAATATGTGACCATCAACTAAAATTCAAAGCTGTAGGTGATGCCTCTCAGATAATCTATCAAGCTTCTATTGTTGAAATCTTGCACAATACATTTAACCCTTGCTGAAATTGCAGCGTATATTTTGTTTCTTGCAGTGGTGAGATTTCCTGCTATTATCTGAATAATTTCTAAACTGTGGAGCTCTTGCTGATGTTTCAGACAGTTAATGAACCGGTACATATTTGGGAAAAGAGTACCACATGTTTCTTGAAAGCTACGGTGCCATCCTTCAACATCATTATTTGTTCGCTGTTGATCATTTAATATTCGTTCATACATATTCCAAAGTTCAACTGGAAACAAAGGTGCCTGACATCCTCTGCGAGTCATTTGACCAATATAGGTGTTAGGGTTGGCGGAACGCACCGAATATATATGAGACAGTTGGTGTGTTTGCAACCCGGGCTCCATTGTGCAGGAGAGAAATATGCTGCTAGTAATAGGTGGTACTATATGGTGGTATTAGCAAACTCTGTTACTTCACAGATTCACTAGAATAACAAGATGCTGTGCCCTGTTAATCTCACAGAGGAACACAGCTACCAAACAGAGCAAAACTGTGGTCATGCAGTTAGTATAGCAGACAAATAACTCCTCACCGGAGATGCCGGTATTCTGGGGGATTATTTCAGCCAAGGCCCTGAAACCAAACATACAAACTCCTCACCGAAGGTGCCGGTATTCTAGGGGCTTATTTCAGCCAAACCCTGACCAAATACAAGCATGACCACACTGGCGCTGAGCTCTTTAACATTGGGTTGATACTTGCGCATGGCCGTGCGGCCATGCGAACCTTTTATAGTTTTAGCATTCAAGGACCTTCCAAGTGGTCCAACAGGAACCGCTTCAGGACCTGCGCATGTGACCCACGACCTCCAATGGGAGATCGTCCCATGGGCATGCCCAGCATGGGAAAAGCAGGACTTAGTTCCAGAAAGATCTGCTCGCTGCTGATCAGTGCTGGCTACAAAGGCAGAGCCTGGAAGAACAGCAGCAACCAGTTGCCCAGTATCAGCTTGAGTCAGACGCTGGGACCGACGTCTCCACTGAGCAAGCTCGACTGTGGCTGGAGAAGAATGGGAGACTGCAGCGGAGATGGTTCTGGATTCCCCCTGTGCAGAGACTGGAACTCGACACCTAAAAATAGGTATCTTCAAAATAGTTGGCAATGGGAATGGCTTCTTGTGTAAAGTCAGAATTTTCCACTAACTCTTCAAATGAAGACACAACATTCTGTGTTGGTAGGAAGGCAAGGGCAGGTATCATGCATATCCAACGAGCAAATTCATGGTCACTTTGATATTGCACCTTGAGTCCTTCATTTTGAACTTTATGCCAAACTGACTGTGATAGGTGGAAGAAGCAACCTGTCTTCTTGAGGTCAGGGAATTCATTCTCAAATGCCTGGATTGCAGCTAGTTCAAAATCCAACATCAGGTTGTATGGCTGCAGTCCATGTTGCATGTTCTTTAGCTCTTGTAGCAATCTCTGGTATGTTGATCGGCTCTTGTCCGTCAGTAAGGCGTACACTACAGGAACAACAAGACCGCTGTGGACTACATGATTTGTATAAAGTTGCTTGAACAGGGATGGTGTAGTGGAAAACATGCCATCAGCAAACCACTCTTTACTTTGGGCCAGTAGATAGAGATTTTCTCTTGTTCCAAATATCAAGATATGCCTGTATCCACTTCCTAATTAAAAGTGAAAGTGTCAGTACAGGAAATAATGAGAGACAAAATAAAAATTAACAAGTAGCAGACAGAGAATTTTGGGATAAATTCACAATAAATTTTCCAAATCAGAAGCATCCATTGTTCATATATCACATTAAAAACTCACATTTTGCTTCAGATTTTCTGAATTTATAACAGAAACATAAAACTGAAGCAAAATCTGGTGTGAAGGGGCTAAGCAATATTTGTTTCTATGACATGTATTGTCCCAGTGGAAAATAATATATTCCTGTTTAAAAATGCTTAAAAAATGTCACATTTTCAAAGTTGTGAAAGGATGAATGGCAGCAGCAGAAACTAGCAAAATGCAGAATTCCATGATAATAAAAGGTTTACATCAGGAAAAACGAGCAAACATGTAAGAAGTATTTGTGAAAAAAAAACATAGTAACTCAATGGTTCATTAGGTTGGGGTCATATGCAGCGTAAATGTCTAAATCCCATCCACATGCTGATGAAAAAATGAACAGTTAAAAAAATGACATGCAGTGCAGCAGTGGCGTACCTACCATGTAGGCAGGGGATGCCACTGCCCCCAGGCCCTCAGGGGGCCGGCCCCCAAGGGGTTTAATGCACTCATGAACAGCGGGCCCCCTGGATCTACCAAAGTCTGGTACAGTAGATGCCTGTCACCTACAGGAGTATGGCAAGGATAAATTAATACTCACCGCCTGCTGCTGCGCTGCTGTCCACACTCTGCTTTGATGCAGATCCTGAGACATGAGAGATCACATGATTGCATACAGTTAGGTCCATATATATTTGGACAGAGACAACATTTTTCTAATTTTGGTTATAGACATCATCACAATGAATTTTAAACAAAACAATTCAGATGCAGTTGAAGTTCAGACTTTCAGCTTTCATTTGAGGGTATCCACATTAAAATTGAATGAAGGGTTTAGGAGTTTCAGCTCCTTAACATGTGCCACCCTGTTTTTAAAGGGACCAAAAGTAATTGGACAGATTCAATAATTTTAAATAAAATGTTCATTTCTAGTACTTGGTTGAAAACCCTTTGTTGGCAATGACTGCCTGAAATCTTGAACACAAGGACATCACCAGACGCTGTGTTTCCTCATTTTTGACGCTCTGCCAGGCCTTCACTGCGGTGGTTTTCAGTTGCTGTTTGTTTGTGGGCTTTTCTGTCTGAAGTTTAGTCTTTAACAAGTGAAATGCATGCTCAATTGGGTGGAGATCAGGTGACTGACTTGGCCAATCAAGAATATTGCACTTCTTTGCTTTAATAAACTCCTGGGTTGCTTTGGCTTTATGTTTTGGGTCATTGTCCATCTGTAGTATGAAACGACGACCAATCAGTTTGGCTGCATTTGGCTGGATCTGAGCACACAGTATGTCTCTGAATACCTCAGAATTAATTCGGCTGCTTCTGTCCTGTGTCACGCCATCAATAAACACTAGTGACCCAGTGCCACCGGCAGCCATGCATGCCCAAGCCATCACACTGCCTCCACCGTGTTTTACAGTTGATGTGGTATGCTTTGGATCATGAGCTGTACCACGCCTTCACCATACTTTTCTCTTTCCATCATTCTGGTAGAGGTTGATCTTGGTTTCATCTGTCCAAAGAATGTTCTTCCAGAACTGTGCTGGCTTTTTTAGATGTTTTTTAACAAAGTCCAGTCTAGCCTTTTTATTCTTGATGCTTATGAGTGGCTTGCACCGTTCAGTGAACCCTCTGTATTTACTTTCATGCAGTCTTCTCTTTATGGTAGATTTGGATATTGATACGCTGACCCCCTGGAGAGTGTTGTTCACTTGGTTGGCTGTTGTGAAGGGGTTTCTCTTCACCATGGAGATTATTCTGCGATCATCCACCACTGTTGCCTTCCGTGGGCGCCCAGGTCTTTTTGCATTGATGAGTTCCCCAGTGCTTTCTTTCTTTCTCAGTATGTATCAAACTGTAGATTTTGCCATTCCTAATATTGTAGCAAATTCTCGGATGGGTTTTTTCTGTTTTCGCAGCTTAAGGATGGCTTGTTTCACCTGCATGGAGAGCTTCTTTGACCTCATGTTTACTTCACAGCAAAACCTTCCAAATGCAAGCACCACACCTCAAATCAACTACAAACCTTTTATCTGCTTAATTGAGAATGAAATAACGAAGGGATTGCCCACACGTGTCCATGAAATAGCCTTGGAGTCAATTGTCCAATTACTTTTGGTCCCTTTAAAAACAGGATGGCACGTGTTAAGGAGCTGATACTCCTAAACCCTTCATCCAATTTTAATGTGGATACCCTCAAATGAAAGCTGAACGTCTGAACTTCAACTGCATCTGAATTGTTTTGTTTAAAATTCATTGTGGTAATGTCTATAACCAAAATTAGAAAAATGTTGTCTCTGTCCAAATATCTATGGACCTAACTGTACATAATTCCAGGTCCTGTATCAAAGCAGAGGAACGCAGCAAGTGGCAGCAGATGATGAAAATTACTTAACCACCTGCCATGCTCCGGTAGGTGACAGGCACCTACCGGACATAGCATGGTGTACCCTCTTCCCAGCACTAATTCAGCATTGGAACTTCATTTCAGGCTGTTGGCAGGGGACGTGGCTAAAGGGGCAGGAAGGAAGGGGGCAGAGGAAGGGGGCCCAGGCCCCTTCAAAACTTTGCTATGGGGCCAGGGCCAAGCTACTTTTGTCACTGCATGTGAATGTATGCTGCCATTATGCAAAGAAGATTCCAGCCATTCAGACAAAGGGCTAAAATCCTGCACTAAAACCTGCGCCTAAATCCATAGAGCTAAATAGAGAGTTTGGTGCAGAATTATCTATACCAGAATAGCTGTACATCTACAGTTGTGGACAATCCACAAAGGTTAGGAAACATGTTAATGAATCATAGAATCATAGAATGTTAGAGTTGGAAGGGATCTCCTGGGTCATCTGGTCCAACACCCTGCTCAAAGCAGGATTCATTATATCATCCCAGGCAGATGTCTGTCCAGCCTTTGTTTGAAGACTTCAATTGAAGGAAAACTCTCCACCTCTTGTGGCAGCCTGTTCCACTCATTGATCATCCTTACTGTCAAAAAGTTTTTTCCAATATCTAATCTGTGTCTCATCCGTTTCATCCCTTTGCTTCTAGTCTTTCCTTGGGCAAATGAGAATAAAGATGATCCTTCTACAATGTGACAGCAAATGAGATATTTGTAGACAGCTATTAAGTCTCCTCTGACTTCTTTTTGCAAGCTAAACATTTCCAAATCCCATAACCGTTCTTCATAGGACATGGTTTGCAGACCGGTCACCATTCTGGTCGCTCTTCTCTGAACTTGCACCTGTTTGTTGATGTATTTTTTAAAATGTGGTGCCTAAAACTGGACACAGTATTCCAGATGTTGTCTGACCAAAGAGGAGTAGAATCCTTAAAGGGAACCTGTAAACCCCAAAATCGAAGGTGACCTAAGCCCACCAGCATCAGGGGCTTATCTACAGCATTCTGTAATGCCCAAGATGTATCCTGAAGGATGAGAAAAAAAGAGGTTAGATTATACTCACCCAGGTGCGGTCCTGGTTCTGTTCTGGTCCGATGGGTGTCGCGGTCCAGTCCGGGGCCTCCCATCTTCTTACGATGACATCCTCTTGTCTTCATGCTGCAGCTCCGGCGCAGGCGTACTTTGCCTGCCCTGTTGAGGGCAGAGCAAAGTACTGCAGTGCGCAGGTGCCGGGCCTCTCTGATCTTTTCCGGCGCCTGTGCACTGCAGTACTTTGCTCTGCCCTCAACAGGGCAGACAAAGTATGCCTGCACCAGAGCCGCAGTGTGAAGACAAGAAGAGGACGTCATCGTATGAAGATGGGAGGCCCCAGACCGGACCGCGACGCCCACCGGACCGCGACGCCCATCGGACCAGAACCGCAGCGGGACCACTCCTGGGTGAGTATAATCTATTCTCTTTTTCTCATCTTTCAGGATACATCGGGGGCTTATCTACAGCATTACAGAATGCTGTAGATAAGCCCCTGATGCCGGTTGCAGCAGACAATCTGCAGCTAATTTATAGCAGAAAATTCTACACTAAAATTAACATCTAGTGATGCGGGTTTGATGCGACAACCTTGTCTTCTGGCTGTGATTGACAATGGCTGGATACCTGCAAATCATGGTTGATGGACAAGGTTACCACTCTGCTTATGAACATGGAAGACCACTGTATCTTAAAGGGAACCTGTCACCTGAATTTGGCAGGACTGGTTTTGGGTCATATGGGCGGAGTTTTCGGGTGTTTGATTCACCCTTTCCTTACCCGCTGGCTGCATGCTGGCTGCAATATTGGATTGAAGTTCATTCTCTGTCCTCCGTAGTACATGCCTGCACAAGGCAAGATTGCTTTGCGCAGGTGTGTACTATGGAGGACAGAGAATGAACTTCAATCCAATATTGCAGCCAGCATGCAGCCAGCGGGTAAGGAAAGGGTGAATCAAACACCCGAAAACTCCGCCCATATGACCCAAAACCAGTCCCGCCAAATTCAGGTGACAGAGTCCCTTTAAAGGCAGAACTTCTACTTTGAAGCTGAGCTGAGAATTAGACTGCAACTAAACAAGTGAGGCATAGTGGGAATCAGTAGGTCTCATCCTACATTATACTATCCTCAAAGTTTCCCTTTAAGGCAAAAAAAATCACATAGTATTCTATATCAGCACTTTGCAATATATAATTTTTCACATTTGTGCAACATAAACTTTGCAATAATTCTGCATAATGGAAATGTTAAATGCTTACCAGAGTCAAGCAGAAGGAACTGCTGCTGGATGCCATCAATATTGATCCCCTGGAAATCCTTGGAAATCAAGGGTTTGGGGCAACCTTGGAATATTGCCAAGTTGCCTTGATAATCGAATTGTTCTCTTCAGTGATGATTTCTTTGGGGGAAGTACTACAACATTAGAATGGGCTCCTGAAATGACTTCTATGAGAATCTGTTGTGGTGTCTCCTGTGTTGTCCTTGCCCTGGTGACCGCCTCACTGACAAGTCGGATTGCTTCAGGTCTTGCTGCTTGTGCTGCGTGGTTGTGGGGATTGGTTACATTCACCACTTCACCAGATGCTTCATTGGTTCTAACAAGTTCCTTGCAAGTCAACCGTTTTCACACACCCAGATGCCATGGAGATCATCAGCCGTTCGTTTGGAAAATACGTAAATGTGATTCTCGTAGACCAACTTCTTCTTCCCACGTTTGGATAGAACTGAATTCATACTTGTAGAAAGTGAATTGCTGTGGAAGCTGACTGATTTTCTTGTGCTAGTACACCTCTCTCTCTCTTTGCAGAGATTTTAGACACTGCTTTATTCTGATGTAAAGATGGAATAAGAGCTAGTCTAATGTAACTTGCAGGACACCTGACATGAAAATTGTTACATCTGCAACAAAACTTGCAAACAAGCAGGTCAGTGCTGGGTCAGGTAAAAGTTCACAAAATGTTTTGATTTTAGAGTGGTTTACATTCCCACCTAAATCAGGCCTCATTCACACTACATTTTTTTAATCCATTTATTTTTTTCGTGTTATGTTTTAGAAAAGTTTTGGAAAATGTCTTGTTAAATTTGCAGGCAAAATGCTCTGACCCTAATATGCAATCAGTTGTGAGGTTAACAGATGGAAACAGTTGATTTAACATGTCACAAAAGTGCAGTACTCTGTACAGTACTTTTGTGGCATGTGGATTGATGACGGACAGGAATTCATGAACCACAAGGACAAACTAGCAAAACATCCAAACACAAAATTGTGGGGGCAAAACAGGGTACAAACATCCGGGGGCGAAACATTGATGACGGACAGGAATTTATGAACCACAAGGGTACAAACATGCGGGGGCGAACTGCCAGGGGTGAAACATTGATGACGGTCAGGAATTCATGAACCACAAGGGTACAAACATCCATGGACGAAGTGCCAGGGCCAACTGCTGGGGGCAAAACATTGATGACGGACGGGAATTCATGAACCATAAGGGTACAAACATCCGGGGGCGAACTGCCGGGGGTCAACTGCTGGGGGCGAAATATTGATGATGAACGGGAATTCATGAATCACAAAGGTACAAACATCCAGGGGCGAACTGCCAGGGGCGAACTACTGGGGGCAAAACATTGATGATAGATGGGAATTCATGAACCACAAGGGTACAAACATCCAGGGGCAAACTGCCGGGGGCGATCTGCTGGGGGTGAAACAGTGATGATGGACAGGAATTCATGAACCACAAGGGTACAAACATCTGGGGCGAACTGTAGGGGCGAACTGCTGGAGGCGAAACAATGATGACGGACAGGAATTCATGAACCACAAGGGTATTATAATTATTAATATTATTTATTGTTATAGCGCCATTTATTCCATGGAGCTTTACATGTGAGGAGGGGTATATATAATAAAAACAAGTACAATAATCTTAAACAATACAAGTCATAACTGATACAGGAGGAGTGAGGACCCTGCCCGCGAAGGCTCACAATCTACAAGGGTACAAACATCCATGGGCGAACTGCCGGAGGCAAACTGCTGGGGCAAAACATTGATGATGGACAGGAATTCATGAACCACAAGGGTACAAACATCCGGGGTGAACTGCCGGGGGGAAATGCTGGGGGCGAAATATTGATGACGGACAGGAATTCATGAACCACAAGGGTACAAACATCAGGGGCGAACTGCCGGGGGGAATTGCTGGGGGAGAAATATTGATGATGGACGGGAATTCATGAACCACAAAGGTACAAACATCTGGGGGCGGACTGCCGGGGGTGAACTTCTGGGGGCGAAACATTGATGATGGATGGGAATTCATGAAACACAAGGGTACAAACATCTGGGGGTGAACTGCAGGGGGCGATCTGCTGGGGGCGAAACATTGATGACAGATAGGAATTCATGAACCACAAGGGTACAAACATCTGGGGGCGAACTGCCGGGGGTGAACTGCTGGGGGCAAAATATTGATGATGGATGGGAATTCATGAACCACAAGTGTACAAACATCCGGGGGCGAACTGCCGGGGGCGAAACATCCGGGGGCCAAATGCTGGGGACGAAATGTGTGGGGGCGAAATGTACCCAGGGGCGAACTGCTGGTGACGATATGTGAGGGGGTGAAATCTGTGGGGGTGAAACATCCTGGGGGCCAAATGCTGGGGGCGAAATATGCGGGGGCGAAATGTACCCAGGGGCGAGCTGCTGGGGGCAAAATGTGCGGAGGTGAAATGTGTGGGGGAGAAACATCCTGGTGGCCAAATGCTGAGGACAAAATGCGCGGTGGCGAAATGTACCCAGGGGCAAACTGCTGGGGGTGAACTGCTGGGGGCAAACTGCTGGTGGCGAACTGCTGGGGGCGAAACATCCAAATCCCGATTTCTATAAACCTCTTCCTTTTTGCTGGAATTGTAAGATGCTGCATTTTTTGCACAGCAAAAATACGCAGCATGAAAAAAACAAAAACTCATCATGGCCATATAGGGGAGAAGACCGGACTGTGGGTGCTGACAGGGCACCGGGTCGAGAACTGCTTGGGTTGGGCCTACTGTTGCAGGGGGAAAGGAAGTTGAGGACAGAGAAGACCCTTGACCTGTGTAGAGGTGGCGTGGGGAGCCAGAGAAGGATAAGAGGTTTTGCATAGGAAAAGAGAGGAGCTTTCCATCAGAGAGAGGAGTCAGTGAGGACCGAAGCTGAGCCGTAGGTAATGACAGGCCGTGCAGCAGCGATAAAGGCTGGGTGCAACAAGGACTCTCAGACCTTGTCGGTTGTGCGGAGAAGTGCATGCCTGGAGGAGAATTGCCGTGGACGACTCTTGGCTGCACAGCAGCAAAACGGACTAGGGGCTCAGCCAGTCAGACCAGTGACCGCCAGAAGTTGATTGACTTGTTAGTTGGGGAAGCCGGAAGAACTCAACACCGGCCCCAGCGAACAGCCACCCAACACAGGAGAAGAGACTGACACCTGAGTCTAGCTAAGTGAAATTGAGATACAGTACAGCATTTCTGAATCATTTAATGTTAACTTCATTGGGAAAAAATGTGTTTTTCTTTCAAAAATAAGGAAAATTCTAAGTGACCCTAAACTTTTGAACGGTAGTGTACATATATTTAACCAGTTCATTTAGTAAAGAAGAGTTTATTTTCTCACTACCGTATTTTTCGGCGTATAAGACAACTGGGAATATAAGATGACCCCCAACTTTTCAGGGGTCATCTTATACACCGGGTGTCGTCTTTTACGTCATGTGCAGGGAGCGGTCCTGGATGGTTCCCAGGGTCTGGAGGAGAGGAGACTCTCCTTCAGGCCCTGGGATCCATATTCATGTAAAAAAAAAAGAATAAAAAAAAAAAATATGGATATACTTACCTTCCGACAGCCCCTGGAGTTCTCCCGGCTCTCCGTGATGCATGCGGCAGCTTCCGTTCCCAAGGCAGCGTGCAATGTGTCCTTGGGAACGGAATGCGAGAGAAATCTTGTATGTGATTGTGGGAAGAGGAGATAAGAAGGGAGTAGAGAAGGAGATCTTGTGAGGTTCAGAGGTTACGTGCAGGAAAGTACCGGGAGACGAGGTCACAGATGTATGGAGGAGACAGGTTGTGGATGGCTCTGTATGTCATGGTTAGGCTTTTGTACTGGAGTCTCTGGGTAATGGGGAGCCAGTGAAGGGATTGACAGAGGGGAGAGGCCGGGGAATAGCGGGGGGACAGGTGGATTAGTTGGGCAGCAGAATTTAGAATAGATTAGAGGGGTGCGAGAGTGCTAGAGGGGAGGCCATAGAGCAGGACGTTACAGTAGTCGAGGAGGGAGATGATGAGGGCATGGACTTGGGTTTTTGCAGATTCTTGGTTTAGGAATGTACGGATCCGTGAAATATTTTTGAGTTGAAAGCGGCAGGAAGTGGAAAGGGCTTGGATATGCGGTTTTAAGGAGAGATCAGTGTCAAGGAATACTCCGAGACAGCGAGCTTGTGGGACTGGGGAGAGTGGGCAGCCATTTACTGTAATGGATAGGCTCGTTGGGGGGGTCATGTGAGATGGGGAAAGACAATGAATTCTGTTTTGTCCATGTTAAGTTTTAGAAATCTAGCGGATAAAAAGGATGAAATAGCGGATAGACATTGAGGGATTCTGGTTAGTGGGGTGGTGATATCTGGTCCAGAGATGTAGATCTGTGTTTCATCAGCATAGAGATGATACAGAAAACTGAGAGATTCTATGAGCTGTCCCAGGACAAAAGTGTAAATTGAGAAGAGCAGGGGCCCTAGAACGGAACCTTGCGGGACTCCAACAGATAGGGGGCGAGGTGAGCAGGTGGTGTGTACATGGGAGACACAATGTTCGGTCAGTTAGATATGACGAGATCTAGGATAGGGCCAAGTCTGTGATGTCAAGGGATGAGAGGGTCTGTAGTAATAGGGAATGGTCCACTGTGTCAAAGGCAGAGGACAGGTCCAGGAGGAGGAGGATAGAAGGATAGAGTAGTGTCGCTTGCTCTTGGTGGTTAATAGATCATTGGTGATCTTAGTTAGGGCAGTTTCAGTGGAGTGGTGTGACCGGAATAGGGTTGAGCGAAACGGATCGGACAAATTGAAATATCGCCGACTTTCGGCAAAGTCGGGTTTCGTGAAACCCGATCCTAGTGTGGGATCGGCCATGAGGTCAGCGATCAGCGTGCCAAAGTCGCATTTCGTATGACGTTTTCAGCACCATTTTTCATCCAATGAAGGAGGACGCAGAGTGTGGGCAGCGTGATGACATAGGTCTCGGTCCCCACCATCTTAGAGAAGGGCATGACAGAAGACGGGATATAGTTAGGGAGGGAAAATTAACCCCCGAAACTGCTTGTGCTGTAGCGATTTCCACTGTCCAACACCACCTTTTCTTTGCAGGGACAGTGGAGTTTATATTTTTGTGCATCAGTGCTGTAGCTTATTAGGCTGCCTTATAAGGCTCCCTGATAGCTGCATTGCGGTTTGGACACCGCTGTGCAAACCAACTGCTTTTTTAAAAGCAAAAATCCTGTTGCTCCTTTCTGCACAGTTCTCTTGTTTATTTGTCCACACTTTTGTGTGCAGCAGTCCTTTTTATTGCTGCCATACTTGTCCTGAGATCATTGTAGGGAGATTGAAATTGTACTACAGCCCTTGTATTTTTTTATATATCTTCCAGCCACGTTCTGCCACTTACATTGTGTAGTGTAATACACTGGGCCTGAGTTTTGTTGCAGTCTCCCCCCCAAAAAAAGGGAGATTTAAATTGGCACTAAGTGGATCTACGTCACAGTTCTGTTAGTTTGTCGTACATCTTCCAGCCACGTTCTGCCACTTACATTGTGCAGTGTAATACACTGGGCCTGAGTTTAGTTGCAGTCTCCCCCCCTAAAAAGGGAGATTTAAATTGGCACTAAGTGGATCTACGTCAGTTCTGTTAGTTTGTCGTACATCTTCCAGCCATGTTTTGCCACTTACATTGTGTAGTGTAATGCACTGGGCCTGAGTTTTGTTGCAGTCTCTCCCCAAAAAAGGGAGATTTAAATTGGCACTAAGTGGATCTACGTCAAAGTTCTGTTAGTTTGTCATACATCTTCCATCCACGTTCTGCCACTTACATTGTGTAGTGTAATACACTGGGCCTGAGTTTTGTTGCAGTCTCCCCCCCCAAAAAGGGAGATTTAAATAGGCACTAAGTGGATCTACGTCACAGTTCTGTTAGTTTGTCGTACATCTTCCAGCCACGTTCTGTGACTTACATTGTGTAGTGTAATACACTGGGCCTGAGTTTTGGTGCAGTCTCCCCCCCAAAAAAGGGAGATTTAAATTGGCACTTAGGGGATCTACGTCACAGTTCTGTTAGTTTGTTGTACATCTTCCAGCCACGTTCTGCCACTTACATTGTGTAGTGTAATGCACTGGGCCTGAATTTTGTTGCAGTCTCCCCCCAAAAAAGGGAGATTTAAATTGGCACTAAGTGGATCTACGTCACAGTTCTGTTAGTTTGTCGTACATCTTCCATCCACGTTCTGCCACTTACATTGTGTAGTGTAATACACTGGGCCTGAGTTTTGTTGCAGTCTCCCCCCCCAAAAAGGGAGATTTAAATAAGCACTAAGTGGATCTACGTCACAGTTCTGTTAGTTTGTCGTACATCTTCCAGCCACGTTCTGTGACTTACATTGTGTAGTGTAATACACTGGGCCTGAGTTTTGGTGCAGTCTCCCCCCCAAAAAAGGGAGATTTAAATTGGCACTTAGGGGATCTACGTCACAGTTCTGTTAGTTTGTCGTACATCTTCCAGCCACGTTCTGCCACTTACATTGTGTAGTGTAATGCACTGGGCCTGAGTTTTGTTGCAGTCTCCCCCCAAAAAAGGGAGATTTAAATTGGCACTAAGTGGATCTACGTCACAGTTCTGTTAGTTTGTCGTACATCTTCCATCCACGTTCTGCCACTTACATTGTGTAGTGTAATACACTGGGCCTGAGTTTTGTTGCAGTCTCCCCCCCAAAAAAGGAGATTTAAATTGGCACTAAGTGTATCTACGTCAGTTCTGTTTGTTTGTCGTACATCTTCCAGCCACGTTCTGACACTTACATTGTGTAGTGTAATACACTGGTCTTGAGTTTTGTTGCCGTCTCCCCCCAAAAAAAGGGAGATTTAAATTCACAACAAGTTTATATACAGCTTCTACCTTGTTTCACAGCACCATATAATGGTTGTTATTTTGGTTAGATTTTTCCAAAAATGAGGAAGTCTGGTGGAAGAGGCTGTGGGCGGTCGTTGCCAGCTGGTACTGATGGTGGTGGTGGTGGTGGAACACCTGGTGGTAGTGGGAAAAGCAAAATAGCACCAAAGGCTCGAGGTGTTGAGCCAGCGTCATCCTCTGGCTACACAAGGCCTCGAAGGCTCACTTATCTGGGAGTAGGAAAAAAGCTTTTAAAGCCGGAGCAGCAGGAAAAAGTTTTGGCTTTCCTTGCTGATTCAGCCTCTAGCTTTCGCCTCCTCTTCCGAAAGTTCGAAATATAAAAGCAGCGAGTCGTCAGTGGATGCTCTTGGTCAGGAACAAGTCGCTTCCTTATGTCCTTCACCCAAAGCAAAAGTGAAGGATGCGGCAGGCGACACTACAGTTTACTCCATGGAGCTCTTTACACATACCGTGCCTGGGTTAGAGAGGGAAATTGTTAACTGCCCATTATAAGATGAATCGGACATGGAGTGCACAGATGCACAGCCACAGCTAGATTATTATGCTGTTCCATTGACTCAGATCACTACATTGCCCTCGCAGTGTACTGAGCCAGAATCTGACCCTGATGAGACTATGGTGCCCCGTCCCGAACGCTATAGCACCTTACACGGTGATGCAGAGGAAGATGCACATGAAATTGAACAGGAGGTGATAGATGACCCAGTTGTTGACCCAGATTGGCAGTCATTGGGAAAACAGGGTGCCGCTGCCAGTAGCTCAGAAGCGGAGGAGGATGATCCGCAGCAGCCATCTACATCGCAACAGCTTTCATCTGGCAGGCCCGTATCTAGCCAAAAACGTTTTTCAAAACCAAAAACAGATTTAGGACAGCGTGGCCATCCGGTTAAAGTAGCACAGCGTGCAATGCCTGAAAAGGTATTCCATAGTAGGAAGAGTGCAGTGTGGGAATTTTTTAACCAAGATCCGAATGATCAGTGCAAAGTTATCTGTAAGAAATGCTCAAAGACCTTTAGCAGAGGGAAGAATCTCCAAAATTTAAATACAATGTGCATGCTTAGACATTTAACCAGCATGCACTTGCAAGCCTGGACTAACTACCAAACATACCGTACCATTGGTGCACATGCTCAGAAAGAAGGTAGTCAACAACGCTACATTGCTTCCCTCACTGTAAGCCCACCGGTTACGACAACACCAGCAGCAAATGTGGAGGTATCGTCGCAAGGCCAAAGCAGTCAGGGAATCACAAGGTTCTTGGTAGGAATCACTGTATGTAGGCCAACATCAAGAATACCATCACCAACCCTCTCTCAATCTGCCATGTTCACCACCACCCCCGCTAGTTCCACCATATGCAGCTCTCCAGTCCAGCTCACCCTACAAGAGACTCTCGTTAGGAAAAGAAAGTACTCATCCTGTCATCCGTGTACATAGGGTTTGAAAGCCCACATTGCTAGACTAATCTCATTAGAGATGATGCCCTACCATTTGGTTGAAAGCGAAGCTTTCAAAGCCCTGATGGCCTACGCAGTACCACGTATGGCCTACCCGATTCTGCGCCGATTCTTTGGAATGCACTACCTAGGTTAATACGATTAATCCCCAATCCCCACAGTTTTAAGCGTACCCTAAAAACTCATTTGTTCAGACTGGCCTACCGCCTCAATGCATTAACCTAACTATCCCTGTGTGGCCTATTTATAAAAAAAAAAAAAAAAAACTATCAGGTTCCTCGCATCATGTTCTCATTCACTTAATGCAGTTAATAGCCCACTGTGTCTGTACTGCTACATACTTAGGCAGTTAACTGGTTCATGCAGCTTTACATGAACACCCGAGCCTTACACTATGGCCGGTCCGAATAACTAATGCAATTGTTACCATCCACCTCTCGTGTCTCCCCTTTTCCTCATAGTTTGTAAGCTTGCGAGCAGGGCCCTCATTCCTCCTGGTATCTGTTTTGAACTGTATTTCTGTTATGCTGTAATGTCTATTGTCTGTACAAGTCCCCTCTATAATTTGTAAAGCGCTGCGGAATATGTTGGCGCTATATAAATAAAAATTATTATTATTATTATTATTACCCAGTCAACACTTTTTTGCGAGAAAAGCCATCCCAGCCCTCCACCAGCATGTCAAAGACCACATTGTCCATGCACTGAGGCAATCAGTCAGTAGAAAGGTGCACCTCACAACAGATGCATGGACCAGTAGGCATTGCCAGGGACGTTACGTGTCCATCACGGCGCACTGGGTTAATGTGGTGGATGTAGGGTCCACAGGGGACAGCCATAGTGGGACAGTTCCAACTAGCCCACGGTCTAGGAAAGAGTTGGCTGTAGGCGTTCGCCAACCCTCCTCCTCCTCCTCCAGAAGCGAAAGCTCGTCCACAGAGTGCAGTCACACGTCCACTCCATCCGCAGCTGCCAGTGTTGCACACGAGGTGTCCCATTATGGAGCAGCTAGTGGTAAGCGTCAGCAGGCTGTGCTACAAATTAAGTGTTTGGGCGACAACAGACACACCGCGGAAGTACTGGCCGAGTACTTGCAGGAAGAAACTCAGTCATGGCTGGGCAGTGTACATCTTGAGGCAGGCAAGGTAGTCAGTGATAACGGCAGGAATTTTATGGCTGCCATAGCCCTTTCAGAACTGAAACACATTCCTTTCCTGGCTCACACCTTGAACCTGGTGGTGCAGTGCTTCCTGAAAAATTATCTGGAGTTACCAGCCCTGCTCCTGAAGGTGTGAAGACTTTGCTCGCACATCCGTCGGTAGCCTGTACACTCCAGCCGTATGCTGAACCATCAGCGATCGCTGAATCTTCTCCAGCACCACCTAATAATCGACGTTGCAACAAGGTGGAACTCCACACTGCTCATGCTTCAGAGGCTGTGCAAACAGAGGCGTGCAGTCATTTATTTGTGGGAGGATACACATACACAGGCAGGCAGTTGGATGGCAGACATGGAGTTGTCTGGTGTGCAGTGGTCGAAGCTACAAGACCTCTGTCAAGTCCTTCAGTGTTTAGAGGAATGCACACGGCTGGTAAGTGCAGACAACGCCATCATAAGCATGAGCATCCCACTAATGCGTCTGCTGATGCAAAGTTTGATGCACATTAAGGAGCAGGCGTCTGCAGCCGAGGAGTAGGGAAGCCTTGATGACAGTCAGCCATTGTCTGCTCAGGTAACTCTCCTGGACGAGGTGGCAGGTGAAGAGGAGGAGGATGACGGGGATGAATATTTATGGGAGGAGGATGCTTCTCAGGGGGCAATAGAAGCTGGTGGCGTTGCAAGGTCAGGTACAGGGTTTTTGCGGGCCACAAGTGATGTTGATTTGCAAGAAAGTGCTCCTCAACCCAGCACAAGCAGTGAATTGACACCTGGAACATTGGCCCACATGGCAGAGTATGCCTTGCATATCCTAAAAAGGGACCCCTGCATTGTCAAAATGATGACCGATGACAATTACTGGTTGGCCTGTCTCCTGGATCCACGATACAAAGGAAAATTACAAAATATCATGCCACATGAGAACCTTGAGCAAATATTGGCTACGAAAACAAGCAACTCTTGTAGACCGTTTGGTTCAGGCATTCCCAGCACACAGCGGCGGTGATGGTTCTCACACGCGCTGTAGGGGGCAACATGGCAGAGGTGTTAGAGGTGCAAAAATCCGAAGTGGCGTTGGACAGAGGGGTTTTATGACCAGGTTGTGGAGTGATTTCACAATGACCGCAGACACGACAGGTACTGCTGCATCGCTTCAAAGTGACAGGAGACAGCATTTGTCCAGTATGGTTACCAACTATTTTTCCTCCCTTATCGATGTTCTCCCTCACAGGTCATTCCCCTTGGATTACTGGGCACCTAAAATAGACATCTGGCCTGAATTGGCAGAATATGAATTATAGGAGCTCGCTTGCCCAGCTGCTAGCGTGCTATCAGAAAGAGTCTTCAGTGCTGCTGGTTCAATACAGGACACGTCTGGCTACCCAAAATGTTGATGATCTAACCTTCATTAAAATGAACCAAGAATGGATTTCTAATTATTTTGCCCCACCTTCCCCTGCTGACACGTAGCTTGCCTGAAAAATGTCTTGTTTTTGGCCTCCTCTTACTGACTGCTCTAATTCCTCCATTTGCAGCTGCTGAACGTCCACCATAGGCCATTTTTATACCTCCCTAAATGGGCTAACTCCCCCCACAGGGCCATGGTCACCACTTAGCACAAGCACCCATGCGAGTGCCATTTGCCTGGACAGGTGGGTGTGCCCACTCTTGGGCGACGGCACTGGCACAGGGTCCCTCATAGTACAATGAAGTGTCTCTGATGGTGGTGGTGCACAACCAACGTCAGACACAGCGTCGTAATATGAGGGGCCCTGTGCCAGTACCGCCGCCCATGAGAGAGTGTTCCCCCCAGCTCGAACAGTGCTCTACCACTTGCAAAACTTACCTCTCCCTGCTCCAGTACTGTTATGATAAGGTAATTCAGTACCACAATGGACATAGAGGTCAGAGCACATACAGTGACCTGACAATAACCCAAAAACATAGAACGAGCTCTGAGACGTGGGAACTCTGCTGACCGCAATCCCTAATCCTCTCCAACCACAATAGAGGCAGCCGTGGATTGCGCCTAACGCTCCCTATGCAACTCGGCACAGCCTGAAAAACTAGCTAGCCTGAAGATAGAAAATAAGCCTACCTTGTCTCAGAGAAATTCCCCAAAGGAAAAGGCAACCCCCACATATAATGACTGTGAGTAAGATGAAAAGACAAACGTAGAGATGAAATAGATTTAGCAAAGTGAGGCCCGACTTTCTGAACAGAGCGAGGATAGGAAAGGTAACTTTGCGGTCAACACAAAACCCTACAAAAACCACGCAAAGGGGGCAAAAAGACCCTCCGTACCGAACTAACGGCACAGAGGTACACCCTCTGCGTCCCAGAGCTTCCAGCAAGCAGGAAAAAACAAATAGACAAGCTGGACAGAAAAAAACAGCAAACAAAATAGCAAAGCAGAACTTAGCTATGCAGAGCAGCAGGCCACAGGAACGATCCAGGAGGAAACAGGTCCAATACTAGAACATTGACTGGAGGCCAGGATCAAAGCACTAGGTGGAGTTAAATAGAGCAGCACCTAACGACTTCACCACATCACCTGAGGAAGGAAACTCAGAAGCCGCAGTACCACTTTCCTCCACCAACGGAAACTCACAGAGAGAATCAGCCGAAGTACCACTTGTGACCACAGGAGGGAGCTCTGCCACAGAATTCACAACAGTACTCCTCTTACCAATTTTGAACTGCTTTTAGCCTACTTACTTATTTGGGCCTAGTAACTGTGTCACCCTCTCATTACAGTTGTCCTCCTCCGCTGAACAAAGCTATGCCGCCTGTGTACTCCTCTTACCAATTTTGAACTGCATTTAGCCTACTTTTTATTTTAGGCCTACCAAGTCTGTCTGAGCCACTTATTACAGTTGTCCTCATCTGAGCAAAGCAATGCCGCCTGTGTACTCCTGTTACCAATTTTAAACTGCATTTAGCCTACTTTTTTATTTTAGGCCTACTTAGTCTGTCTGAGCCACTTATTACAGTTGTCCTCCACTGAACAAATCTGTTGTGAATTCTGTGGCTGAATTCACTCCTGTGGTCACAAGTGGTACTGCAGCTTCTGAGCTTCCTCCCTCAGGTGTTCTGGTGAGCTCGTTAACTGCTTCATTACTTAACTCCGCCTGATGCTGCTATCCTTGCTCCTTGTCAATGTTTCAGTGTTGGATCTGAGCTTCTCCTGATTGTTCCTGTGTCCTGCTGCTCTGTATAGCTAAGTGCTTTTTGCTTTTTTTTGTTGCTTTTTTTCTGTCCAGCTTGTCTTTTGTTTTGCTGGAAGCTCTGAGACGCAAAGGGTGTACCGCCGTGCCGTTAGTTCGGCACGGTGGGTTTTTTTTGCCCCCTTTGCGTGGTTTTGCTTTAGGGTTTTTGGAAGACTGCAAAGTTCGCTTTACTGTCCTCGCTCTGTCCTAGAATATCGGGCCCCACTTTGCTGAATCTTTTTCATCCCTACGTTTTGTCTTTTCATCTTACTCACAGTCATTATATGTGGGGGGCTGCCTTTTCATTTGGGGAATTTCTCTGGGGCAAGTCAGGCCTATTTTTCTATCTTCAGGCTAGCTAGTTTCTTAGGCTGTGCCGAGTTGCCTAGGTAGTTGTTAGGCGCAATCCACAGCCGCTTTTAGTTGTGTTTAGGATAGGATCAGGTGTGCAGTCTACAGAGTTTCCACGTCTCAGAGCTCGTTCTTGTATTTTTGGGTATTTGTCAGATCACTGTGTGCGCTCTGATCGCTAGGCACACTGTGTCTCTGGATTGCCTTCATAACACCTGTCATTAGCAAACATAACAGTACAAGGAGCCACAACTAATGATTCTCAATAGAGGGAAAGAAAAAGTTCTGACATCATTTTTTTTTTTTCTCAGCTCTGTGTTCACTTTTTTTTTTCCCCTAGACATTTGGGTGATTCTGGACACAGGTGTGGACATGGATATTCAGGGTCTGTGCTCTTCAATGGATAATCTCGTTATAAATGTACAAAAAATTCAAGATACTATTGATCAGAAATCTATGTTAGAACCAAGAATTCCTATTCCTGATTTGTTTTTTGGAGATAGAACTAAGTTTCTAAGTTTCAAAAATAATTGTAAGCTATTTCTGGCCTTGAAACCTCATTCTTCTGGTAATCCTATTCAACAGGTTTTGATTATTATTTCTTTTTTGCGCGGCGACCCTCAAGACTGGGCATTTTCTCTTGCGCCAGGAGACCCTGCATTGAGTAGTGTCGATGCGTTTTTCCTGGCGCTCGGATTGCTGTACGATGAGCCTAATTCAGTGGATCAGGCTGAGAAAAATTTGCTGGCTTTGTGCCAGGGTCAGGATGATATAGAAGTATATTGTCAGAAATTTAGGAAATGGTCAGTACTCACTCAGTGGAATGAATCTGCGCTGGCAGCTTTGTTCAGAAAGGGTCTCTCTGAGGCTCTTAAGGATGTCATGGTGGGATTTCCTATGCCTGCTGGTTTGAATGAGTCTTTGTCTTTGGCCATTCAGATCGGTCGACGCTTGCGCAAGCGTAAATCTGTGCACCATTTGGCGGTACTGCCTGAGGTTAAACCTGAGCCTATGCAGTGCGATAGGACTATGACTAGAGTTGAACGGCAGGAATACAGACGTCTGAATGGTCTGTGTTTCTACTGTGGTGATTCCACTCATGCTATTTCTGATTGTCCTAAGCGCACTAAGCGGTCCGCTAGGTCTGCCGTCATTGGTACTGTACAGTCCAAACTCCTTCTGTCCATTACCTTGATATGCTCTTTGTCGTCGTTTTCTGTCATGGCGTTTGTGGATTCGGGCGCTGCCCTGAATCTGATGGATTTGGATTATGCTAAACATTGTGGGTTTTTCTTGGAGCCTTTGCGGTGTCCTATTCCATTGAGAGGAATTGATGCTACACCTTTGGCTAAGAATAAACCTCAATACTGGGCCCAACTGACCATGTGCATGGCTCCTGCACATCAGGAAGTTATTCGCTTTCTGGTGTTGCATAATCTGCATGATGTGGTCGTGTTGGGGTTGCCATGGCTACAAACCCATAATCCAGTATTGGATTGGAATTCCATGTCGGTGTCCAGCTGGGGTTGTCAGGGGGTGCATGGTGATGTTCCATTTTTGTCGATTTCGTCATCCACCCCTTCTGAGGTCCCAGAGTTCTTGTCTGATTATCAGGATGTATTTGAAGAGCCCAAGTCCGATGCTCTACCTCCGCATAGGGATTGTGATTGTGCTATCAATTTGATTCCTGGTAGTAAATTCCCTAAAGGTCGATTATTTAATTTATCCGTGCCCGAACACGCCGCTATGCGCAGTTATGTGAAGGAATCCCTGGAGAAGGGACATATTCGCCCATCGTCATCACCACTGGGAGCAGGGTTCTTCTTTGTAGCCAAGAAGGATGGTTCGCTGAGACCGTGTATTGATTACCGCCTTCTTAATAAGATCACTGTTAAATTTCAGTATCCCTTGCCATTGTTATCTGACTTGTTTGCTCGGATTAAGGGGGCTAGTTGGTTCACTAAGATAGATCTTCGTGGTGCGTATAATCTGGTGAGAATCAGGCAAGGAGATGAATGGAAAACTGCATTCAATACGCCCGAGGGTCATTTTGAGTATCTAGTGATGCCGTTCGGACTTGCCAATGCTCCATCTGTGTTTCAGTCTTTTATGCATGACATCTTCCGTGAGTATCTGGATAAATTCCTGATTGTTTACTTGGATGACATTTTGATCTTCTCAGATGATTGGGAGTCTCATGTGAAGCAGGTCAGAATGGTTTTTCAGGTCCTGCGTGCTAACTCTTTGTTTGTGAAGGGATCAAAGTGTCTCTTCAGTGTGCAGAAAGTTTCATTTTTGGGGTTCATCTTTACCCCTTCTACTATCGAGATGGATCCAGTTAAGGTCCAAGCCATCCAGGATTGGATTCAGCCGACATCTCTGAAAAGTCTGCAAAAGTTCCTGGGCTTTGCTAATTTTTATCGTCGCTTCATCTGTAATTTTTCTAGCATTGCCAAACCATTGACCGATTTGACCAAGAAGGGTGCTGATTTGGTTAATTGGTCTTCTGCTGCTGTGGAAGCTTTTCAGGAGTTGAAGCGTCGTTTTTGTTCTGCCCCTGTGTTGTGTCAGCCAGATGTTTCTCTTCCGTTCCAGGTCGAGGTTGATGCTTCTGAGATTGGAGCAGGGGCGGTTTTGTCACAGAGAGGTTCTGATTGCTCAGTGATGAAACCATGTGCTTTCTTTTCCAGGAAGTTTTCGCCCGCTGAGCGTAATTATGATGTGGGCAATCGAGAGTTGCTGGCCATGAAGTGGGCATTCGAGGAGTGGCGTCATTGGCTTGAAGGAGCTAAGCATCGCGTGGTGGTATTGACTGATCATAAGAACTTGACTTATCTCGAGTCTGTCAAGCGCTTGAATCCTAGACAGGCCCGTTGGTCGTTATTTTTTGCCCGCTTCGACTTTGTGATTTCGTACCTTCCGGGCTCTAAAAATGTGAAGGCGGATGCTCTGTCTAGGAGTTTTGTGCCCGACTCTCCGGGTTTATCTGAGCCAGCGGGTATCCTCAAGGAAGGAGTCATTGTGTCTGCCATCTCCCCTGATTTGCGGCGGGTGCTGCAAAAATTTCAGGCGAATAAACCTGATTGTTGTCCAGCAGAGAAACTGTTCGTCCCTGATAGGTGGACTAATAAACTTATCTCTGAACTTCATTGTTCGGTGTTGGCTGGTCATCCTGGAATCTTTGGTACCAGAGAGTTAGTGGCTAGATCCTTCTGGTGGCCATCTATGTCACGGGATGTACGTACTTTTGTGCAGTCCTGTGGGATTTGTGCTAGGGCTAAGCCCTGCTGTTCTCGTGCCAGTGGGTTGCTTTTGCCCTTGCCGGTCCCAAAGAGGCCTTGGACACATATTTCGATGGATTTCATTTCTGACCTTCCCGTTTCTCAAAAGATGTCAGTCATTTGGGTGGTCTGTGATCGCTTTTCTAAAATGGTCCATCTGGTGCCCTTGGCTAAATTGCCTTCCTCCTCTGATTTGGTACCTTTGTTCTTTCAGCATGTGGTTCGGTTGCATGGCATTCCTGAGAATATTGTTTCTGACAGAGGTTCCCAGTTTGTTTCGAGGTTTTGGCGAGCCTTTTGTGGTAGGATGGGTATTGACCTATCCTTTTCCTCGGCTTTCCATCATCAGACTAATGGCCAGACCGAACGAACCAATCAGACCTTGGAAACATATCTGAGCTGTTTTGTTTCTGCAGACCAGGATGATTGGGTGTCCTTTTTGCCGTTGGCTGAGTTCGCCCTTAATAATCGGGCCAGCTCGGCTACCTTGGTTTCTCCATTTTTTTGCAATTCTGGGTTCCATCCTCGTTTCTCTTCAGGACAGGTTGAGTCTTCGGACTGTCCTGGTGTGGATTCTGTGGTGGATAGGTTGCAGCAGATCTGGACTCAGGTAGTGGACAATTTGATCTTGTCCCAGGAGAAAGCTCAACTTTTCGCTAATCGCAGACGCCGTGTGGGTCCCCGACTTCGTGTTGGGGATCTGGTTTGGTTATCTTCTCGTCATATTCCTATGAAGGTTTCCTCTCCTAAATTTAAACCTCGTTTTATTGGTCCGTATAGGATTTCTGAGGTTCTCAATCCTGTGTCTTTTCGTTTGACCCTCCCAGACTCCTTTTCCATACATAATGTATTCCATAGGTCGTTGTTGCGGAGATACGTGGCACCTATGGTTCCATCTGTTGAGCCTCCTGCCCCGTTTTTGGTGGAGGGGGAATTGGAGTATATTGTGGAGAAGATTTTGGATTCTCGTGTTTCTAGACGGAAACTCCAGTATCTGGTTAAATGGAAGGGTTATGCTCAGGAAGATAATTCCTGGGTTTTTGCCTCTGATGTTCATGCTTCCGATCTTGTTCGTGCCTTTCATGCGGCTCATCCTGGTCGGCCTGGGGGCTCTGGTGAGGGTTCGGTGACCCCTCCTCAAGGGGGGGGTACTGTTGTGAATTCTGTGGCTGAATTCACTCCTGTGGTCACAAGTGGTACTGCAGCTTCTGAGCTTCCTCCCTCAGGTGTTCTGATGAGCTCGTTAACTGCTTCATTACTTAACTCCGCCTGATGCTGCTATCCTTGCTCCTTGTCAATGTTTCAGTGTTGGATCTGAGCTTCTCATGATTGTTCCTGTGTCCTGCTGCTCTGTATAGCTAAGTGCTTTTTGCTTTTTTTTGTTGCTTTTTTTCTGTCCAGCTTGTCTTTTGCTTTGCTGGAAGCTCTGAGACGCAAAGGGTGTACCGCCGTGCTGTTAGTTCGGCACGGTGGGTTTTTTTTGCCCCCTTTGCGTGGTTTTGCTTTAGGGTTTTTTGTAGACTGCAAAGTTCGCTTTACTGTCCTCGCTCTGTCCTAGAATATCGGGCCCCACTTTGCTGAATCTTTTTCATCCCTACGTTTTGTCTTTTCATCTTACTCACAGTCATTATATGTGGGGGGCTGCCTTTTCCTTTGGGGAATTTCTCTGGGGCAAGTCAGGCCTATTTTTCTATCTTCAGGCTAGCTAGTTTCTTAGGCTGTGCCGAGTTGCCTAGGTAGTTGTTAGGCGCAATCCACAGCCGCTTTTAGTTGTGTTTAGGATAGGATCAGGTGTGCAGTCTACAGAGTTTCCACGTCTCAGAGCTCGTTCTTGTATTTTTGGGTATTTGTCAGATCACTGTGTGTGCTCTGATCGCTAGGCACACTGTGTCTCTGGATTGCCTTCATAACACCTGTCATTAGCAAACATAACACAAATCAATGCCGCCTGTGTACTCCTGTTACCAATTTTAAACTGCATTTAGCCTACTTTTTTATTTTAGGCCTACTAAGTCTGTCTGAGCCACTTATTACAGTTGTCCTCCACTGAACAAATCAATGCCGCCTGTGTACTCCTGTTACCAATTTTAAACTGCATTTAGCCTACTTTTTTATTTTAGGCCTACTAAGTCTGTCTGAGCCACTTATTACAGTTGTCCTCCACTGAAGAAAGCAGTGCCGTCTGTGTACTCCTGTTACGAATTTTGAACTGCATTTAGCCTACTTTTTTATTTTATTCCTACTAAGTCTGTCTGAGCCACTTATTACAGTTGTCCTCCACTGCACAAAGCAATGCCGCCTGTGTACTCCTCTTACCAATTTTGAACTGCATTTAGCCTACTTACTTATTTGGGCCTAGTAACTGTGTCAGCCTCTCATTACAGTTGCCCTCCGATGACCAAAGCTATGCCACCTGTTTAGTCCTGTTTCCAATTTTGAACTGCTTTTAGCCTACTTTTTCATTTTGGGCCTATATCTGTGTTTCCTCCTCATCATGCCCATTGCCCAGCCACTGCTAGATGAGTCTGCTGGTACATTGACCCAGACAACTACATTCCCCTTGCACTTTACACAGCCAGAATCTGACCCTACTGAAAGTCAGGTTCCCCTTCCCACATACTATACCACCTTACATGGGAACAAAGAGGAAGGTGCAGATGAAAGTGCAGGTTCCTTCATCAGGTGGGGGGGCATACTCGTTAGCACTGGCAAAGGGCCCCTCATAGTACGCAAAAGTGTCTTTGGCAGTGGGAGGCGCCGCCCGCCGTCAAACACACCACGGTACTATGAGGGGCCCTGTGCCAGTGCCAACTAGTGGGCCCCCCCTGCTTGCTCAGGATCGCAGCACTTGCAAAGTTGAAATACTTACCTCTCCCTGCTCCACCGCCATGATGTATTCCGCGTTTCCTGGGCCCACGAAAATCTTGAGCCAGCCCTACCCCCCCACACAACTTTAGCCAAATGAGCCCCTGTTTTCAATGCCTAACTATTATTATAATATAAATTAAGATTGACAAGCTTCAGTAACACGAATTGATGTTTTGGCATTAAAATGGGCACTGTAGGAGTTTTCCTGTCCTCCACTCACTGTCGACTTTGATTTCCCATTGACTTGCATTGGGTTTCGTGTTTCGGTCGGCCCCCGACTTTTCAAAATAATTGACCGATTTCACCCGACCAGATTTTTGAGAAAGTCAGGTTTCGCGAAACCCGACTCGATCCTAAAACAGTAAAAGTCGCTCAACTCTAGACCGGAAGCCTGATTGTAAGCGGTCGAAAAGGGAGCAGGAAGATAGATGGGAGGACAGTTCAAGATGGACGTGTTGTTCCAGTAGTTTTGAGACATAGGGGAGAAGTGATATAGGGCGATAGCTAGATACAGAGGATGGGTCAAAAGAGGGCTTTTTTAGGATAGGTGTGATTGAGGCATGTTTAAAGATTGAGGTGAAAACACCAGTTGTTAGTGATAGGTTGGAGAGATGGGTTAGAGTTGGGATGAAGACTGTGGCAAGGTTTGGGATGAAGTGGGAAGGGATCGGGTCAAGTGCACAGGTGGTGAGATGTGATCTTGAGAGTAGAGTGGAGAGTCGATCTTCTGTAATGGTGGAGAAGTTGGTTTTCGAGGTGAAGGGCTGGGTAGTTGGGAGGAAGGGCTCTGGGGGTTGTCGACTAAAACTGTCTCTGATGTTCTCAATCTTCTGCATGAAAAATGAGGCATATTATATTATATTATATTATTATATTTATATTACTGAGTGCAGCCATACTGACACAGTCAGAGCGTTTCGATTTAGCATGAAGCAAAGCTGAAAAGCTGACTCCGCCCACACCAGTACAAAGTTCATAGATAGTGAGGTGCCTGTTACAGGAGCAAGGCTCAGGAGACCAGCTAGTCCCAGCAATGATAAGCTACTGGTGCCAAAACAGTCATTTAAAGCAAAGAAAACCTAGGAGCTTGATAAGAGAGGCATCACTGACATCTATGTCTTAACCCCTACAGCATGCTGTCTTCAGACTGCATAGCAAAAACCTGCTAACAGATTCCCTTTACCTTCTCCCAACAAGGACCGACTCAATAGATAACCTGTTCAGCAGGCTAACTATGTACTGCAGGCCACAGAATAGGTAAAACAACATACAGCACAGGTCAATGCATTATATTACTATAAGATCTTCCATGGGGGAGTGTTGATGGCTATAGCATTCCTTTACAAGCGATGTGATTGCTGTTTAGAGGCAGAAGTGCCATCAGAGCTTTTTTCTACCAACATTTACAGCCGTAGAGAAGGCACAGTTGGTAATAAATCATGTGTGCCCTCTCTATCCTCTCGCTGCTATATGATTGCATATATCTACCTTACTGAGCAGTGACGCCTGGAAGTTTAAAGCCTTTGGGTGGTCCGGAAGCAGGTAACTATTCAATCATTCATTCCTAGAAAAATATATGCTGTCAATTGACTCTCGGAATAGTTTTTCACCATTTCCTCCTGTGATGTCTAGGAATCATTATTGGCAATATTTTTCTGTTGTACAAAATAATATAATACATTATACAGAGCATCATTTTATCCTAATCTCCTATGAAACTATGAATGGCTAAGTACTACGTGACAGGTTTTATAGGGAATAGACAAGTGAATCTATATCGTTAATTTGGTATTAACCACCAACAAGTGAATCTATATCGTTAATTTGGTATTAACCACCAACAGGTGAATCTATATAGTTAATTTGGTATTAACCGCCAACAGGTGAATCTATATAGTTAATTTGGTATTAACCACCAACAAGTGAATCTATATAGTTAATTTGGTATTAACCACCAACAAGTGAATCTATATCGTTAATTTGGTATTAACTACTAGGGTTGAGCGACCCTTACCTTTATAGGATCGGGTCGGATTTCACGAAACCCGACTTTTTCAAAAGTCGGGTCGAGTGAAATCGGCCGATCCTATAAAAAAATCGGGGTCGGGGTCGGCCGAAACCCGAAACCCAATGCAATGCATTGGGTTTCCATGGTTCCCAGGGTCTGAAGGAGCGGAAACTCTCCTTCAGGCCCTGCGATCCATATTAAAGTGTAAAATAAAGAATTAAAATAAAAAATATCGCAATACTTACCCTCTGACGCGCCCTGGTAGTAACCGGCAGCCTTCCTCCTTCGAATCCGCGCTTCAAGGAGCTTGCCGTGACGTCGCGGTGACGTCGCGGCTTGTGATTGGTCGCGCGGCCGCCCATGTGACCGCTCGCGCGACCAATCACAAGCCGCGACGTCACCGCGACGTCACGGAAGGTCCTGGAAGGGCTGATTCTTAGGAAGGAAGGCTGTCGGAAGGAAGCAGGGCGCTTCCGAGGGTGAGTATATTCCTATTAGGTATATACTCACCCTCGGAAGCGCCCTGCTTCCTTCCGACAGCCTTCCTTCCTAAGACTCAGCCCTTCCAGGACCTTCCGTGACGTCGCGGTGACGTCGCGGCTTGTGATTGGTCGCGCGAGCGGTCACATGGGCGGCCGCGCGACCAATCACAAGCCGCGACGTCACCGCGACGTCACGGCAAGGTCCTTGAAGCGCGGATTCGAAGGAGGAAGGCTGCCGGTTACTACCAGGGCGCGTCAGAGGGTAAGTATTGCGATATTTTTTATTTTAATTCTTTATTTTACACTTTAATCTGAATTCCGATACCAATTCCCGATATCTTAAACATATCGGGAATCGGTATCGGAATTCCGATTCCATATTCAAAAGATCGCCGACTGCATGGCCGACCCCACACTGGGGTCGGGTCGGGTTTCATGAAACCCGACCTTGCCAAAAGTCGGCGACTTTTGAAAAATTTCGACCCGTTTCGCTCAACCCTATTAACTACCAACAAGTGAATCTATATCGTTAATTTGGTATTAACTACCAAGAGAATCTATATTGCTAATTGGGTATTAACCACCAAATGTGTAACAGTCATCCTACTTTTTAAAGACTTTCCCGAGTTCCTCTATTGAAAAACAATTACAATTTTAGTAATTGGAAAATAATACAATGAATTAAAAGGAATTTGTCACCAAGTTTTTGCTATCTAATCTGAATGTAGAGAAGGGGACCCTAATACCAGCAATGTGTCTCTTACTAGGGTACTTAGTGTACTTATAAATCACAGCTTTATCAGCAGGAGAATATCACTGCTGTACTAGTAAACCTGCTGTCATATAGTCCTCTATATTCACGATCTAACCCCGCCCCCGCCACTGACTGGCACCTTTCTGCCTATGCACAGTGCACACAGAAAGTTGCCAATTGATATTACGGGGGGGGGGGGGGGAATCAGGAGCTTAGCATTCAGAGAGCTGAGACATTTGCAGCAGATGAAACAGTTTTCAATAAAAAGTGAAGCAACTAGTGACGTAAGTGACACATCGCTGGAGTCATGGTCTTTGTGCAAACATCATAATGCAAAAACATGGTAACAAATACCCCTTAAGCCGGTATTTTATTCATCTTCCTTGTGATATCAAGCCATCTTATTTTTCAGGGGAGAACAGACAATACCACATTATAATGCATGAATATACCAATGGTCTCTAAGCAGAATCTTTTTAATGTGCAGTAATACACAATTTGTGCAGAAATAAAACAAATTTTGTCCAGTAATAAAAGGTAAAAGGCAACTACAGATACAAAGTCGAACGCAATAGCCTTGTATTAATGGAAACTTGCATTGCATAAGTGTGAGGGTGGGCCTAGAGCCATAGCCATAGCGGAGTACAACCCCTGCAGTACACTCTGGCCTACTTTTCACATGCACACAATGTTCACACTGCTGCATACCTGTGTCCTGTGTCTTTGCGCCCTCTGGGTCCACTCGGTGTGTCAAGAGGCCTCTTTTTAACAGTACTGCACAAAGGGAGGCACAGTCCAATTCAACTTTAACAACAACAGCTTTACTTGTTCCAGTACGCAGCACATCCATTTTCCTTACAGAAATTATATCAGTTTCCACAGCACACACTTCTGTTCATTTCCCTGTTTCTCTGTTCCTTTCACTAAGCCCGCTTCCAAGATGAACAGTCCCATTTTGTTCCTCAGCATCCTCCTTGGCTAAACTCACATTGTTTTTGAGTTCCCCCGGCCATTTCACCCCGGTCCTGAGGGCATCGGCCCACACCATAAGCCGCGACATTCTGGAGTGACTTGTCTGTACTGCTTAGTCTTCTGTGTTGCAAACGCAGCCCCACTAATATTATGCTGCCAACACTGCTGCACTGCTTCCAACACTGATGTCCTTCCCAGAGCACAGATGGCTGGGCCCACAACTTGGTATAACGTTACGTGGCATGGCATCGTCAGAGGGCTCTAGGGCCCCTCTGCTCTCTGTGGGCACCATGCCCTGACTGACTTCTATCAGAAGTCTTTCCTGCCTTACCCCACTGTGCCCCCCTCTATAATTAACTATGCACAGTACTGTGTAAACTCTCAGCTAGTACTAAGTAGACCAGAATGTTCCCATCTAGTGGCCTAACTAGAGTACTGGGCCTTCCCTATTAAAGTGTCTACAAAACAGTGTTAAGTACAACAATGCAGTAAATACAACACTATACATAAGCATCAGAAATATACAATAATGTACACTACTTAAAGGGGTTAGCAAGGGAGCCATACCACTTTGTAACCCTGTACTTAAGCTTCAGTTACAATTACAGAAAACAAGTACAGATAATGAAAACAATCGTGGCATAATTATGCAAAATTAACTTGTAACAGCCAAGAGTATCTTAGAATGTCTTTTTCTTTGCTTTTGTCTTGTTTTACTACTTTGGGCTGTCTCCTGTGAATACTAGTAGCACACTAGGGTTGTACTTACTTCTACTTATTACTATTTGTGCAGTAATAAAAATTGCTTAAAAAAACTCTTCATTATGAAGAAACTATGACTTCTAACAGACTGGGAGGTGTAGTTGCATATCAGAAGAGCCAAAGGTTGGGGACCACTATCCATAAGGATATAATATTACATTATGAGCACTTTCATACTTTGCCTATATGAAAAAGCTGAATGACATTTGAAAAATTTGTCTTTTTTCCTTTTTTTTTTCCCAAACAGCACCACTCCTGTCCATGAGCTCCATCTGATATGGACGCTCAACCCCATCCAAGTGAGTTAAGATTCGCTGTAACACCATTCGACATATACAAGTATAATAAAATAAATCTTCTATATCACTAATGTGCTGCTCCCTAAACTTCTACTATATAATTGTCTAAGGGTCACTTCCATCTTCCTGTCTGTCTTTCTGTCTGTCTCTCTGTTTTTCTGTCTGTAAGGGAAATCACAAGTCGCTGATTGGTCGCAGCAAAACGGCCACGACTAATCAGCGACGGGCACAATCCGGCAGCAAAATGGCCGCTCCCTACTCCCCGCAGTCAGTGCCCACTCCATACTCCCCTCCAGTCAGCGCTCATAAAGGGTTAACGCTGCTATTAACCCTGTGTGCCCAACTTTTTACTATTGATGCTGCCTTTGCGGCATCAATAGTAAAAAGATCTAATGTTAAAAATAATAAAAAAAATGTAAAATCATTACATACTCACCCTCCGTTGGCCCCCCGGATCCAGCGGAGGCCTTTCAGCATCAGCTTCAGCAGGTCTCGCGATGCCTATGCAGCATCAATAGTAAAAAGATCTAATGTTAAAAATAATAAAAAAATAAAAAACCATGCTATTCTCACCTTCCGGCGCCTTTTACGTTTCTCGCGATGCTCCGGGCCATGCATTGCGGTTTCGCGAGATGATAATGTAGCGCTCTCGCGAGACCACTACATCATCATCTCGCGAGACCGCAATGCATTCTTGGGACCAGAGCGTCGTGAGGAGCATCGCTAAACGCCTCGCCTGGATCCGGGGGCCGCCGGAGGGTGAGTATATAACTATTTTTTATTTTATTTTTTTTTTAAAGGGGATATACGATACGATACGATACACTTTATTGATCCCGTGGGAAATTATAGTAGCACAGCAGCACAACTTATATCATAAAAATCATAAAAGAATTACATAGTTGACATGACAGTGGAGTTGAAAGAAGAACGTTATACATTATACATTAGAATAGGACATACACAACGAGTGAACTGAAATGTAGAGAAATAAGTAGACATTTGCCTTGGTGGTTTAACCTTAATGTTATTGTTGTACATTCCCATGGCAGTTGGCACAAACGATTTCCTATATTTTTCCTTCTTACACCTCAGAAGTATAAGGCGGTTGCTGAAGGTGCTCTTCTGTCTCATGAATAGCTCATATAGTGGATGTGCATTATTGTTCATAATCGCCATACACTTTCTCAGAGTTCTTTTCTCCACTACCTCCCCAAAAGAGTCCAGATTACAGCCCACAGCAGAACTTGCCTTCTTGATAATCTTATTCAGCTTATTAGCATCAGAGGCCCGCACACTACTACCCCAGCATGTGATTGCAAAAAAGATGGCACTTGCCACTACAGATTGGTAGAACATTTCTAACATTTTGCTACACACATTAAGAGACCTCAGTTTCCTTAGGAAATACAGTCTGCTCATCCCCTTCTTGTAGACAAACTCTGAGTGGCATCTCCAGTCCAGTTTGCTATCCAAATGGACCCCCAAATATTTGTAACTCTCCACCTGCTCTACCTCCTGACCAGCAATAGTGATTGGTAAGCATTCCATCTTTATCCTGCTATAGTTACGGTGCCCACACTGCTATATAGTACTTGGGCTGTGTTATATACTACGTGGGCAGTGGTATATACTATGTGGGCTCTGTTATATATTACGTGGGCAGTAGTATATACTACGTGGGCAGTGTTATATACTGCGTGGGCTGTGTTATATACTATGTGGGCAGTGTTATATACTACGTGAGCAGTGTTATATACTATGTGGGCAGTGTTATATACTGCGTGGGCAGTGTTATTTACTGCGTGGGATGTGTTATATACTACGTGGGCAGTGTTAATGTATATACTACGTGGGCAGTGTTATATACTGCATGGGCTGTGTTATATACTACGTGACTGTGTTATATATTACGTGGGCAATGTTATATACTACATGGCTGTGCTATATACTACGTGGGCAGTGTTATATACTAATTGGCTGCTATTTACTAAGTGGCTGCTATATACTACGTGGCTATGTTATATACTACATGGCTGTCTGTGTTACGTGGGCTGTGTAATATACTGTGTGGGCTGTGTTATATATCTTACGTGGGCTGTGCTATATATTATGTGGGCTGTGTTATATATCTTACGTGGGCTGTGCTATATATTATGTGGGCTGTGTTATATACTACGTGGCTGTGCTATATACTACGTGGGCAGTGTTATATACTAAGTGGCTGCTATATACTAAGTGGCTGCTATATACTATGTGGTTGTGCTATATACTATGTGGCTGTGCTATATACTACATGGCTGTCTGTGTTACGTGGGCTGTGTTATATACTGCGTGGGCTGTGCTATATACTGCGTGGGCTGTGTTATATACTATGTGGCTGTGCTATATACTACGTGGCTCCTATATACTACATGGCTGTGTTATATACTACGTGGCTGCTATATATTACGTGGGCTGTGTTATATACTACGTGGCTGTGTTATATACTACGTGTCTGTACTATATACTACGTGGCTGTGCTATATACTATGTGGGCTGTGTTATATACTATGTGGCTGTGCTATATACTCCGTGGCTGTGCTATATACTACATGGGCTGTGATATATACTACGTGGCTGCTATATACTACGTGGCTCCAATATACTACGTGGCTGTCTGTGTTACGTGGGCTGTGCTATATACTATGTGGCTGCTATATACATACATACATAATCTAGAATACCTGATGCGTTAGAATCAGGCCACCATCTAGTTACGGCCATAATCTTGTGGACATGACACACTACATAAGCTGCTGTCTCTTCATTTTCGATTGTGAGGGATGAGTTTTCTATCAGAGTCCACAAAGCCCAAAGTAAGGTTTTGTGACACTTAACATGCTTTTCCCAGTACAAAAGGTTACAATGCAGCCATTTTCCATGGGATTGAACTTTTAAAGGTTACAGATTGCTGAGTATTTTAAAGATTTTCAACAGAATTGTAATAAAAGTGTAAGACCAAAGAGAAAGGACATGGTGTGTGCGGCTTGGATTCTGTAGCAGTTATTGTGATTACAGGCTATGCTGGCTGTTTATCTGATCACCTCAATTCCGATCTGTCAAGGTGTTCTGCCAGCATAACGCTCCTGCTCTAAATTGCTTTTCAATATGTTTCTCTCCTGGTTTATACCTTTCGGGTTCTGACAGACAGCGCGTCAGCAACATTCCAACTTTCTGAACCAAGCAAGATTTCCTGCTTTGTCTGGATTGTTGGCCTGTTTGTGCAGTAAAAGTCCATACATGTGGGTGCACCCAGAAAGATGTTTGAATTTATGAAAAATATGAAGTTTTTCCATTTCACCATATAGATAACTTAATTATTTCAAGAAAGTCTATGCAAAAATGTAGGGTCTGTGCATTTGATCATACTGGACCTTTTTCATCTACAAGAAAGATGTAATTGCGTGCGATATTACAGAGATAGTATCATGAAGCACCATATAGCATCAGTGCTATTACATTTGGACCTGCTGGATTGAGAGCTCAGTGAAATAAGGTGAACCACGCTACAAGTGTTTGCAGGGCAAGCTTTGTGTCTCAACTCTAATATGTAAGTTCCAAGTTCTGCATCTGAGCTCTGATGTGTGACCATCAAGCTATGTGCCTCAACCCTGATGTGTAACCAAGCTTCGTGCCTCAACTCTGACGTGTAACCACCAAGCTCTGTGCCTCAACTCTGATGTTTAATAACTAAATCGTGAAGCACCACAGTAGATGATGAAAGAGAACAAATCGAATTAGTTCTCCCAAAATGCCCAACAGGCGACAAAATGTCGGGACTGCTCCAAGCAAGATGCAGCACAAAAAAATGGAGCAAAAATGTCCAAAACCACATAATTATAAAAATATATAAAGTCTTTATTTATTGTAGAAATAACACACTTACAACAATTGCAAAAGTGCTGTATGCACTATGCTTTTAAAAGAAGACCACGGGAAGGAGACATGACAATAGCCAAGCATAGGTGGGGGTACAATGATAAGTATACATCTCTTTTCATTCAGCAAAAAGGGTTAAGCAAAAGATCACATATACAGGGTCCAACCGGTATCCCCTTAAGAGAAATCACACAGATGCAATGCGTTAAATGCAGTAGATCAAGGATCAAGCTTACCCATTGCGGTCATTTAAATAATGTGCCCCCTCCTTGCCTGGCGCCATAAACTTTACTCTGATGTGTAAAGTTTAGAAGACACCGCACACTCTTAATAGATATTTATGCAAATTGTGCAAAATTTAGTAAATATAACACTACACATTAGTGACACATGGGAGCAATGTACAATTCAAGAATAGGCGACCACTTGTAGTAACAATTCAATTGACGTTTCGGTTCTCCTGAGCCTTAATCATAATATCGCTACAAAAATACAAAAAACAGAACAAGGGTAAATAAATACAACAAAAAGTATATACATATATACAGCATCCGTGCATGATGAAACAATAAATAGTATGCCAAGGTATAAGATGGATGTCAATCAACTAGATAGATTTACAAGCACCAAGGATGCACCGAAGTGAATAGAACTCCTAGAGTCATATCAGGTGGTCAAGGAGGTCAAGAGGTCAAAAGGTTAGGAGCAAGAACAGAAGGGAGGCAGGACAATAGGCACTCGTTACCTTAGTGACGCAATGGTAGGTACACATAGCGGATTCCTTGCTTACAGGTATAAGTGGTGCTATAAGGGATAGACAGGAGGTCAGTATAAGTACAATGTGCCAATATAGGGAATAATTAAAGAGGGGAGCCTGGATCAATACATATTAGCAGATAAGGCGGTATGTGGCCAGTCGTGGTGTGCTGCCCTGTGTGCTGAACCTATATTGGACAGAAGTAAAGAATCATAAGCATCGCTGTATATTAAAGGTAAAGGTGAGTGGGAGTAAAACAAAATAAAATAAAATGAAAGGCTGTCCAGGAATCGGCTGGGGGAGAGGAGCACTGGGTCCATACAGAGAAGTGAATAGGCCTATATTGAGAAGGATCGCCCCACCTGCAGTATCTCTACTGTTCATAAATAAACTTATTTCAATAACCTAAGTAAGGAAATCGCTTTAAAACAAACAAACAAACAAACAAGAAACAAAACATATTCCTGTAACAAAGTGTCACCCCCAATCTGTTTTCATGGACCATACTGTAGAATCTGGTCTACATTAGGATTTTTTATCCTGCATCTGGAAGGCATTTGCCATGTTCTGGAGGTCTCGAAAATATTCACGATGTACGGATAGTACGTATAGTATATCAATAACTCCTTATGGAATCATATTTTTAAAATATTCTTTGGCAGCTTCAGCTTGACTCTCTATTGCAAGCAACCTTGTCCTGCTCTAAGCTGACTCAAGGCGTGAGATCTGTTACTCACAGATCTTGACCCTTTGAGGCTTGACCCCCTCCTGCTGAGCTAGGTATTCTCATACAGCTGCATGCTAAAGGAGTTTTTTTAATCCCATGCCAGATAGGATTCTATTGGTTGGCATTAAATTATATCTCCAATATTCTTCACAATAGGGTTCTTGCATATGTTGGTTTGGGTCAAGTTTACTAATGAAAGGTATGCATTGTGGAGTTTGACATCTCCTTTTAACTTATTCTCTATGTATCTCATTTGTATTATACATTATTTAATAAAATCATACTTTTTATTGACTTTAGCATTATATGCCTTTTATTGTATAGGATTCCTAGGCTAAATATGGATTACTGGGTGGTACCCCAGATTTGTGCCTTTGTGTAACCACATTGCAGACTGCAAATCTATGTTTGGTGTTATGCTCTCCAAGTCCCAATAAATGTCTGATTGTTTAATGCCTGATATCCCTGCCTTCTCTGTCGCACGCCCCGCCACTGTTCCATACACAAGTAATCCTTAAACTGTGGCTCTCCTGATGAAGAGGCCCAGGTTGAAGACCTTTGTAATTACAGAATGTCAATTAATATTTTCAGTTTAAAGAAAATCTAATAAATAATCTCTATTTGTGGCATTTGGGTATAGTAAAGAATTAATTAACCCCTTCACAGGTGGAAACAGTCAAACTTAAAGCTTTTGAGTAAATGAACAAACAGACGATCTCATTCAACTATGTGTTTCAGCGGCCATTAGTGTAGTGTCAGCCTTCGCCATAAAACAGTCTGTTAGCAGCTCATTCAGTCCCTGTGCTACTGTAATTCCTCATAACTCAGCAGTGATTTCTAGTGAATAAGCATATGAAAAATGCTGCAGTGATTAGCTGGACTGAATTTACAGGCTGTTGAAACCATTTCAAGCTGCAACGCTTCACATGTCCTCAGAGGATACAAAATGTCACTTATAAATCTCACCAGTCTCGGTTACGCTCTTAGCCTATTGATAGATTTGTTGTGGAAAAACATGCTGATCATTTGCATGCGACTTTGTATTTTGGTTGTTATGTGCGCTCATAATAGTCTTTGTAATTAATATGCTGGTGGTTGTAGCTTAAAGGGCACCTGACACCAGAAAAAATGGTATGAACCTGCAGATATGGGGGTAATCTGCCTGTTAATAGCATAATTAACATGCCCAGTGCTCACACTTAGCTGAACAATGCTAGGAAAAAATGAACTTTATTCCCCCTGTCTGTATTCCGGTTTCAGTCACGGGGGTAATACCAGCGCGGATTCAGTCATCGCTCTAAGTTTACAGAGAGGCGGCTGTATCCGTGCCTCCGGCCTTGACTGTGACCTCCTGACTGACAGCCGGCCCAAATGCAGAACAAGTGTCAGTCAGAGCCGGGTGTGCAGTTACACCCACAACTCTATATACTCAAAGCGATGACTAAATCCGTGCCAACGCCGACCTCTTGACTGAAACCAGAGCGGTACGGGGGTATAAAGTTCATTTTCTCCATGCAGCATTTGGCTAAGTGCAGATGCCGGACAAGTTACCTTTAATAATAGATTTAGGATGGTAGACGTAACAATTTTTATTGCACATGGCAACCAATTACTGCAAAGCTTTTAATTTGCCAGAGAAAACAAGAACTTTCACAATCAAATTTCAGATATTTCATGTTTGCATGCTATAGCGTTACAGAATTATTATTATTATTATTTATTTATATAGCACCATTAATTCCATGGTGCTGTACATAAGAAAGGGGTTACATACAGAACTATGGATATCGTTTACAGTAAACAAATTTACAATGACAGACTGCTACAGAGGGGAGAGGACCCTGTCCTTGCAGACTTACAATCTATGGGATAACAGGGAAGAGACAGAAGGTCGGGGTGCAGCAGCTCTGGTGGTGGTGAGGCAGCAGCTCTGGTGGTGGTGAAGCGGCAGCTCTGGTGGTGGTTAGGTGGCAGATTGGTTATTGCGGGCTGTAGGCTTTCCTGAAGAGATGGGATTTCAGGTTTCATCTGAAGGATCTGAGGGTGGTGGATAGTTGGACTTGTTGAGGTGTTGAATTCCAGAAGAGAGGGGATATTTGGGAGAAATCTTGGAGGCAGTTGTGTGAGGAACAAATAAGTGTGGAGGAGAGTAGGTCTTGGGAGGATCGAAGATTATATGAGGGAAGATATTGGAAGATTAGTTCAGAGATATAGGGAGGGGACAGGTTGCGGATGGCTTTGTAGATTAGTCTTTGTAGTTTGAACTGGATTTGTTGGGGAATTGGAAGCCAGTGGAGGGATTTGCAGAGGGGAGAAACAGGGGAGTAGCGAGAAGAGAGGTGGATTAGCCAGGCAGCAAAGTTGAGGACAGACTGGAATGGTGCAAGAGAGATAGCGGGGAGGCCACAGAGGAGGGTGTTGTAGTAATCGAGGCAAGAGATGATGAGGGCATGCACAAGAGTTTTAGTAGATTGAGGGATGAGGAAGGGACAGATTCTGGCAATATTTTTGAGTTGGAAGCGACAGGAGGTGGCAAGAATTTGGATGTGTGGTTTGAAGGACAGGGCAGAGTCGAGAGTTACTCTGAGGCAGGATTTCAGGTGCGAGAGAGAGCATGTTGCCGTTTACCATAATAGATCGGGTAGGAGAGATACGCGAGATGGAGGAAAGATGATGAGTTCGGTTTTGTTTACTTTGAGTTTTAGGAAGTTAGAGTTGAAGAAGGAAGATATGGCTGATCGACACTCTGGGATTTTAGACAGCAGAGAGGTGACATCTGGGCCAAAGAGGTAGATCTGAGTGTCATCAGCATATAGGTGGTACTGGAAGCCATTGTACTTTATGAGTTGTTCTAGGCCAAGAGTATAGATGGAAAAAGTAGGGGCCCCAGGACAGAGCCTTGAGGGACATCAACAGAGAAAGGGCAGCATGAGGAGGTAGTGTGGGAGTGAGAAATGATAAATGTGCGGTCGGAAAGGTATGAGGCAATCCAGGACAGGAAAAGGTCTTTGATGCCAAGGGAAGAAAGAATCTGTAGCAGTAGGCAGTGGTCGACTGTGTCGAAGGCAGAGGACAGGTCATGAAGGAAGAGGATGGAGAACTGTCTTCTATCTTTGGCTGTGAGTAAGTCATTAGTAATTTTGGTCAGGGCAGTTTCGGTGGAGTGTTGGGGCAGCAGCCAGATTGGAGGTTGTCAAGGAGAGAGTTAGATAAGAGGTGGGAGGAAAGTTGGACATGGACATGCTGCTCAAGGAGTTTTGAAGCAAATGGGAGCAGTGATATGGGGCGATATCTTGGCATAGCAGTTGGCTAAAGGTTTGTTTTTTTGAGGATGGGTGGGATGGTGGCATGTTTAAAGGCAGAGGGGAAGGTACCAGAAGATAGCTATAGGTTGAAGAGATGGTATAGAGCTGGAATGAGCATGTTAGTGAGGTTGGGGCGTAGGTGGAAAGGATGGGATCAAGTGCACAGGTGGTGAGGTGTGATTTGGAAAGGAGGTGAGTAAACTCTCCTTCAGTGATGTTGGCGAAAGAGGTTATTAGGGAAGGGGAGAGGTCTGGTATATGGAGTGGTTGGGGTGAACAGTAAAGGTTTGCCTTGTTTATGAAGTAGGTGGCAAAGTCCACGGAAGAGATGAGGGGAGTTGGAGGTGGCAGTGGTGGGTGGAAGAAAGGAATTAAATGTGATGAACAGTTGTTTTGGGTTGTAGGATAATGAAGATACAAGGTTTGTGAAATAGATCTGTTTAGCAGAGGTGAGGGCTAATTTGAAGGCAAGTGTAGCTTGTTTGAAAGCAGTGAAGTCGTCTAGCAGGTGTGTTTTCTACCAACGCTGCTCCACAACCCTGGATGCTTGTCGAAGTTTTTTGGTGAGATTGTTGTGCCAGGGTTCCCTAATGATTCGTCGCACTTTGCCATGCATGAGAGGAGCGACTGAGTCTATGGCTGATGTGAGGGTGGCGTTATAGAAAGCGGTGGTGCTGTCCTTGTCGTCGAATGAAGATATGGAGGACAGAGGTAGAAGAGAGTCTGAGAGTCTCTGAATGTCTAGGTCTGTGAGGTTTCTTTGAGGATGTGGTAGTGGCTGGACGTGGGGGTGGGTGAGGAGGACAAGGATGAGAAGGTGAGTAGATGGTGGTCAGATAGGGGGAAGGGAGAGGTTGTGAGATTAGATATGGAACAGAGGCCGGTGAAGATGAGGTCTAGTGTATGTTTGTCTGTGTGGGTGGGTGGCTGTGGAGGACCACTGAGTAAGTCCAAAGGATGAAGTAAGGGACAGGAGTTTGGAGGCTGCTGGCTGGTGGGTGTCGGTAGGGATATTAAAGTCACCCATAATGATGGAAGGGATGTCAGCAAAGAGAAAGTGAAGAAGCAAGGTGTAGAATTGGTCAATGAAGGCAGTGGCTGAGCCTAGTGGTCAGTATATGACAGCCATTACAAGATTAGAGGGAGAGTAGATAAGGACAGAGTGAACCTCGAAAGAAGGGAGGATAAGGGAGAGTGAGGGTTGGATAGGGTTGAAGGAGCAGTTTTTAGGAAGAAGGAATCCACTCCTCTGCCATGTCTGTTGCCAGAGTGAAGAGTGTGGGTAAATTGGAGGCAACTGTAACTCAGTGCAGCAGGGGAGGCTGTGTCATTAGGTGTCAGCCAGGTCTCACTGAGGGCGAGGAAGGAAAGGTTGCGGGAAGTAAAGAGATTGCGGATCACGTGGAGCTTGTTGCAGATGGAGCGGGCATTCCAAAGTACCCCAGAGAGAGGAAGCACGAGGGTGGGGTCGGTGGCACAGATTTTAAGTGTGAGAGATTGCGGTAGTTTCTCTTAGTGTGAGAAGGATAGGGGTGAGGATAAGTGGGATGCATGAGGCAGGGGGGCCAGGATTGGGTGATATGTCGCCAGCAGTGAGAAGGAGCAGAGAAAGGGAATGCATGTGAGTGAAGTAGACTGATCGGCTTATATTATATTTTAGTAGGATAGGTCTGAGGTTAAGGAGCAGGTCTGCAGATGAAGCGAGGTGGGAGGTAAGAGTGAGGGGGAGATAGTTATTTGGATCGAGGGTGCAGGGGTTTGGGGATAGCGAAAGAGAGTAAGGATTAGTGGAGCAAAATCGGTGAAGGCAAATGTGAGCATGGTTAAAGAGCAGGGGAAGAAAAGAAAGGCTAGTAAAATTAGAAGATTGTGATTTTTCTTACCTTCTGAACGATTTCTTGACTATTTCTGGTATATTTCTTATGTTACACTTTAAAGAAGTCACACTTCAAATGATGTCGCATCTGACCAAGGTTATATCTGACCTTCTCCATTCAACTTATACCATTTAAATGTCCAGGAAATGAAACCAGGTGAGTGAGAGAGAGGGGAGGAGGGAGGAGCAGGAGGACAGTTCACACCAGGGAGTAATTAACAGATTGCAGTTAATAGAACATTTGACTGCCATCAAAGCTGAAGAAAGAGACAGAATAAGATGGAAGGATAGGGCTAGGTGGGAGGAGCATGGATATATCAATATACATTCAGTAAATTTGAAGTATGACACATGCAATTAAAGTCAGGGAGAAAGCAGCAGCGTACCAGTTAGAGCAGATGAAGAGGAGTACATGGGATCCTGGGGTGCAGTGGGTATTTTCTATATTAAGAGATACTTCAGACGTACCAGTTAGAGCAGATGAAGAAGAGTACATGGGATTCTGGGGCGCAATGGGTATTCTGGATTAAGAGATAGTTCAGACTAGGGTTGAGCGAAACGGGTCGTTCATTTTCAAAAGTTGCCGACTTTTGGCAAAGTCGGGTTTCATGAAACCCGATCCGACCCCTGTGCGGGGTCGGCCATGCGGTACGCGACTTTCGTGCCAAAGTCGCGTTTCAATGACGCGAAAAGCGCCATTTCTCAGCCAATGAAGGTAAACGCAGAGTGTGGGCAGCGTGATGACATAGGTCCTGGTCCCCACCATCTTAGAGAAGGGCATTGCAGTGATTGGCTTGCTGTCCACGGCGTCACAGGGGCTATAAAGGGGCGTTCCCGCTGACCGCCATGTTACTGCTGCTGATCTGAGCTTAGGGAGAGGTTGCTGCCGCTTCGTCAGAAGCAGGGATAGCGTTAGGCAGGGTCCATTAACCACCAAACCGCTTGTGCTGTAGCGATTTCAACAGCCCAACACCACCTTCGGTGTGCAGGGACAGTGGAAGCTACATTTTTTTTTTTTCCTCAGCGCTGTAGCTCATTGGGCTGCCCTAGAAGGCTCCCTGATAGCTGCATTGCTGTGTGTACGCCGCTGTGCAAACCAACTGCTTTTTTCAAAGCACAAATCCTCTTGTTCCTTCCTTTCTGCACAGCTATCTTGTTTGTTTGTCCACACTTTTTATTTAATTTGTGCATCAGTCCACTCCTTATTGCTCCCTGCCATACCTGGCTGAGATTACTGCAGGGAGATAGTAATTGAAGGACAGTTCCTTTTTTTTTTTTTTTTTTGTGGGAGATTAAGATTGGCATTTCTGCTAGAGTGCCATCCCTGTCTGTGTCATCTCTCACTCAGTGGGCCATAGAAAGCCTATTTATTTTTTTGCTTGATTTGGGTTCTAAAATCTACCTGAAAAAATCACTACATCAATCAGTGGGAGAAAAATATTGGCCTCAGGGCTTGTGTGCCACTCCTTACTCCTGTGTGTGCCATCTCTCACTCAGTGGGCCATAGAAAGCCTATTTATTTTTTTGCTTGATTTGGGTTCCAAAATCTACCTGAAAAAATCACAACATCAATCAGTGGGAGAAAAATATTGGCCTCAGGGCTTGTGTGCCACTCCTGACTCCTGTGTGTGCCATCTCTCACTCAGTGGGCCATAGAAAGCCTATTAATTTTTTTGCTTGATTTGGGTTCTAAATTCTACCTGAAAAAATCAATAAATCAATCAGTGGGAGATTAATATTGGCCTTTGGGCTTGTGTGCCAGTCCTAAGCGTGCCATCTCTCTCTCTCAGATAGTGGGCCATAGAAAGCCTATTTATTATTTTTTTTATTGGGTTTATAAATTTTCCCTGGAAAAAAAAAAAAAAGTGGGAGATTAATATTGGCCTCTGGGCTTGTGTGCCAGTCCTGAGCGTGCCATCTCTCTCACAAATAGTGGGCCATAGAAAGCCTATTTATTTTTTTGGTTGATTTGGGTTCTAAATTCTACCTGAAAAAATCAATAAATCAATCAGTGGGAGATTAATATTGGCCTTTGGGCTTGTGTGCCAGTCCTAAGCGTGCCATCTCTCTCTCTCAGATAGTGGGCAATAGAAAGCCTATTTATTATTTTTTTTATTGGGTTTATAAATTTTCCCTGGAAAAAAAAAAAAAAGTGGGAGATTAATATTGGCCTCTGGGCTTGTGTGCCAGTCCTGAGCGTGCCATCTCTCTCACAAATAGTGGGCCATAGAAAGCCTATTTATTTTTTTGGTTGATTTGGGTTCTAAATTCTACCTGAAAAAATCAATAAATCAATCAGTGGGAGATAAATATTGGCCTCTGGGCTTGTGTGCCACTCCTGACTCCTGTGTGCGTCATCTCTCACTCAGTGGGCCCTAGAAAGCCTATTTTTTGTTTTATTTGTTTTCTAAATTCTCCCTGAAAAAATCATTTTATTTTATTTGGTTTCTAAATTATTCCTGAAAAAATCATTTTTTTTGTATTTTTTTTTTCTAAAGTCTCCCTGAAAAAAAAAAAAAAATCAAATCAGTGGGAGATTAATATTGCCCTTTCTGCTTGTGTGCCAGTCTTGACTCCTGGGTGTGCCATCTCTCTCTCTCCAATTGTGGGCCATAGAAAGCCTATTAATTTTTTTGCTTGATTTGGGTTCCAAAATCTACCTGAAAAAAATCACTAAATCAATCAGTGGGAGATAAATATTGGCCTCTGGGCTTGTGTGCCACTCCTGACTCCTGTGTGCGTCCTCTCTCACTCAGTGGGCCCTACAAAGCCTATTTTTTTTTTATTTGTTTTCTAAATTCTCCCTGAAACAATCATTTTATTTTATTTTGTTTCTAAATTCTTCCTGAAAAATTCATTTTTTTGTATTTTTTTTTCTAAAGTCTCCCTGAAAAAAAAAAAAATCAAATCAGTGGGAGATTAATATTGCCCTTTCTGCTTGTGTGCCAGTCTTGACTCCTGGGTGTGCCATCTCTCTCTCTCCAATTGTGGGCCATAGAAAGCCTATTAATTTTTTTACTTGATTTGGGTTCCAAAATCTACCTGAAAAAATCACTAAATCAATCAGTGGGAGATAAATATTGGCCTCTGGGCTTGTGTGCCACTCCTGACTCCTGTGTGCGTCCTCTCTCACTCAGTGGGCCCTACAAAGCCTATTTTTTTTTTTATTTGTTTTCTAAATTCTCCCTGAAACAATCATTTTATTTTATTTTGTTTCTAAATTCTTCCTGAAAAATTCATTTTTTTGTATTTTTTTTTTCTAAAGTCTCCCTGAAAAAAAAAAAAAAATCAAATCAGTGGGAGATTAATATTGCCCTTTCTGCTTGTGTGCCAGTCTTGACTCCTGGGTGTGCCATCTCTCTCTCTCTCTCCAATTGTGGGCCATAGAAAGCCTATTTATTTTTTTGCTTGATTTGGGTTCCAAAATCTACCTGAAAAAATCACTAAATCAATCAGTGGGAGATAAATATTGGCCTCTGGGCTTGTGTGCCACTCCTGACTCCTGTGTGCGTCATCTCTCACTCAGTGGGCCCTAGAAAGCCTATTTTTTGTTTTATTTGTTTTCTAAATTCTCCCTGAAAAAATCATTTTATTTTATTTGGTTTCTAAATTATTCCTGAAAAAATCATTTTTTTTGTATTTTTTTTTTCTAAAGTCTCCCTGAAAAAAAAAAAAAAAATCAAATCAGTGGGAGATTAATATTGCCCTTTCTGCTTGTGTGCCAGTCTTGACTCCTGGGTGTGCCATCTCTCTCTCTCCAATTGTGGGCCATAGAAAGCCTATTAATTTTTTTGCTTGATTTGGGTTCCAAAATCTACCTGAAAAAATCACTAAATCAATCAGTGGGAGATAAATATTGGCCTCTGGGCTTGTGTGCCACTCCTGACTCCTGTGAGCGTCCTCTCTCACTCAGTGGGCCCTAAAAAGCCTATTTTTTTTTTATTTGTTTTCTAAATTCTCCCTGAAACAATGATTTTATTTTATTTTGTTTCTAAATTCTTCCTGAAAAATTCATTTTTTTGTATTTTTTTTTTCTAAAGTCTCCCTGAAAAAAAAAAAAAAATCAAATCAGTGGGAGATTAATATTGCCCTTTCTGCTTGTGTGCCAGTCTTGACTCCTGGGTGTGCCATCTCTCTCTCTCTCTCCAATTGTGGGCCATAGAAAGCCTATTTATTTTTTTGCTTGATTTGGGTTCCAAAATCTACCTGAAAAAATCACTAAATCAATCAGTGGGAGATAAATATTGGCCTCTGGGCTTGTGTGCCACTCCTGACTCCTGTGTGCGTCCTCTCTCACTCAGTGGGCCATAGAAAGCCTATTTTTTTTATTTGTTTTCTAAATTGTCCCTGAAACAATCATTTCATTTTATTTGGTTTATAAATTCTTCCTTAAAAAATCATTTTTTTTTATTATTTTTTTTTTCTAAAGTCTCCGTTTTAAAAAAACAAAAACAAATCAGTGGGAGATTAATATTTACATTTGCGCTTCAGTGACAGTCCTGCGTGTGTGGCATCTCTCTCATTTGTTGCCACCAACAACAGAGTGTGTAACATTGTGCCTGATTTTCGTTGTGGTCTCACCCACCTGTAAAGGGGTAGCTAAATCATAATGAAGTTATAGCTCACCGTGTAAGTTGTGTGACAGCAACAAATACCGTTAGTTTGGTAATGTTTTTAAAACAATGAGGAAGTCTGGTGGAAGAGGTCGTGGCCGGGGGCGTTCATTGTCAGCTGGTAATGAGGGTAGTGGTAGTGGTGGAGCATCAGCTGGTCGTGGGAAAAAAAATATTGCACCTAAGTCTGGAGCTGTGGAGCCAGGTTCGTCGTCTGGCTACACAAGGCCTCGAACGCTCCCTTTTCTGGGAGTAGGAAAACCGCTTTTAAAGCCGGAGCAGCAAGAGCAAGTTTTGGCTTATCTTGCTGACTCAGCCTCTAGCTCTTTTGCCTCCTCTCGTGAAACTGGTAAAAGTAAAAGCAGCGCGTCGTTAGTGGATGTTCACGGTCAGGGACAAGTCGCTTCCTTGTCCTCTTCAGCAAAAACAACAACAGAGAAGAATGCATCACGAACGCTATACCACCGACCGACACGGTGACACAGACGAAGTTGCACACGAGCTACAAGAAGAGGTAATAGATTACCCAGTTCTTGACCCCGATTGGCAGCCATTGGGGGAACAGGGTGCAGGCGGCAGCAGTTCTGAAGCGGAGGAGGAGGGGCCGCAGCAGGCATCAACATCGCAACAGGTTCCATCTGCCGGGCCCGTATCTTGCCCAAAACGCGTGGCAAAGTCAAAACCTGTTGGAGGACAGCGTGGCCATCCGGTTAAAGCTCAGTCTGCAATGCCTGAAAAGGTATCCGATGCTAGAAAGAGTGCAGTCTGGCATTTTTTTAAACAACATCCAATTGATCAGCGCAAAGTCATCTGTCAAAAATGTTCAACTACCTTAAGCAGAGGGCAGAATCTGAAAAGTCTCAATACAAGTTGCATGCATAGACATTTAGCCACCATGCATTTGCAAGCTTGGACTAACTACCAAACGTCCCTTAAGGTTGTAGCACCCTCGGCCAATGAAGCTAGTCATCAACGCAACATCCCTTCCGGCAGTGTAGGGCCACCATTTTCTGCACCACCTGCAGTATCTGTGCAGGTTTCTTTGCCAGGCCAAAGCAGTCAGGGTCAGGGAATCACCAGTTTCGTAGTAGGAAACACTGCATCTAGGGCACCGGTGGCAACAATACCATCTCCCACCGTCTCTCAGTCTGCCATGTCCACCGGCACCCCCGCTAGTTCCACGATCTCCAGCTCTCCAGTCCAGCTCACCCTACATGAGACTATGGTTAGAAAAAGGAAGTACTTAGCCTCGCATCCGCGTACACAGGGTTTGAACGCCCACATAGCTAGACTAATCTCGTTAGAGATGATGCCCTACCGGTTAGTTGAAAGCGAAGCTTTCAAAGCCCTGATGGACTACGCTGTACCACGCTACGAGCTACCCAGTCGACAATTTTTTTCCAGAAAAGCCATCCCAGCCCTCCACCAGCATGTTAAAGAGCGCATCGTCCATGCACTCAGGCAATCTGTGAGCACAAAGGTGCACCTGACAACAGATGCATGGACCAGTAGGCATGGCCAGGGACGTTACGTGTCCATCACGGCACACTGGGTAAATGTGGTGGATGCAGGGTCCACAGGGGACAGCAAGTTTGGGACAGTTCTGCCTAGCCCACGGTCTAGGAAACAGTTGGCTGTAGCCGTTCGCACCCCCTCCTCCTCCTCCTCGTCCTCCTGCAGAAGCGAGACCTCGTCCACAGACTGCAGTCGCACAACCACTCCATCCGCAGCTGCCACTGTTGCACACCAGGTCTCCCATTATGGGGCAGCTACTGGCAAACGTCAGCAGGCTGTATTGGCTATGAAGTGTTTGGGCGACAACAGACACACCGCTGAAGTTCTGTCCGAGTTCTTGCAGAAAGAAACGCAGTCGTGGCTGGGCACTGTAGATCTTGAGGCAGGCAAGGTAGTGAGTGATAACGGAAGGAATTTCATGGCTGCCATCTCCCTTTCCCAACTGAAACACATTCCTTGCCTGGCTCACACCTTAAACCTGTTGGTGCAGTGTTTCCTGAAAAGTTATCCGGGGTTATCCGACCTGCTCCTCAAAGTGCGTGGACTTTGCTCACATATCCGCCGTTCGCCCGTACACTCCAGCCGTATGCAGACCTATCAGCGTTCTTTGAACCTTCCCCAGCATCGCCTAATCATAGACGTTGCAACAAGGTGGAACTCAACACTGCACATGCTTCAGAGACTGTGTGAACAGAGGCGGGCTGTTATGTTTTTGTGGGAGGATACACATACACGGGCAGGCAGTAGGATGGCAGACATGGAGTTGTCAGGTGTGCAGTGGTCGAAGATTCAAGACATGTGTCAAGTCCTTCAGTGTTTTGAGGAATGCACACGGCTGGTTAGTGCAGACAACGCCATAATAAGCATGAGCATCCCCCTAATGCGTCTGCTGATGCAAAGTTTGACGCACATAAAGGATCAGGCGTCTGCAGCTGAGGAAAAGGAAAGCCTTGATGACAGTCAGCCATTGTCTGGCCAGGGCAGTGTACAGGACGAGGTAGCGGGCGAACAGGAGGAGGAGGACGAGGAGGATGATGGGGATGATTATATTTTTAATGAGGAAGCTTTTCCAGGGCCAGTGGAAATTGCTGGCGCGGCAAGGCCGGGTTCTGGTTTTTGGAGGGACACAAGTGACGTGGATTTGCCTGAAACTGCCCCTCAACCAAGCACAACCACAGATTTGAGAACTGGAACTTTGGGCCACATGGCGGATTATGCCTTGCGTATCCTCAAAAGGGACACACGCATAACAAAAATGATGAACGATGACGATTACTGGTTGGCCTGCCTCCTTGATCCTCGCTATAAAGGCAAATTGCAAAATATAATGCCACATGAGAACTTGGAACTAATATTAGCAACCAAACAATCAACTCTTGTTGACCGTTTGCTTCTGGCATTCCCTGCACACAGCGCCCGTGATCGTTCTAACATGAGCTGCAGGGGCCAGCAGACCAGAGGTGTTAGAGGGGCAGAAATCAGAAGTGGCGTTGGCCAGAGGGGTTTTCTGACCAGGTTGTGGAGTGATTTTGCTATGACCGCAGACAGGACAGGTACTGCAGCATCAATTCAAAGTGACAGGAGACAACATTTGTCCAGTATGGTTACTAACTATTTATCATCCCTTATCGACGTTCTCCCTCAACCATCATTCCCATTTGATTACTGGGCATCAAAATTAGACACCTGGCCAGAATTGGCAGAATATGCATTGCAGGAGCTTGCTTGCCTGGCAGCTAGTGTCCTATCAGAAAGAGTATTCAGTGCTGCAGGTTCAATACTAACAGAAAAAAGGACTCGTCTGGCTACCCAAAATGTAGATGATCTAACCTTCATTAAAATGAACCACAACTGGATTTCGAAATCTTTTGCCCCACCTTGCCCGGCTGACACCTAGCTTTCCTATGTAAAGGTCTTGCCTGTGGACTATTCTGAACGACTTTTCCAATCTCGTAATTTGCAGCACCTGATTGTCCAGCATCCGACATGTTAACACCTCCCTAAATGGCCAAAGTCCCCACACGGGGCCGTGGTATCGCCACTTGGCGCCAGCACCCGTGAGAGTACTGTTTGTCTGAGGAGGTGGGTGTGCCCGCTTTTGGTCGACGGCACTGCCACTAGGTCCCTCATAGTACAATAAAGTGTCTGGCGGTGGTGGTGCGCACCCAACGTCAGACACACCGTTGATATATGAGGGGCCCTGGGCCTGTACCGCCGGCCACAAGACAGTCCCCCCCCCCCAGCTCAAACAGTGCTCTACCACTTGCTAAATTTTCTCTCACAGCTCCACCAATGTTTAGTCTATGCGCTGACATCCTTCAATGCCTGGCACTGTCAATACCATTGTATTGACATTTTTCTTATGTTAGGCCTTCGAAGCCTGTCTGCGGTCACTCCTTCCACTAGGCCTCCACTGACCTGTCTACTGCTGCCCGTGTTCCCCTGGAACCAATTTTAAATTGTCTACAGCCCAATTTTTGTTATGTTAGGCCTTCGAAGCCTGTCTGCGGCCCGTTCTTTCCACTACTACTACACTGACCTGGCTACTGCCGCCCGTGTTCCCCTGGAACCAATTTAAAATTGCCGACAGCAAGCCCAATTTATTATGTTAGGCCTTCGAAGCCTGTCTGCGGTCCCTCCTTCCACTAGGCCTCCACTGACCTGTCTACTGCTGTCCGTGTTCCCCTGGAACCAATTGTAAATTGCCTACATCCAAATTTTTGTTATGTTAGGCCTTCGAAGCCTGTCTGCGGCCCGTTCTTTCCACTACTACTACACTGACCAGGCCACTGCTGCCCGTGTTCCCCTGGAACCAATTTTAAATTGCCTACAGCCAGCCCAATTTATTATGTTAGGCCTTCAAAGCCTGTCTGCGGTCCCTCCTTCCACTAGGCCTCCACTGACCTGTCTACTGCTGCCCGTGTAGCCCTTGAACCAACATCAGAAAATATAAAAATAAGTATTTTGCTTATAAAAAAGAAAATACTGGAGAGATATCAAATGCAGACATTTTAACATTAAAAACAAACACATACAACAAAAATCTGGTACAGTACTAAAAATGGCCACCAGCTACAATAACTTTCTCCTGCAAGTAGTTAACTGAAAGGTTTTTTCAATTTAAAACACAGATATGGCATCCACCGAGTGTTGTCCTGTCGCGTCTTCTTTATATTATTGCCAAGAAGATGCAAAACAATGAAAATAATAAAATCATTATTTACCAAAAAAATAGAGTAAGTCAAAACCACATTGCAAATAAACATTCATTACAAATAAAGAAGCAGGGCGCGTCCGAGGGTGAGTATATACCTAATAAGAATATAATCACCCTCGGACGCGCCCTGCTTCTTTCCGACAGCCTTCCTTCCTAAGAATCAGCCCTTCCGTGGTGTAGAGAGAGGGTGTGTTACACTCCAAGGTGTTCCCCAGGTTGCCTTTCCTGAGCTTCGATCTTCATGCTCTCGTTTAGTAGTTGTTGGAAAGTAGGCTGCATTAGGCCTACAAATTGGGTATGGGATGGAGAGAGATGGTGTGTTACACTCCAAGGTGTTCCCCAGGTTTCCTTGCCATTGCTTCGGTTTTCCGACTCTCGTTTAGTAGTTGTAGAAAACTACACTGCATTAGGCCTACAAAATGGGTATCGGGTGGAGAGAGATGGTGTGTTACACTCCAAGGTGTTCCCCAGGTTTCCTTGCCATTGCTTCGGTCTTCCAACTCTCGTTTAGTAGTTGTAGAAAACTACACTGCATTAGGCCTACAAAATGGGTATCGGGTGGAGAGAGATGGTGTGTTACACTCCAAGGTGTTCCCCAGGTTTCCTTGCCATTGCTTCGGTCTTCCGACTCTCGTTCAGTAGTTGTAGAAAACTACACTGCATTAGGCCTACAAAATGGGTATCGGGTGGAGAGAGATGGTGTGTTACACTCCAAGGTGTTCTCCAGGTTGCCTTTCCAGAGCTTCGATCTTAATGCTCTCGTTTAGTAGTTGTTGGAAACTACGCTGCATTAGGCCTCCAAATTGGCTATGGGGTGGAGAGAGATGGTGTGTTACACTCCAAGGTGTTCCCCAGGTTTCCTTGCCATTGCTTCGGTCTTCCGACTCTCGTTTAGTAGTTGTAGAAAACTACATTGCATTAGGCCTACAAAATGGGTATGGGGTGGAGAGAGATGGTGTGTTCCACTCCAAGGTGTTCTCCAGGTTGCCTTTCCTGAGCTTCTATCTTCAGACTCTCGTTAAATTGTGGTTAAATGGAACAACTGCATTTGGCGTACTAGTTGGTTTGGGGCCTACTAACAGTGTCTGCCGCTCCTTGCTTTTCTCCTGGTTTCCTGTCCTGAAATTCTGTTTTCAGGCGCTCGTTAAGTAGTTGTTAATGTTAGACTGCATTTGGCCTACTAGTTGGGTTGGGGCCTACTATCGGTGTCTGCCACTCCTTGCTGTTCTCCTCCACTGAACAAAGCTGTGCAGCCTGTTTACTACGGTTGCCAATTTTGAACTGCATTTCGACTACTTACTGATTTGGGCCTACTCTCTGTGTCAGCCTCTCATTCCAGTTGTCCTCCACTGCAATGCCCCCTGGTTATTCCTGTGTTACCAATTTGGAACTGCATTTAGCCAACTTTATTCTTTGGGCCTATATCTGTGTTTCCTCCTCATCCTGCCCATTGCCCAGCCAGTGATAGATGAGTCTGCTGGTACATTGACCCATAACGCAACATTCCCCGTGCACGCTACACAACAACATTGTGACCCTGCTGAAAGTCAGGTTGCTCTTCCCGCATACCATACCACCTTACACAGGGACAAAGAGGAAGGTGCAGATGAAAGTGCAGGTTCCTTCATCAGGTGGGGGGAGGAATACTAGTTGGCGATGTCACTGGCACAGGGCCTCTCATAGTACGCAAAAGTGTTGCTGCCGGTGGGAGGCGCCCCCGCCGTGCAAACACACCGCTGTACTTTGAGGGGCCCTGTGCCAGTGCCAATGCCAACGAGTGGGCCCCCCCTGCTTGCTCAGGTTCACAGCACTTGCAAAGTTGAAATACTTACCTCTCCCTGCTCCACTGCCGTGACGTGGTCCAGATTTCCTGGGCCCACTAATTACTTGAACCAGCCCTACCCACCACAACTTTAGCCAAATGACAATTTCAAATGCCTTCCAATTATTATAAGGTAAATTACGCTTGACAAGCTTCATTAAGAAGAATGGATGGTTTTGACATTAAAATGGGCACTCTAGGTGTTTTCCTGGCCCCCACTCACTGCCGACTATGCTGCCCCATTGACTTGCATTGGGTTTCGTGTTTCGGTCGATCCCGACTTTACGTCATAATCGGCCGATTTCACTCGACCCGACTTTTGAGATAGACTCTAAAAAGGTCAAGGTCGCTCAACTCTAGTTCAGACATACCTGTGGATGAAAGCAGATGGATCAGGGCATGACAGCATGAAGGAGAATGTACTATGGGTTACCATTTTGATATATTTCTGATGTTACACTTTAAAGATGTCACTTCAAATGATTTCGCATTGGACAATGGTCATATCTGACCTGCTCCATTCAACTAACACCATTCAGAATGAAACTATATTTGTTGGTTATACATGGTGATGGCTACTCTTAGTTTACACCTATACACACCTGTTTTCTGTTGGGAATTGACAGTCAGTTTTTGGTATTTGAATACATAAGCTCTCTGATAGTGCACTCCATCCATTAGCCTCTGGTGGTTTTAACCCCTTAATCCCATTTGACATACTATCCCATCAAGGTGACCTAGGACTTCCCAGGGACCGGATAGTACATCATAGCGATGGGCTGCGCTCACGGGGGGAGCTGTTATGATCTGGTGATTAGGGAGCGACCTGCGTCTAGCTCTGAGCAGGTGGCAACTATACTGACCGCAGTCCCTAAGCTCAACACAACACTAGAAGTAGCCATGGAATGCTCCTAACTCGGCCTAGGCATCTCGTCACAGCCCAAGAGCTAACTACCCCTATAGATAGAAGCAGGAAAACTATCTTGCCTCAGAGAAAATCCCCAAAGGATAGATTAGCCCCCCACAAATAATGACTGTGAGAGGAGAAGGAAATGACATACGTAGTATGAAACAAGATTTAGCACAGGAGGCCACTTCTAGCTAAATAGAAATAGTACAGAACAGAACGCTGTGCGGTCAGTAAAAAAAAACTAGAAAAAGTCCACCGCAGAGAAATGCAAAAATCTCCACACCTGACTAAAGGTGTTGAGGGCAAACTCTGCTGCCCAGAGCTTCCAGCTTAACTGAATAGATCCATACTGAAAAGCTGGACAAATGAACAAAAACAAAGAAAGTGCTGAACAACAAAGTCCACAACAAGAGAACCGCAAAAGGACAAGCAAGGACTTAGCTTTGATGAACTGGTCAGAGTGTCAGGAAAGTCCTAAGAGCAATGACTCCAGGCAGGAACAATTGACAACTGGCATTGAATGAGGGATGAGGCCAGACCAATATAGCCGAGCCTAAAAGACGATCAGTGAAAACAGCTGCTGAAGGTAAATCCAAGAAGCAGCCATACCACTCAAAACCACAGGAGGGAGCCAAAGAGCAAAACTCACAAAAATGCTACTTACAACCACCGGAAGCAGCCCAAGAGCGGAATTCACAACAGTACCCCCCCCTTGAGGAGGGGTCACCGAACCCTCACCAGAGCCCCAGGCCGATCAGGATGAGCCAAATGAAAAGCACGAACCAAATCGGCGGCATGAACATCGGAGGCAACAACCAAAGAATTATCCTCCTGGCCATAACCCTTCCACTTGACAAGATACTGAAGCTTCCGCCTCGAAAAACGAGAATCCAAAATTTTCTCAACCACATATTCCAACTCCCCCTCAACCAACACCGGGGCAGGAGGGTCAACAGATGGAACAACGGGCACCACATATCTCCGCAACAAAGATCTATGGAAAACATTGTGGATGGCAAAAGAGGCTGGAAGGGCCAAACGAAAAGACACAGGATTGATAATCTCAGAAATCTTATAAGGACCAATAAACCGAGGCTTGAACTTAGGGGAAGAAACCTCACGAAGCCGAGGACAAACACACCGACGGCGGTTAGCAAAACGCTGAGCCTTTTCCAGGGACAACGTCAAATTGTCTACCACATGAGCCCAAATCCGCTGTAACCTGTCTATCACAGAATCAACACCAGGACTATCAGAAGGCTCAACCTGCCCTGAAGAAAAACGAGGATGGAAACCAAAATTACAAAAGAAAGGCGAAACCAAAGTAGCCGAACTGGCCCGATTATTAAGGGCAAACTCGGCCAACGGCAAGAAAGTCACCCAATTATCCTGATCAGCAGACACAAAGCATCTCAAATAGGTCTCCAAGGTCTGATTAGTTCGCTCAGTTTGGCCATTGGTCTGAGGATGGAACGCCGAAGAAAAAGACAAATCAATACCCATCCTAGCACAAAAGGCCCGCCAAAACCTGGAAACAAACTGGGAACCTCTGTCAGACACAATATTCTCCGGAATGCCATGCAAACGAACCACATGCTGAAAAAACAATGGAACCAAATCAGAGGAGGAAGGCAACCTAGGCAAAGGTACCAAATGAACCATTTTAGAGAACCGGTCACAAACCACCCAGATAACAGACATCCTCTGGGACACAGGAAGATCCGAAATAAAATCCATGGAAATATGCGTCCAAGGCCTCTCCGGGACGGGCAAAGGCAAAAGCAACCCTCTAGCGCGGGAACAGCAAGGCTTGGCTCGGGCGCAAGTCCCACAGGACTGCACAAAAGCACGGACATCATGCGACAAGGAAGGCCACCAAAAGTACCTAGCAACCAAATCTCTGGTACCAAAAATCCCAGGATGACCAGCCAACACTGAACAATGGACCTCAGAAATCACCTTACTCGTCCATCTATCAGGAACAAACAGCTTCCCCACAGGACAGCGGTCAGGCCTATCAGCCTGAAATTCCTGAAGCACCCGCCGCAAATCAGGGGAGATGGCAGAAAGAATCACCCCTTCCTTAAGAATGCCAACCGGCTCAAGGACTCCAGGAGAATCCGGCAAAAAACTCCTAGAGAGGGCATCCGCCTTAACATTCTTAGATCCTGGAAGATATGAGACCACAAAATCAAAACGGGAGAAAAACAGGGACCACCGAGCCTGTCTAGGGTTCAGCCGCTTGGCCGACTCAAGGTAAATCAAATTCTTATGATCGGTCAAGACCACAATGCGGTGCTTGGCTCCCTCAAGCCAATGTCGCCACTCCTCAAATGCCCACTTCATAGCCAACAACTCCCGATTGCTGACATCATAATTGCGTTCCGCAGGCGAAAACTTTCAGGAAAAGAAGGCACATAGCTTCATCAAGGAACCATCTGAATTCTTCTGTGACAAAACGGCCCCTGCCCCAATTTCAGAAGCGTCAACCTCAACCTGAAAAGGAAGAGAAACATCCGGTTGACGCAACACAGGGGCAGAAGTAAATCGGCATTTAAGCTCCTGAAAGGCCTCAACAGCCTCAGAGGACCAATTAGTCACATCAGCGCCTTTCTTCGTCAAATCGGTCAGGGGTTTAACCACACTAGAGAAGTTGGCAATGAAACGGCGATAAAAATTAGCAAAGCCCAAAAATTTCTGATGGCTCTTCACAGATGTGGGTTGAATCCAGTCATGAATGGCTTGGACCTTAACAGGATGCATTTCTATAGACGAAGGAGAAAAAATAAAACCCAAAAAAGAGACCTTCTGAACTCCAAATAGGCACTTAGACCCCTTCACAAATAGAGCATTATCACGAAGGATCTGGAATACCATCCTGACCTGCTTCACATGAGACTCCCAATCATCGGAAAAAATCAAAATATCATCCAAATACACAATCAGGAATTTATCAAGATAATTGCGGAAAATATCATGCATGAAAGACTGGAACACAGATGGAGCATTAGAGAGCCCAAATGGCATCACAAGGTATTCAAAATGGCCTTCGGGCGTATTAAATGCAGTCTTCCATTCGTCACCCTGTTTAATACGAACAAGATTATATGCCCCTCGAAGGTCAATCTTGGTAAACCAACTAGCCCCCTTAATCCTAGCAAACAAATCAGAGAGCAAAGGTAAAGGATATTGGAATTTGACCGTGATCTTATTAAGAAGGCGATAATCAATACAGGGTCTTAAGGAGCCATCCTTCTTGGCAACAAAAAAGAATCCCACTCCCAATGGTGACGAAGACGGCCTAATATGCCCCTTCTCTAAAGACTCCTTAACATAGCTCCGCATGGCGGCATGCTCTGGCACAGACAGGTTGAAAAGTCGGCCCTTAGGGAACTTACAGCCAGGAATCTAGTCAATAGCACAATCACAGTCCCTGTGTGGTGGAAGGGAACTGGACTTGGGCTCATCGAATACATCCTGGAAATCTAACAAAAATTCAGGAACATCAGAAGAGGGGGAAGAGGAAATTGACATCAAAGGAACGTCACTATGTACCCCTTGACAACCCCAACTAGTCACAGACATTGATTTCCAATCCAGCACTGGATTGTGTACTTGTAGTTGTAACCATGGAAAACCCAGTACAACAACATCATGTAAATTATGCAACACCAGAAAACGGCAATCTTCCTGATGTGCAGGAGCCGTGTACATAGTCATCTGCGTCCAGTACTGAGGTTTATTCTTGGCCAATGGTGTAGCATCAATACCCCTCAAGGGTATGGGACTCTGCAAAGGCTGCAAAGAAAAACCACAGCGCCTAGCGAATTCTAAGTCCATTAAGTTCAGAGCAGCACCTGAATCCACAAATGCCATGACAGAAAAAGATGACAATGAGCAAATCAGGGTCACAGACAGGAGAAACTTAGGCTGCACAGTACTAATGGTAACAGATCTAGCGACCCTCTTGATACGCTTAGGGCAATCAGAAATAGTATGAACAGAATCACCACAGTAAAAACACAGCCCATTCTGACGTCTGTATCCCCTCTGTTCCGCTCTAGTCAAAATCCTATCACATTGCATGGGCTCAGGACTTTGCTTAGAGGACACTGCCATATGGTGCACCACTTTGCATTCGCGCAGGCGCCGATCAATCTGAATGGCCAGAGACATAGATTCGCTCAAACCAACAGGCATGGGAAACCCCACCATAACATCTTTAAGGGCTTCAGAAAGACCCTTTCTGAAAATTGCTGCCAGAGCGTCCTCATTCCATTTAGTGAGCACAGACCATTTTCTAAATTTCTGGCAGTATAATTCTGCCGCTTCCTGACCCTGACACAGGGCCAACAGTGTTTTCTCAGCATGCTCTACAGAGTTAGGTTTGTCATACAATAATCCGAGCGATTGAAAAAATGCATCTACATTAAGCAATGCCGGATTCCCTGACTCAAGTGAGAATGCCCAGTCCTGAGGGTCGCCAAGCAGTAGAGAAATAACTATCTTTACTTGCTGAACGGGGTCACCAGAGGAACAGGGTTTCAGAGCAAAAAACAATTTGCAGTTATTTTTAAATTTCAAAAACTTAGATCTATCCCCATAAAGCAAATCCGGAGTAGGAATTCTAGGCTCTAAGGCCAGAGTCTGAACCACATAATCTTGAATACTCTGTACTCTTGCAGCAAGCTGATCCACACGAGAAAACAAACCCTGAACATCCATGCCTGCATCCAAATCCCGAATCACCCAGAGATCAACAGGAAGGAAAAAGACAAAACAAACTAAAGAAAAAAAAATGGCTCAGAACTCTTTTTCTCTTCCTTCTTTTGAGAGGCATTCAGCTCATTTTTGGCCAGCTGTACTGTTATGATCTGATGATTAGGGAGCGACATGCGTCTAGCCCTGAGCAGATGGCAACTATACTGACCGCAGTCCCTAAGCTCAACACAACACTAGAAGTAGCCGTGGAATGCTCCTAACTCGGCCTAGGCATCTCATCACAGCCTAAGAGCTAACTACCCCTAAAGATAGAAGCAGGAAAACTATCTTGCCTCAGAGAAAATCCCCAAAGGATAGATTAGCCCCCCACAAATAATGACTGTGAGAGGAGAAGGAAATGACATACGTAGTATGAAACAAGATTTAGCACAGGAGGCCACTTCTAGCTAAACAGAAATAGTACAGAACAGAACGCTGTGCGGTCATTAAAAAAAAACTAGAAAAAGTCCACCGCAGAGAAATGCAAAAATCTCCACACCTGACTAAAGGTGTGGAGGGCAAACTCTGCTGCCCAGAGCTTCCAGCTTAACTGAATAGATCCATACTGAAAAGCTGGACAAATGATCAAAAACAAAGAAAGTGCTGAACAACAAAGTCCACAACAAGAGAACCGCAAAAGGACAAGCAAGGACTTAGCTTTGATGAACTGGTCAGAGTGTCAGGAAAGTCCTAAGAGCAGTGACTCCAGGCAGGAACAATTGACAACTGGCATTGAATGAGGGATAAGGCCAGACCAATATAGCCGAGCCAGAAAGACGATCAGTGAAAACAGCTGCTGAAGCTAAATCCAAGAAGCAGCCATACCACTCAAAACCACAGGAGGGAGCCAAAGAGCAGAACTCACAAAAATGCTACTTACAACCACCGGAGGGAGCCCAAGAGCGGAATTCACAACAGGGAGCGTATCCAATCGCGGCCGGGTGTCAGCTGACTATCGCAGCTGACATCCGGCACTATGCGATCAAACATGATTACAGTGTTCCGGCAGTATAGGGAAGCATCGCGCAGGGAGAGTTCTCCCTGCGTACTTCCCCGAGACCCTCGGAGCAACGCGATCACATCGCGTTGCTCCGAGGGTCCCCTGCCTTCTTCTCCCTCAAGGCCCCGAAACCAAAATGGCCGCGGGACTGCATTCGGGTATTGCAGGGAGGTGGCTTACCAAGCGCCTGCTCAGAGCAGGCGCTGGTAAGACAAGAGAAGTGCACGTCAGATCGCTGATCTGACACAGTGCTCTGCAAAGTGTCAGATCAGTGATCTGACCTTATAACATGATGCCCCCCCTGGGGCAATGTTATAAAGTTAAAAAAATATATTTAGTTGTGTAAAAAAAAAATTTTTCTTGAATAAAGAAAAAAAATATAATATTATTCCCAGAAATACATTTCTTTATTTAAATAATAAAAAAACAATAAAAGTACACATATTTAGTATCGCCGCGTCCGTAACGACCGGACCTATAAAACTGTCCCAATAGTTAACCCCTTCAGTGAACACCGTAAAAAAACACACACAAAAAACCAGGCAAAAAACAACGCTTTATTATCATACTGCCAAACAAAAAGTGGAATAGCACGCAATCAAAAAGACGGATATAAATAACCCTGGTAGCGCTGAAAACATCATCTTGTCCCGAAAAATACTAGCTGCCATACAGCATCATCAGCAAAAAATTTAAAAAGTTATAGTCCTCAAAATAAAGCGATGCAAAAATAACTATTTTTTCTATAAAATAGTTTTTATCTTCTAAAAGTGGCAAAACATTAAAAAAATGATATAAATGAGGCATCGCTATAATCGTACTGACCCGAAGAATGAAACTGCTTAATCTATTTTACCAAACGCTGAATGGTATAAACGCCCCCTCCAAAAGAAATTCAGAAATAGCTGTTTTTTGGTCATATTGCCTCACAAAAATCGGAGTAAAAAGCGATCAAGAAATGTCACGTGCCCGAAAATGTTGCCAAAATAAAGGGCAACTTGTCCCATAAAAAACAAGACCTCACATGACTCTGTGGACAAAAATATGGAAAAATTATAGTTCTCAAAATGTGGTAATGCTTTTGCAATAAAAAGCGTCTTTTAGTGTGTGACGGCTGCCAGTAATAAAAATCCGCTGAAAAACCCACCATAAAAGTAAATCAAACCCCCTTCATCACTCCCTTAGTTGGGGAAAAATAAAAAAAAATAAAAAAATGTATTTATTTCCATTTTCCCATTAGGGCTAGGGTTAGGGCTAGGGTTAGGGCTAAGGTTAGGGTTAGGGCTAGGGTTAAGGCTAGGCTTAGGTTTAGGGTTGAGGCTAGGGTTAGGGTTTGGATTACCTTTATGGTTGGAATTAGGGTTAAGGGTGTGTCAGGGTTAGGGGTGTGGTTAGGGTTATGGTTGGGATTAGGGTTAGGGGTGTGTTGGAGTTGGGGTTAGGGGTGTGGTTGGGATTAGGGTTAGGGGTGTGTTTGGGTTAGGGTTTCAGTTAGAATTGGGGGTTTCCACTGTTTAGGCACATCAGGGCTCTCCAAACGCGACATGGCTTACGATTTCAATTCCAGCCAATTCTGCATTGAAAGAGTAAAACAGTGCTCCTTCCCTTCTGAGCTCTCCCGTGTGCCCAAACAGGGGTTTACCCCAGCATATGGGGTATCAGCATACTCAGGACAAATTGGACAACAACTGGGGTTCTGGGGTTATAAACTGTAGTGAAATACTTGGGGGTTCAAAGTTTTCACAACACATCTAGACAAGTTCCTTGGGGGGTCTAGGTTCCAATATGGGGTCACTTGTGGGGCGATTCTACTGTTTAGGTACATCAGGGGCTCTGCAACGTGACACCTGCAGACTAATCCATCTAAGTCTGCATTCCAAATGGCGCTCCTTCCCTTCCGAGCTCTGCCATGCGCCCAAACGGCAGTTCCCCCCCACATATGGGGTATCAGCGTACTCAGGACAAATTGGACAACAACTGTATGGGAGCAATTTCTCCTGTTACCCTTGGAAAAATACAAAACTGGGTGTTAAAGATAATTTTTGTGGAAAAAAATGATTTTTTATTTTCTCGGCTTTGCGTTATTAACTGTAGTGAAACACTTGGGGGTTCAAAGTTCTCACAACACATCTAGATAAGTTCCTTTCGGGGTCTAGGTTCCAATATGGGGTCACCTGTGGGGGTTTCTACTGTTTAGGTACATTAGGGGCTCTGCAAACGCAATGTGACGCCTGCAGACCTTTCCATCTTAGTCTGCATTCGAAATGGCGCTCCTTCCCTTCCGAACTCTGCCATGCGCCCAAACCTGTGGTTACCCCCCACATATAGGGTATCATCGTACTCTGGACAAATTGCACAACAACTTTAGAGGTCCAATTTCTCCTGTTACCCTTGGGAAAATACAAAACTGGGGGCTAAAAAATAATTTTTGTGGGAAAAAAATAATTTTTATTTTCAAGGCTCTGCGTCATAAACTGTAGTGAAACACTTGGGGGTTCAAAGCTCTCACAACACATATAGATACGATTCTTAGGGGGTCTACTTTCCAAAATGGTGTCACTTGTGGGGGGTTTCAATGTTTAGGTACATCAGGGGCTCTCCAAATGCAACATGGCGTCCCATCTTAATTCCAGCCAATTTTTCATTGAAAAGTCAAACATCGCTCCTTCCCTTCCGAGCTCTGCCATGCACCCAAACAGTGGTTTACTCCCACATATGGGGAATCAGCATACTCAGGACAAATTGCACAACAACGTTTGGTGTACAATTTCTTCTGGTAACCTTGGGAAAATAAAAAATTGGGGGCGAAAAGTTCTGTTGAGGGCAGAGCAAAGTACTGCAGTGCGCAGGTGCCAGGAAAGGTCAGAGAGGCCCTCAACAGGGCAGTCAAAGTACACCTGCACCAGAGCCGCAGCATGAAGACAAGAAGAGGACATCATCGTAAGAAGATGGGAGGCCCCGGACCGGACCGTGACGCCCATCGGACCAGAACAGAACCTGGACCGCCCCTGTGTAGGATACATTAGGGGCTTATCTACAGCATTACAGAATGCTGTAGATAAGCCCCTGATGCCGGTGGGCTTAGCTCACTTTTGATTTTGGGGGTGACAGGTTCCTTTTAAAGAGGTGGGGGATCAGCTAGTCAGTGCTCAAACCGTATGCTGCACACTGTATCAAAATCATCCCCATGGCAGTTGTGCCAGAAGGAAGCTTTGTCTAAAGATGATGCATAAAAAAGCCTGCAGATTGCTAAAAAACAGACTAAGGACATGGCTTACTGGAACCATGTCATGTCGTCTGATGAGACCAAGAAATACTTACTTGCTTCAGATAGTTGAAGCATGTTTGGCTGCTACTAGGTGAGGAGTACAAAGAGAAGTGTGTATTTCATACAGTCATGTTGGTGGGGCTGCATGTTTGCTGCAGTCTGTGGGGAACTACAGTTCATTGAGGGAACCATGAATGTGAAGATGTACTGTGACATATTGAAGCAGAGCATGATCCCCTCCCTTCGGCAACTAAGCAGCAGGGTAGTATTCCAACATGATTGATAATGACCCCAAACACACCTCCTATATGACCACTGCCTTACTAAGGAAACTGAGGATAAAGGTTCTGGGCTGGCCAAGCATGTCTCAAGACCTAAACCCTATGGAGAATCTGTAGGGCATCCTGAAATGAAAGATGGAGGAACGCAAAGCCTCTAACATACACCGTGACATCTGCATGGAGGAGTAGAAGAGGATTCCAGTGGCAAGCTGTGAATCTCTAGAATAATAGAATCATAAAATGTTAGTTGGAAGGGACCTCAAAGGTCATTGTGTCCAACCCTCAATGTAGTGCAGGATTCACTAAATGGTTTTCTAGTGAACTCCATGTCCAAGAGAGTTAACGCAGTGCTTGAAAATAATGGAGGCCACACAAAATATTGACACCTTCGGCACAATTTGACCATTTTTACTTAGGGATGTAATCACTTTTGTTGCCAGCAGTTTAGACATTAATGGCTGTGTGTTGAATTATTTCATATAATCATAGAATGGTAGAATTGGATGGGACCTCATGGGTCAAGTTCACTAAATTATCCCAGACAGATGTCTATCCAGCCTCTGTTTCAAGGATTCCATAGAAGGAAAACTCACCACCACGTGGCAGCCTGTTCCACTCATTGATCACCCTCAGTATCAAAAAGTTTTTTCTAATATCTACTCTGTGTCTCCTATTATGTTTCATCCCATTGCTTCAAGTCTTTCCTTGTTGAAATGCAGATAATGCTTATCCCTCTACAGTGTGACATCTCTTGAGATATTTGTAGACAGCCATTAAGTCTCCTCCTCTCAGTCTTCTCTTTTGCAAGCTAAACATTCCCAAATCCCCTAACCGTTCCTTACAGCACATTGTTTGCAGACATCATTCTGGTAGCTCTTCTTTGAACTTGCTCCAATTTGTTCATGTGTTTTACTAAAATGTGGTGACCAATACTGGACACAGTATTCCAGATGAGGCTTGACAAAAGAGGAGTAGAGGGGGATAATTACTTCAATTGATCTTCATTGTATGCTTCTGTTAATGCAACCCAGAATTGTGTTTGCCTTTTCTCTGCTGCATTTCACTGTTGCCTCATGTTGAGTCTGTGATCTATTAGTATACCCAATTCTTTTTCACATGTTCTGTTGCTTAGTTCTATTCCTCCCATTCTGTATATGCTTTTTCTAATTTTTATTGCCCAAATGTAGGACTTTGCATTTTCCCCTGTTAAAAACCATTCTGTTATTTTCTGCCCACAGTTCCAGTTTGTTTAGGTCCTTTTTGAAACTTCTTTCTCTCTTCTCCAGTATTAGCTATCCCTTCTAGCTTAGTGCCATAGGCAAATTTAATCAGTTTACCCTCCATTCCGTCATCTAAATAATTGATAAAGATGTTGAACAACACAGGGACCAGGACAGAGCCCTGTGGTTCCCCACTTGAAACATTCTTCCAACTGGATGTGCAGTCATTTATGACCACTCTTTGAGTCCAATCACTAAGCCAGTGATGAATCCACCTAACAATTGCCTTGTACATTCCATACTTGGTCATTTTTCAATAAGGATGGCATGAGATACTTTTTCAAATGCTTTGCTTAAGTCAATATACACTATATCTACTGTGTTTCCCTCATCAACCCAGTCAGTGATTCTTTCATAGACAGAAAATAAGTTAGTCTAACATGACTTGTTAGCTACAAAACCATGCTGGGTTTGGTTGATCAGTTCATTCTCATCCAGGTAAATGCATTCATTTGTTCAAATATCTTTTCTGATATAGAAATCAGGCTAACACGCCTATAGTTCCCTTAGTCCACCGTCTTCCACCTTTTTGAAGACTGAAAACATTTTCTCTTCTCCAGTCTTCTGGGACTTCTCCTGTTCTTCAAGAATCCAAAGATTATGGAGAGTGGTTCAATAATTTTCTTTGCTATCTCCGTCAGTACCCAAGGATGTAATTTATCTGGACCTGGAGACTTGAATTAATTTATGTTAGCTAAGTATTCCCTTACCATCTCTCTGTTTATAGACAATGTGGATTCTTTTATTCATTCAATAGTACAGTGAAGATTAGTTGATGTTACATTTACTTTCTGGGAGAAAACAGATGAAAAATAGGAATTTAAAAGCTCGGTCTTCTCAGCATTCATTTTTACCTCTACACCATTTTCATCCTGTAAAAATCTTGTAGCATTTTTGACTCTTCTTTTACTTTTGACATACCCTCAAAATCATTATTTATTGCTTTTGACATCTTTTGTAAGCCTTAATTCATTATCAGCTTTAGATTATCTGATGCATGCTCTGCACGTTCTTCAGACAGCATTATATTATTCTTTATATATGCCTCTCTCTTTCTATTTGATAAACATTTCTTTCTTCCTTTTTAGCACATATTTAAGTTCTGTGTTCATCCATCCTGGTTTTCTTTAATGCCTCATATTCTTCCCTATTTTAGATATTGTTAATGACTGTGCGTTGAGAATCTCATTTTTCAAAATTGCCCGTCCTTCCTGTATGCAAATTGCCTCTTGCGCTCTATAGCGCCACCTGTTGGAAGCAGTAATCTTACAATTCACAATCTGCTTCCAACAGGTGGTGCCATAGAGATCAAGTCCTCTTTCTCTCTGAAGAGGCAATTTGCATAAAAATTTCTCAGAGCAGCATTGCATGGTGAATAAGTCTCATTACCTTGATGTGCCAGTGCTTGTATGTCACTCACCACAAGGAGAAACATTATCCCTTAGACCTCCATCCTACCTGGACATTTCAGCTCTTATGGACATCCAGCCATTAGATCCCTCCAATCCTCTTTCTGAGTCGCTTAAAATGTGCCTTTCTGTAATACAACCTTGAAGTCTGAGTCTTCACAGCTCTTTCTCCTCTAGTTATCCAAATTCTATTATATGTTGTTCGCTGCCTCCTAGGGTCCCAACTAGTGATGAGTGAATAGTGAAATATTCAGATTAGGGAAAATCATCACGAATAATCTCTAATATCCGTGTATTTGTACCAAATAACAAATCCAATGCAAATAAAAGGGAAAGCCGAATATCTTTCTGCTGGACCCAACAAACAGGTCTGGGGGCCTGAGAAAAAAGCTGAAATGGGTGGGAAAGAGCTAAAACTAAATGGGAATAGCATGGAGAAAATGCCTGCATGCCTTTCTAACTCACATATGGTATCTGGGAATAATGTTGTCAGACTATTGCGCCGGTGTTATGGATTTATAAAAAGACCTACCAAACCAAACCTACATATTTTTAAAGGGAAAATTGCTAAGAAACATTTTTCTCCTTCATAATTACATGTATATAATGCAAAAAAATAAAAAACATTATACCTCCCATTTATCATATGTCCACATGGAGCATTTTGGCTTTAATTTGTCCTTTAACATTTGGTAATAATACCATGACTAAGACCTGAAAGGTCGAAACACGTTGATTGATCACCAGGAACAAGTGACAGGTACAAGTCATAGACTGTGTTTTTTTTAAATGTCTTGAATAAAGAAGAAATTTTAACTGCATGAACCTCTGGTATGTAGCTATCTTGTTCCTTCTCTTAGTTTAATAAAGAGACACAAGCCTGGAAAAGCCAGCAATGGCCATTGTCCGGCACCGGATAACGTGAAGTGCTAACAAATTTGTATCCCCTGTCTGACTAACAATTTGGGAAGATACATATATGCAGACAAGGGACAACTGAACGCTGCATTGGGACAAAGAACTGGACGTGGTTGCTTACTGTTGTGCCTGTGCAACTGCAGGTTGTGGGCAGAAGGCTTCAATGCCTGCTTCCTGGACAGCAGATTGGGAAGGATGTAACAAAGGGGAAGGGCCAGTGATTCCCCGCTCAGAAACATATTTTGTAACAGTCATTCCACGCACCTACTGGGGTGGTGTGTATGTCAGCAGTATATGGCGTATGCGAACAGAGGTATTATGTCGAATTTCCCTTTATAAAGAGATGTGTGGGTAAAATTTTCGAACTAGCAGCATATATATAGAGCATGTTTCATTACTCATATTATTATTCTATGTAACTTTGAACGCTGAAGAAATGTGTGGAGCATATTAATGAATTGATGTTCCACAATGTCCATGTGCAGACCAAAAAATCAACATCAGGGCTCCCATTTACACACTTAAAGAGACTGTGAGAATAGCAACACAATAAAAAATTATAATAATATAATATATAGAGATTGAGAGTAGAAATTTGACCATTGCACAATGTACAAACATTTCCAAAAATTACCCCAAAGGGTCTGTATCATACACGCTGAAAGAGACCATGATGGGACCTCACAATACATTTTTCAGTTATTACAATAGGTAGAGATAGAGAGTACAAGCTTCACCATTGCACAATTTACAAAGGTTTCCAACAATTAAAAAACATTACCCACGTGGGTTATACATTGATGATGACCACTAAGTACTTGTTGCAGAAGCAGAAAGAGTAGGAGGAGGACGTGATTTCATGAACAAAATGGGTTTGGCATAGACGTTAAGGCAACTTCAAAAAAAAATTTGGGCTGCTATTAAATTATGTTGCTGTCATCCATAGGGCTTACAAAGTCAGAGGAAATCCAGCCCTTGTTTAATTTTAGAAGAATCAACCTGTCTGAATTTTCCATTGACAGGCATGTGCGCCTATCTGTTATGATAGCACCAGCCGAACTAAAAACCCACTCAGACAGCACACTTGTGGCAGGGCATTGTAGCACCTTCAAGGTCTGCAAGGAGAGGTCGGGCCAAGTGTGCAGCTTGGACAACCAATAGTGAAAGGGCACTGAAGAATCAGGAAAGACACTTGTATTGTCACTTAAGTAGTCCTTCACCATCTTGGTCAACTTCTCCCTCCTCATCAAAGTAACACCCAAAGATAGCCCTTGCTGATGTGACAGTTTCATGAAAATGGCCCAGTTGATGGACATTTCTGCCCCCCTGAGTTTCACCTGGCGTGCTTGGCCCTCCCCTGTAATTGGGTGAAAGAGTCAGTACTAAGTACCTCTGCCAGCAGCGTTGCCTGAGGGTAATCTTTTCAGCAAGTCTTCCACAACGGGCTTCTGCCATGCATGCACTGAAAATGGCATGTCTGCCTCTGACAAGAGAGAAGCAAATTTCTCCTTGTACAGTGGGTCAATAAAGGTGCACAGCCAGTATATCATCATGTAAGGGCCCTGGGAAAGGCATCTGGACATGAACTTGCATGTGTGACAGACTAAAGAATCAAACGTTCAGTGTCCTCACCAGGAAGAACAGTAACCATCCTGACCTCCTTCAGATGCATTGCCTCCTCCTCCTCTTCAGGTTATCCATACTGGACAGGCATTAAGCTGGAATTGGGAGTCCCCTCTGTAGCGCAGACCAAAAACTCCTGTTCTTGCTCATCCTCCTCCTGTTCCTTGTCATCACCCAATGTGGCCTAAGAATATTGTGTGATGCTGGACTGTGCAGTTTCAGCCACTGTAAAATTTTGCTTCATAGCCACCTGTTCGGAATTCAAAGCTTCCTCTTTGAGATTTTGCAGAAAACGTTTTTATAGACAGAGCAGAGGGATGGTTACGCTGATAATAGCATCATCATCCCTCACATCTTGATGCAGTACATAATGTTTTGAAAATCCTCATATATGTCAGCGATCCACACCCACTTGGCAGTTGTTATGTGTGGGGACTGAGTGTTACTCTGGTGGGCATAGAGAAGCTGGAATTCAGACACTGCCCTCTGCTGCTCACTAAGCATTGCCAACATATGAAAGCTTGAATTGCAGCATGTGGGCAGGTTACAAATCAGTTGGTGACGAGGCAAATTAAAGCACTGCTGCAGCGAAGCTAGACCGGTGAAAGTCTGAGATGACTTTTGGAAATGTGCACTGACAAGGCATACCTTGATAGGTAGGTCAGGCAAGTCAGGGTATGTTTTTGAAAAGCGCTGTGCAAACAAGTTCAGCACATGGGCCATGCATGGAACGTGTACAAACTTGCCGACCTTTAAAGCCACCACCAAGTTACGCCCATTTATCACACACAGCCAGACCTGGTTGGAGGTTCAGAGGGGAGAGCCACTGATTGGACTGGTCTTTATCCCTTTCAACAGCTCGGCTGTGTTTTGAGCTTTATCACCTAAACAGATGAGCTTCAGCAGAGCATGCTGCTGCTTCGCCAAGGCAGTGATGCAGACGTCCCATCTGGAGAGTGACGGGGAGTTTAGTTCCACTGAGGATGATGAGAAGGAGGCGAGACAGGAACTGGAATATGAGGACACTGAAACCCTGATCGAAGTTGGGCCTGCTATTCTTGGTGTGGGTAAGATGTGTGGTGTTCCACCCATTGACTCTGTTCCAGACTCCAGCAGATTCACCCAGTTTGCCTTCAGGGAAATGTAGTGTCCCTGTCCATAAGAACTTGTCCACGTGTCTGTGGTTAGGTTGACCTTCCTGTGACTGCGCATAGCTGATATTTTGTAACACATGCTTATTTAAAGCAGGGACGACACACTGGGAAAAATAGTGGTGGCTGGGAATCGAGTACAGTGGGGCTGCCACCGCCAAGAGGTCGCGGAAAGACTCAGTTTTCACAAGCCAAAATATCAACATTTCCAGGGCTAGCAATCTGGCAATGTGGATGCTTAGCATTTGGACCTGTTTGGACATTTCTGCTTCCTGCAAAATGTCTGGGGCAGGGACAACTGAACGCTGCGCTGGGACAACGAACTGGACATGGTTGCTGACTGTTGTATCTGTGCAACTGTAGATTGGGGGCAGGAGGCCTCAGCGTCTGCTTTGTGGACAGCAGACTGGGAAGGCCATAACAAAGGGGAAGGGGCAGTGGTTAAACACTGTGATACAGATTTTGTATCCAGGTGTTCCACCCACCTACTGGGGTAATTGGTTGCCATGTGCTTTTGCATACTGGTGGTGCTCAGGTTGGCAGTGTTCTTGCCTCTTAGCTTGGTTTGGCAGATGCTGCAAATTACAGGTGTTTATCTGAAGGACTTTCAGAAAAAACTGCCATACAGGGGAGCAACACACCCTTAGCCTGTTATCTAGCCGAGTGGGGGGGGAGGGGGTCTGTGCAACAGTTGACCGAGTTGTCCCTCTGGTCAAACCACAGTTGTTTTTTTTATTTATTTTTTTCATTTGTTTTAAAACTTTTTTCTGCTTTTTACTGATTTTGTTAACCCCCTTAAGGGACTTGAAGATGCATTCATCTGATCCCTTGTGCTATATGCCACAGCATTGCTGCATATAGCAGAAATCATATTGGCTGGGCTTCAAAGGAGCCCCATAATGACAAGCACGGGGGTCATCAGCTGACCCCCGGCTGTCATGACAACGACTCGGCGACTTGAAATCATCTCATGGGTGCGCTGATAGGTGGAGTTGATAATACGCGTGCATGTCAGCGCATGTTAAATGCTGCTGTGAGAGATTGGCAGCATCATTTAACAAGTTAACAATAGCGGGCACCGCTCCATCCGCGATTGTTAGTGGCAGGTCCTGGTCGTACGGTTCTGCCAAACTTTATAAAAAAAAGTTTGGTTTGGGTTACAGAAAGATACCTGAACCCCATTTAAGTGAACATTTGGTGGTTCGCATGATGTCATCTGTATGACAGCATGGGAAACACCGGCAGCGACGGTCAGAGCCGCTGGGTATTGCAGACCGCTGGGGGTTCCCATGCTGTGTCAGCCAGCGTGCGAGCCAGCAGCTGTGACTGGCAGTGAAGAGGTTACCGCTGGGAAAAATGAGCAATTGTACACAGGACTACACAGTATAACATGATGATAGCACTATATTAAGATGATAACAATTTTGATGGGAGTGCTTCTTTAAAGGGAATCTGTCACCCCCAAAATCGTATATGAGATGCGGCCACCGGCATCAGTGTCTTATCTACAGCATTCTGTAATGCTGTAGATAAGCCCCCAATGTAACCTGAAAGATAAGAAAAACAAGTTAGATTATACTCACCCAGGGGCAGACCCACTGTGGTCCGGGTCCGATGGGTGTCGCGGTCCGGTGCTGCGCCTCCTATCTTCTTGACATCTTGCTGCGGCTCCTGCGCAGGTGTACTTTCTCTGTCCTGTTGAGGGCAGAGCAAAGTACTGCAGTGCGCAGGCGCTGGGCCTCTCTTACCTTTCCCGCCACCTGTGCACTGCAGTACTTTGCTCTGCCCTCAACAGGGCAGACAAAGTAACGCCTGCGCCGGAGCCGCGGCAAGAAGACAAGAAGAAAACTTCATTGTATGAAGATAGAAGGCACTGGACCCGGACCGTGACGCCCATCGTACCCGGATCGCAGCGGGGCTGCCCCTGGGTGAGTATAATCTAACTTGCTTTATTATCTTTCAGGTTACATCGGGGCTTATCTACAGCATTACAGAATGCTGTAGATAAGCTCCTGATGCTGGTGGCCACAGCACATATATGATTTTGGGGGTGACAGACTCCCTTTAAGGTGAACTTCTGTCTTTGCCATCCCGAAAACAGCCAAAAAAATAAAGTAGGGCTTTAATTACCTGTGACTTCCTGATATCTCTATAGCATTATTGCACATTTGTGTTTTTGTCTGTACTCTATAATTGAGCATTACAGCAAAGTTGCTTAAAAGTCCCAAGTAACATTAAGAAGATAAATTATTTAGTCCTTTCGATTGCTCATTTTAAGAAAAATGAATTAAGAATGAGAGTCCAAAATTAATTCCTTGTATTAATTCATCTCCAAAAACTCAGATTTTCTGGAGAAGATGATAACTCAAATTAAATAGAAAAAAAAAAAGAAAACTGTCAAAAAGTAATTTCAGGAACGCAGAAGTGAAAATAAATCCCTGTATTGAGATTATTGTCAGTGTTTTGTACGGCACCGCAATTTTTTAAAGGAAACACACTCTCTTTGCTTAGGTGCAATGAATGATGTTAATTATTAATCTAACATAAATTTCTTATTTGTATAGTTCACAGAATATGTTGTTGCAGGGGCAGACAATTAAATTGGGGCCATTAAAAACTAGAATATTCCTGGAATTTTGGATTGGTATTGCTAAAGCAATTATTAATAATTAAAAGAAGTATGATAAGATACCATGCACTGTTCGGCGTAGCTTCTCAAAATAACTGTATCTGGCAGACATTCATGTCCTGATTGACAGATGCTGCTGGAAAAACAGGTTCCCGTCCAGTCTTGCAAGAATTCATGATGTATTATACTTTTTATCTTAAGCCAATAAAGCTATTATAAATAATGAGGTCGGGTTATTTTATGCCTCTAAATACCCTAAAGTAGATTACACATGGACTACAGATGCATGACTATTTTTTGTTGGTTTGAAATCTAACATCAGTATCATTCAAAGGGGTTGCTCATACCAGTGTATGCATTGGACACGAGAGCTACAGTTAAGTCCATATATGTTTGGACAGAGGCAACATTTTTCTAATTTTGGTTATAGGCATTACCACAATGAATTTTAAACAAAACAATTCAGATGCAGTTGAAGTTCAGACTTTCAGCTTTCATTTGAGGGTATCCACATTAAAATTGGATGAAGGGTTTAGGAGTTTCAGCTCCTTAACATGTGCCACCGTTTTTAAAAGGACCAAAAGTAATTGGACAGATTAAATAATTTTAAATAAAATGTTCATTTCTAGTACTTGGTTGAAAACCCTTTGTTAGAAATGACGGCCTGAAGTCTTGAACTCATGGACATCACCAGACGCTGTGTTTCCTCCTTTTTGATGCTCTGTCAGGCCTTCACTGTGGTGGTTTTCAGTTGCCGTTTGTTTGTGGGCCTTTCTGTCTAAAGTTTAGTCTTTTAACAAGTGAAATGCATGCTCAATTGGGTTGAGATCAGGTGACTGACTTGGCCATTCAAGAATATTCCACTACTTTGCTTTAATAAACTCCTGGGTTGCTTTGGCTTTATGTTTTGGGTCATTGTCCATCTGTAGTATGAAACGACGACCAATCAGTTTGGCTGCATTTGGCTGGATCTGAGCACACAGTATGGCTCTGAATACCTCAGAATTCATTCGGATGCTTCTGTCCTGTGTCACATCATCAATAAACACTAGTGACCCAGTGCCACTGGCAGCCATACATGCCCAAGCCATCACACTGCCTCCGCCGTGTTTTACAGATGATGTGGTATGCTTTGGACCATGAGCTGTACCACGCCTTCGCCGTGCTTTTCTCTTTCCATCATTCTGGTAGAAGGTGATCTTGGTTTCATCTGTCCAAAGAATGTTATTCCAGAACTGTACTGGCTTTTTTAGATGTTTTTTGCAAAGTCCAATCTAGCCTTTTTATGCTTGATGCTTATGAGTGGCTTGCACCGTGCAGTGAACCATATGTATTTACTTTCATGCAGTCTTCTCTTTATGGTAGATTTGGATATTGATACTCCTACCTCCTGGAGAGTGTTGTTCACTTGCTTGGCTGTTGTGAAGGGGTTTCTCTTCACCATGGAGATTATTCTGCGATCATCCACCACTGTTGTCTTCCGTGGGCGCCCAAGTCTTGCATTGATAAGTTCAACAGTGCTTTCTTTCTTTCTCAGGATGTACCAAACTGTAGATTTTGCCACTCCTAATATTGTAGCAATTTCTCGGATGGGTTTTTTTCTGTTTTTGCAGCTTAAGGATGGCTTGTTTCACCTGCATGGAGAGCTCCTTTGATCGCATGTTTACTTCACAGCAAAACCTTCCAAATGCAAGCACCACACTGCTTAATTGAGAATGACATAACAAAGGGATTGCCCAGACCTGTCCATGAAATAGCCTTGGAGTCAATTGTCCAATTACTTTTGGTCACTTTAAAAAACAGGGTGGCACATGTTAAGGAGCTGAAACTCCTAAACCCTTCATCCAATTTTAATGTGGATACCCTCAAATGAAAGCTGAAAGTCTGAACTTTAACTGCATCTGAATTGTTTTGTTTAAAATTCATTGTGGTAATGTCTATAACCAAAATTAGAAAAATGTTGTCTCTGTCCAAATATATATGGACTTAACTGTATATGGCATCCAATTTTTTTTTATGCACCCATAGATTTGAATGGGTAAGTCTCATCTGATTTACTGAAGGAACTAGTGTATGGTGAGATTTTTTTCACATACAGATTTGATCAGTGAAAAAAAATCGCTCATATGCACTAGCCCATTGAACACCACTGGTCCGCGTTTTTTCCACATAGAGCACTAGGACTGAAAATATGGCCGTATGAGCAAGCCCTTAGGCAAGCATTATCAAAGATTTTCCAATGGAGCCACATCAGATAAACCAAGTTAATGCCTAGGCCTTACCAGACTGACCAAGAGAAAGTTTGCCCCTCACCATTTTTAGTTGAAGTCCATACTAAAGTTAAGTAGATATCTCAATTGTCTTTCTTTTTTTGGTATCCTGAACACACTAAAACAGTATAAGTACAGAATGAGACAGCTATGTTGTTAAACTGAAAACTGCTACTACCATAGAAAGCTCTGTGCACAGGGTCGGACTGGCCCAACGGGATACCGGTGAAATGCCCGGTGGGCCCCGACCCCTAGAAGAGGAGGAGGAAAAAAAAAAGACGTGGACCCTTTAAATCTTCGGGCAGCGCCTTCCGCCGCCATGACCAGGCCCCCCCCCCCCCCCTCGGTGCCAGTGCTGGCATCGGGCCCCCATTCTAATACTCACCTCTCCTGGTTCCTGCAGCAGCTGCAGCGTCTTCAGTGGCCTCTGACTCTGATCTTTTTTTCTTTATGTCTATTCTATGGGGGCTGTTGTTATGACCTGGTGGTCAGGACAATAATGGACCTGGTGGTTAAGAGCACACGGAATGACCTGATAGTTACTGATAATAAGGATGAGCTCTGGGACGTGATACCTCTGCTGACCGCAATCCTTAATCCTATCACGCACACTAGAAATAGCCGTGGATTGCTCCTAACGCTCCCTATGCAACTCGGCACAGCCTAAGGAACTAGCTAGCCCTGAAGATAGAAAAATAAAGCCTACCTTGCCTCAGAGAAATTCCCCAAAGGAAAAGGCAGCCCCCCACATATAATGACTGTGAGTAAAGATGAAAATACAAACACAGAGATTAAATAGATTTAGCAAAGTGAGGCCCGACTAACTGAACAGACTGAGGATAGGAAAGGTTGCTTTGCGGTCAGCACAAAAACCTACAAAAAGACCACGCAGAGGGCGCAAAAAGACCCTCCGCACCGACTCACGGTGCGGAGGCGCTCCCTCTGCGTCCCAGAGCTTCCAGCAAGCAAGACAACAATAAAAATAGCAAGCTGGACAGAAAAATAGCAAACCAAAGAAAAACAAGCTGGAACTTAACTTCTGCTGGGAAGACAGGTCACCAGAACGATCTAGGAGTGAACTAGACCAATACTGGAACATTGACAGGTGGCATGGAGCAAAGATCCAAGTGGAGCTAAATAGAGCAGCCAGCTAACGAATTAACCTCGTCACCTGTGGAAGGAAACTCAGAAACACCCACCAGAGGAAGTCCATGGACAGAACCAGCCGAAGTACCATTCATGACCACAGGAGTGAGCCCGACAACAGAATTCACAACAGTACCCCCCCCCCTGAGGAGGGGTCACCGAACCCTCACCAGAGCCCCCAGGCCGACCAGGATGAGCCAAATGAAAGGCACGAACCAGATCGGCAGCATGAACATCAGAGGCAAAAACCCAGGAATTATCTTCCTGACCATAACCCTTCCACTTGACCAGGTACTGGAGTTTCCGTCTCGAAATAATAATAATAATCTTTATTTTTATATAGCGCTAACATATTCCGCAGCGCTTTACATTTTTTGCACACATTATCATCGCTGTCCCAGATGGGGCTCACAATCTAAATTCCCTATCAGTATGTCTTTGGAATGTGGGAGGAAACCGGAGTGCCCGGAGGAAACCCACGCAAACACGGAGAGAACATACAAACTCTTTGCAGATGTTGTCCTTGGTGGGGTTCGTGCCGCCCACGAGAAATACGAGAATCCAAAATCTTCACGACATACTCCAACTCCCCCTCAACCAACACCGGGGCAGGAGGATCAACGGATGGAACCACAGGCACCACGTATCTCCGCAACAACGACCTATGGAACACATTATGGATGGCAAAAGAAGCAGGAAGGGCCAAACGAAATGACACAGGATTGATAACCTCAGAAATCTTATACGGACCAATGAAATGAGGCTTAAACTTAGGAGAGGAAACCTTCATAGGAACATAACGAGACGACAACCAAACCAAATCCCCAACACGAAGTCGGGGACCCACACAGCGCCGGCGGTTAGCGAAACGTTGAGCCTTCTCCTTGGACAATGTCAAATTGTCCATCACATGAGTCCAAATCTGCTGCAACCTATCCACCACAGTATCTACACCAGGACAGTCCGAAGACTCAACCTGCCCTGAAGAGAAACGAGGATGGAAACCAAAATTGCAGAAAAACGGCGAAACCAAAGTAGCCGAGCTGGCCCGATTATTAAGGGCGAACTCAGCCAACGGCAAAAAGGACACCCAATCATCCTGATCAGCAGAAACAAAGCATCTCAGATATGTTTCCAAAGTTTGATTAGTTCGTTCGGTTTGGCCATTTGTCTGAGGATGGAAAGCCGAGGAAAAAGACAAATCAATGCCCATCCTAGCACAAAAGGATCGCCAAAACCTCGAAACAAACTGGGAACCTCTGTCAGAAACGATGTTCTCCGGGATACCATGTAAACGAACCACATGCTGGAAAAATAATGGCACCAAATCAGAGGAGGAAGGCAATTTAGACAAAGGTACCAAATGGACTATCTTAGAAAAGCGATCACAAACCACCCAAATGACCGACATCTTTTGAGAGACGGGGAGAACCGAAATAAAATCCATAGAAATATGCGTCCAGGGCCTCTTCGGGACAGGCAAGGGCAAAAGCAACCCACTGGCACGAGAACAGCAGGGCTTAGCCCGAGCACAAGTCCCACAGGACTGCACAAAAGAACGCACATCCCGTGACAAAGACGGCCACCAAAAGGATCTAGCCACCAAATCTCTGGTACCAAAGATTCCAGGATGCCCAGCCAACACTGAACAATGTATCTCAGAGATAACTCTACTAGTCCATCTATCAGGGACAAACAGTTTCTCCGCTGGGCAACGGTCAGGTCTATCAGCCTGAAATTTTTGCAGCACCTGCCGCAAATCAGGGGAGATGGCAGACAAAATTACCCCCTCTTTGAGAATACCCGCCGGCTCAGGAACACCCGGAGAGTCAGGCACAAAACTCCTTGACAGGGCATCAGCCTTCACGTTCTTAGAGCCCGGAAGGTACGAAACCACAAAATCAAAACGGGAGAAAAATAACGACCATCGAGCCTGTCTCGGATTCAACCGTTTGGCAGACTCAAGATAAGTCAAATTCTTGTGATCTGTCAAGACCACCACGCGATGCTTGGCTCCTTCAAGACAATGACGCCAGTCCTCGAATGCCCACTTCATGGCCAACAACTCTCGATTACCAACATCATAATTACGCTCAGCAGGCGAAAACTTTCTAGAAAAGAAAGCACATGGCTTCATCACCGAGCCATCAGAACTTCTTTGCGACAAAACAGCCCCTGCTCCAATCTCAGAAGCATCAACCTCAACCTGAAACGGGAGCGAAACATCTGGCTGGCACAACACAGGGGCAGAAGAAAAACGACGCTTCAACTCCTGAAAAGCCTCTACAGCTGCAGAAGACCAATTGACCACATCAGCACCCTTCTTGGTCAAATCAGTCAACGGTTTAGCAACACTAGAAAAATTAGCGATGAAACGCCGATAAAAATTAGCAAAGCCCAGGAACTTTTGCAGGCTCTTTACAGATGTCGGCTGAGTCCAATCGTAAATGGCCTGGACTTTAACAGGGTCCATCTCGATAGTAGAAGGGGAAAAAATGAACCCCAAAAATGAAACCTTCTGAACTCCAAAGAGACACTTTGACCCCTTCACAAACAAGGAATTCGCACGAAGGACCTGGAACACCATTCTGACCTGCTTCACATGAGACTCCCAATCATCCGAAAAGACCAAAATATCATCCAAATACACAATCAGGAATTTATCCAGGTACTATCGGAAGATATCATGCATAAAGGACTGAAATACTGATGGAGCATTGGAAAGCCCGAATGGCATAACCCGATACTCTAAATGGCCCTCGGGCGTATTAATTGCTGTTTTCCATTCATCGCCTTGTTTAATACGCACAAGATTATACGCCCCTCGAAGATCTATCTTGGTGAACCAACTAGCCCCTTTAATAAGAGCAAACAAATCAGACAGCAATGGCAAAGGATACTGAAATTTGACTGTAATTTTATTAAGAAGGCGGTAATCAATACAAGGTCTCAAAGAACCATCCTTCTTGGCCACAAAAAAGAACCCTGCTCCTAACGGTGATGACGACGGGCGAATATGGCCTTTCTCCAAGGATTCCTTTATATAACTCCGCATAGCGGCGTGTTCTGGCACAGATAAATTGAACAATCAGCCCTTAGGAAACTTACTACCAGGAATCAAATTAATTGCACAATCGCAATCCCTATGAGGAGGTAGGGCACTGGCTTTGGGCTCATCAAATACATCCTGATAATCCGACAAAAACTCTGGAACTTCAGAAGGAGTGGAAGACGAAATAGACAAAAATGGAACATCACCATGTACCCCCTGGCAACCCCAGCTGGACACAGACATAGATTTCCAGTTCAATACTGGATTATGAACCTGTAGCCATGGCAACCCCAAAACGACCACATCATGCAGATTATGCAACAACAGAAAGCGGATATCCTCCTGATGTGCAGGAGCCATGCACATGGTCAATTGGGTCCAGTACTGAGGCTTATTCTTGGCCAAAGGCGTAGCATCAATTCCTCTCAATGGAATAGGATACTGAAAGGGCTCCAAGAAAAAACCACAGCGCCTAGCATACTCCAACTCCATCAAATTCAGGGCAGCGCCTGAATCCACAAATGCCTTAACAGAATAGGATGACAAAGAGCAAATCAGAGTAATGGACAATAGAAATTTAGACTGTACCGTACCAATGGTGGCAGACCTAGCGAACCGCTTAGTGCGCTTAGGACAATCGGAGATAGCATGAGTGGAATCACCACAGTAAAAACATAGCCCATTCCGACGTCTGTGTTCTTGCCGTTCAGCCCTCGTCAAAGTCCTATCACATTGCATAGGCTCAGGCCCATGCTCAGATAGTACCGCCAAATGGTGCACAGCTTTACGCTCACGCAAGCGTCGATCGATCTGAATGGCCAAAGACATAGACTCATTCAGACCAGCAGGCATGGGAAATCCCACCATGACATCCTTAAGGGCTTCAGAGAGACCCTTTCTGAAGATTGCTGCCAGGGCACATTCATTCCACTGAGTGAGCACAGACCACCTTCTAAACTTCTGACAATATATCTCCACTTCATCCTGACCCTGACACAGAGCCAGCAAGATTTTCTCTGCCTGATCCACTGAATTAGGTTCGTCATAAAGCAATCCAAGCGCCAGGAAAAACGCATCAACATCACGCAATGCCGGTTCTCCTGGCGCAAGGGAAAATGCCCAGTCTTGAGGGTCACCACGTAACAGAGAAATAATGATCTTTACTTGTTGAACAGGGTCACCTGAGGAGCGAGGTTTCAAGGCAAGAAACAATTTACAATTATTTTTGAAATTCAAGAACTTAGATCTATCACCAAAAATCAAATCAGGAATTGGAATCCTAGGCTCTGACATCGGATTCTGAACCACAAAATCTTGAATGTTTTGTACCCTTGTAGTGAGATTATCCATCCAAGAGGACAGACCTTGAATGTCCATGTTTACACCTGTGTCCTGAACCACCCAGAGGTAAAGGGGAAAAGAGAGACAAAACACACTGCAAAGAAAAAAAAATGGTCTCAGAACTTCTCTTATCCCTCTATTGAGATGCATTAGTACTTTGGGCCACCTGTACTGTTAAGACCTGGTGGTCAGGACAATAATGGACCTGGTGGTTAAGAGCACACGGAATGACCTGATAGTTACTGATAATAAGGACGAGCTCTGGGACGTGGGAACTCTGCTGACCGCAATCCCTAATCCTATCACGCACACTAGAAATAGCCGTGGATTGCTCCTAACGCTCCCTATGCAACTTGGCACAGCCTAAGGAACTAGCTAGCCCTGAAGATAGAAAAATAAAGCCTACCTTGCCTCAGAGAAATTCCCCAAAGGAAAAGGCAGCCCCCCACATATAATGACTGTGAGTAAAGATGAAAATACAAACACAGAGATGAAATAGATTTAGCAAAGTGAGGCTCGACTAACTGAACAGACTGAGGATAGGAAAGGTTGCTTTGCGGTCAGCACAAAAACCTACAAAAAGACCACGCAGAGGGCGCAAAAAGACCCTCCGCACCAACTCACGGTGCGGAGGCGCTGCCTCTGCGTCCCAGAGCTTCCAGCAAGCAGGACAACAATAAAAATAGCAAGCTGGACAGAAAAATAGCAAACCAAGGAAAAACAAGCAGGAACTTAACTTCTGCTGGGAAGACAGGTCACAAGAGCGATCCAGGAGTGAACTAGACCAATACTGGAACATTGACAGGTGGCATGGAGCAAAGATCCAAGTGGAGCTAAATAGAGCAGCCAGCTAACGAATTAACCTCGTCACCTGTGGAAGGAAACTCAGAAACACCCACCAGAGGAAGTCCATGGACAGAACCAGCCGAAGTACCATTCATGACCACAGGAGAGAGCCCGACAACAGAATTCACAACAGGCTGTGCTGCATTACATTCTATGGGGGCTGTGCTGCATTACATTCTATGGGGGCTGTGCTGCATTACATTCTATGGGGGCTGTGCTGCATTACATTCTATGGGGGCTGTGCTGCATTACATTCTATGGGGGCTGTGCTGTATTACATTCTATTGGGGCTGTGCTGTATTACATTCTATGGGGGCTGTGCTGCATTACATTCTATGGGGGCTGTGCTGCATTACATTCTATGGGGGCTGTGCGGTATTATATTCTATGGGAGCTGTGCTGTATTGCATTTTATGGGGGCTGTGCTGCATTACATTCTATGGGGGCTGTGTTGCATTACATTCTATGGGGGCTGTGCTGCATTACATTCTATGAGGGCTGTACTGTATTACATTCTATGGGGCTGTGCTGCATTACATTCTATGGGGGCTGTGCTGCATTACATTCTATGGGGGCTGTGCTGTATTACATTCTATGGGGGCTGTGCTGCATTACATTCTATGGGGGCTGTGCGGTATTACATTCTATGGGGACTGTGCTGTATTACATTCTATGGAGGCTGTGCTGTTTTACATTCTATGGAGGCTGTGCTGTATTACCTTCTATGGGGGCTGCGCTGCATTACATTCTATGGGGTCAGGCTGTATTACAGTCTATGGGAGCTGTGCTGTATTACATTCTATGGGGGCTGTGCTGTATTACATTCTATTGGGGGCTGTATTACATTCTATGGGGGGCTGTATTATATTCTATGGAGGGGCTACATTATATTCTATGGGGGCTGCATTATGCTCTATCAGGGGGCTACCATATATTATATATGCAGGGGCTGCATTATACTATATGAGGGGGCTGCATTATATTCTCTGGGGGGTTACATTATACTTGGGGGGCTGCAATATATTCTGTGGGGTGGCTGCATTATACTCTGGCGTGGCATGATTATACTATATGTGGGCTGCATTACACTGTATCGAGGACTATGGGGAATACATTATACTATATGAAGAACTATGGGTGCATTATACTATGTGAAGTGAATTGTACTACATGGATGATGGAGGACTATGTGATTGACCATAATACTGTATGGAGGACTATGAGGTGCCCGTAATACTGTATGGCGCACTGTGTGGTGCCTATATTTTGTACTATATCTGTTTTTTATCTGTGGATCAGGAATCGTGGCATGTGTTAAAGGGGCCCATGAAAACCTGGAGCCGACCCTGGTGACAACGCACATCAAGATGAATACTGGCTGCTACTGTGACAGGGCGCTCTGCTCTGTGACAGGCCATGTGTTGAAGTCACATGGCAGTCTTGTTAAATGACTCCTGCAGCCTTTGATAGGCCGGCGGCCTTTCAAAGTTACTGCTATGTGACGTCAGCGCGCGGCCTGTCACAGAGCAGAGCGTCCTGTCACAGCTGCAGTCGGCAGCCATTGTAACGACCATGCTGAATATGAAGCCAAAAGAGGATGCCGGGGAGCGCAAGAAGGTGAGAAGAATCCCCCCCTCTGTAGTTGGGCAAGGTAGTGGCCATAGGGACGGACATAGGGGCCCAGGGAGGGTACATTAAATAAAGGGGCCCAGGATGAGGACATTATTACTGGAAGGGGCCCAGGATAGGGACCTTATTAAGGTGGACATTGGGGTCCAAGATGGATACATTAAATAAAGGGGCCAAGGATCTGGCACCTTATTAAATAAATGGGTGACATAATTACTGTATTGAGGTCAGGATGAGGAACATACATTATTGGTTTATGGTGGCAAATGGGGACATAATTGCTGTAGGGGCCAATCAGGGGACATTATTACTGCTGTAATTTACTTTTGATCTTACTGTCTTCCATGGAGAGAACAAAAGGGTCCTGCTACTGAGCAGGGTGGTACTATGTCTTTTTTTCTTCATCTGACATAGTATAGAAGTCGAGGAAAATAGTGGGGAATGTGCTCTGGAAGCGATCAGCTATAGCTGTGTTATTTTCTGCAGAGATGAGTCTTTGCTGGAAGAAGTAATGGCAGTCTGCACTGGATGAAGAAAAAAGACCTCAGCTACAGATGTCACCTGTGAGTCAGTGTGTTGCTTGTACACTTACACTATATACTGTATACAGAGCTCCTTTGTATAATGTCACTGGTGATCACTGTATTACATGTACACTGACACTATATACAGAGCTCCTGTGTGTACTGTCACTGGTGGTCACTGTATTACCTGTACACTATATACTGTATACAGAGCTCCTGTGTATAATGTCACTGGTGATCATTGTATTACCCGTGCACTATACAATATATACAGAGCTCCTGTGTATAATGTCACTGGTGATCACTGTATTACCTGTACACTGACACTATATACAGAGGTACTGTGTACATTGTCACTGGTGGTAATAACAGTGTTGTTAGTATTGTGGTTTGTATTCATAATCAATATTGTAGTATTCGGGCACTATGTGTTGGTAATTTGTGGTCTGGTCACGGCGTGGCAGTATTTCTCCTTGTATGTGGTATCATGTGGTCCCTATATGCTGGTAATATTTATTTTTATTTATTTTTACTCATTTATATAGCACTATTAATTTCACAGTGCTTTACAGACCTTATTGCCACTGTCCACGAAGGGGCTCACAATCTAGATTCCCTAGCAGTATGTCTTTGTAAATGTGGGAGTAAACCAGACTCCAGAGGAAACTCATGTAAACACGGGGAGAACATACAAACTCATTGCAGATGTTGTCCTTGGTGGGATTTAAACCCAGGACTCCAGCGCTGCAAGGCTGCAGTGCTAACCTCTGAACTGTGCTGCCCTAATATGTCATAATATTCGGTCACTTTGTGGTGGTAATATGTGATCTGTTCACGGTGTGGTGATATTTGTCCCTTGCATGTAGTATTATTCGGTCACTATGTGGTCTGGTCATGGTGTGGTGGTATTTCTTCCTGTATGTGGTAATATTGGTCTTGGTATAGTGGATTGTGTTGTGTATGGTGGTCATTTGTTCTTTCTGATATTAATTAGGAGAAGATCCTTTATTTCCATTAGAGTTTTAATGCTTTGTATACAGCGGCGGAGATGCACTTACAGGGGGTTTCCTGTGGAAAAATGTAATCACCTCTCCACAGGATAAGTGATAACGTATTGATTGGTGGGGGTTTGACTGCTTGGACCCATTCAGCAAAATGTGGAACTTTTTATCCCCATTAGACTGGTGTGGCATGTCTGACTAGATCACTGATCCATTCATTCACTCTGTGGCTGCACTTGTTTTTTTCTGGAAGCCCCAAAGAGAATGAATGGAGCTGCGGTCAGACATCCCACCTGCTGCTGCATTTTAAAATAGTGATAAAAGTGTCCTGTCAGGGATAAAACTTCCCCATTCTTCCGATCGGTGCAGTTTCTAATGGTCCGACCTAAGCGATCACCTATCCTGTGGAGCCCATGGATTGGTGATAACTTATTTTAACCAAGAACCCCATTAATGTAAACTACCGTAATTATACATCCCAGTTATTGGGGCACACGGTAGATGTGCAGCAGCCGCCGGTGTTTTACAGCCGATGCACCACTATGACAGATATTTGAATGTAGCTGTAGAGTCCATTCCCCTGGTGGGCCCCAGACACCCCAGTCCGACGCTGTCTGTGCAGCATGTGGTCACTTCTTCAAAAACCGCCTCCCCCGCCACGCTTCACCGGCACCTAGCTAGTGCCTCATTGCTGAGGCCAGATGTACAGTTTGAGAAACACTTCTTTAAGCAGTATTGCTGGGTTCACATTGCGTTAAAAGCAGCCCGTTAAACACATACGTTAACGGGCTGCTGTTAAGGCAAGTGCCGTTATGGCAGCACGCTAGCGCAGATAGAGCATCTGCTAGCTCTATCTGCGCTAGCGGTGACGGACCTGAAAACACTGCAGCCCGCATCTCGGGGGCCGTCATTCAATGATGGCACATGGCTAGCGCACGCCCATTGTGGGCATGCGCTAGCGATGCGTCTGACATTGCATTCAATGGCGGCGTTAACGGACTACGTTACACCGCGTTATGTTGTGGTGTAATGTAGTCCGTCTAACGGACGCCCATAACGCAATGTGAACCTAGTAAGCCTTTGTATAGAGGATACACTTTAGATTGGCGGGTACGAACTGTGGGTTTTCAAGATATGGAGAATACAGTCTTCTGAAATTCTTCATGAATGCAGTGATGAGATGTATGAATTGAGAAATTGGACCAGCATTGCAAGTGGACAAAGAGTCCTGTATCATACACCAATTAGCTAAATCTGTATGTGCAGTGGCGTAACTTGAAACTCATGGGCCCCGATGCGAAACTCCAAGGGGGCCGCCAAATATTTTAAATCTTTAATAGCAATAGTCTTTTTCTATAGGCTCCAGGGCCCGGGTGCGATTGCAACCCCTGCACCTGCTGTAGTTACACCCCTGTGTATGTGTGAGGAAAAAAATAAGGTGTATTGTATATATGGTACCAGTAACCCAAAATTAAAAAATGAAGATATGCTTGCAAAAATTAAAAAATTAAAAAATACTTTATTTATACAATCAAAATTTAAAAACAAAAAGTAGAGGGAATACTTTTTGTAGAGAAAGCCGATTCCATGTCAATTTAGGAAAGGAGACAGAAACAATCTCCCAAATAACCTAATGAATGGTATGACTGAATGGACTAGGGTTGCCGAGATCAGAGGCAAATGTGAAATATGCAAAAACATAATAGATCCCAGTAGGAAGACAATAATAATAACTTACTAAATATATAAAAATGCATATACATGGCAAAATATAATGGTAAAGAAATCCTAGTGAAATAGGAAAGACAAAACAGGAAAATATCTGAATGATATAATAAGATATATATACTGTATATACCAAAAAGCAGGATCAAATCATGCATGGACATTTAACCAACCAAGTACGCAACCGTAAGAAATTAAGATAGGGAGAATTTGAGACCCCACACATTATGCCTCAGGGGTAAATCACTCATAGATATGTGAATTGATAGTCAAGCATGACTGCTGCAGCTTAGTACAATCCAATTGGACCTCACTTATCACCTATGCCAGGGGTCTCAAACTCGGCTTGGTATATGGGCTGCACACAAAAAAACATTTAATTTCGGGGGCCACATTATTTGCATGACAAAATAACATTTTTAGTGATACCATGTTTTCTCTATACACGTTTTGAACTGGTCCCTATCTTGTAGTAATGCCCCATGCTAGTCCTCATCTTGTAGCAATGTGCCCATGCTGGTCCCTATCTTGTAGTAATGCCCCATACTAGTACCTATCTTGTAGTAATGCCCCAATCTGGTCCCTAACTTGTAGTAATGCCCCATACTAGTCCCTATCTTGTAGTAATGCCCCATGCTGGCCCCTATCTTGTAATGCCCCATGCTGGTCCCTATCTTGTAGTAATGCATCATGCTGGTCCCTGTCTTGTAGTAATGCCCCATACTGGTCCTTATCTTGTAGTAATGCCCCATGCTGGTCCTATCTTGTAATGCCCCATGCTGGTCCCTATCTTGTAGTAATGCCCCATGCTGGTCCCTATCTTGTAGTGATGACCCATGGTGGTCCGTATCTTGTAGTAATGCCCCATACTAGTTCCTATCTTGTAGTAATGCCCCATGCTGGTCCCTATCTTGTAGTAATGCCCCATGCTGGTCCCTATTTTGTAGTAATGCCCCATACTAGTCCCTTTCTTGTAGTAATGCCCCATGCTGGTCCCTATCTTGTAATGCCCCATGCTGGTCCCTATCTTGTAGTAATGCCCCATGCTGGTCCCTATCTTGTTGTAATGCCCCATGCTGGTCCCTATCTTGCAGTAATGCCCCCTGCTGGTCCCTATCTTGTAGTAATGCCCCATGCTGGTCCCTATCTTGTAATGCCCCCTGCTTGTTCCTATCTTGTAGTAATGCCCCATGCTGGTCCCCATCTTGCAGTAATGCCCCATGTTGGTCCCCATCTTGCAGTATCTTGCCCCATCCAGGTCCCCCCCATATTGCAGACATGTCCCCCATCCAGGTTCCCCCATATATTGCAGACATGTCCCCCATCCAGATCCCCCCCATATATTGCAGACAGGTCCCCATCCACTTTCCCCCATAGATCGCAGACATGTACCCAATCCCGATCCCCCCATATTGCATACATGACCCCCATCCAGGTTCCCTACATATATTGCAGACAGGTCCCCCCCATTTTCACATAGACATAACAGAGAAGAAAAAAGAAGATTCTTCTCACCTGTCCTCCGTTCCCTCGGTGTCCTTTCTGCTCCTGTGGCCCACAGGCACATAGACCCCGTGATGATTGCAGCCCGGTCCAGCAGTTGCCGATATCCTCGTTGTAGTGCAGTGTATTGCCACGAAGAGACCGGCTCTCTGCACAGCAATACCAATCTCAGCCGCCGGCCTATCAGAGGTCAGCAGCTGACATCTGCTTCCCGACGCAGCGGCGTATGACGTCACTGCCATGCGCAGATGTCAGCTGCTGGATTCTGATAGGCCGGCGGCTGACTCTGATATTGCTGTGCAGAGAGCCGCTTTCTGCGTGGCAATACACTGCACTACTGCGCTGATGTCAGCGGCTGCTGGAGCAAGTGCGATCGTTACGGGTTCTATGTGCCGACGGGCCGCATGAAGCAGCCGGAATGGCCGCATGCAGCCCGCGGGCCGCGTGTTTGAGACCCCTGACCTATGCCATGTATGGAGTCCCATGGCTTTTTCAAGTTACATATTATGAGAATGTTGCTATTGGTGCAAGAATGGTTTTGCACTCTTGTGGTAGATATTTGACTGATAATTTTTATTGCTAAACTCAAGGATTAAAGAGGTGGTCTGAAGCTCAAAGTAATTTCCTCCTAAATCTATTTAGTGCCATAATCTAAACTATTTTCTAGTATACTTGAATTAGAAATTCACCATTGCTACCTAACTACACTACATCTAACTGTTTTTCTTGAATCTCAGTACAGAGGTCACTGCCGCAACTCCTGCACCATTACTGAAATGAAGCATCAACAGTGATGCTTATTTAAGGGGCTGGGCTAGTCCCTGCACAATGTGCACTGTGCATAATGTCAGATATGCAGTAACAGGCCAGCAAAAGAGAGCGTTGACAGAATACCCAGTGCACGGAGACCAGTGATGTCACTTGCAGGGGTGGCAATGGTCTCTGCTCGCAAGGTTTTCTAACAATGCCCTCTGTTGCTTGCTCATTACTGCTGATCTGAACTGGCAAAAGAGAGCATGCTGTCATTGTGCATAGAGCCCAGGGACTAGCCCAGCCCTTAAAACAAGCATCATTGATCATGCTTCATTTCAGAGAGAGGGCAGGGGCTGCAGCAGTGACTGCAGCCTCTGCCCCCTCCATGATGCTTTGTTTGAGTATCTCAGCATGTGCTGGGATTTTCAAAAGAAGCATTATAAAAAAAGAAATGGAAAAAATAATAGAAAATCAGTTAGCTACTACAATTAGAGAAGGGCGAGGAATTTTTATTTCAAGCATGTTAGAAAGTAGTTTAGATTAAGGCACTAAATAGGGATTTAGAATAAAATTACTTTGCACTTCGGACCACCCCTTTAAATGGGGACATCCATCAAATACATATACCACCTATTAGTGATAAATGTATGAATGCTAGGCATCAGATCACTGGGATCCCCACTGATCCTGAGCACAGGTGGCCCATGTGTGAATGGAGCTGTAGCGCATACCACCACTTTTATGGGACTTCCATTGCCGACTTATAAAAATAAATAGAGCAGTAGTGATACATGAGCATTTCTGCTCCAATCAAAAAGGACAGTTTTGGATCAATGTTCTTTGCATTGTTGGGAGGCCGTTGCCACATTTATCAAATACTCTGTGGATATGTGATATATTTAGTGGGACAACCCCTTTAATCCCTTTCTGACATCAGACGTACTATCCCGTCGAGGTGGGGTGGGCCCCCATGACCAGGGACGGGATAGTACGTCATGCCCTGTAATGCGACACTGCGAATTAAGTCGCGGTGATCGCATTAAAATTCCGACTCCATCTTACCTCAGGGAAGATAGCCTTGGCAATTCTGAACAGCCAATCACAGCCTTTCTCATTGTTTCAGCCAATCAGCTTGGCTGAAACAGTGAGGTTCCAGGCTAGGATCGAGTACCGATGTACTCGATCCTGGGGCCGGTGCCTGGCAACCCAGGCACTGGCCAAAACCCCCCGGATTGGCGGGATCGACGATCACATCGATCGCGCCAATCGCAGGGCATAGCGGCGGTGTTACCGCGCTGTGCCCTGCCTGAAAGTACCTGGTCCGGAGCCTTCTTCAGCTGCCCTGCGGCTCCGGATCCTGCAGCTGTGATTGGCGCGATCGATGTGATCGTCGATCGCGCCAATCAGGAACAGACCCGCCGGATCGGCGCGATCGACGATCACATCGATCGCGCCGATCGCAGGGCACAGCGGCGGTGTTACCGCGCTGTGCCCTGCTTTTGAAATCCATGTGCCTGCCTCATCTGCCTGCCACCTCCCCCACCACCTCCTGCAGCTCTGCCAATCAGGGCACAGCAGCGGTGTGCCCGCGCTGTGCCCTGATGGTGACCTGCCGGTGACCTGCCGGTCACCTGCCGGTCACTTGCTGGTGACCTGCCGGTGACCTGCCTATGATCGGAGCTGTGAGCTCCGATCATAGGCTGGTGCCTAGCGTCACCGGCGTCACCAGGGCCACCTCTGATTGGTGGGATCGATGTGATCATTCGATCCCACCAATGACAGGTCACAGCAGCGGTGTGACCGCTCTGTGACCTGTCTCACCTGTCCCTGAACTGTCTGACTGCTCTTCAGGAATCCTCACACTTGGTGAGGATTCCTGAAGAGCGGTCACGCTGACAGATCCCCTCCTGTGCTGAGACTTGTGGTGCCACAGTAGCCTGTGACACCACAATTCTTGCTAAAGAAAGAAGACAGAAGAAAGAAGACAGAAGAAAGAAGAGAGACTACAACCGTAAGTGTTCATCCCCGATCCCGGCCCGATCTTACTTCACCCCCCCTTACCCCTCCCCCCTTCCCCCTCCACCCCCACTTTGCGCCGCGTCCATCCGTGCCCAAATTTAGCAGCCGCCGAGCGTTGATTGGTGACGCAGTTCACCGATCAACACTCGTGCTCGCTTTTCTTTTTCACCCCCCTTAGCGCCGCAGAGCGTTGATTGGTGACGCAGTTCACCGATCAACACTCGTGCTCGCTTTTCTTTCCCACATCCCTGTCCACGCACCCCGCCGCTGCGTCTGAACCTGTGCCTTTCATTTCTTTTTTTTTTTCCACATCCCCGTCCATGCACCCCGCCGCTGCGTCTGAACCCGTGCCTTTCGTTTCTTTTTTTTTTTTTCACATCCCCGTCGACGCACCCCGCCGCTGCGTCTGAACCTGTGCCTTTCATTTCTTTTTTTTTTTTCCCACATCCCCGTCCACGCACCCCGCCGCTGCGTCTGAACCCGTGCCTTTCATTTTTTTTTTTCCCACATCCCCGTCCACGCACCCCGCCGCTGCGTCTGAACCCGTGCCTTTCATTTCTTTTTTTTTTTCCCACATCCCCGTCCACGCACCCCGCCGCTGCGTCTGAACCCGTGCCTTTCATTTCTTTTTTTTTTTCCCACATCCCCATCCACGCACCCCGCCGCTGCGTCTGAACCCGTGCCTTTCATTTTTTTTTTTACCCACATCCCCGTCCACGCACCCCGCCGCTGCGTCTGAACCCGTGCCTTTCATTTCTTTTTTTTTTTCCCACATCCCCATCCACGCACCCCGCCGCTGCGTCTGAACCCGTGCCTTTCATTTTTTTTTTCCCACATCCCCGTCCACGCACCCCGCCGCTGCGTCTGAACCCGTGCCTTTCATTTCTTTTTTTTTTCCCACATCCCCGTCCACGCACCCCGCCGCTGCGTCTGAACCCGTGCCTTTCATTTCTTTTTTTTTTCCACATCCCCGTCCACGCACCCCGCCGCTGCGTCTGAACCCGTGCCTTTCATTTTTTTTCCCCACATCCCCGTCCACGCACCCCGCCGCTGCGTCTGAACCCGTGCCTTTCATTTCTTTTTTTTTTTTCCCACATCCCCGTCCACGCACCCCGCCGCTGCGTCTGAACCCATGCCTTTCATTTTTTTTTTCCCACATCCCCGTCCACGCACCCCGCCGCTGCGTCTGAACCCGTGCCTTTCATTTCTTTTTTTTTTTTCCTACATCCCCGTCCACGCACCCCGCCGCTGCGTCTGAACCCGTGCCTTTCATTTCTTTTTTTTTCCCACATCCCCGTCCACGCACCCCGCCGCTGCGTCTGAACCCGTGCCTTTCATTTTTTTTTTCCCCACATCCCCGTCCACGCACCCCGCCGCTGCGTCTGAACCCGTGCCTTTCATTTCTTTTTTTTTTTTCCCACATCCCCGTCCACGCACCCCGCCGCTGCGTCTGAACCCGTGCCTCTCATTTTTATTTTTTTTCCCACATCCCCGTCCACGCACCCCGCCGCTGCGTCTGAACCCGTGCCTTTCATTTCTTTTTTTTTTCCCACATTCCCATCCACGCACCCCGCCGCTGCGTCTGAACCCGTGCCTTTCATTTCTTTTTTTTTTTCCCACATCCCCGTCCACGCACCCCGCCGCTGCATCTGAACCCGTGCCTTTCATTTCTTTTTTTTTTTTACACATCCCCATTCACACACCCAGCAGCCGCCGAACTTTGATAAGTGACGCAGTTCACTTATCAGAGCTAGGGCCTGCTGTTTTAGACTTTTCCTTTTACAGGTATTTTTTTTCCCTTTAGCTTTTTCCTTTCAGAATAGTTTGCACCAAACACTATCCCCCCCACACGTACACAGTTATCAATAAATATTACACCCAAGCACCATAATCACACAAAAAATATCCCGTTCGTCCCAGCAGCGCTATTCATTGGAGGAGGCATATGCTTTCCTTGCCTCTGACACTGATAGCGAGGGAGAGGATCCCACATTCCTTTACTCTTCAGATTCTTCATCCTCTTCCTCCTCCTCATCTTCCTCCTTGGGTCCTGCGGAACCGCCACGCAGACGCCCCAGGAGAGCAGATCAGGCAGCGCCCACTCCTGAAAATGAACCAGCGCGACCCTCTTCGGACCCCATATGGACCTCGCCCCCCGAAAATTACGAGCCACTGATTCCTGATTTTGTGGCAGAATCAGGAATCAAGTTTGACACCACCGGCCTCACAGAAATAGACTTTTTCTCTGAGGCTTTCGTTAACCTCATGGTGGAGCAAACTAATTTGTATGCTCGGCAATTTTAGGAGCAAAACCACCGTTCATCATTTTCTAACTGGTCTCCTGTGGACGCAGTTAAAATGATGCAGTTTTGGGGCCTGGTCCTCCATATGGGGATCGTGAAGAAGCCAGAAATTCGGCAATATTGGAGTGTAGATATTTTATATAACACTCCAGTGTTCCGAATGGTCATGGTTCGGACGCGTTTTGAGGCCATCCATAAGTTTTTGCATTACAACGATAATGCACGGTGTCCCGCACGAGATGACCCCAATTTTGACCGTCTGTACAAAGTTCGGCCGGTCATCGAACACTTCAGCAAAAAGTTTGCTGAAGTGTACGTGCCCAAAAGGGACATCTGTGTGGATGAGTCCTTGGTTCATTTTAAGGGACGGCTCAGATTCCGTCAATACCTGCCCAGCAAAAGGGCCAGGTACGGAATCAAACTCTACAAGCTGTGTGAGAGTACCTCAGGGTACACCTACAGCTTTAGAGTGTACAAAGGGAAGGACAGCAGGATTGAACCGCCTGAGTGTCCTTCCATCCTGGGAGTGAGTGGGAAAATTGTGTGGGATTTGGTGCACCCACTGCTGGATAAAGGTTATCACCTTTACACCGATAACTTTTATTCCAGCATCCCACTCTACAAATCCCTCTCTGCGCGAGGTACTGCAGCCTGCGGTACTGTCCGCAAAAATCAGAGAGGCCTCCCGAAGACGCTACTTGGGCAGATGCTCAGAAAAGGTGAGAGCAAAGCCCAATGTAGCGACCACCTGCTGGTGGTCAAGTACAAGGACAAGAGGGATGTCCTTCTCTTGACCACCGTACACGGTGATGGCAGTGCCCTCAGCAGTGTACGGGGTACCTCAACACAGGTCTGCAAACCGGACTGTGTACTGGGGTACAACAAAAACATGGGGGGCGTTGATCTCTCCGATCAACTCCTCCAACCGTACAGTGCTTTGAGGAAGGCCAAGGTGTGGTACAAAAAGCTGTCCGTGTACATCGTACAAATGGCAATGCTCAACGCTTTTCTGCTGTCACGATGTGCACGACACACTGATACGTCGTACCTTCAGTTCCAGGAGGTAGTGGTTAAGGCCCTGATATTTGGCACGAGGGAAGGAGCGGGCCCCAGTATTTCCGGAACTGAGGGTGCTCGTATCATACCAGGTCAGCATTTTCCGGGGGTGGTCCCGCCAACTGATAGAAAAAGTAAGCCGCAAAAAAGGTGCCGAGTGTGCTACAAAAGAGGAGTACGCAAGGACACCATCTATCAATGCGACACCTGCCCCGACAAACCTGGCCTGTGTATGAAGGACTGCTTCAAATTGTACCACACCTCCATGCACTACTAATTTACTTAACAGGAACCAGTAGATTAGTTCCAAAGAGGGGGCACATCTAAGTAAGTTCCAAAATGATGTCACTTGTGTTTTTTTTTTACTGTTTAGGCATATCAGGGGCTCACCAAATGGCACATGATGCCTGCAGACAATTCCATCAAAGTCTGCATTCCAAAACGTCACTACTTCCCTTCCGAGCCCCGAAGTGTGCCCAAACAGTAGTTTTCTCCCACATATGGGGTACCAGCGTACTCAGGACAAATTCGACAACAACTTTTGGGGTCCAATTTCTCCTGTTACCCTTGGGAAAATAAAAAATTGGGGGCTGAAAGATCATTTTTGTGGGGGAAAAAATAGAATTTTTTATTTTCACGCCGGGCATCATAGACTTTAGTGAAGCACTTGGAGGTTCAAAATTCTCACGACACACCTAGATAAGTTCCTTAGGGGGTCAAGTTTCCAAAATGGGGTCACTTGTGGGGAGTTTCTACTGTTTAGGCACATCAGGGGCTCACCAAATGGCACATGATGCCTGCAGACAATTCCATCAAAGTCTGCATTCCAAAACGTCACTACTTCCCTTCCGAGCCCCGAAGTGTGCCCAAACAGTAGTTTTCTCCCACATATGGGGTACCAGCGTACTCAGGACAAATTCGACAACAACTTTTGGGGTCCAATTTCTCCTGTTACCCTTGGGAAAATAAAAAATTGGGGGCTGAAAGATCATTTTTGTGGGGGAAAAAATAGAATTTTTTATTTTCACGCCGGGCATCATAGACTTTAGTGAAGAACTTGGGGGATAAAAGTGCTCACCACACACCTAGATAAGTTCCTTAGGGGGTCTAGTTTCCAAAATGGGGTCACTTGTGGGAGGTTTCCACTGTTTAGGCACATCAGGGGCTGTCCAAACGCGACATGGCGTCCGATCTCAATTCCAGCCAATTTTAGCTTGAAAATGTCAAACGGCGCTCCTTTCCTTCTGAGCACTGCCATGCGCCCAAACAGTGGTTCCCCCCCACATATGGGGTATCAGCGTACTCAGGACAAATTGGACAACAACTTTTGGGGTCCAATTTCTCCTTTTACCTTTGAGAAAATAAAAAATTGGGGACTAAACCATCATGTTTGTGGAAAAAATAGGATTTTTTATTTTCACGCCCGGGCGTTATAAACTTTCGTGAAGCACTTGGGGGATAAAAGTGCTCACGACACAACTAGATAAGTTCCTTAGGGGGTCTAGTTTCCAAAATGGGGTCACTTGTGGGGGGTTTCCACTGTTTAAGCACATCAGGGGCTGTCCAAACGCGACATGGCGTCCGATCTCAATTCCAGCCAATTTTAGCTTGAAAATGTCAAACGGCGCTCCTTTCCTTCTGGGCCCTGCCATGCGCCCAAACAGTGGTTCCCCCCCACATATGGGGTATCAGCGTACTCAGGACAAATTGGACAACAACTTTTGGGGTCCAATTTCTCCTTTTACCTTTGAGAAAATAAAAAATTGGGGACTAAACCATCATGTTTGTGGAAAAAATAGGATTTTTTATTTTCACGCCCGGGCGTTATAAACTTTCGTGAAGCACTTGGGGGATAAAAGTGCTCACGACACAACTAGATAAGTTCCTTAGGGGGTCTAGTTTCCAAAATGGGGTCACTTGTGGGGGGTTTCCACTGTTTAGGCACATCAGGGGCTGTCCAAACGCGACATGGCGTCCGATCTCAATTCCAGCCAATTTTAGCTTGAAAATGTCAAACGGCGCTCCTTTCCTTCTGAGCCCTGCCATGCGCCCAAACAGTGGTTCCCCCCCACATATGGGGTATCAGCGTACTCAGGACAAATTGGACAACAACTTTTGGGGTCCAATTTCTCCTTTTACCTTTGAGAAAATAAAAAATTGGGGACTAAACCATCATGTTTGTGGAAAAAATAGGATTTTTTATTTTCACGCCCGGGCGTTATAAACTTTCGTGAAGCACTTGGGGGATAAAAGTGCTCACGACACAACTAGATAAGTTCCTTAGGGGGTCTAGTTTCCAAAATGGGGTCACTTGTGGGGGGTTTCCACTGTTTAGGCACATCAGGGGCTGTCCAAACGCGACATGGCGTCCGATCTCAATTCCAGCCAATTTTAGCTTGAAAATGTCAAACGGCGCTCCTTTCCTTCTGAGCCTTGCCATGCGCCCAAACAGTGGTTCCCCCCCACATATGGGGTATCAGCGTACTCAGGACAAATTGGACAACAACTTTTGGGATCCAATTTCTCCTTTTACCTTTGAGAAAATAAAAAATTGGGGACTAAACCATCATGTTTGTGGAAAAAATAGGATTTTTTATTTTCACGCCCGGGCGTTATAAACTTTCGTGAAGCACTTGGGGGATAAAAGTGCTCACGACACAACTAGATAAGTTCCTTAGGGGGTCTAGTTTCCAAAATGGGGTCACTTGTGGGGGGTTTCCACTGTTTAGGCACATCAGGGGCTGTCCAAATGCGACATGGCGTCCGATCTCAATTCCAGCCAATTTTAGCTTGAAAATGTCAAACGGCGCTCCTTTCCTTCTGAGCCCTGCCATGCGCCCAAACAGTGGTTCCCCCCCACATATGGGGTATCAGCGTACTCAGGACAAATTGGACAACAACTTTTGGGATCCAATTTCTCCTTTTACCTTTGAGAAAATAAAAAATTGGGGACTAAACCATCATGTTTGTGGAAAAAATAGGATTTTTTATTTTCACGCCCGGGCGTTATAAACTTTCGTGAAGCACTTGGGGGATAAAAGTGCTCACGACACAACTAGATAAGTTCCTTAGGGGGTCTAGTTTCCAAAATGGGGTCACTTGTGGGGGGTTTCCACTGTTTAGGCACATCAGGGGCTGTCCAAATGCGACATGGCGTCCGATCTCAATTCCAGCCAATTTTAGCTTGAAAATGTCAAACGGCGCTCCTTTCCTTCTGAGCCCTGCCATGCGCCCAAACAGTGGTTCCCCCCCACATATGGGGTATTAGCATACTCAGGACAAATTGGACAACAACTTTTGGGGTCCAATTTCTCCTTTTACCTTTGAGAAAATAAAAAATTGGGGACTAAACCATCATGTTTGTGGAAAAAATAGGATTTTTTATTTTCACGCCCGGGCGTTATAAACTTTCGTGAAGCACTTGGGGGATAAAAGTGCTCACGACACAACTAGATAGGTTCCTTAGGGGGTCTAGTTTCCAAAATGGGGTCACTTGTGGGGGGTTTCCACTGTTTAGGCACATCAGGGGCTGTCCAAACGCGACATGGCGTCCGATCTCAATTCCAGCCAATTTTAGCTTGAAAATGTCAAACGGCGCTCCTTTCCTTCTGAGCCCTGCCATGCGCCCAAACAGTGGTTCTCCCCCACGTATGGGGTATCAGCGTACTCAGGACAAATTGGACAACAACTTTTGGGGTCCAATTTCTCCTTTTACCTTTGAGAAAATAAAAAATTGGGGACTAAACCATCATGTTTGTGGAAAAAATATGATTTTTTATTTTCATGCCCGGGCGTTATGAACTTTCGTGAAGCACTTGAGGGATAAAAGTGCTTACCACACACCTAGATAAGTTCCTTACGGGGTCTAGTTTCCAAAATGGGGTCACTTGTGGGGGGTTTCCACTGTTTAGGCACATCAGGGGCTGTCCAAACGCGACATGGCGTCCGATCTCAATTCCAGCCAATTTTAGCTTGAAAATGTCAAACGGCGCTCCTTTCCTTCTGAGCCCTGCCATGCGCCCAAACAGTGGTTCCCCCCCACATATGGGGTATCAGCGTACTCAGGACAAATTGGACAACAACTTTTGGGGTCCAATTTCTCCTTTTACCTTTGAGAAAATAAAAAATTGGGGACTAAACCATCATGTTTGTGGAAAAAATAGGATTTTTTATTTTCACGCCCGGGCGTTATAAACTTTCGTGAAGCACTTGGGGGATAAAAGTGCTCATGACACAACTAGATAAGTTCCTTAGGGGGTCTAGTTTCCAAAATGGGGTCACTTGTGGGGGGTTTCCACTGTTTAGGCACATCAGGGGCTGTCCAAACGCGACATGGCGTCCGATCTCAATTCCAGCCAATTTTAGCTTGAAAATGTCAAACGGCGCTCCTTTCCTTCTGAGCCCTGCCATGCGCCCAAACAGTGGTTCCCCCCCACATATGGGGTATCAGCGTACTCAGGACAAATTGGACAACAACTTTTGGGATCCAATTTCTCCTTTTACCTTTGAGAAAATAAAAAATTGGGGACTAAACCATCATGTTTGTGGAAAAAATAGGATTTTTTATTTTCACGCCCGGGCGTTATAAACTTTCGTGAAGCACTTGGGGGATAAAAGTGCTCACGACACAACTAGATAAGTTCCTTAGGGGGTCTAGTTTCCAAAATGGGGTCACTTGTGGGGGGTTTCCACTGTTTAGGCACATCAGGGGCTGTCCAAATGCGACATGGCGTCCGATCTCAATTCCAGCCAATTTTAGCTTGAAAATGTCAAACGGCGCTCCTTTCCTTCTGAGCCCTGCCATGCGCCCAAACAGTGGTTCCCCCCCACATATGGGGTATTAGCGTACTCAGGACAAATTGGACAACAACTTTTGGGGTCCAATTTCTCCTTTTACCTTTGAGAAAATAAAAAATTGGGGACTAAACCATCATGTTTGTGGAAAAAATAGGATTTTTTATTTTCACGCCCGGGTGTTATAAACTTTCGTGAAGCACTTGGGGGATAAAAGTGCTCACGACACAACTAGATAAGTTCCTTAGGGGGTCTAGTTTCCAAAATGGGGTCACTTGTGGGGGGTTTCCACTGTTTAGGCACATCAGGGGCTGTCCAAACGCGACATGGCGTCCGATCTCAATTCCAGCCAATTTTAGCTTGAAAATGTCAAACGGCGCTCCTTTCCTTCTGAGCCCTGCCATGCGCCCAAACAGTGGTTCTCCCCCACATATGGGGTATCAGCGTACTCAGGACAAATTGGACAACAACTTTTGGGGTCCAATTTCTCCTTTTACCTTTGAGAAAATAAAAAATTGGGGACTAAACCATCATGTTTGTGGAAAAAATATGATTTTTTATTTTCACGCCCGGGCGTTATGAACTTTCGTGAAGCACTTGAGGGATAAAAGTGCTTACCACACACCTAGATAAGTTCCTTACGGGGTCTAGTTTCCAAAATGGGGTCACTTGTGGGGGGTTTCCACTGTTTAGGCACATCAGGGGCTGTCCAAACGCGACATGGCGTCTGATCTCAATTCCAGCCAATTTTAGCTTGAAAATGTCAAACGGCGCTCCTTTCCTTCTGAGCCCTGCCATGCGCCCAAACAGTGGTTCCCCTCCACATATGGGGTATCAGCGTACTCAGGACAAATTGGACAACAACTTTTGGGGTCCAATTTCTCCTTTTACCTTTGAGAAAATAAAAAATTGGGGACTAAACCATCATGTTTGTGGAAAAAATAGGATTTTTTATTTTCACGCCCGGGCGTTATAAACTTTCGTGAAGCACTTGGGGGATAAAAGTGCTCACGACACAACTAGATAAGTTCCTTAGGGGGTCTAGTTTCCAAAATGGGGTCACTTGTGGGGGGTTTCCACTGTTTAGGCACATCAGGGGCTGTCCAAATGCGACATGGCGTCCGATCTCAATTCCAGCCAATTTTAGCTTGAAAATGTCAAACGGCGCTCCTTTCCTTCTGAGCCCTGCCATGCGCCCAAACAGTGGTTCCCCCCCACATATGGGGTATTAGCATACTCAGGACAAATTGGACAACAACTTTTGGGGTCCAATTTCTCCTTTTACCTTTGAGAAAATAAAAAATTGGGGACTAAACCATCATGTTTGTGGAAAAAATAGGATTTTTTATTTTCACGCCCGGGCGTTATAAACTTTCGTGAAGCACTTGGGGGATAAAAGTGCTCACGACACAACTAGATAGGTTCCTTAGGGGGTCTAGTTTCCAAAATGGGGTCACTTGTGGGGGGTTTCCACTGTTTAGGCACATCAGGGGCTGTCCAAACGCGACATGGCGTCCGATCTCAATTCCAGCCAATTTTAGCTTGAAAATGTCAAACGGCGCTCCTTTCCTTCTGAGCCCTGCCATGCGCCCAAACAGTGGTTCTCCCCCACATATGGGGTATCAGCGTACTCAGGACAAATTGGACAACAACTTTTGGGGTCCAATTTCTCCTTTTACCTTTGAGAAAATAAAAAATTGGGGACTAAACCATCATGTTTGTGGAAAAAATATGATTTTTTATTTTCATGCCCGGGCGTTATGAACTTTCGTGAAGCACTTGAGGGATAAAAGTGCTTACCACACACCTAGATAAGTTCCTTACGGGGTCTAGTTTCCAAAATGGGGTCACTTGTGGGGGGTTTCCACTGTTTAGGCACATCAGGGGCTGTCCAAACGCGACATGGCGTCCGATCTCAATTCCAGCCAATTTTAGCTTGAAAATGTCAAACGGCGCTCCTTTCCTTCTGAGCCCTGCCATGCGCCCAAACAGTGGTTCCCCCCCACATATGGGGTATCAGCGTACTCAGGACAAATTGGACAACAACTTTTGGGGTCCAATTTCTCCTTTTACCTTTGAGAAAATAAAAAATTGGGGACTAAACCATCATGTTTGTGGAAAAAATAGGATTTTTTATTTTCACGCCCGGGCGTTATAAACTTTCGTGAAGCACTTGGGGGATAAAAGTGCTCATGACACAACTAGATAAGTTCCTTAGGGGGTCTAGTTTCCAAAATGGGGTCACTTGTGGTGGGTTTCCACTGTTTAGGCACATCAGGGGCTGTCCAAACGCGACATGGCGTCCGATCTCAATTCCAGCCAATTTTAGCTTGAAAATGTCAAACGGCGCTCCTTTCCTTCTGAGCCCTGCCATGCGCCCAAACAGTGGTTCCCCCCCACATATGGGGTATCAGCGTACTCAGGACAAATTGGACAACAACTTTTGGGATCCAATTTCTCCTTTTACCTTTGAGAAAATAAAAAATTGGGGACTAAACCATCATGTTTGTGGAAAAAATAGGATTTTTTATTTTCACGCCCGGGCGTTATAAACTTTCGTGAAGCACTTGGGGGATAAAAGTGCTCACGACACAACTAGATAAGTTCCTTAGGGGGTCTAGTTTCCAAAATGGGGTCACTTGTGGGGGGTTTCCACTGTTTAGGCACATCAGGGGCTGTCCAAATGCGACATGGCGTCCGATCTCAATTCCAGCCAATTTTAGCTTGAAAATGTCAAACGGCGCTCCTTTCCTTCTGAGCCCTGCCATGCGCCCAAACAGTGGTTCCCCCCCACATATGGGGTATTAGCGTACTCAGGACAAATTGGACAACAACTTTTGGGGTCCAATTTCTCCTTTTACCTTTGAGAAAATAAAAAATTGGGGACTAAACCATCATGTTTGTGGAAAAAATAGGATTTTTTATTTTCACGCCCGGGCGTTATAAACTTTCGTGAAGCACTTGGGGGATAAAAGTGCTCACGACACAACTAGATAAGTTCCTTAGGGGGTCTAGTTTCCAAAATGGGGTCACTTGTGGGGGGTTTCCACTGTTTAGGCACATCAGGGGCTGTCCAAACGCGACATGGCGTCCGATCTCAATTCCAGCCAATTTTAGCTTGAAAATGTCAAACGGCGCTCCTTTCCTTCTGAGCCCTGCCATGCGCCCAAACAGTGGTTCCCCCCCACATATGGGGTATCAGCGTACTCAGGACAAATTGGACAACAACTTTTGGGATCCAATTTCTCCTTTTACCTTTGAGAAAATAAAAAATTGGGGACTAAACCATCATGTTTGTGGAAAAAATAGGATTTTTTATTTTCACGCCCGGGCGTTATAAACTTTCGTGAAGCACTTGGGGGATAAAAGTGCTCACGACACAACTAGATAAGTTCCTTAGGGGGTCTAGTTTCCAAAATGGGGTCACTTGTGGGGGGTTTCCACTGTTTAGGCACATCAGGGGCTGTCCAAATGCGACATGGCGTCCGATCTCAATTCCAGCCAATTTTAGCTTGAAAATGTCAAACGGCGCTCCTTTCCTTCTGAGCCCTGCCATGCGCCCAAACAGTGGTTCCCCCCCACATATGGGGTATTAGCGTACTCAGGACAAATTGGACAACAACTTTTGGGGTCCAATTTCTCCTTTTACCTTTGAGAAAATAAAAAATTGGGGACTAAACCATCATGTTTGTGGAAAAAATAGGATTTTTTATTTTCACGCCCGGGCGTTATAAACTTTCGTGAAGCACTTGGGGGATAAAAGTGCTCACGACACAACTAGATAAGTTCCTTAGGGGGTCTAGTTTCCAAAATGGGGTCACTTGTGGGGGGTTTCCACTGTTTAGGCACATCAGGGGCTGTCCAAACGCGACATGGCGTCCGATCTCAATTCCAGCCAATTTTAGCTTGAAAATGTCAAACGGCGCTCCTTTCCTTCTGAGCCCTGCCATGCGCCCAAACAGTGGTTCTCCCCCACATATGGGGTATCAGCGTACTCAGGACAAATTGGACAACAACTTTTGGGGTCCAATTTCTCCTTTTACCTTTGAGAAAATAAAAAATTGGGGACTAAACCATCATGTTTGTGGAAAAAATATGATTTTTTATTTTCACGCCCGGGCGTTATGAACTTTCGTGAAGCACTTGAGGGATAAAAGTGCTTACCACACACCTAGATAAGTTCCTTACGGGGTCTAGTTTCCAAAATGGGGTCACTTGTGGGGGGTTTCCACTGTTTAGGCACATCAGGGGCTGTCCAAATGCGACATGGCGTCCGATCTCAATTCCAGCCAATTTTAGCTTGAAAATGTCAAACGGCGCTCCTTTCCTTCTGAGCCCTGCCATGCGCCCAAACAGTGGTTCCCCTCCACATATGGGGTATCAGCGTACTCAGGACAAATTGGACAACAACTTTTGGGGTCCAATTTCTCCTTTTACCTTTGAGAAAATAAAAAATTGGGGACTAAACCATCATGTTTGTGGAAAAAATAGGATTTTTTATTTTCACGCCCGGGCGTTATAAACTTTCGTGAAGCACTTGGGGGATAAAAGTGCTCATCACACACCTAGATAAGTTCCTTAGGGGGTCTAGTTTCCAAAATGGGGTCACTTGTGGGGAGTTTCCACTGTTTAGGCACATCAGGGGCTGTCCAAACGCGACATGGCGTCCGATCTCAATTCCAGCCAATTTTAGCTTGAAAATGTCAAACGGCGCTCCTTTCCTTCTGAGCCCTGCCATGCGCCCAAACAGTGGTTCCCCCCACATATTGGGTATCAGCGTACTCAGGACAAATTGGACAACAACTTTTGGGGTCCAATTTCTCCTTTTACCTTTGAGAAAATAAAAAATTGGGGACTAAACCATCATGTTTGTGGAAAAAATAGGATTTTTTATTTTCACGCCCGGGCGTTATAAACATTCGTGAAGCACTTGGGGGATAAAAGTGCTCACGACACAACTAGATAAGTTCCTTAGGGGGTCTAGTTTCCAAAATGGGGTCACTTGTGGGGGGTTTCCACTGTTTAGGCACATCAGGGGCTGTCCAAACGCGACATGGCGTCCGATCTCAATTCCAGCCAATTTTAGCTTGAAAATGTCAAACGGCGTTCCTTTCCTTCTGAGCCCTGCCATGCGCCCAAACAGTGGTTCCCCCCCACATATGGGGTATCAGCGTACTCAGGACAAATTGGACAACAACTTTTGGGGTCCAATTTCTCCTTTTACCTTTGAGAAAATAAAAAATTGGGGACTAAACCATCATGTTTGTGGAAAAAATAGGATTTTTTATTTTCACGCCCGGGCGTTATAAACATTCGTGAAGCACTTGGGGGATAAAAGTGCTCACGACACAACTAGATAAGTTCCTTAGGGGGTCTAGTTTCCAAAATGGGGTCACTTGTGGGGGGTTTCCACTGTTTAGGCACATCAGGGGCTGTCCAAACGCGACATGGCGTCCGATCTCAATTCCAGCCAATTTTAGCTTGAAAATGTCAAACGGCGTTCCTTTACTTCTGAGCCCTGCCATGCGCCCAAACAGTGGTTCCCCCCCACATATGGGGTATCAGCGTACTCAGGACAAATTGGACAACAACTTTTGGGGTCCAATTTCTCCTTTTACCTTTGAGAAAATAAAAAATTGGGGACTAAACCATCATGTTTGTGGAAAAAATAGGATTTTTTATTTTCACGCCCGGGCGTTATAAACTTTCGTGAAGCACTTGGGGGATAAAAGTGCTCACCACACACCTAGATAAGTTCCTTAGGGGGTCTAGTTTCCAAAATGGTGTCACTTGTGGGGGGTTTCCACTGTTTAGGCACATCAGGGGCTCTCCAAACGCGACATGGCGTCCGATCTCAATTCCAGCCAATTTTAGCTTGAAAATGTCAAACGGCGCTCCTTTCCTTCTAAGCCCTGCCATGCGCCCAAAAAGTGGTTCCCCCTCACATGTGGGGTATCAGCGTATTCAGGACAAACTGGACAACAACTCTTGAGGTCCATTTTCTCTTTTTACCCTTGGGAAATTAAAAAAATTATTGCTGAAAGAATATTTTTGTGACTAAAAAGTAAAATGTTAATTTTTTCCTTCCATGTTGCTTCTGCTGCTGTGAAACACCTGAAGGGTTAATAAACTTCTTGAATGTGGTTTTGAGCACCTTGAGGGGTGCAGTTTTTAGAATGTTGTCACTTTTGGGTATTTTCTGCCATATAGACCCCTCAAAATGACTTCAAATGTGAGGTGGCCCCTAAAAAAAATGGTTTTGTAAATTTTGTTGTAAAAATGAGAAATTGCTGGTCAAATTTTAACCCTTGTAACTTTCTAGAAAAAAAAATTTTGTTTCCAAAATTGTGCTGATGTAAAGTAGACATGTGGGTAATGTTATTTATTAACTATATTGTGTCACTTAACTCTCTGGTTTAACAGAATAAAAATTCAAAGTTGGAAAATTGCAAAATTTGCAAAATTTTCGCCAAATTTCCGTTTTTTTCACAAATAAACGCAAGTTGTATCGAAGAAATTTTACCACTATCATGAAGTACAATATGTTGCAAGAAAACAATCTCAGAATCGCCAAGATCCGTTGAAGCGTTCCAGAGTTATAACCTCATAAAGGGACAGTGGTCAGAATTGTAAAAATTGGCCCGGTCATTAACGTGCAAACCACCCTTGGGGTTAAGGAATTATGGCTGTTTAACATTCAAATAAAAATCTGCCTTGATTGTTCAAATCCCACTGATTCCAATTAGCATGCTCATAAATTAAGATGATTTTAAATAGTAGCCAATTAAAATATTTTTTTCACTTAGTGCTAAAAATGTCACGGCGGGCAAAATTTCATATTTGTTTATTGCATTTTTCAACCTTTTTTTTACTCCGAGAACATGTGAAAACTTTTCAAAGGTGATTGAGGATGATGCATTTTCATTAAGCAGATATTATACAGAGTTAAATCCAACCTATTAAATGTGAGAGATGTTGGGAAGCACTGGGGAAATGATTTTCCTATCTTTTTGTCTTCATTGTTTTCATTGGCTATTATTGCTTGTGTACTGTGTCCCCAGTGAACCTTCTGCTCAGCGCAATAGTTTTCCCGACATGCAGGTAAAGTCAGAGCTCCCTAATAGTATTACAGCTGCTAGGGCTTTGCACTTGACATACAGAACAAACATTATAGAACTGAAGGAACAGATAGCATACTATTAATTTTGTGGCTACGAAATTGCTGGAAAATAATCCTACATTTGTGCCTTTCGATCAAGCAAAATATCCGTGTCTCTCTAACCTGCAAAAAGAATGAATTTCAACTATAGTTTGATGAAGATGAAAAATGGAATCACTACTATGGATAATGAATCTGTGGTATTCGTGTTTGACGAACATAAAGTAAAAAACCTCGAACTTGACCCTGGACTCGAACCCAATAGAGGTCAAAGGGGACCCAAACTTAAAATGGCTGTAAAATGGTCATAGAAAGGGCTAGTGGGCTGCAAAGGGAAGCTAAAAGATGGTGACAGCAGGGCAATTGCTCTAAGAACAAATATGGAAAGGGAAATGACTAAAAAGAGGTTGAGAAAGATCTTTTGGATCGAAACGTTGCCACAGGAGGCAAAATAAAATGTGATTCTTTTCACCAACGTTTGAGGCGCTGTCTTTTATACTACTTGGTATGGACTTTTTTCCAGGATGAACTCCCTGGTTGTGACGTGCATCCTAAATAGTGTCCTGTAGGACTCTGGCTACATGAGGTCCGGTTTAACTTATTATTTTTAAAAAGAGGTTCTGTCACATAGCAATCATAATAAAATACCGTAAGTAGTAAATGAATAACATAAAAATTTTAACAGTGTCCGCAAAAGAGACTGAGGCTTGCTAACGCCAGTTCAGTTAAAAATTTCACCTACAGAGCATGTGCCAGAGTACCCCTACAGACGAAGCTTGCAAATTTCACCCAAAGCACATGGGACAAAATACAACCAGAGAAGCAGCTTGCAAATTTCATGAACAGACCATTGGCCAGAGTACCCCTACAGAAACAGCTTAAAAACTTTAATTCACAGAGCATGGGATGTAGTACCCCCAGAAAAGCAGCTTGCAAATTTCACCCACAGAGCATGGGGCAGAGTACTCCCACAGAAGCAGTTAACAAATTTCATCCAATGAACATGGGGCACAGTACCCCATAGAGAAGCAGCTTACAAATTTAACCCACAGATCATGGGCCAGACTGCCCCACAGAAGCACCTTAGAAATTTCACCCACAGAGCATAAATCAGAGTACCAAATACAGAAACAGTTTACAAATTTAATCCACAGAGCATGGGCCAAAGTAATCCTACAGAAGCAGCTAAAAATTTCACCCACAGACCATGGGCGAGAGTACCCCCACAGAAGCAGCTTACAAATTTCACCCAAAGATCATGGGCCAGAGTAACCCTACCTAAGCAGTTTACAAATTTCACCCACAGAGCATGGGCCAGAGTACCCCTACAGAAGAAGCTTGCAAATTATACCCAAAGCACATAGGGCAGAATGCAATCACAGAACAAGTTACAAATTTCTCCCACAAACCATGGGGCAAAGTATCCCTAAGGAAGCAGCTAAAAAATTTCACCCACAGACCATTGGCCAGAGTACCCCTACAAAAGCAGCTTACAAATTTCACCCACAGAGCATGGGTGTCACGCACAGTGTAGGACAGACTAAATGCAACACAAAAGGATAAGGGAAGAGGAACCAAATATTGGGGAAGGGGGAGTGGAGACCCCTAGACAGATCTAACATCACTCTGTCTGTCCTATCGTCCCTGTATAGGTTTCACACCAATTGCCGAGCAGGATAACTAATCCATGCCTGACCCTGGCAATAAGCCCTGAATAGGGAAGGATAGGATGAACGCGACAACACCCACTACTGCTAAAGACAACTAGGATACACAAAACAAGGGAACATTTAGCTTGAGTAAACACAGAGAGAAACACCATTGTCCTTCAAACTCCAAGAGAATGCTAGCCGTCTGCAGCAGCTCCAAGCCTCAACAGGGAAGTGCAAATAGAAAATATCACGCGCGCATGCCAGCAGCAACCAGAAAGTATATCAACACTCAGGTCCAGGTGTGACTATTAGCACCGGGGGAGGTGTTCATTGGGTCCTGGTGTCAGAAGGATCAGACAGAAGTATGCAAAGCAAACTGCTTAGACCTTCTGCAGACAGATGCAGTGCAGCAGTCTGCAGCCTCTGACATATACGTGACAATGGGGCAGAGTACCCCTACAGAAGCAGCATACAAATTTCACCCACAGAGCATGGGGAAGAGTACCCCAAATGGAGCAGCTTTCAAATTTCACTCACAGAGCATGGGTCAGAGTACTCCCACAGAAGCAGTTAACATATTTTACTAACAGAGCATGAGGCAGAGTAACTCAGAGTAAGCAGCTTACAAATTTCACCCACAGAGCATGTGCCACAGTAATCCTACAGAAGCAGCTTACAAATTTCACCCATACATCATTGGCCAGAGTACCCCGAAAGAAACAGCTTACAAATTTTACCCACAGAGCATAGGGTAGAGTACCCCCACAGAAGCAGCTTACAAATTTCACTCACAGAGCATTAGCCAGAGTAGCTCTACAGAGGCAGCCTACAAATTTCACCCAAAGAGCAGGGGCTAAAGTACCGGTTCATAAGTGGCCAACAAATTCTATCCGCAGAGCACTGAGTAGAGTACCCCCACAGAAACAGCTTACAATTTCACCCACAGAGCATGGAGCAGAGTACTCCTGCAGAAACAGCTTGCAACTTTCATGCACAGAGCATGGGCCAGAGTACCCCACAGAAGCAGCTTACAGATTCCATCCACAGTGCTTGGTGCATAGTACTCCTACAGAAGCTGCTTACAAATTCCATCCACAGAGCATGGAGCAGGTTACCCCCACAGAAGCAACTTGGAAGCAGTTCTGTTATAACATTGATCAGAACTCCTTGTGGCTACAATAAAACGTTCTTTAACCCTTAGAGACGGTTGTGACGTGATCCTTGGGAGACTGACTAATTATTCCTTATCACTCACCAGGAGACATCAATTATTATAATCATAGGGAGCTCCTTTCTTATCTTCTGGAAGGCCGCCCTACTGTGTTTGGCTCTCCCTGGTTTACTATGCATTATTCGGTCATAGTTGGCAGGTCAGAGAGATAATTAAGTGGAGTGATTTTTGAAAAACTAATTGCCTATGTCCTATTATCTCTATTGTCTCAACTAAAAATATTCCATCTTTAATGTCTTATTTTGAGGATGTGTTCTCTGAAAATGGGTGTTAAGAACTGCCTCCCTATGGTGTGTATCACTGTCCTGTGAACTTGCTTCTGGGTGCAAAGTTGCCCAATACCAGATTATCCAATCAGGTACTGAGAGACAGGCAATGAAAACTACAGTTGTACTCAAATGTTTACATACAGCGGCAGAATTTTTGCTTTCTTGACCTTTTTTTCAGAGAATATGAATGAGAACACCAAAACCTTTTATCCACTCATGGTTTGTGGTTGGGTGAAGCCATTTATTGACAAACTTCTGTGTTTTTTCTTTTTAAATCATAATGACAACCCAAAACATCCAAATTACCCTCATCAAAAGTTTACATAACCCATTTCTTAATACCGTGTATTGTCCCCTCTAACATCAATGACAGCTTGAAGTCTTTTGTGGTAGTTGTGGATGAGGTTCTTTATTTTCTCAAATGGTAAAGCTGCCCCCTCTTCTTGGCAGAAAGCCTCCAGTTCCTGTAAATTCCTTGGCTGTCTAGCATGAATTGCGTGCTTGAGATCTCCCCAGAGTAGCTCAATGATATTGAAGTCATGAGACTGAGATGGTTACTCCAGTACATTCACTTTGTTCTGATGTAGCCAATGACAGGTCGATTTGGCCTTGTGTTTGGGATCATTGTCATGTTAAAACATCCAAGTACATCCCATGTACAGCTTCTGGGCTGATGAGTGCAAATTTGCCTCCAGTATTTGCTGATAACATGCTGCATTCATCTTTGCTTCAACTTTGACCAAGTTTCCTGTGCCTTTGTAGCTCACACCTCTCCAAAACATCAGCGATCCACCTCCGTGCTTTATAGTAGGAATGGTGTTCCTTTCATCATAGGCCTTGTTGACCTCTCTCCAAATGTAACATTCATGGTTGTGGCCAAAAAGTTCAACTTTGGTCTCATTACTCCAAATTACCTTGTTCCAGAAGTTTTGAGGCTTGTCTCTGTACTGGTTTGCATATTGTAGATGAGATATTTTGTAACATTTTCACAGTAATGGCTTTCTTCTGGTGACTTGACCATGCAACCCATCTTTCTTCAAGTGCCTCCTTAATGTGCATCTTGAAACTGCCACACCGCTAGTTTTCATAGAGTCCTGTATTTCAGCTGATGTTATTTGTGGGTTTTCTTTACATCCCGAACAATTTTCCTGGCAGTTGTGGATGACATATTTGTTGGTCTACCTGACCGTGGTTTTGTTTTTACAGAGCTCCTAATTTTCCATTTGTTAATCACAATTTGAACACTGCTGACTGGCCTTATCAATTCCTTGGATATAATTTTGTATCCCATTCCTGTTTTGTACAGTTCAACTACCTTTTCCCGTAGTTACATTGACAATTCTTTTGCTTTTCCCATGACTGTTAATCCAGAAATGTCAGTGGCTGGATGAAAGATGCAAGAGTCTGTATGGATTCCAAAAACTCACTCAGCTTTTATGCACACACACTGATTATAAGCAAACAGGTCACAGGTGAGGATGTTACCTTTAGTAGCCATTCAAATCCAACTGTGTGTGTGTCAACTGTGCATGTTATCAGGCCAAAATCACCAGGGTATTTACACTTTTAATCAGGGCCATTTGGATGTTTTGGGTTGTCATTATGATTTAAAAAGAAAAAACATAGTAGTTTAACAATAAATGTCTTCACCCAACTACTAACCATGAGTGGAGAAAAAGTTTTGGTGTTATCATTCATATTCTCTGAAAAAAGGCCAAGAAAGAAAAAATTCTGCCGGGATATGTTAACTTTTGAGCACAAAATGAGAGTCATGCCAAGGGACATATTAGACCCTTACCTTCACCTCTACGGGCGGGTTTCTTCTTTGTTAAGAAGAAATATGGGGGCCTATGTCCCTGTTTAGACTTTGGTTTGTTAAATCGGATTACAATCCAGGACCCATATCCCCTCCCACTCATTCCTGATTTCTTCAGTCAGATTTCTTTCAATCAAAATGGTTTGCCAAGTTGGACCTCAGGGTAGCCTATGATCTGATAAGGATTAAGGAGGGGGATGAGTGGAGCACAGCGTTTATAGGGCTTTATGAAAACCCTGCATGCCTTTTGGTTTGACCAGTGCTTCTGTCATGTTCCAACATTTTGTAAATTACATCTTCCATCATCTCCTAGGTAGATTTGGAGTAAAGCCTCAACAGGTACATGTCAGGCAGGTGTTACAAGTTCTTCAAGATAATAAACTGTATATAAAATTGAAGAAATTTGTACTTGCCGTACAGGAGGTTCAGTTGGTAGGTTTCCTAGTTTCAGCCACAGGTTTTCGCATGGATCCTGATAAGGTCCGAGCTGGCCTGGAGTGGAACCTCACAGAAAATCTGAGAGCATTACAATGCTTTTTGGGGATTGCAAACTTTTATCAGAAATGTATCCAAAACTTCTCTTCTTTTGTTAAATCCCTCACTGACATGACTAGGAAAGGTATGGACTTCTCAAGGTGGTCTGACTGCACTCAGCAGGCATTTTCTTCTTTAAAGAGATGTTTTTCCACTGAGCCAGTACCCATCCAACCCGATGCTTCTCAGCCATTTATTTTCGAGTTTGATGCTTCGGAAGTGGGGGTCAGGGCTGTATTGTCTTAAGGGTCATCTCCTTGTAAATAGCAACCATGTGTGTCATCTAGGCAATAGGAAACTTTTGGCCAATAAGTTGGCATTTAAAGAGTGGTGTTATTTTTTGGAGTGGGCAGTTCACCCTATCACGGTCATCACTGATCACTACAACTTGATGTACCTTGAATCTGCTAAATGTCTTACTCCCAGGCAAGCTAGATGGTCTTTGTTTTTCACCAATTTAATTTTGTGGTCAATTACTGTCCTGGGATTAAGAACGTCAAAGCGGATGCTTTGTCTCAGAGTTTCCCTAGGAGTGGGAGTACTGATAATGATGATGCTGTCCCTATTTTACAAGAAAGGGTGGTGATCTCCGCAGTGTGTTCTACACTTGAGGGTGAGGTATTGAAGGCTCAAAGGGATTCCCCTGCTGTTCCTTCAGGGAAATTGTTTGTACATGTATATCAGCATCTTAAAATTTTGGAGGCATATCATAACTCAGCTTTGGCTGGTCACCCAAGTAGTAAGGCAACCTTAGATCTCTTTTCTTATCATTTTTGGTAGCCCAGGTTGGGTAAGGATATAGTTGACTTTGTGCCCTCATGTAGTCTCTGTGAGCATTCCAAAACCCCGCATACTCCTCCGCCTGGAGCTCTTTTTTTTACCATTAACAATTCCTGACCATCCATAGACTCATTTATCCATTGATTTCATTGCGGATCTTCCTTCATCCTCTAGTAAAACGGTTTGTTATGGTGAATAGGTTTAGTAAAATGGTGCACTTTCTTGCTTTTCCTTCTCTCCCTAATGCCAAGAAACAAAATTCCTTATTGGAAATTAAGTTCTAGGTTTATTGGTCCTTATAAGGTGGTCACTGTAATCAACCATGTAGCTTTTCATCTCAAGCTTCCTCCAACTCTCAAGATCCATAATCTTTTCCACAGGTATTTGCTCAAAACATTTGTTGGCCTGTGCAACCGTCACCTTTACCACCACCACCGGGTATTATTGATGGCAATTTAGAATTTCAAGTAACAAAAATAATTGATTCCTGTATGGTTCGCCTTGCTGTACAGTACCTGGAACATTGGGAGGGGTATGGTCTGCAGGAGAGGATGTGAGTGCATTCATCCGAGGTTAAAGCCAGTAGGTTGATGGAGTCCTTTCATTTGGCCCATCTGGATAAACCCGGCCCCGAGGGTCCTGTGGCCCCTCTTACTGTCACAAGTGGGTCACGTCCTCCTGGGAGATCTGGGGTTAGAAAATCACTACATTTTGTGAATCACAGGTCTTCCATTTAACCTGTGTGTTTGTGTTTCATATTAAATAGATTTAGTTTCCTTTAGTGCTGAAGAGGTTAACGACCTTTTCTATGCTGGTTAGAAACTTGAAGCTCCATCTCACAGCTGTTCCTGACCTATTCATTTCTTCTTGCTATAAAATCTGGCCAGACTTGCATGTGAAAGTTTTACTTCCTAGCTTCCTGGAGTTGCTGTGCTGAGTTGAAGATCATTGTTGCATGTTGTTTTAGGATGTATGCTTTCCTCATTGTCCTAGTCCCATTTGTTTTGTAAACTCTTACCCTTCCTGGGGGAGGGGACAGCTTAGAGAAAAACAGTTAGGCTGGTGGCTCACACCTCCTCACCTTCAGAGGTACCTTTGGGAGCAGGGATAGTTAGGGTTCCAGTCCTAGGAATGGTCCAGGACCCCTTTCATAAATCATGTACAGTCACAGCATGACAGAAACCCACAGAACCCGGGGAGAACATAGAAACTCTTTGCAGATGTGGTTCTTGATGGGATTTGAACCCAGGCCAGAACCCCAACTCTGCAAAGCATCTGTGCCAACCACAAAGCAACTGTAATACATGGAACCCGAGTCATAGATAATAACATCAAAGCATTTACGCTAGAGATATCGACACTTTGGCCGCAATACCTGTTGCATGGTTAAAGTTTGCTAAGTGTTGAAGCTATATCGAAGTGCAATACAAGTGAATGGGATTGCTTGTGAACTAGAGGGTACTGAGAATGCAAGGGGCAAGTTACATAAAATATGATGTGGTTGGATTTCTTGTGACTTTCTTACCTTTGGGGCCGCATTGTGATCCAATTCACTTGTATTGCACTGCGATCACACCTGAAGTCACCATGTAGTCCCAGACTAATGGCCACAGAATTTTATTAACTGTGACTATTGCTATGCCTATAGAGTTCACATGTACAGGAACACTGACTAAATCATAATGTTTAAAGGGAACCTGTCACCCCGTTTTTTCAATATGAGCTAAAAATAGAGTTAAATAGGGCCTGAGCTGGGCTTTACAACAGTGCTTTTATTGTCCCCTGTTTCCCCACCTTTGCTGCCAAAATACCTTAGTAAAGTCGCCGTTTTCGCCTGTCAATCACGCTGGTCTGGTCAAATGGGCGTTGTTGAATCACTGTTTCTCCCCCCGCTCCTCGGCGTGTCTGACGTAACTCGATTTGTGAATCCCACAGATCCCACTCTTTTTTTGCAGTTGCGCAGTGCATTCGGCTCTTGCGCATGCGCATTATGCTTTGCCCAACTGTGGGCATAGCATACAGCACATCACCGCGCATGCAACATGTAACAGCCCAGCTCTGTACAGTTTCATGCGATTGATCTCAGATAATGCATCTAAACTCCTATTGAATTAAACAGGTGCTGATGTGTGCAGTACCCCAAGAAAATCCACTATACAGTGTATGGCTCAATCCATTGTCCACTTTTTATGCCTCTGGGATGTAGTAGCTAGTGACTAGCAAATTTGTTGGACGTGAATTGAATTTCCTCGAATTTGACAAATAATTTGGATTCTCCTGCATCTATATTTGGATTCTCCTGCATAAAAATTTCTTGCAATTCCATTTATATAATCTCAGAAAAACAGAGACCAGCTGAACAACATTTTGCTGAACTAAGAGGGCAGCGGGAAAAAAGTTTAAAAAAATGATTACCTTGTCACCCACCTGTCCACTGTCTAGTCCCCTCCTCCTTCTAACCTCTCATTTCTTAATTCCTCCATCTTCAGCCTTCTTCACAGTGCACCAAGACTCAGGGCTCTTAGTAAGGGCTCATACTCACTTGCGAGACATACGTCTGTGTCTCACAGGTTAAAACCCTCTTCTGGCGCTGGCACTTGGGAGCAGAGTGTGCAGCTCCATGTGTTGCTATGCGGAGTGCCGGCGCCAGAAGAGGGTTTTAACCTGTGAGACACGGACTTATGTCTCGCAAGTGAGTATGAGCCCTAATTCTCTGATGTCATAGCGCATGTTGCCTAGTCAGTGCTTTGTGTTGTATCATCACACCATGACATCAGATGCCTACTTGGCACTGGAAGTCCATATGCAAAGTTAAGCAAGCTGAAGAGAATATTCCATAAAGGCGAAGGTGGAAAGAAAAAGCAGGATAATGGACTGCAGTGGCAGCAAGACATGTGAGCGGAGAGAGATGCTGAGTCACTTCTCACTGTAAGCCATGAGGTGGGGAAGTCAAGGAGTCCAAGCTTAAAAGCCAGGATCTTACGTCAAAGACAAGGAAATAAGACAAAACAGATAGCCAGAGGCAAGGTCCATGGTCAGGTATCTAAGGTCAGAGTGCATCAAAGGCAAAATGGGCAATACAAATGAGTAGTCAAAAGACAAATCCAAGGTCCGGCAACAAGGATCAGAAAATCATAATACAGCACAGAACAAACACACTAGAGAGCAAGGCTAGAACTGGCAATGTTCTGATCACTGCCAGGCAGCTAAATAATCAGGTAATCACTCTGAATGGTTGACACCTGGAAGAAACCACAGAGGCCTGGAAAGATTGGCCAGTGGGGCTGTCATTCACAATACTGACTGCGCAGCATAATTCTAATCAAATTTGATGACCTGCCTGTTGCTCACAATGCTGACAGCCCAGCACACCCTTGACCTATGAAGCGGTGAGGTTCAACTCACAGCATCCTTAGGACACCATGAGTGGTGGAATCAGGACAGTATACCCTCTTATAGGGAGGCTACAAGACCCCCAGGTTTCTCAGGAAACCTAGAATAGAAGACTCTGATCAGACAACCGGCCTTCACTGATTGGGCTGGAAACCAGGATCTCTCCTCCAGTGCGTATCCTTTCCAATGGATGAGGTACTGGAGGGAATTTCAGACCTTCCGAGATTCTCTGTACCTCGTACTCAAAACTACCATCAACAGAAACTGGAGAAGGCAGGGAGATAAAACCTAAAGGACAAATTCCTTTCACAGGGATCTATGAAAGATATTAGGGATATGAAAAGCAGAAGCTTCAATCTAAAAGCCACTGGATTTACAACTGCCAGAATCTCATAGGGACTTCGGACTCAACTTTACTTTAAAGCAAACTTGTCAGCAGAATTTTGCTAAGTAAAGTACAGACATTGTCATGTTGCCGATATTATACTAATTAAATTGATACCTGGGTTGAAGAAATCCATCTTGTGGTTCTTGTGTAATCAGTGTTAGAAGTTTTCAGTTAATGATATGCTCATGCTCCGGGGAGAGACTGTAGGAGAGTCTTATGCTCCTGTTTTAGGCCAGAGAAACCAAGATGAGACCAGCCCACAAACCTGCCCCGAAAGCACTGTCTCTGTTTGGTCTCTATGATAAGGAACATGCCTTTAATTTCCATCGATTAACTCTGTTGTGAATTTAATTTCCTGCCAGATTTGAAAAATTTACCAAAATTTGAATCTTTACAGATTCGTACATCTTGTCTAGTATCAGCTTATCAGTGGGGGTGTCAAGTGACAGATCCCCATCAACCTGATATTGAAGTACTATTCTTAAATTAGGTGATCAATATCTTAGACTTGGATAACCCCTTTAACACCTTCTCCCCCAACCCTGCCTGTTTTTAATTTCTTGACCAGGGCAATTTTTTAATTTCTACCACTTTATGTGGTAGGGACTAAGGGGTAAGGGTTCTCCTTGTGGAGAGTGACATACCAGCTCTGGCTTGCCAAGGTAAGGAGGCTTATTCGCCGTGCAATGCTCCTCTGGAAAATTTAATATGCAAATTGACTCTTCAGAGACAAAGAGGACTTGAACTCTATAGCGCCACCTGTTGGAAGTAGCGATCCTACGAGTCACAATCAACTCTTTAATGAGTCTTGCATTACGACTTAGGATAAAAGCCAAACCAGAATCTCAATTTGCAAACACTGTGTTTAAGGCTATTGGCCCTCATCAGTGAGTAACCACCGTACGTCGGTCGTTGCTTGAGATGGGAATACGGTGCTGCTATGAATGACTCAGAACTCAATATGAAGGTAAACCAACTTTTTCTTTATATCTACTGCAAAGAATGGCAGAATTTTCTCTCCCAACACAATATGGGCCACAACAGCCACAACTCACATAATACAAGTTATGCAGCCTGAGAGCCCCCAAGTGCCAGCTTCACAGACAAGAATCAGGCTACCCCAAGAATATAACGGTCCCTCTCTTATCTGTAATGGGCCTACACGGGGTTATACTGTGCCTGTGACATGTGGTCCTCTCAGGAATACCATCTTATTCCTGCCTCCCGCCTAATTTACAATAAATCACAGGTACCCTGTTTTTCCCAATATATATGTATCACAGTATAAACTCAATGTATACCCAGGGCACTGTCTTATCCTTGAGCGCTCAAAGTGTACTCCTTCACAAAATATGCTTCAACAGTCAATAACTGAATTTGTTATAGAGACATCCAGCAGTGGATTAAATAGCTTTTTGAGCCACCAAATCATCTGATGCAGATCCAGATAAAGTTCACAAATAATTCCAGGAATATCTCACAGCCAGAATTTTGAAGCACAGGAATCCACACAGTCTCTATTAGTTCGTATGCAATTCTTAGTACAAGACTGTCCTTAAATATGCTGTGATTCCTCACTAGCTATCCCTATCTAACTACACAGTCGGTGGCCGGTCACACTTCTCTGTTTACTCACAGAAGTAGATTTCTTGAAATCACAAGGTCCCCAAACAGGAATGCCTCAAGCTCTGGATTCCTCTCTCTCCACCCCCGCGCTGCTTCTCCTCAAACACCCGGAAACTCTCTGAGGTAACTGTCCAGTTTCCAGAATCTTCTTGTCCGTAACTCCAGGGTGACCTCCGATGGCTGAGCAATATTAATGCAACAACATGTAATCTTGTCTACTAGATGGTAGCCCAATTCTAACGCATCGGGTATTCTAGAATACTGTATGTATGTAGTTTATTTATGAAGATTTTAGAATAATACATTGAATACACAGGATTTGGCCGACCGGGCACGACCAATTAGCGAAGCGTGGTTCAAATCCCGCGCCGGACTGCGTCTGTCGCTGATTGTTCACGCTTGGCCATGCAGTATATTGCACAGCCACGTAGTGTATTGCCCAGCCCACGTAGTATATTGCACAGCCACGTAGTATATTGCACAGCCACATAGTGTATTGCACAGCCCACGTAGTATATTGCCCAGCCCACGTAGTATATTGCACAGCCACGTAGCATATTGCCCAGCCCACGTAGTATAGTGCACAGCCCACATAGTATATTGCCCAGCCAATGTAGTATATTGCACAGCCACATAGTGTATTGCACAGCCACATAGTGTATTGCACAGCCCACGTAGGATATAGCACAGCCACGTAGTATATTGCACAGCCCACATAGTATATTGCACAGCCCACGCAGTATATTGCACAGCCCATGTAGTTTGTTGCACAGCCACATAGGATATAGCACAGCCACGTAGTATATTGCACAGCCCATGTAGTATATTGCACAGGCCACATAGTATATTGCACAGCCCACATAGTTTGCTGCACAGCCATGTAGGATATAACACAGCCACGTAGTAAATAGCACAGCCACGCAGTATATTGCACAGCCCACATAGTATATTGCCCAGCCCACGTAGTATATTGCACAACGACGTAGTATATTGCCCAGCCCACTTAGTATATTGCACAGCCCACGTAGTATATTGCACAGCCCACGTAGTTTGTTGCACAACCACATAGGATATAAAACAGCCACGCAGTATATTGCACAGCCATGCAGTATATTGCACAGCCACCTAGAATCAAAACCAAACACAAAGTCCTAATTTGCCAAGCAACGCAAAACGGACTAGAAACACAATGTCTAGAATTTTTTTTTAAATAAAATAGATAATTTTTTATTAATAATTCACATGATCAACTTAGATATACAATACTAAAGTGAAAAAACCTTCCAGATGTAATGGAGCGGATGAATACACATGACATAACATCGACCTAGATATATTATCCAAACCCCAAAATAATCCACACCTACACTGCTGTATCTAGAAAATTTCCATATGAGGCTACCAAAAAAGAGGCAGTTTGTAATTGGAAATCCAGCGAATTATCGGTACCAATGTGAGGAGGCAAAATAAAACTATAGTCATCAACTGGTGTAAAAACTAACTACCGTCACTCCTCACACAGATATACCAATAATTAAACACTGGAGAATGATAACAGCCAAAGAAAAGGTGGGCAAGCTGATGGTGACTTACACTAGGGATGGTGTCCGTGTGTCCGCTCCTACACCCCGACGCGCGTTTCGTAACACTTCCTCAGGGGGCGTGTCGGGGTAAAGGGACGCCGGACATTTAAACCCTACCTCCTCCAATCACAGAGACTTTCGTGCGCACGCCGCAAGACGCGTCGTCAAGGGAACTCAAGTGTGCGCTGACGTCGTCCTCCGCGCACCGGAAATGACCTCACTGCTTCCGGACTATGGACCGCAAGCACCCAGGCGCTCACTGATGAGCGCTGTGCGTGCCAGCTAAGTCCTGCCCACCAGAGTCAGCGAGGTCTGTGTGCATACGGAACAGAAGGCATCGCGCATGCCCAGACAAGACGGCTGGTGGTAAAATCGCAAAAAAGAAGAAAATACCCCTTATACATAATACATATGTAACATAAAGGATGTAACATGTTACATATTCAAAAGACACAATCATAATAAAGAATAATTATAAAAACATTACATAATGAGAATTTTTAAAACTTATTACTAGTGATTATAATAAAGTGCCTACTAATAGTGCCTAAAATTGTTCATGGCCATATTATATATAATACTGTACAAATAGGAAATTTGTTTTAAGATATAAATTATTAAATAGTCATATCGTGACAAATATGCCTATGTGACATTAAAGTGCTACTACAACATAAGTGGTGATGCAGTCCTTACATATGGACACACACAAATATATCCTACACACATTAAAATTCTTTTTCTTCCTGTGTCTTCCAATGTACTATTCGGTATAGTGGGATTCGCTCTTAATTTAATTTTCACCTTGAACGGAAAGAGGTTACCAACAAAGTCCGAATGTCAAGATTAATGAATCTATTAATGGTAATGAGAAAAGAACAAATTAAAATCATGAAATAAAATGACATCCCAAAAGTATCCCAAAAACCCCTAAAAATACTACTAAGCCTATCAAACTAGATTATTAAAGAAATGCTGAGAAGCCAAAATTCTCATTAAGTCCCATGGGGGCTATACTGCCCAATCTATAAATCCATTTGCTTTCGAGTCTCGCTAGATTCTTGGCCATATTACCCCTTCTTGGCCCCATCTGTACTATGTCAATACCTTTCACCTTCAGTAAACTAGAGTCACTGTTATGATGCTCCAAAAATGTCTGGGTATAGTTTTCAATAAGGAAACATCCTCCACATTTTTACTCTTTTCGATATCCCTGACATGTTCTCTTGTGCGGATACGAAGTTCTCTAGTTGTCAACCCAATATACATTTTGCCGCAAGGACACTGGGCACAGTAAATCACTCCTTTGGTTGAGCAAGAAATAAAATGTCTGATAGAATACGTTCTCTTGCCCTTGGCATCAGTAAATGTTTGACTCTTAGGCATATTGTCACACGCTTTACAATGCCCACATGGGTAAAAACCCTTGGTATCCAGCCATGTTCCCTTTTTATTCTGTTCGTAATGGCTGTGAACCAAAATGTCCTTTAGATTCTTGGCTCTTCTTGCCATAATGAGAGGGGAGGGGGGCAGACATTTTTTAACCCCTTTACCCCCAAGGGTGGTTTGCACGTTAATGACCGGGCCAATTTTTACAATTCTGACCACTGTCCCTTTATGAGGTTATAACTCTGGAACGCTTCAACGGATCCCAGTGAATCTGACATTGTTTTCTCGTGACATATTGTACTTCATGACAATGGTAAAAATTCTTTGATAGTACCTGCGTTTATTTGTGAAAAAACGGAAATTTGGCGAAAATTATGAAAATTTCGCAATTTTCCAACTTTGAATTTTTATGCAATTAAATCACAGAGATATGTCACACAAAATACTTAATAAGTAACATTTCCCACATGTCTACTTTACACCAGCACAATTTTGGAACCAAAATTTTTTTTTGTTAGGGAGTTATAAGGGTGAAAATTTGACCAGCAATTTCTCATTTTTACAACACCATTTTTTTTAGGGACCACATCTCATTTGAAGTCATTTTGAGGGGTCTATATGATAGAAAATACCCAAGTGTGACACCATTCTAAAAACTACACCCCTCAAGGTGCTCAAAACCACATTCAAGAAGTTTATTAACCCTTCTGGTGCTTCACAGGAATTTTTTGAATATTTAAATAAAAATGAACATTTAACTTTTTTTCACAAACAATTTAATTCAGCTCCAATTTGTTTTATTTTACCAAGGGTAACAGGAGAAAATGGACCACAAACATTGCTGTACAATGTGTCCTGAGTACGCCAATACCCCACATGTGGGGGTAAACCACTGTTTGGGAGCATGGCACAGCTCGGAAGCGAAGGAGCGCCATTTGACTTTTCAATGTAAAATTGACTGGAATTGAGATGGGATGCCATGTTTCGTTTGGAGAGCCCCTGATGTGCCTAAACATTGAAACCCCCCACAAGTGACACCATTTTGGAAACTAGACCCCCTAAGGAACTTATCTAGAGGTGTGGTGAGCACTTTGACCCACCAAGTGCTTCACAGAAGTTTATAATGCAGAACCGTAAAAATAAAAAATCATATTTTTTCACAAAAATTATCTTTTCGCCCCCATTTTTTTATTTTTCCAAGGGTAAGAGAAGAAATTGGACCTCAAAAGTTGTTGTACAATTTGTCCTGAGTACGCTGATACCCCATATGTGGGGGTAAACCACTGTTTCGGCGGATGGGAGAGCTCGGAAGGGAAGGAGCGCCGTTTGACTTTTCAATGCAAAATTGACAGGAATTGAGATGGGACGCCATGTTGCGTTTGGAGAGCCACTGATGTGCCTAAACATTGAAACCCCCCACAAGTGACACCATTTTGGAAAGTAGACCCCCTAAGGAACTTATCTAGAGGTGTGGTGAGCACTTTGACCCACCAAGTGCTTCACAGAAGTTTATAATGCAGAACCGTAAAAATAAAAAATCATATTTTTTCACAAAAATTATCTTTTCGCCCCCAATTTTTTATTTTCCCAAGGGTAAGAGAAGGAAATGGACCCCAAAAGTTGTTGTACAATTTGTCCTGAGTACGCTGATACCCCATATGTGGGGGTAAACCACTGTTTGGGCGGATGGGAGAGCTCGGAAAGGAAGGAGCGCCGTTTGACTTTTCAATGCAAAATTGACAGGAATTGAGATGAGACGCCATGTTGCGTTTGCAGAGCCCCTAATGTACCTAAATAGTAGAAACCCCTCACAAGTGACACCATTTTGGAAAGTATACCCCCTAAGGAACTTATCTAGATGTGTGGTGAGCGCTTTGATCCACCAAGGGCTTCACAGAAGGTTATAATGGAGAGCCGTAAAAATAAAACAAACATTTTTTCCCACAAAAATTATTTTTTAGCCCCCAGCTTTGTATTTTCCCAAGGGTAACAGGAGAAATTGGACCCCAAAATTTGTTGTCCAATTTGTCCTGAGTGCGCTGATACCCCATATGTGGGGGGGAACCACTGTTTGGGCGCATGGGAGGGCTCGGAAGGGAAGGAGCTCCATTTGGAATGCAGACTTAGATGGAATGGTCCGCAGGTGTCACATTGCATTTGCAGAGCCCCCAATGTACCTAAACAGAAGAAACCCCCCACAAGTGACACCATTTTGGAAACTAGACCCCCTAAAGAACTCAACTAGATGTGTTGTGAGAGCTTTGAACCCCCAAGTGTTTCACTACAGTTTGTAACGCAGAGCCGTGAAAATTAAAAAAGAAATCTTTCCCCCCAAAATTATTTTTTAGCCCCCAGTTTTGTATTTTCCCGAGGGTAAGAGGAGAAATTCGACCCCAAAAGTTGTTTTCCAATTTGTCCTGAGTACGCTGATACCCTATATGTTGGGGGGAACCACCGTTTGGGCGCATGGGAGGGCTCGGAAGGGAAGGAGTGCCATTTGGAATGCAGACTTAGATGGAATGGTCTGTAGGCGTCACATTGCGTTTGCACAACCCCTAATGTACCTAAACAGTAGAAACCCCTCACAAGTGACCCCATATTGGAAACTAGACCCCCAGGGAACTTATCTAGATGTGTTGTGAGAACTTTGAACCCCCAAGTGTTTCACTACAGTTTATAACGCAGAGCCGTAAAAATAAAAAGTAAAAAATTTTCCCACAAAAATTATTTTTTAGCCCCCAGTTTTGTATTTTCCCAAGGGTAACAGGAGAAATTGGTCCCCAACAGTTGTTGTCCTATTTGTCCTGAGTACGCTGATACCCCATATGTTGGGGTAAACCCCTGTTTGGGCACACGGGAGAGCTCGGAATGGAAGAAGCACTGTTTTACTTTTTCAACGCATAATTAGCTGGAATTGAGATCGGACGCCATGTCGCGTTTGGAGAGCCCCTGATGTGCCTAAACAGTGGAAACCCCCCAATTATAACTGAAACCCTAATCCAAACACACCCCTAACCCTAATTCCAACGGTAACCCTAACCACACCTCTAACCCTGACACACCCCTAACCCTAATCCCAACCCTATTCCCAACTATAAATGTAATCTAAACCCTAACTTTAACTTTAGCCCCAACCCAAACTGTAGCCCTAGCCCTAACCCTAGCCCTAACCCTAGCCCTAACCCTAACCCTAACCCTAACCCTAGCCCTAACCCTAACCCTAGCCCTAACCCTAACCCTAGCCCTAACCCTAGCCCTAACCCTAGCCCTAGCCCTAACCCTAACCCTAGCCCTAACCCTAACCCTAGCCCTAGCCCTAGCCCTAACCCTAGCCCTAACCCTAGCCTTAGCCCTAACCCTAGCCCTAGCCCTAACCCTAGCCCTAACCCTAGCCCTAGCCCTAATGGGAAAATGGAAATAAATACATTTTTTTAATTTTTCCCTAACTAAGGGGGTGATGAAGGGGGGTTTGATTTCATTTTATAGTGTTTTTATTAGCGGATTTATATGATTGGCAGCCGTCACACACTGAAAGACGCTTTTTATTGCAAAAAATATTTTTTGCATTACCACATTTTGAGAGCTATAATTTTTCCATATTTTGGTCCACAGAGTCATGTGAGGTCTTGTTTCTTGCGGGACGAGTTGACGTTTTTATTGGTAACATCTTCGGGCAAGTGACATTTTTTGATCACTTTTTATTCCGATTTTTGTGAGGCAGAATGACCAAAAACCAGCTATTCATGAATTTCTTTTGGGGGAGGCGTTTATACCGTTCCGCGTTTGGTAAAATTGATAAAGCAGTTTTATTCTTCGGGTCAGTACGATTACAGCGACACCTCATTTATATCTTTTTTTATGTTTTGGCGCTTTTATACGATAAAAACTATTTTATAGAAAAAATAATTATTTTTGCATCGCTTTATTCTCAGGACTATAACTTTTTTATTTTTTTGCTGATGATGCTGTGTCATGGCTCGTTTTTTGCAGGACAAGATGACGTTTTCAGCGGTACCATGGATATTTATATCTGTCTTTTTAATCGCGTGTTATTCCACTTTTTGTTCGGCGGTATGATAATAAAGCGTTGTTTTTTGCCTCGTTTATTTTTTTTTTTCCTTACGGTGTTTACTGAAGGGGTTAACTAGTGGGCCAGTTTTATAGGTCGGGCCGTTACGGACGCGGCGATACTAAATATATGTACTTTTATTGTTTTTTTAAATTTATTTAGATAAAGAAATGTATTTATGGGAATAATTTTTTTTTTTTTTTTTTACACATTTGGAAATTTTTTTTTTAACTTTTTTACTTTGTCCCGGGGGGGACATCACAGATCGGTGATCTGACAGTGTGCACAGCACTCTGTCAGATCACTGATCTCACTTAGTGCAGTACAGCCTTCACAGTGCCTGCTCTGAGCAGGCTCTTTGAAGCCACCTCCCTCCCTGCAGGACCCGGATCCGCGGCCATCTTGGATCCGGGTCTGGAGCAGGCAGGGAGGGAGGTAAGACCCTCGCAGCAACGCGATCACATCGCGTTGCTGCGGGGGGCTCAGGGAAGCCCGCAGGGAGCCCCTTCCCTGTGCGATGCTTCCTTGCACCGCCGGCACATCGCGATCATCTTTGATCGCGGTGTGCCAGGGGTTAATGTGCCGGGGGCGGTCCGTGACTGCTCCTGGCACATAATGCCGGATGTCAGCTGCGACAGGCAGCTGACACCCGGCCGCGATCGGCCGCGCTCCCCCCGTGTGCGCCGCCGATCGCGCTGGACGTACTATCCCGGCCGTGGTCATAGGGGCCCACCCCACCTCGATGGGATAGTACGTCTAATGTCAGAAAGGGGTTAAGGATAGGATCAGTCAGCAAAATTTTCCAATGCTTGCGAACAATATGGCAAAATTGAGGCCATTTACTATTATATGTCGCAATTAAGCGTGGGCAAAAATTGTCTTCATCTCCTGTGCTATGATCATTTTTATACAATAGCTCATCTCTGGGCTTATGTTTGGCATTATGGTATCCTTTTCTAATGTTTTTACAGCTGTATCCCCTATTTTTAAATCTCGTACTCAACTCTTTGGCTTGTCTTTCAAAAGATTGTCCATCCGAGCATATACGTTTGATCCTTAAAAATTGTCCCATGGGTATTCCTTTAATTACCGATGGGGGATGGGACGATGTGGCATGCAATAAAGTGTTTGTTGCAGTCACTTTTCTGAATACTTCAGTAGACAGATTGCCACTGACAGAAGCATCAATTTGTAAATCAAGGAAATCCAGACTACGGCCTACCTTTAAGGTCAACCTGATGTTGAGATCGTTGTCGTTAAGGACTGCCATGAGTGCTTCCAATTGATGTATAGGCCCCTCCCATACAAACCAAACATCATCAATATAACGCATCCAATGATGTACGTTATCGATGCCTGAGATGGGATTACTGATGAAAATGTCTCTTTCCCATAATCCCAAAAATAGGTTTGCATAGGAAGGGGCACAGGAAGCACCCATAGCGGTCCCCTGCTTTTGCAGGTATACCTTTTTGTTAATAATAAAACAGTTGTGGGTAAGTATAAACTTCAACAATACCAACAACAGATCGACCAAATCCGATTCTAAATTGCTTGTCCTCAAAAACCATTCGGTGGCTGCCAAACCATCATGGTGCCTAATGGAAGTATACAGGGACTCCACATCTGCCGTGACCATAACTATGTCTTCTGCTAGACATAGATTGTCCAACCTTTTCAAGGCAGATGTGGTGTCCCTGATATACGACGGCAGGCTAGCCACCAATGGCTTCAAAAAATAATCCAAGGTATCACAAATAATTTCGCAGAGTCCTTCATTTCCGGCCACAATTGGTCACCCCGGCGGGTTCTCTAAATTTTTGTGGACCTTCGGAATCAAATAAAAGTCGGGAATTTCGGTACCATTTTTTGTACAGAGTCCAATAATTGTTTAGGGATGATTCCTTTTTCATATGCCTCCTCTAAGATTTTCACCAGTTCAATTTGATATGATGGAAGAGGGTTAGAAGGTAATCTACGATACCAGGACACATCATTTAACAACTTGTGAGCCTGTTCTTCATATAGCACCGATGGCCATATAACTAAATTCCACCCTTTGTCCGCGGCCTTAAAGACTGACCACGTCTGCATTTCTTTCAATGCTTTTTGTTGTTCCCTCGTAAGATTAAAACTATCGTTTTTCTGCTCTGCTAATTTCTCAATATCCGCAGAAACTACTTTGGTAAAAAAAATCCACTGCTGGACATAAATTTAAAGGGGGGAATTTTTTGGTTTTACCCAACAATTTCTGGGGAAAGCCCTTACACTCCATAGTGCTCTCATTTTCACTTACCAGTGATTCTAATGCCTCTATTGCACAGCCACGTAGTATATTGCACAGCCACGTAGTATATTGCACAGGCGACGTGGTATATAGCACAGCCCACGTAGTATATAGCAATGTGGGCATCATATCCCTGTTAAAAAAAAAGAATTAAAATAAAAAATAGCTATATAATCACCCTCCGTCGTCCCCCCGGATCTAGGGGAGGCGTTTACCGATGCTCCTCGTGACGCTCCAGTCCCAAGAGTGCATTGCGGTCTCGCGAGATGATGATGTAGCGGTCTCACGAGACCGCTAAGTTATCATCTTGAGAGATCGCAATGCATGAAGCGGTCACAGGAGTGTCGCGAGGAGCGGGAAAGGCCTGTTCTGGATCCCGGGGGACGACGGACGGTGAGAATATAACCATTTTTTATTTTTTTAATATTAGATCTTATTACTATTGATGCTGCATAGGCAGCATCAATAGTAAAAAGTTGGTCACACAGGGTTAATAGCAGCGTTAACGGACTGCGTTACACCACGGTCCGTTAACACTGCCATTAACCCTGTGTGGGCGCTGACTGGAGGGGAGTATGGAGCGGGCACTGACGGCTGAGGAGTAGGGAGGGACTAATTCTTGGCCGGACTGTGCCTGTCGCTGATTGGTCGCAGCCTGGACCAATCAGCAACACGGGATTTCCGGGACAGACAGACAGACGGAAGTGACCTTTAGACAATTATATAGTAGACTAGATTGTGGCACGATTCTAACGCATCGGGTATTCTAGAATATGCATGTCCCCGTAGTATATGGACAATGATGATTCCAGAATTTGTGGTAGACTGTGCCCGTCGCTGATTGGTCGAGGCGAATTCGCGGCAGACTGTGCCCATCGCTGATTGGTTGCGGCAACCTTTATGACATCATCGTCACCATGCTGTGCCCAACACTGATTGGTCGAGGCCTGGAGGCCTCGACCAATCAGAGACGCGGGATTTCCAGGACAGACAGACAGAAAAACCCTTAGACAATTATATATATAGACTAGATTGTGGCCCGATTCTAACGCATCGGGTATTCTAGAATATGCATGTCCCCGTAGTATATGGACAATGATGATTCCAGAATTCGCGGCAGACTGTGCCCGTCGCTGATTGGTCGAGGCAACCTTTATGACATCATCGTCGCCATGGCAACCATTATGACATCTACGTCGATACTGTGCCCGTCGCTGAATCAGAAACGTGAGATGTCTACGTCCTTTATGACATCATCGTCGCTGTGCCCGTTGCTGATTGGTCGAAGGCCTGGCGGCCTCGACCAATCAGCATCGTCGCTGTGCCCGTTGCTGATTGGTCGAGGCCGCCAGGCCTCGACCAATCAGAGACGCGGGATGTCTACGTCCTTTATGACATCATCGTCGCTGTGCCCGTTGCTGATTGGTCGAGGCCGCCAGGCCTCTACCAATCAGAGACGCGGGATTTCTACGTCGATGCTGTGCCGGTCTCTGATTGGTCGAGGCCTGGCGGCCTCGACCAATCAGAGACGCGGGATTTCCAGGACAGACAGACAGACAGACAAACGGAAAAACCCTTAGACAATTATATATATAGATTACTCAAGGGTGAACAAAGTTACTGTTAGGGGTTGAGTTCCCACCTCTGCATAGGGGGAATCTCGAACCATCTCCGCTGCGGTCTCCCATTCTTCTCCAGCCACAGTGGAGCCTGCTCAGCAGAGATGACGGTCTCAGCGTCTGGCTCAGCCTGATACGGTGCGGATGATTACTGCTGCATTTACAGGCTCAGCCATTGTAGCCAGTACTGGGCAGTGGCGAGCAGACGTCTCTGGGATAAAGTCCTGCTTTTCCCCTTCTGAGCATGCCCAGGGTAAGACCTCTCATTGGAGGTCGGGGGTCACATGCTCAGGTACTGCAGCAGCTCTCATTAGTCCTCTAGGAATGTCCTGAAGTTGCTCAAGTACTGTAGCAGCTCCCATTGATCCTCTAGGAAGGTCCTGAAGTTGCTTTAGCTATAAAAGGTTTGCACGGCCATGTGCTAGTATTAACCTAAGTTATGAGCTCAGCGCTAGTGTGGTCATGCTTGCATGTGGTCAGGGTTCGGCTGAAATAGGCCCCTAGAATACCGGCATCTCCAGTGGGGAGTTTGTGGATGTGGATTCAGGGTTTGGCTGAAATAAACCCCTAGAATACCGGCACCTCCAGTGAGGAGTTTTGTGTGTGCTATGCTGACTGCATGACCACTATCGGCTCTATTAGGTAGCTGTTCCTCTGTGAGGTTAACAGGGCATAGCGTTCTCTTTTTCAAGCGAATCTGTGAAGTAACAGAGTTCGCTTATACCCCCATATAGTACTGTCTTTTACTAGCAGCAGGTTCCCTCCTGCACGGTGGACCCCGGGTTGCGAACGCACCTACTACTCAATATATATATATATACTCGGTGCGCTCCGCCAACCCTAACAGTTACTGCATCATCATTGTTTAGAACAGAAAACATCAGGATTATATTCAACAAAAAAGAAAGAAAAGCACATCCGCACTGCTGCTAGTCGTCAGAATCAAATATCTCCAACCCCTTCAAGCCAACACTAGCCGAAATGCTGTAGCCTCATAAATCCTTTAGGTGCTGCTCCCAAAATGCAAGTTCATGAAACAGTCAAATAGAAAGAAAGTGGAGTGCACTCACCGGATTAAAAAAGCGTCATTCCTTTATTCGGACATACAAAAATCCAGCAGGGAGAAAAGTGGAGACAAACGGACGACGGCCGTTTCGTGCAACTGGCACGAAAACTGGCACCAAATTTAAACGAAAACACAAATCTTTTGTCCTCCTTTTTTTGTTTTAAGGGGCGTACCCATCAGAAAAAATTGGCAGATTTTAGGACAGGATAGCAGCCCCTCTTCACAAGAGTGGGGGAACATCTTACCTGCGTTCGTACTGGCAAGGGTGTCCCCAGGTTGATAAATCATGTAAGAGAGGCGCACGACAGTAATGTCCAAGGTTTGCGCTTTGCTGGATTAGAAAAAGTCTCCCTACCAAAGCAGGGGGGAGATTTGCATCGTCTCCTGTTGCAAAGAGAGGCGAGATGGATAATGCGCGCAAGCATATTGGGACCTCTCGGTCTCAACGAAAAGTTGGACATGTCGGTATTCCTGTGAGCAAAAAGTATAGGAATTTGAAGTTCTGGTGTATAGCGGTGTATTTGCATTGTTTTTAAATGTATGTGTCATTAATGTTCACTGTTATTTGAAAAAAAAGGGGTATTTCACCCGCTATGACGTTGTGGTACTGGGAGGAGTTATGAGAACTGCACAGGTAAAAGAACCCTCCTTGTTTCCTGCTAACGTCAGGACCCGTTGAAGTGCCAGTTGCACGAAATGGCCGTCGTCCGTTTGTCTCCACTTTTCTCCCTGCCGGATTTTTGTATGTCCGAATAAAGGAATGACGCTTTTTTAATTCGGTGAGTGCGCTCCACTTTCTTTCTATTTGACTGTATCAGGATTATATTACTGTATCATCACTGTTTATGATAGAAAAACATCACCATACTACACGTGCAAAGTATGAGAACTGATTTGGCTAGGTGAGAGGCTCTGGACTCACCTAGCCAAATATTTTCATGTTGAAAAGAAGATTATATACTCTGAACGACAAATCAGTAAGCATTCATGTATCCCCAATTTGGTAGAAGTCCTCCAAAGGCTAGGAGAACTATGCATATAGAACCCTGATACCTTGTAGCATTGACTGTAACAGAGAGAAGTTAAAAGAGAGCAAAAACACGGTTCGTTTTTTTAAAACATAAGACAAAGTTTTTAAATTTAGTAACAAAATGTCATATTTATTTTAAGAAAGTAAAATCAAACCTAAACCAGCCAAATTAGCAACTATATATCAGAAAGAAACAAATTAGAATATTTAGAAATTTATTTGACAGGATACATACATTTACTATAAGCTTATGTAATAAGAAGCAGTGAAATCCTTGAAGAGCTGTTGCAGGATGTGCCACTAATGAGGTGAGACTGTCAGGGATGTCAATGAGGCCAGCGTAACAGGCCTTTGTGGAAAGCCTATGACAGCAATGTGTCGGTCATCATCTGATAAGGCCTGGATTCTGCACAGATGGACTCCAAGTAAGGCTTGCACTAATTGGGACCAAGATTCGTGCCCCACGCCAGCAAAGCTCAAATGACCAGACGTCGCCATCAAGAGCCGACACTTGGTCTACTCCGGTCCAATCCTGACAGACTTTCATCAACGGTCAAGCCAAGAAGGTCTGTGATGAGACTGCAACAGGTGGGACGCACTTGCGATTGCGGAAGAACAGTGCATGTGAGCAGAGCCGTCACTTTCAACAATACCCTACGGTAGTGGGGCGGGCTGAAATTAGGCTCTCAGGTGGGGAGGGGACCGGTTGGGGTGTGGGAGGCTCAAAAGGCTTTGATAGCCTACATCAGAGAGCAGGAAAATCCAATGACCCCCACCAGGGCCAGATTTGCAGAGAGAGAGAACTTACGTGGTGGTTCCCATGTCTGAATGCACCACCGTTGTGAACAGAATATTGATGTTAGATAGAGAAAGACTTCCTTTGCTTTTCCAAGTTCATTGTTAACTTTGTTTGAATGTTAAAATGCCTAGTTACTAACAATAATTGTTTAGTGTTACTTTAAATCACTGTATATTAATAGAACTGTAATCATCACTGACTTTTTCCACCTCGTGCCTCTGTTCTTTACATCCAGACACCTGCATTAAATCTTTATTTTTTTTATATAGCGCTAACATATTCCGCAGCGCTTTACAGTTTTGATTACAGCATTACAATTATTCAAGCTCTCCAATAAGAAACACAGTGGTGTAATCCATTGGGATGTCATGAGAGACGTCCATCTTTACAATTCACATGGATTTGGCTTCACTGCCTATTAATCCTATGCCCATGCCCAAAACTGTAATCTGCTTTGCTATGATGAGCCTTAATTAAAAGTTATATGTGTGGACCATTAAAGTGTACAAAGAGAAAGGCTACTGCAATTCCGTGTGCTCCATTTTTCTCATTTATTTTAATTGAAAATGTGTTTTTTTTTTTAATTATCCAAAAAGAAAATACAAGATCAAGGCATAAAAAGAAGAGTTTTGTGGTTATTTTAAAGAAATGGATGGCTGTAAAGAAAATATTTGATGTCATTTTATCTTGCTGCTAATTAAAAACAAGTTGTGATTAGCAGAAATGGCAAGAAAACGTACATAGTGTTTGCAATGTTTTATTACTCAGACAGAATTATGAATTTTTCTTAATGTGTTATTAAAGGGGATCTGTCACCAAATTTCACAATGCTAACTAAATACATTATTGATTTTTGTAATAGACCTTTTTGCACCTGCTTCAAAAATTCTTGCTTGAATGGATTTTTGAAAGTTGAGTCTCACTTGAATTGGACTCATAAAAGGCCCACCTTAATATCATAATTATGCAGCCATTTTGACATAGATTTCCAAAGTAAATACCCCGACCTCACTAGGTCTAAGAGTTCTATTTAATAATGTATACTTTGTGAAATCATGAAGCCTATTGACAAATCACATTTAACTCTTACTTTTGTTGGAAATATAGGCGTTGCCTAATTCAGTTTTTCTGTGGCTGACTTTTGATCAGGTACTGGAAACCTGACAAACAAAACATCACTGTAGAAAATCTTGTATTGTGAGTATCATTTAAATAATTTAAATCACTGATAGGAAAGGGATTATGGTGGTCATCACATCCTACATTGCTTTTTTAAGATAAAAGACAAAGTGGAAAACAGATTAAATGTACTCTCCCTGCTCACTAAACTCTCTTGGGCCAATTCATTAAGTCTTGCTGAAGGGCTTCTTGGAGTGCAAGGCTCCTAATTGATTAAGAGGCACACAGCACTTAAAGGGGATCTCTCAGCAGGTTTCTGCTATGTAATCTGAGGACAGCATGAAGAAGCAGCTGAGACACAGATATCAGGAATGGATAATTTATCAGGCTGAGTGCTGTTTGTAAACAATGACTGTTTTAACACCAGGAGATTATCACTGCCCAGACTAGCTCCTTCTTTTCATGTGATCAGAACTCACCACCTCCTGTGATAAGCAGCTCACAGTCAACAGACAATGTACAAAGAGAACCTGGTGTAGGTGGGCTTAGCTTTCTCAGCTCTGCTACATCTAAATAATCTGATTGTGTCACAACTCCTATACCCAGTAAACCAAGTGATAAATAAATGGAATCAGAGTCTCTTTTCCTACATTATGCTCCTATCAGATGAGGTAGCAAAAACTATGTGACAGATTCCCTTTAATAAGTTTGGCATATCATCTCACTGACATGCACCACACCAAAAATGCTACTCAAGTAAAGAACTTGCACTTTTGATGAATTTGATGGGTAGTCATAGCCACACCCTTGCTCCTTCCGAGCTTCGCCCAGTTTGGCAAAGCTGCTTCAAACTGGCATGAAAACACCAAAAATCGCAAAATTTTGGCACAAATCCACGTTGCGCAAAAAATTCTATTTTTTGGAAGCATATTGCACTAATATTCTGGGGTAAATACTTGGTGAATAGCCCCCTGTGTTTTCACAGTCATCAGTCCTCACACAATACACTGGTGTGCAGATTAGAATTAATTTTGCTGATCAATTTTTCTTATAACAAACTTGCGAGTATAACATAACAAAACAATATTACATCTTTGCATTTATCCAGTACTGATGCTGATGATGACATTATGGGTGAAACTGTCGTTCAATCATTGTGCTTAATTGACATTGTATTACATTTTTAGATGTATTATGTTTTCTTACACTCATGTTTTATTAGGTGGTTAGAGCGGCACGGTGGCGCAGTGGTTAGCACTGCAGCCTTGCAGCGCTGGAGTCCTGGGTTCAAACCCCACCAAGGACAACATCTGCAAAGAGTTTTTAGGTTCTCTCCGTGTTTGCGTGGGTTTCCTCTGGGTACCTGGGTTCAAACCCCACCAAGGACAACATCTGCAAAGAGTTTGTATGTTCTCTCCGTGTTTGCGTGGGTTTCCTCTGGGTATTCCGGTTTCCTCCCACATTCCAAAGGCATACTGATGGGGAATTTAGATTGTGAACCCCATTGGGGACACTGATGGTAGATAATGTGTGCAAAATGTAAAGCGCTGCGGAATATGTTAGCGCTATATAAAAATAAAGAGTATTATTATAAAGATTATTATTATCCACATATTTTGCACAATATTATTATTTCGCTATATGTAGCGAAATAAGAATACTGAAGACAAAGTGCAGCCACATGACAATAGAATGGCTAATATACATACACAGTAACAGGGATTTAAGACATATGAAGGATAAAGCTCTCTACACTCTGACTTCCTTGTCCAGAAATGCCGAACATGGGCATCTTATGTAAAAATAAAATATAAAAAAAACACCAACAACGATCTCGCATAGAGTGATAAAGACTGGTGAGTGAAAGCAGGGAGGTATCCCTAGGATGGGGAAACCCAGAAACATGTAGCTGATCCTATCTCAGGAGTGGATAATCTTAGGGCCGGGGGTCATATATGGTCCACAGTGCCCTTCTGTTCGGCTCTCAACCATCTGCTCACAGACATGATAGTGTCTGGTCATATGTATTGTAGGAAAGTCAGATAGGCTAAGGTTAAATCCTAGCACCACAGGTACGGAGTATGTTCACCTGGATAGCTATGACAAGAACCAGGCCACGTGTTCACTAGTCAGTCATCTGGGGGAGCTGAGCAGACAGGATTGTGTTGGACTTGGAGTGAGACAAGCCAGAATCTCTCTGAGAAGAGTCTGCACAGGCCATGTGTGCCAGTCTACAGGCTACATCACTTGTTGCTGTGGATTATACCTTTTTTGTGACCAAACTGAGAATAGCTCAGTTGTATCTGAGTAGCCATGGTCTGTAGTGTTGAAGAGAAAAGATCACTAATGGTGAACAGAACAGACTATGCCTGAGGATAAGCATTGCCTGTACTGCTCTGTGAGTCTGTGATTAAGACTGTGGTATTATATTGTGACTAGTGATGAGCGATACCGTCCGATACTTGAAAGTATCGGTATCGGATAGTATCGGCCGATACCCGAAAAATATCGGATATCGCCGATACCGATATCCGATACCAATACAAGTCAATGGGACATCAAGTATCGGAAGGTATTCTCATGGTTCCCAGGGTCTGAAGGAGAGGAAACTCTCCTTCAGGCCCTGGGATCCATAGAAATGTGTAAAATAAAGAATTAAAATAAAAAATATTGATATGCTCACCTCTCCGGCGGCCCCTGGACATCACGCTGCTAACCGGGAGGCTTCTTTGTTTAAAATGCGCGCCTTTAGGACCTGCGAATGACGTCCCGGCTTCTGATTGGTCGCGTGCCGCCCATGTGACCGGCACGCGACCAATCAGAAGCCGCAAAGTCATTCGCAGGTCCTCAATTCCTAGAATTAGGAGTTTTTGTGAATGAGAATGACGTCGCGGCTTCTGATTGGTCGCGTGCCGGTCACATGGGCGGCACGCGACCAATCAGAAGCCGCGACGTCATTCTCATTCACTAAACTCCTAATTCTAGGAATTGAGGACCTGCGAATGACGTCACGGCTTCTGATTGGTCGCGTGGCGGTCACATGGGCGGCACGCGACCAATCAGAAGCCGGGACGTCATTCGCAGGTCCTAAAGGCGCGCATTTTAAACAAAGAAGCCTCCCGGTTAGCAGCGTGATGTCCAGGGGCCGCCGGAGAGGTGAGCATATCAATATTTTTTATTTGAATTCTTTATTTTACACATTTCTATTGATCCGATACCGATACCCGATATCACAAAAATATCGGATCTCGGTATCGGAATTCCGATACCGCAAGTATCGGCCGATACCCGATACTTGCGTTATCGGAATGCTCAACACTAATTGTGACTACCCTGAGAAAGGATCTTATGAGTACCGCCCCTAATCTCCAGCGACTTTTTTTGTAACTGAAATAAACTTAAGGGACGTGGATATAGTGTTGTCCGCGTTTCCCCGGCCGCACATAGCGTTGTCTCTGGACAGGGGAAATATTGGAGCCCTCACCCTGACCCCTGATAAACCCTTACACTTAGTTGAGGGGGAAACGAGTCGGGAAAGAGAGGGAACCTACTAAAGGATAAGTATCACAACTATGTGGGATATTTTTTGCTGGCTATTGATTTATGTACCCGGTGTTCTTGGAGTTGATATAAGATGATATGGGCATTGTATAAACTACAAATTACTGTTTTTGTGAAGCTGTATTTATAAGAAGCTGGGATATCAATTTATTGTGGTGGCTCTATAGTGCAGAGACATAAGCTACACTTATAAAAAGCTTGGGTATCAATACATTCTTTGTGGCTTTTTCTGTGACATGAGTATTACAGTTCCAAATACCGTTTGTTAGTTTGGTTACATATTTCCAAGAATGAGGAAGTCTGGTGGAAGAGGTCGTGGCCGTGGGCGGTCATTGCCAGCTGGTAATGATGGTAGTGGTGGTGGAGCATCAGGTAGTCATGGGAAAAGCAATATAGCACCTAAGTCTCGAGTTGTTCAGCCACCGTCATTGTCTGGCTACACAAGGCCTCGAACGCTCCCTTTTCTGAGAGTAGGAAAACCGCTTTTAAAGCCGGAGCAGCAGGATCAAGTTTTGGCTTTCCTTGCTGACTCTGCCTCTAGGTCTTTTGCCTCCTCTTCGGAAAGTGCAAAATGTAAAAGCAGCGCGTCGTCAGTGGATGTTCCCGGTCAGGGACAAGTCGCTTTCTTGCGTTCTTCACCCAGAACAACACAGAAGGATGCGTCAGGCGACACAACGGGTTACTCCATGGAGCTCTTTACACATACCGTTCCTGGGTTAGAAAGGGAAATTGTTAACAGGCCATGCCCATTACAAGATGAATCGGACATGGAGTGCACAGACGCACAGCCACAGCCAGATTATTATACTGTTCCTTTGACTCAGATCACAACATTGCCCTCGCAGTGTACTGATCCAGAATCTGACCCAGATGAGACTATGGAGCCCTGTCATGAACGCTATAGCATCGGCTTACACGGTGACACAGAGGAAGGTGCACAGAACATAGAAGAGGAGGTCATAGATGACCCAGTTGTTGACCCCGATTGGCAGCCATTGGGGGAACAGGGTGCAGCCGGCAGTAGCTCTGAAGTGGGGGAGGAGGAGCCGCAGTAGGCATCAACATCGCAACAGGTTCCATCTGGCAGGCCCGTATCTGGCCATAAACATGTAGCAAAACCAAAAACAGTTGTAGGACAGCGTGGCCATCCGGTTAAAGTAGCTCAGTGTGCAATGCCTGAAAAGGTATCCGATAGTAGGAAGAGTGCAGTCTGGCATTTTTTTAACCAAGATCCAAATGATCAGTGCAAAGTCATCTGTAAGAAATGCTCAAGGACCTTCAGCAGAGGTCAGAATGTTAAAAGTCTAAATACAAGTTGCATGCGTAGACATTTAACCACCATGCACTTTCAAGCCTGGACTAACTACCAAACGTCCCTTAACGTTTTTGCACCCTCTCAAAATGAAGCTAGTCAGCAACGCTACATCCCTTCCCTCACTGTAAGCCCACCGTTTACCACACCACCTGCAGCAAATGTGGAGGTTTCGTCGCAAGGCCAAAGCAGTCAGGGAATCACCAGGTTCTTGGTAGGAAACACTGTATGTAGGCCAACAGCAAGAATACCATCACCAAACCTCTCTCAGCCTGCCATGTCCACCGGCACCCCCGCTAGTTCCATCATATGCAGCTCTCCAGTCCAGCTCACCCTACAAGAGACTCTTGTTAGGAAAAGGAAGTTCTCATCCTCTCATCCGTGTACACAGGGTTTGAACGCCCACATTGCTAGACTAATCTCGTTAGAGATGATGCCCTACCGGTTAGTTGAAAGCGAAACTTTCAAAGCCCTGATGGACTACGCTGTACCACGCTACGAGCTACCCAGTCGACACTTCTTTTCGAGAAAAGCAATCCCAGCCCTCCACCAGCATGTAAAAGACCGCATTGTCCATGCACTCAGGCAATCTGTGAGTAGAAAGGTGCACCTGACAACAGATGCATGGACCAGTAGGCATGGCCAGGGGCGTTATGTGTCCATCATGGCACACTGGGTTAATGTGGTGGATGCAGGGTCCACTGGAAACAGCAACATTGGGACAGTTCTGCCTAGCCCACGGTCTAGGAAACAGTTGGCTGTAGGCGTTCGCCCCCCTCCTCCTCCACCTCATCCTCCAGCTGAAGCGAGAGCTCATCCACAGACCACAGTCGCACGACAACTCCATCCGCAGCTGCTACTGTTGCACACGAGGTGTCCCATTATGGAACAGCTAGTGGCAAGCGTCAGCTATGAAGTGTTTGGGCGACAACAGACACATCGTGGAAGTTCTGTTTGAGTTCTTGCAGCAAGAAACTCTGTCATGGCTGGGCAGTGTACATCTTGAGGCAGGCAAGGTAGTGAGTGATAACGGAAGGAATTTTATGGCTGCCATAGCCCTTTCACAACTGAAACACATTCCTTAAACCTGGTGGTGCAGTGGTTCCTGAAAAGTTATCCAGGGTTACCCGACCTGCTCCTGAAGGTGCACAGACTTTGCTTGCACATCCGACGTTCGCCCGTACACTCCAGCCATATGCAGAACCATCAGCGATCTTTGAACCTTCCCCAGCATCGCCTAATCATCGACGTTGCAACAAGGTGGAACTCAACACTGCACATGCTTCAGAGACTGTGCGAACAGAGGTGTGCTGTTATGTATATGTGGGAGGATACACATACACGGGCAGGCAGTTGGATGGCAGACATGGAGTTGTCAGGTGTGCAGTGGTCGAAGCTACAAGACCTCTGTCAAGTCCTTCAGTGTTTTGAGGAATGCACACGGCTGGTTAGTGCAGACAATGCCATAATAAGCATGAGCATCCCCCTAATGCGTCTGCTGATACAAAGTTTGACGCACATAAAGGAGCAGGCGTCTGCAGCCGAGGACGAGGGAAGCCATGATGACAGTCAGCCATTGTCTGGTCAGGGAAGTCTACTGGACGAGGTGGCAGGCGAAGAGGAGGAGGACGAGGAGGATGATGGGGATGAGTATTTTTTGGATAAGGAAGCTTCTCAGGGGGCAATAGAAACTGGTGGCATTGCAAGGCCAGGATCAGGGGTTTTGAGGGAGGCAAGTGACATTGATTTGCCTGAAAGTGCTCCTCAACCCAGCACAAGCAGTGAATTGACAACTGGAACATTGGCACATATGGCAGATTATACCTTGCGTATCCTAAAAAGGGACCCACACATTATTAAAATGATGACCGATGACGATTACTGGTTGGCCTGCCTCCTGGGTCCACGCTATAAGGGGAAACTGCGAAATATCATGCCACATGAGAACCTTGAACAAGTATTGGCAACCAAACAAGCAACTCTTGTTGACCATTTGATTCAGGCATTCCCAGCACACAGCGCCGGTGATGGTTCTCACACGAGCTGCAGAAGGCAGCAGGGCAGAGGTGTTAGAGGTGCACAAATCAGAAGTGGCGTTGGACAGAGGGGTTTTCTGACCAGGTTGTGGAGTGATTTCGCAATGACCGCAGACAGGACAGGTACTGCAGCATCAATTCAAAGTGACAGGAGACAACATTTGTCCAGTATGGTTACTAACTATTTTTCCTCCCCTATCGATGTTCTCCCTCACCCGTAATTCCCATTTGATTACTGGGCATCCAAAATAGACACCTGGTCTGAATTGTCCGAATAAGCATTGCAGGAGCTCGCTTGCCCTGCAGCTAGTGTGCTATCAGAAAGAGTATTCAGTGCTGCTAGTTCAATACTGACCGAAAAAAGGACTCGTCTGGCTACCCAAAATGTTGATGATCTAACCTTCATTAAAATGAACCACTCATGGATTTCTAATTATTTTGCCCCACCTTTCCCGGCTGACACCTAGCTTTCCTTTAAAAAGGTCTTGCTTTTGGACTGGTCTTACTGAGTGTTCCAATTTCTCCATTTGCAGCTGCTGTATGTCCAGCAAACGACATGTTTACACCTCCCTAAATGGGCTGACTCCCCCCACGTGGCCATGAGAGTGCCGTTTGTCTGAAGAGGTGGGTGTGCCCATTTTTGGTCGACGGCACTGGCACCGGGTCCCTCATAGTACAATGAAGTGTCTCTGGCGGTGGTGGCGCGCACCCAACGTCAGACACACCGTTGTAACATGAGGGGCCTTGGGCCAGTACCGCCAGGCACGAGAGAGTGCCCCCCACCCCCCAGCTCAAACTGTGCTCTACCACTTGCAAAATTATCTGTCACTGCTCCACCACTGTTTAGTCTATGCGGTGAAATCCTTCAATGCCTGGCACTGACAATACCAATTTGTTGACATGTATGATGCTACTTAAAATATTCAGTGGCCCTGTCCTACATTTATACCAGTAAATACTTTGCACCAAATAACAATGTCTGATACTCAGCAGAGGAGCCCACCCCTGTACCTAAGTATGCCACACTTTTTTTTTGGTTTTGTTTTTTTGCGAGACATTAACATCTATGTATTCTTTTGGAGTACTAACTGTGTCAGACACTCCTTCCAATTGTCCTCTGCTGACCAAACCAATGCTGCCTGTGTACCCCTGGAACCTATTTAAAAGTGCATAGAGCCTCCTTTTTTTATTTTAGGCATACTAAGTCTGTCTGCGGTCCCTCCTTCCTATAGTCCTCCACTGACCGCACCAATGCTGCCTGTGTACCCCTGGAACCTAATTAAAAGTACATAGAGCCTACTTTTTTATTTTTGGCCTACTAAGTCTGTCTGCGGTCCCTCCTTTCAATAGTCCTCCACTGATCACACCAATGCTGCCTGTGTACCTCTGGAACCTAATTAAAAGTGCATAGAGCCTACTTTTTTTATTTCAGGCCTACTAAGTCTGTCTGCGGTCCCTCCTTTCAATAGTCCTCCACTGACCACACCAATGCTGCCTGTGTACCCCTGGAACCTAATTAAAAGTGCATAGAGCCTACTTTTTTTATTTTAGGCCTACTAAGTCCGTCTGCGGTCCCTCCTTTCAATAGTCCTCCACTGATCACACCAATGCTGCCTGTGTACCTCTGGAACCTAATTAAAAGTGCATAGAGCCTACTTTTTTTATTTCAGGCCTACTAAGTCTGTCTGCGGTCCCTCCTTCCAATAGTCATCCGCTGACCACACCAATGCTGCCTGTGTACCCCTGCAAGATAATTGAAACTGCATAGATTCTCCTTTTTTTATTTTAGGCCTACTAAGTCTGTCTGCGGTCCCTCCTTCCAATAGTCCTCCGCTGACCACAACAATGCTGCCTATGTACCCCTGCAAAATAATTGAAACTGCATAGAGCCTCCTTTTTTTATTTTAGGCCTACTAAGTCTGTCTGCGGTCCCTCCTTCCAATAGTCCTCCACTGACCACACCAATGCTGCCTGTGTACTCATGTAACCTTTTTAAAACCTGCATCGAGCCAACTTTGTGGTGTAATGCCTACTAGCAGTGTCTGTCTGTGCAACTCAATACAGCTGTCCTCTTAAAAAAAAAATGACCTGCAATTGTCAGGTTTTCAGCCTATCGTAATTTTAAAACTGCAGTGGGGCTACTAGTTTGGTTGGGCCTACTAACGGTGTCTGCCGCTCCTTGCTGTTCTCCTCCACTGAACAAAGCAATGCCGCCTGTTTAGTCCTGTTACCAATTTTGAACTGCTTTTAGCCTACTTTTGTATTTGGGACTATATCTATGTTTCCTCCTCATCCTGCCCATTGCCCAGCCAGTGCTAGATGACTCTGCTGGTACATTGACCCAGACCGCTACATTCCCCTTGCACGCTACACAGTCAGATTCTGACCCTGCTGAAAGTGAGGTTCCCCTTCCCGCATACTATACCACCTTACACGGGGACAAAGAGGAAGGTGCAGATGAAAGTGCAGGTTCCTTCATCAGGTGGGGGGAATACTCGTTGGCGACGTCACTGGCACAGTGCCCCTCATAGTACGCAAAAGTGTCGCTGCCGGTGGGAGGCGCCCCCACCGTGCAAACACACCGCTGTACTTTGAGGGGCCCTGTGCCAGTGTCAATGCGAACGAGTGGGCCCCCCCTGCTTGCTCAGGATCACAGCACTTGCAAAGTTGAAATACTTACCTCTCTCTGCTCCACTGCCGTGACGTGGTCCACGTTTCCTGGGTCCACTAAATACTTGACCCAGCCATACCCCCCACAACTTTAGCCAAATGACCCCCAATGTCCAATGCCTAACTATTATTATAAGGTAAATTAAGATTGACAAGCTTCAGTACCAAGAATGGATGTTTTTGCCATTAAAATGGGCACTGTAGGTGTTTTCCTGGCCTCCACTCACTGCCGATTATGCTCCCCCATTGACTTGCATTGGGTTTCGTGTTTCGGTCGATCCCCGACTTTTCGCGATAATCGGCCGATTTCACTCGACTCGACTTTTGAGATAGTCGGGTTTCGAGAAACCCGACTCGATCTTAAAAAACTAAAAGTCGCTCAACCCTAGTTGGTAGTCAACAACTGCCCTCTTCTGCTCACAAATCCTTTCCAACATATGCAGCGTAGAGTTCCAACGCATGGGGACATTACACACCAGTCGGCATGGGGAGGATGTGTTCCATCCAATGTCCGACTGAGTCCCGGCTTCCACTATGTTAACCAGTGTGCCATCAGTGAGATGTACCATCCCTGCCCACAAGCACTTGACCACGTGTCCGTGGTTAGGTGGACTTTCCCAGTAACAGCATTGTTGAGGGCACAGGTAATGTTGTGGGACACATGCTGGTGTAATGCTGGTATGGCACACCGGGAGAAATAGTGGCCACTGGGGACCGAGTACCTTGGGATGGCTACTGCCATCAGGTTGCAGAAAGCTTCCATCTCAACAATTCTAAAAGGCAACATTTCGAGCGCAAGCAGAAGAGAAATGTTAGAATTTAGTACTGTGGCCTGTGGGGCATTGGCTGGGTATTTCCACTTGCTTTCCAAGGACTGGGGTATAGACAACTGAATGCTGTGCTGGGACATGGACGTGGATGGGTTTGCTAATGGTGCTGCTTGACTGTGGGCCACAACAGGTGCAGGGCTAGAGGCATCTTCACATGCACGGTGGACTGGGAATTGGCTTCTGCGCAAAACAATGGAAGAAGCAGTGGTGTCACCTGCAGACAGTGTTCCTGGAGCCTGGGGTTCGGCCCATAAAGTCGGGTGCTTTGCTGCCATGTGCCTGATCATGCTGGTGGTGGTCAGGGTGGTAGTTTTGCTACCCCTGCTGATGCAGGCATGGCAGGTGCTGCAAATGGCCTGTTTGGGGTTATCGGCAGAGTCTTTACAAACAAAACAGACTCAGGAAGATCTAACAGTTGGAATGGCAACTTCTCTCATGTTGGTTTTACGGGGAGCGGATGCATGCCTTCTGTCTTTGGCCACCATACTGCTTCTTCCTGCCTGTTTGGGTGATATGCCTCCTTCCCCATGTGTGCTGCTGTCCTCCCTCTGCATCTCCTCCTGCCAGGTTGGGTCAGTCACTATGTCATCCACCACCTCATCTTCCACATCTGCACCCTGCTCCTCCTCCTGACTTTCCGGCAATTGTGTCTCATCATCATCCACCTCTTGTGACACTTTCCCACCATCGCCTTTGTGTGACCGTGGCTGTTCAAAGCTTTGGGCATCGCTACATGCGATCTCATCTGGCCCCTCTTCAAGTTGACTGGCTGAGAGTCCGGAATCTTGAAAAGCTTTTCGGAGTGTCCAAGTGTGGGATCAGTTGTCTCAGAGTACTCGGCATGGTGGGAGGAAGAAGGATAAGGGTGAGGAATATCCGGTCCACACTCATGGCTACTCAAACTTGACCGTGTGGAAGACATGGTGGTGGTGGTGGCTAAGTGACTGAAAGCATTATCCTCTATCCAACCAATAACCAAAAGAAAAAAAAAGATTTTTTGGCGCACTCACATCTGATGTCTGGGACAAAAAACAAAGGTAGACTTGCACGTTCTTAGATTTCAATAACCTGGCTATAGCAGGCAGCGTGAACAAGCAAATAAATGTTAAAATAAGGGGGCTATGGATTGCTTTAGAATAAAAGGAGCATTTGTCAGGTGAAGAAAAAAAAAGCCACAGAAAACTGCAGGTATATATATATTTAATAAGCAGCAGCAGACAGTAATGGAGCTTTGGATGTATGCAGTGAGAGCTATGTACTCACATACAGTGCCTGCAGGCCTTGCACTGATGTGGATATGTGCACATAGACTCCCCTGCCTGCCTAACGCTGCACTCTTGGGACCCCCGAATTAGCCCTAAAAAGGACTGTTTGTTTCTCAGGAGTTGTGGACTGAACAGTTTCAGACCTACACTAACTATTAAAAACACAATTCTGACCCTATCTCAGCAGCAGCTCTTACTACACTTGCTAAGTCTGGAGCAGAATGCGGTGAGCAGGGTGGCGCCACGTCACTTATAGACCTGATGACACTGTGCGGCCTGTCAGTTGCTGTAATACCACAACAAAGATGCCTGCGGCATTACTGTGCATGGCTGACAATCCCTGCACTGTCATTGGCACTCTAAAGAGCGCCAGAATTGCAGGGTGGAGACCTGAGCTCCCGCCGAATAATCCCGGAAATACTCGGTTCTCCGAGCATAGTGATTCTTGGGCGAGTACTGAGTAGTGGCGAGCACGTTCGCTCATCACTAGTTACCACTTTTAACTGTCCGGTGCTGGACAAAGACCAATGCTGGCTTTTCTAGGTTCCTAAATGAGACTTGTATCTCTTTATTAAACTGTCGTTTTCCTTTAATATTCTAATTTTGGGTCATAAAAAAAAATGGTGGTGGGGTATTGCCCAGTTTCTGTACATTTAAAGCATGTATAAGAGACTGGATTGATACGCTCAAGAGACCTATTCAGACCACAGTCTTACACATATTGGAACATGGTCATTGCCATGCTAAGGCCTTTACCTGAGCTCTGTAGCACTGCCTGTCACCTGCGTAATACACTCCACAGATCTCTACACTCTCTGGGACACATCCTGTAATTACTCAATTTTTGCTCAAAACCATGCAAAAGATACATTGTACCTGGTTGTGTAGTTTCCAGATGTGTGTAGGGTTGTGCAGATTGGTCAATGGCACTCGTGTCTCTTTCCCTTGAGGAGGCTGCTTCCAAGTAAAATGAGGCTTGCACATGTTTCTGACATGGGTTTCAGGTCTGACAGACTGGCCATAATATAGACCCTGGCTTGCATACACTGTATTGAGAATTTAGTTCTAATGCTTTTGGTGTCTGGTAGGATCCAATTTACTGACATTGAGAATACATCTCCTCCAACTCCTGTATTATATTCACATTACAGTGGCTTCACCCGTTATCACAGTGGCTCCATTGGGATTCAGTGGCCAAAATGAATTGTGGAACTCACAAAACTCATGTTTCATGGCACCTGCTTGCCCTCTGAAAATGTGAAGCGAGGGCCGCATAATGACATGGCGGTGGACGTGGTCATGGTGGCGGGCGAAGCCCAAAATTCAAATGTTCATGTTTTAGCTGGTATTGTAAAGTGATGAGGAATATGTATTCCACAATCCAGCTAACAGTTTGAAATGAGGAAGGGATCTCCCAAATGTAGGAGTGAGAGCCCTCATGACGTGCCCGCCAGGGCTGTGGGGTACCCGCAATTGGACCGGACAGTTCTATGGGGAAGATCACGGGGCCGTGATCCGTTTCCGTGGCCCTGGCCGTGTCATAAAATGGAGGATAGTTATGTGGTGTTTGGTCGTGATTAGTGTTGAGCATTCCGATACCGCAAGTATCGGGTATCGGCCGATATTTGCGGTATCGGAATTCCGATACCGAATTCCGATACTTCCCGCGTATCGGATACCGGAATCGGAAGTTCCCAGAATTCAAATTGAATGCAGCAGCCAATGAGGAATGAATGAAAGTGTGGGCACATCCTGTTTAGCATGGTGGGCATGTAAGTACTGGCAAGGCTGGGATTGGCTGCTGAAATGATGTCACTCTGCACTATAAAAAAGCGCTGCCGCCATTTTGCGCTCACTCTGCTGTGATTTCAGTTAGGGACAGGACACTGTGTTCTAACTGAGGGCCAGTTGAGCTTGCTAATTGCTTTATTTTCCTTTCCAAAGGCTAATTTAGCAAAACGCTGTGTGTTCTTCACTGCTCACCTTGCTCTTGCCTTGCAGCGCTGTTTTAACAGCGTTCTGCAAGGTCTCTGTGTGTGTGTGTGTGTGCAGCTCACTCTGTAGTCTGTGTGCAGCCATATACCCGGTTGTATTCAGCTCAGGGGGGGTTCACACTGCCTCACACAGTTGTTCTTTTTTGCTCTTAGTGCAGCCTGCTGCACATTTTTTCTCAAATTTCCTATTAGTGTTTTTCCACCAGTCTCCAGCTCTATTGTGGAAAAACACTACATAGGATAACCTAGAGGGGGGTTTTAGGGCCTTGCAGCGCCGTTTACGGCTGTCTGCACGGTCTCCGTGTGAGCCCAGCTCGCCCTGCAGTCTGTGTGCAGCCATAGCCGGTTGGATTCAGCTCAGGGTTCGTTACTGGCTCATACCTTGAGAAAAATTTTCCTTTTTTTCAAATAGTGCAGCCTGTTTAAAATTTGAAAAAAAAAATTCCTATTAGTGTCTTTCCACTCGTATCCAGCTAAATAGTGGAAAAACACTATATAGGATAACCTAGAGGAGGGTTTTTTGGCCTTGCAGCACCGTTTACGGCTGTCTGCACGGTCTCCGTGTGAGCCCAGCTCGCCCTGTAGTCTGTGTGCAGCCATAGCCGGTTGGATTCAGCTCAGGGTTCGTTACTGGCTCATACCTTGAGAAAAATTTTCCTTTTTTTTCAAATAGTGCAGCCTGTTTAAAATTTGAAAAAAAAAAAATCCTATAAGTGTCTTTCCACTCGTATCCAGCTAAATAGTGGAAAAACACTATATAGGATAACCTAGAGGGTTTTTTTTGGGCCTTGCAGCGCCGTTTACGGCTGTCTGCACGGTCTCTGTGTGAGTGCAGCTCGCCCTGTAGTCTGTGTGCAGCCATAGCCGGTTGGATTCAGCTCAGGGTGCGTTACTGCCTCATACCTTGAAAAACAATTTCCTTTTTTTCAAATAGTGCAGCCAGTTTAAAATTTGAAAAAAAAAATTCCTATTAGTGTCTTTCCACTTGTATCCAGCTAAATAGTGGAAAAACACTATATAGGATAACCTAGAGGAGGGTTTTTTGGCCTTGCAGCGCCGTTTACGGCTGTCTGCACGGTCTCCGTGTGAGCCCAGCTCGCCCTGTAGTCTGTGTGCAGCCATAGCCGGTTGGATTCAGCTCAGGGTTCGTTACTGGCTCATACCTTGAGAAAAATTTTCCTTTTTTTTCAAATAGTGCAGCCTGTTTAAAATTTGAAAAAAAAAAAAATCCTATAAGTGTCTTTCCACTCGTATCCAGCTAAATAGTGGAAAAACACTATATAGGATAACCTAGAGGGGTTTTTTTGGGCCTTGCAGCGCCGTTTACGGCTGTCTGCACGGTCTCTGTGTGAGCGCAGCTCGCCCTGTAGTCTGTGTGCAGCCATAGCCGGTTGGATTCAGCTCAGGGTGCGTTACTGCCTCATACCTTGAAAAACAATTTCCTTTTTTTCAAATAGTGCAGCCAGTTTAAAATTTGAAAAAAAAAATTCCTATTAGTGTCTTTCCACTTGTATCCAGCTAAATAGTGGAAAAACACTATATAGGATAACCTAGAGGAGGGTTTTTTGGCCTTACAGCGCCGTTTACGGCTGTCTGCACGGTCTCCGTGTGATTTAAACTAGCTCTGTAGCCCGATCTGCACCAAAAAAAAAGTTAAGTTCACCAAACACAACTTAACACTTGTGTAGGCCACATTTGAAAAATAATAAAGTTTAGTCCACAATTTACAACATTAGTGTTTCTTACACCTGTTAGGAGGAGCATTACAGGAATAAGCACACTAAGGCCTTAGTACTTTTCTGCTTATCTTTATCTGTCAACCAAGATGAAGAGGGCAGGGAGTAAGGCACGTGGGCGTGGGCGCGGAGCAGGGAGAGGAGCAGGGAGAGGACGTGGTGATTCTGTGCCTGCTGCGGGCGCCGGTGACTCGTCGTCACTCAGTTTCAGCAGGGAACAGTCCTTCATGCGCAGCTTTGTCGGAGAGCGCCGTGCACCGCTGCTGCGTGAAGACCAAATTGAAGCCGTTGTCGGGTGGATGGCAGCTAACGCCTCGGCATCGACTTCAGTTAGTGCCACATCCTCTCAGGCACAGAGCACTGGAGAGCAGCCATCTGTCTCTTCACCACCTGCCAAATTGGCCAGGCAGTCAGAGAGCCCAGGACAGGAGCCGTCTCTACTTCTGTTCTCTGAATCTCTTGGCTTGGAAACAGGGGGCCAGCCAAGCAGCATTGGAGAAATGGAAGAAGAGGCAGTGTGCAGTGATGCCCAACACCTTTTTCTCTCTGACTCTGAAGAGGCAGGTGGGCCAGTGCCTCCGGTGACCACAGCGCAGTACGCATCTGATGATGAAACTCAGATGCCGCTTTCTCGTGCGTACTGTGCTGCTGAGACTACCCAGGAGGAGCAGTTGGTGGCAGAGGGTAGTGGAGATGATGAGGTCCTTGACCCATCGTGGCATGAGGAACAGGAAGGTGGTGGGAGCAGCTCAGAGGAAGAGCTTCCTCTTACGGGCCAAAGAGGGAGAGGGAGGGGGAAGACTGCGGAGCCTGTAGCCTCCACTTTGGCACCCGTTAGGAGCCTGTCTCTTTCCAAAGCCAAAAAGGGCGCTCCCAAGACTTGCAGTGCCTGGTCCTTTTTTGACACAGTTGCAGATGACATTTGTTTTGTCAAATGCAAGCTGTGTCATCATAAAGTAAAAAGAGGGAAAAATGTCAGCAACCTCAATACCACAAATATGTGGAAACATGTGCGGACCAGGCACGCGGTGGAGTTACAGAAACACACTGAAGATGTAGGCCAACCAACAGCGGCAGCTACCACCTCTTCAGCTCGTGTTGCCTCTTCCTCCAGCTCACGCACAGCTGGTTTGGCTTCCTCCCAGAGACCTTGTGTAATTCCACCCACAGCACCACCTTCCCAGTCATCCTCACACTCCCAGTCTACTCTACAGCCATCGGTAGTACAGGCATGGGAGAAAAGGCGGGCATTCTCGGCCAACCACCCACGAGCACAGGCTCTGAATGCAGGCATTGCCAAACTGTTGTCCCTGGAAATGCTCTCGTTCAGGCTGGTGGAGACTGACAGCTTCCGTGACTTGATGGCATTGGCAGTCCCACAGTACAAGGTGCCCAGCCGCTTTTACTTCAGCAGGCAGGCTGTCCCTGCCCTGCACAGGCATGTTGAGGCAAACATAAAACATGCGCTACTGAACGCCGTCAGTAGCAAGGTCCACCTCACCACCGATGCGTGGACCAGTCAGCATGGACAGGGGTGATATGTTTCCCTCACTGCCCATTGGGTTAATGTTGTTGAGCCAGGTACAGATCGTGCGAGTGGCGCAGGACGTGTCCTGCCCACTCCAAGGATTGCAGGAATCCAGTCTGTACGCATCGACTCCTCCTCTTACACTAGTTCCTCTGATTCCTCTCTGCAGGATCCGTCACAGTCCACCCCCACATGGACCCGTGAACGTTTACCTATGACCGACATGAGCACAGCCGTGGCCAAACGTCAGCAGGCCGTCTTGAAACTAGTTTCATTGGGGCATCGAAGCCACACAGCGCAGGAGCTCTGGAATGCCATCAAGCAGGAGAGCGATGTGTGGTTACTGCCAGCGAATCTCCAGCCAGGCATGGTAGTGTGTGACAATGGCCGAAATCTGGTGGCAGCTTTGGCCCTTGGCAACCTCACTCACATCCCATGTCTGGCACATGTGCTCAATTTGGTTGTGCAGAGTTTTCTGAGGGACTATCCGGATCTTGATGCCCTGCTGCACAAGGTCCGCCTAGAGTGTGCTCACTTGCGGCGTTCCAGCTTGGCCAGATCCCGCATTGCTGCTCTGCAGCGCAGATTCCGCCTTCCGGAACACCGCATCATATGTGACCTACCTACCCGGTGGAATTCCACGTTACATATGTTGGAGCGGTTGTGTGAGCAGCAGCAAGCAGTTATGGAGTACCAGCTGCATCAGGCGCAAAGAAGTCGCAGTCAGCGCCGATCAGACTTCACAACCACAGAGTGGGCCACTCTGAAGGACGTCTGCCAGGTTTTGCGTCCTTTTGATTATTCCACGCGGATGGCAAGTGCAGATGATGCACTAGTCAGCATGACTGTCCCCCTTATCTGCCTGCTTCAGCAAACTTTGCAAGGGTTAAGGGATGATGTGGTGGAAGAGGTGGAGGATGAGGAGTCACCTTTTCCATCAGCTTCTGGAGAGTCAGCGCCACGTGGTTCCTCACAAAGGGGTACGCAGGGGCCAATTTGTGAGGAGGATGAGGAGGAGTCAATGGACGAGGAAGAGCTCCGTCCAGAGGAGGGAGCGACACAATTGTCCAGTGGTCAGTGTGTACAGCGAGGGTGGGGTGATGACGAGCGGGCAGAGATCATGTCTCAAGCAGGGGACAGCGTTTCTGGGCCGGTTGGCACTCTGCAGCACATGGTGGATTTTATGCTGCAGTGCCTGAGAAATGACCGCCGCATCGACCATATTCTCAACATGCCTGATTATTGGGTGTTCACCCTCCTCGATCCTCGCTACCGGGACAACGTCCAAAACCTCATCCCTGCGTTGACCCGGGAGCGTAAATTGCGGGAGTACCACGACACACTGGTGAATTCCATCATCTTCTCCTGTCCAACTGAGAGGAGTGCTGCTAGTGCTTTACAAAGCAGCTCAGTGCGTCGAGGCAGTGGGGGAGGCTCTGCCCAAAGAGGGAGCAGAAGCAGTGCCTCTGCCCAAGGCAAGCCGAGTATGGCACAACTCTGGCACACTTTTGTGTGCCCGCCCCAAATGTCTACACCATCACCGGCGGCTCCAGTCAGCAGGAGGCAACGGTTCCGTCAGATGGTGACAGACTACATGGCTTGCCCTCTTACTGTACTCCCCGACGGCTCTTCCCCGTTCAAGTTTTGGGTCTCTAAGCTGGATACATGGCCAGAGCTAAGTCAGTATGCATTGGAGGTGTTGGCTTGCCCTGTGGCTAGTGTCTTATCGGAACGTGTCTTTAGTGCCGCAGGTGGTGTACTAACAGACCGTCGCATGCGACTATCCTCCGATAACGTTGACCGGCTTACTTTCCTGAAAATGAACCAGGCCTGGATCTCGCAGGAATTTGCCACTCCTCTGCCTGATTAATTAATTGGGTGTCATCCAGGTCTTCTGCTGTGTTCATCTTTCTACCACCTGAAATGCTATTCCTGGGCTCCAACACCGCCAGTTGCGGCTCAGAAGTGCAGGCTGCACAGTCAAAACATACGACCCAGTGTTATTGGGTTTCAGTAACGTCAGCTGATCCCCAGCTGTGTAGCCGGCAATGTGTCCTGCGACCGCTACGCTGGCACAACAACCTGAATGTAAGGGAACCTGCCCCCCCCCCCCCCGTCGTTTGTTACTGAAAGAGCCATCTTGTGCAGCAGTAATGCTGCACAAGGAAAAGGTAGCTATTTTTTTTGGGCTCGTTGCACAAGCAGAACTTAACACTTATAAAATGTGTTCACTGATACCGTTATACCGTCCCAGAGCTGGGACTTTCCTTCGTAATGTGACGCAGCACAGCCGTCATTCCTACCCCCTTGGTGCCATGCGCTGCCTCCTCAGCGTTGTTTTAAGCTGTCACGGAGCCTGCGCTGTTCTGTTATCCCTTGGCCATGCCCTATTTGCGCTGCCTGTCTTCTGACATAATTTGGTGTCAGGCTGGCTGCGCCTGTGCGGCCGCGCTGCCATAGATCCCGCCTCGCAGTGTCTTCTGATTGAGTCACACTGCGGGCCTGGGATCCATGGGCATGTGCAGTGCATATCTTCCCCTCGGGCTCTCGCTCATTTCCCTCCGCCTTCTTTAGACTGTGCGCCGTCAGCTGATCCCTAATAGCATGCCACGGCCGTGACAACGCACAGTCTGAAGAAGAGGGAAGGAGGGGAGTGAGAGTCGAGGATATGCACTGTGCATGCCCATGGATCCAAGGCCCGCAGTGGGATTACGTTAGACGAGACTGCGAGGTGGGATCTGGAGCAGCGTGGACGCACAGGCACTGACAGCCTGACACCAAATTATGTCAGAAGACAGGCAGCGCTAATTGGGCATGGCCAAGGGATAACAGAACAGCGCAGGCTCCGTGACAGCTTAAAACAACGCTGAGGAGGCAGCACACGGCACCAAGGGGATAGGAATGACAGCTGTGCTGTGTCCCATTACGAAGGAAATTCGCACCTCCGTGACGGTTTAACGGTATAAGGGGACACATTTTTAGTGTTTTCTTCTGTGTTTGCAAGGAGCATAATTAAAAGAGCAACCTTTTCCTTTTGCATCCTTAGCGCTGCACAAGATGGCTCTTTCAGCTACAAACGTCTTGGGGGGGGGGGGTTAAAGGTTCCCTTTCAACTTGCTCCAATCAGGCTTCGGCCTACACTCTGTTCCTCTGCTCCTCCTGCTGTCCCTGGGCTCTAACACCGCCAGTTGGTGCCTGGAAGTGCTGTGTGCACAGTCAACAGTCGCTCCTCTGTTATTGGGGTTCAGTAACGTCAGCTGATCCCCAGCTGTGTGTGCGGTAATACCTCCAATCTGCTCCTCCTGCTGTCCCTGGGCTCTAACACCGCCAGTTGGTGCCTGGAAGTGCTGTGTGCACAGTCAACAGTCGCTCCTCTGTTATTGGGGTTCAGTAACGTCAGCTGATCCCCAGCTGTGTGTGCGGTAATACCTCCAATCTGCTCCTCCTGCTGTCCCTGGGCTCTAACACCGCCAGTTGGTGCCTGGAAGTGCTGTGTGCACAGTCAACAGTCGCTCCTCTGTTATTGGGGTTCAGTAACGTCAGCTGATCCCCAGCTGTGTATCCGGCAACGTGTCATGCGACCGCCACGCTGGCACAACTAAAATGTAAGGGGACCTGTCCCCCCCCCCCCTAGGCGTTTGTTACTGAAAGAGCCACCATGTGCAGCACTAATACTGCACAAGGGAAAGGTCGCTCTTGAAATTAGGCTCCTTGGAAACGCTGAACTACACACTCATGTAATGTGTCCCCTCACACCGTCCAACCGTCCCAGAGGTGGGACTTTCCTTTGTAATGTGACGCAGCACAGCCGTCATTGCTACCCCCTTGGCACCGTGCGCTGCCTAATTAGCGTTGTTTGATTCCGTCATGGACCCTGCACTGTTATGTTATCCCTTGGCCATGCACAGTTTGCGCTGCCCGTCCTCTGACATCATTTGTTGTCGTCCTGGCTGCGCCTGTGCGTCCACGCTGCCCGAAATCCCACCTCGCAGTGTCGTCTAATGTGATCCCACAGTGGGCCTGGTATCCATGGCCATGCGCAGTGCATATACTAGCCTCTCATTCCCCTTCTTCATGCTTCTTCAGACTAGGCGGCGTCAGCTGATCCCTAATAGCATGCCACGGCCGTGACGCCGCACAGTCTGAAGAAGCATGAAGGAGGTGAGTGAGAGGCGATGATATGCACTGCGCATGCCCATGGATCCCTGGCCCGCAGTGGGATTACATTTGATGACACTGCAAGGTTGGATCTCGGGCAGCTTTGACGCACAGGCACTGCCAGCCTGACACCTAAATGATGTCAGAAGACGGGCACCGCTAACTGTGCATGGCCAAGGGATAACATTACAGCGCGGGCTCCGTGACAGAACCAAACAACGTTGAGGAGGTGGCGCACGGCACCAAGGGGGTTGGAATGACGGCTGTGCTGTGTCACATTACAAAGGAAAGTCCCACTTCCGGGATGGTTTGACGGTGTGAGGGGACACATTATATGAGTGTGTACTTCAGCGTTTGCAAGGAGCATTATTTTCGGAGCCACCATTTTCCATGTGCAGTATTACTGCTGTACAAGATGGCTCTTTCAGCAACAAATGCCTGGGGGGGGGGGGTTAAAGGTTCCCTTTACACTTGCTCCACTGCAGGCTTCGGCCTACACTCTGCTCCTCTTTGATTCCCTGGGTTTCAACACTGTCAGTTGACACCTGGAAGTGTTGTCTACACAGAAAAAACACTAGGTGATGTGTCAGTGGGGTTCAGCACCGCCAGCTGTTCCCCTGCTGTGTAGTCGGCATCGTGTCCAGCACAAGCCACGCTGGCACAACCGACCAAAAGCTTCCACCAGTGCAGGCTTCGGCCTACACTTTGCTCCTCTCCTCCTCCTCCTGCTGACCCTGGGCTCTAACACCGCTAGTTTTTGCCCGGAACTGCTAGCTGCACAGAGAAAAACACCAGCCAATGTGTTAGTGGGGTTCAGCAACGCCAGCTGTTCCCCTGCTGTGTAGCTGGCAACGTGTCCTGCAAACGCCACGCAGGCACATGAACTGAAATTGAAGGGAGCCTGGCCCCCTCTACCCCAGGTGTTTCTATGTATAACAGCCACCTTGTACAGAAGTACTGCTGCATTTGTACAAGGTGGCTGACTTTTTCTCCTTGCCCACGTGGAACTCAACACGTACAAAATGTGTCTCATTAGAGACCATTACAATGTCCCTGAGGTGTGACTTTCCTTTGTAATGACACGCAGCACCACCCTTGTTAGCGCTGCCCGTCTTTTGACATCATTGGTTAGCTGGCTGCGCCTGTGCATCTCCCCTGCTCGAAACAACGCCCCTCGGTGTCTTATTTTTTTGGACAGCGAGGGTGTGATTGATGGGCATGTGCAGTGCATATGTTTGCCTGTGTTCACTCATCTCCTTCCGCCTTCTTCAGACTGGGTGTCCTCATGGCCGCGGCAGGCGATAAGGGATCAGATGAGGCCGCCCAGTCTGAAGCAGGTGTAAGGACATGTGTGAGCGTCAAACATATTTACTGCACAAGGCCACGAATCCCAGCCACGCAGTGTGATTTTTTGAAAACACACTGTGGGTCTGGGATTCATGTCCATCGCTAACCGCAACGGCCAACATAAAATGAGGTCAGAAGACAGGAAGCGCTCACAGCGCATGGCCAAGGGATCACACAATAGCGCAGACTCCTGTACAGCAAATAACAACGCTCAGGAATCTGTGCACAGCAGCTATGTGTTAATTTTGACACCTGTGCTGCATCTCCGTAAAAAGGAAAGTCACGCCTCCACTACTGTTTGACAGTATAATGGGCTAAATAGTGTACGTGTTTTATTCATCGTGTGCAAGGAGCAAATTAAATAGAGCAACCTTTTACTTGTGCAGCATTAATGCTGCAGGGATTCAAGCTTGAGGAGGCTAATTTGCATATTCCAGGTGCCTTCTGGGAAAGCGAAGAGTCTCCCTAAGCTAGAAGATCGTTGGGTACAGCCGGGACCAGCTGCTTAGAAAGAATCACCAAACCAGGGATTCAAGCTTGAGGAGGCTAATTTGCATATTCCAGGTGCCTTCTGGGAAAGCGAAGAGTCTCCCTAAGCTAGAAGATCGTTGGGTACAGCCGGGACCAGCTGCTTAGAAAGAATCACCAAACCAGGGATTCAAGCTTGAGGAGGCTAATTTGCATATTCCAGGTGCCTTCTGGGAAAGCGCAGAGTCTCCCTAAGCTAGAAGATCGTTGGGTACAGCCGGGACCAGCTGCTTAGAAAGAATCACCAAACCAGGGATTCAAGCTTGAGGAGGCTAATTTGCATATTCCAGGTGCCTTCTGGGAAAGCGAAGAGTCTCCCTAAGCTAGAAGATCGTTGGGTACAGCCGGGACCAGCTGCTTAGAAAGAATCATCAAACCAGGGATTCAAGCTTGAGGAGGCTAATTTGCATATTCCAGGTGCCTTCTGGGAAAGCGAAGAGTCTCCCTAAGCTAGAAGATCGTTGGGTACAGCCGGGACCAGCTGCTTAGAAAGAATCACCAAACCAGGGATTCAAGCTTGAGGAGGCTAATTTGCATATTCCAGGTGCCTTCTGGGAAAGCGAAGAGTCTCCCTAAGCTAGAAGATCGTTGGGTACAGCCGGGACCAGCTGCTTAGAAAGAATCATCAAACCAGGGATTCAAGCTTGAGGAGGCTAATTTGCATATTCCAGGTGCCTTCTGGGAAAGCGAAGAGTCTCCCTAAGCTAAAAGATCGTTGGGTACAGCCGGGACCAGCTGCTTAGAAAGAATCACCAAACCAGGGATTCAAGCTTGAGGAGGCTAATTTGCATATTCCAGGTGCCTTCTGGGAAAGCGAAGAGTCTCCCTAAGCTAGAAGATCGTTGGGTACAGCCGGGACCAGCTGCTTAGAAAGAATCACCAAACCAGGGATTCAAGCTTGAGGAGGCTAATTTGCATATTCCAGGTGCCTTCTGGGAAAGCGAAGAGTCTCCCTAAGCTAGAAGATCGTTGGGTACAGCCGGGACCAGCTGCTTAGAAAGAATCATCAAACCAGGGATTCAAGCTTGAGGAGGCTAATTTGCATATTCCAGGTGCCTTCTGGGAAAGCGAAGAGTCTCCCTAAGCTAGAAGATCGTTGGGTACAGCCGGGACCAGCTGCTTAGAAAGAATCACCAAACCAGGGATTCAAGCTTGAGGAGGCTAATTTGCATATTCCAGGTGCCTTCTGGGAAAGCGAAGAGTCTCCCTAAGCTAGAAGATCGTTGGGTACAGCCGGGACCAGCTGCTTAGAAAGAATCATCAAACCAGGGATTCAAGCTTGAGGAGGCTAATTTGCATATTCCAGGTGCCTTCTGGGAAAGCGAAGAGTCTCCCTAAGCTAGAAGATCGTTGGGTACAGCCGGGACCAGCTGCTTAGAAAGAATCACCAAACCAGGGATTCAAGCTTGAGGAGGCTAATTTGCATATTCCAGGTGCCTTCTGGGAAAGCGAAGAGTCTCCCTAAGCTAGAAGATCGTTGGGTACAGCCGGGACCAGCTGCTTAGAAAGAATCACCAAACCAGGGATTCAAGCTTGAGGAGGCTAATTTGCATATTCCAGGTGCCTTCTGGGAAAGCGCAGAGTCTCCCTAAGCTAGAAGATCGTTGGGTACAGCCGGGACCAGCTGCTTAGAAAGAATCACCAAACCAGGGATTCAAGCTTGAGGAGGCTAATTTGCATATTCCAGGTGCCTTCTGGGAAAGCGAAGAGTCTCCCTAAGCTAGAAGATCGTTGGGTACAGCCGGGACCAGCTGCTTAGAAAGAATCATCAAACCAGGGATTCAAGCTTGAGGAGGCTAATTTGCATATTCCAGGTGCCTTCTGGGAAAGCGAAGAGTCTCCCTAAGCTAGAAGATCGTTGGGTACAGCCGGGACCAGCTGCTTAGAAAGAATCACCAAACCAGGGATTCAAGCTTGAGGAGGCTAATTTGCATATTCCAGGTGCCTTCTGGGAAAGCGAAGAGTCTCCCTAAGCTAGAAGATCGTTGGGTACAGCCGGGACCAGCTGCTTAGAAAGAATCATCAAACCAGGGATTCAAGCTTGAGGAGGCTAATTTGCATATTCCAGGTGCCTTCTGGGAAAGCGAAGAGTCTCCCTAAGCTAAAAGATCGTTGGGTACAGCCGGGACCAGCTGCTTAGAAAGAATCACCAAACCAGGGATTCAAGCTTGAGGAGGCTAATTTGCATATTCCAGGTGCCTTCTGGGAAAGCGAAGAGTCTCCCTAAGCTAGAAGATCGTTGGGTACAGCCGGGACCAGCTGCTTAGAAAGAATCACCAAACCAGGGATTCAAGCTTGAGGAGGCTAATTTGCATATTCCAGGTGCCTTCTGGGAAAGCGAAGAGTCTCCCTAAGCTAGAAGATCGTTGGGTACAGCCGGGACCAGCTGCTTAGAAAGAATCATCAAACCAGGGATTCAAGCTTGAGGAGGCTAATTTGCATATTCCAGGTGCCTTCTGGGAAAGCGAAGAGTCTCCCTAAGCTAGAAGATCGTTGGGTACAGCCGGGACCAGCTGCTTAGAAAGAATCACCAAACCAGGGATTCAAGCTTGAGGAGGCTAATTTGCATATTCCAGGTGCCTTCTGGGAAAGCGAAGAGTCTCCCTAAGCTAGAAGATCGTTGGGTACAGCCGGGACCAGCTGCTTAGAAAGAATCATCAAACCAGGGATTCAAGCTTGAGGAGGCTAATTTGCATATTCCAGGTGCCTTCTGGGAAAGCGAAGAGTCTCCCTAAGCTAAAAGATCGTTGGGTACAGCCGGGACCAGCTGCTTCGAAAGAATCACCAAACCAGGGATTCAAGCTTGAGGAGGCTAATTTGCATATTCCAGGTGCCTTCTGGGAAAGCGAAGAGTCTCCCTAAGCTAAAAGATCATTGGGTACAGCCGGGACCAGCTGCTTAGAAAGAATCACCAAACCAGGGATTCAAGCTTGAGGAGGCTAATTTGCATATTCCAGGTGCCTTCTGGGAAAGCGAAGAGTCTCCCTAAGCTAAAAGATCGTTGGGTACAGCCGGGACCAGCTGCTTAGAAAGAATCACCAAACCAGGGATTCAAGCTTGAGGAGGCTAATTTGCATATTCCAGGTGCCTTCTGGGAAAGCGAAGAGTCTCCCTAAGCTAAAAGATCGTTGGGTACAGCCGGGACCAGCTGCTTAGAAAGAATCATCAAACCAGGGATTCAAGCTTGAGGAGGCTAATTTGCATATTCCAGGTGCCTTCTGGGAAAGCGAAGAGTCTCCCTAAGCTAGAAGATCGTTGGGTACAGCCGGGACCAGCTGCTTAGAAAGAATCACCAAACCAGGGATTCAAGCTTGAGGAGGCTAATTTGCATATTCCAGGTGCCTTCTGGGAAAGCGAAGAGTCTCCCTAAGCTAAAAGATCGTTGGGTACAGCCGGGACCAGCTGCTTAGAAAGAATCATCAAACCAGGGATTCAAGCTTGAGGAGGCTAATTTGCATATTCCAGGTGCCTTCTGGGAAAGCGAAGAGTCTCCCTAAGCTAGAAGATCGTTGGGTACAGCCGGGACCAGCTGCTTAGAAAGAATCACCAAACCAGGGATTCAAGCTTGAGGAGGCTAATTTGCATATTCCAGGTGCCTTCTGGGAAAGCGAAGAGTCTCCCTAAGCTAGAAGATCGTTGGGTACAGCCGGGACCAGCTGCTTAGAAAGAATCATCAAACCAGGGATTCAAGCTTGAGGAGGCTAATTTGCATATTCCAGGTGCCTTCTGGGAAAGCGAAGAGTCTCCCTAAGCTAAAAGATCGTTGGGTACAGCCGGGACCAGCTGCTTAGAAAGAATCACCAAACCAGGGAATCAAGCTTGAGGAGGCTAATTTGCATATTCCAGGTGCCTTCTGGGAAAGCGAAGAGTCTCCCTAAGCTAAAAGATCGTTGGGTACAGCCGGGACCAGCTGCTTAGAAAGAATCACCAAACCAGGGATTCAAGCTTGAGGAGGCTAATTTGCATATTCCAGGTGCCTTCTGGGAAAGCGAAGAGTCTCCCTAAGCTAAAAGATCGTTGGGTACAGCCGGGACCAGCTGCTTAGAAAGAATCACCAAACCAGGGATTCAAGCTTGAGGAGGCTAATTTGCATATTCCAGGTGCCTTCTGGGAAAGCGAAGAGTCTCCCTAAGCTAAAAGATCGTTGGGTACAGCCGGGACCAGCTGCTTAGAAAGAATCACCAAACCAGGGATTCAAGCTTGAGGAGGCTAATTTGCATATTCCAGGTGCCTTCTGGGAAAGCGAAGAGTCTCCCTAAGCTAAAAGATCGTTGGGTACAGCCGGGACCAGCTGCTTAGAAAGAATCACCAAACCAGGGATTCAAGCTTGAGGAGGCTAATTTGCATATTCCAGGTGCCTTCTGGGAAAGCGAAGAGTCTCCCTAAGCTAAAAGATCGTTGGGTACAGCCGGGACCAGCTGCTTAGAAAGAATCACCAAACCAGGGATTCAAGCTTGAGGAGGCTAATTTGCATATTCCAGGTGCCTTCTGGGAAAGCGAAGAGTCTCCCTAAGCTAGAAAGATCGTTGGGTACAGCCGGGACCAGCTGCTTAGAAAGAATCACCAAACCAGGGATTCAAGCTTGAGGAGGCTAATTTGCATATTCCAGGTGCCTTCTGGGAAAGCGAAGAGTCTCCCTAAGCTAAAGATCGTTGGGTACAGCCGGGACCAGCTGCTTAGAAAGAATCACCAAACCAGGGATTCAAGCTTGAGGAGGCTAATTTGCATATTCCAGGTGCCTTCTGGGAAAGCGAAGAGTCTCCCTAAGCTAAAAGATCGTTGGGTACAGCCGGGACCAGCTGCTTAGAAAGAATCACCAAACCAGGGATTCAAGCTTGAGGAGGCTAATTTGCATATTCCAGGTGCCTTCTGGGAAAGCGAAGAGTCTCCCTAAGCTAAAAGATCGTTGGGTACAGCCGGGACCAGCTGCTTAGAAAGAATCACCAAACCAGGGATTCAAGCTTGAGGAGGCTAATTTGCATATTCCAGGTGCCTTCTGGGAAAGCGAAGAGTCTCCCTAAGCTAAAAGATCGTTGGGTACAGCCGGGACCAGCTGCTTAGAAAGAATCACCAAACCAGGGATTCAAGCTTGAGGAGGCTAATTTGCATATTCCAGGTGCCTTCTGGGAAAGCGAAGAGTCTCCCTAAGCTAGAAGATCGTTGGGTACAGCCGGGACCAGCTGCTTAGAAGAATCACCAAACCAGGGATTCAAGCTTGAGGAGGCTAATTTGCATATTCCAGGTGCCTTCTGGGAAAGCGAAGAGTCTCCCTAAGCTAAAAGATCGTTGGGTACAGCCGGGACCAGCTGCTTAGAAAGAATCACCAAACCAGGGATTCAAGCTTGAGGAGGCTAATTTGCATATTCCAGGTGCCTTCTGGGAAAGCGAAGAGTCTCCCTAAGCTAAAAGATCGTTGGGTACAGCCGGGACCAGCTGCTTAGAAAGAATCACCAAACCAGGGATTCAAGCTTGAGGAGGCTAATTTGCATATTCCAGGTGCTTCTGGGAAAGCGAAGAGTCTCCCTAAGCTAAAAGATCGTTGGGTACAGCCGGGACCAGCTGCTTAGAAAGAATCACCAAACCAGGGATTCAAGCTTGAGGAGGCTAATTTGCATATTCCAGGTGCCTTCTGGGAAAGCGAAGAGTCTCCCTAAGCTAAAAGATCGTTGGGTACAGCCGGGACCAGCTGCTTAGAAAGAATCACCAAACCAGGGATTCAAGCTTGAGGAGGCTAATTTGCATATTCCAGGTGCCTTCTGGGAAAGCGAAGAGTCTCCCTAAGCTAAAAGATCGTTGGGTACAGCCGGGACCAGCTGCTTAGAAAGAATCACCAAACCAGGGATTCAAGCTTGAGGAGGCTAATTTGCATATTCCAGGTGCCTTCTGGGAAAGCGAAGAGTCTCCCTAAGCTAAAAGATCGTTGGGTACAGCCGGGACCAGCTGCTTAGAAAGAATCACCAAACCAGGGATTCAAGCTTGAGGAGGCTAATTTGCATATTCCAGGTGCCCTTCTGGGAAAGCGAAGAGTCTCCCTAAGCTAAAAGATCGTTGGGTACAGCCGGGACCAGCTGCTTAGAAAGAATCACCAAACCAGGGATTCAAGCTTGAGGAGGCTAATTTGCATATTCCAGGTGCCTTCTGGGAAAGCGAAGAGTCTCCCTAAGCTAGAAGATCGTTGGGTACAGCCGGGGACCAGCTGCTTGGAAAGAATCACCAAACCAGGGATTCAAGCTTGAGGAGGCTAATTTGCATATTCCAGGTGCCTTCTGGAAAGCGAAGAGTCTCCCTAAGCTAAAAGATCGTTGGGTACAGCCGGACCAGCTGCTTCGAAAGAATCACCAAACCAGGGATTCAAGCTTGAGGAGGCTAATTTGCATATTCCAGGTGCCTTCTGGAAAGCGAAGAGTCTCCCTAAGCTAAAAGATCGTTGGGTACAGCCGGGACCAGCTGCTTAGAAAGAATCACCAAACCAGGGATTCAAGCTTGAGGAGGCTAATTTGCATATTCCAGGTGCCTTCTGGGAAAGCGAAGAGTCTCCCTAAGCTAAAAGATCGTTGGGTACAGCCGGGACCAGCTGCTTAGAAAGAATCACCAAACCAGGGATTCAAGCTTGAGGAGGCTAATTTGCATATTCCAGGTGCCTTCTGGGAAAGCGAAGAGTCTCCCTAAGCTAAAAGATCGTTGGGTACAGCCGGGACCAGCTGCTTAGAAAGAATCATCAAACCAGGGATTCAAGCTTGAGGAGGCTAATTTGCATATTCCAGGTGCCTTCTGGAAAGCGAAGAGTCTCCCTAAGCTAGAAGATCGTTGGGTACAGCCGGGACCAAGCTGCTTAGAAAGAATCACCAAACCAGGGATTCAAGCTTGAGGAGGCTAATTTGCATATTCCAGGTGCCTTCTGGGAAAGCGAAGAGTCTCCCTAAGCTAGAAGATCGTTGGGTACAGCCGGGACCAGCTGCTTAGAAAGAATCATCAAACCAGGGATTCAAGCTTGAGGAGGCTAATTTGCATATTCCAGGTGCCTTCTGGGAAAGCGAAGAGTCTCCCTAAGCTAGAAAGATCGTTGGGTACAGCCGGGACCAGCTGCTTAGAAAGAATCACCAAACCAGGGATTCAAGCTTGAGGAGGCTAATTTGCATATTCCAGGTGCCTTCTGGGAAAGCGAAGAGTCTCCCTAAGCTAAAAGATCGTTGGGTACAGCCGGGACCAGCTGCTTAGAAAGAATCACCAAACCAGGGATTCAAGCTTGAGGAGGCTAATTTGCATATTCCAGGTGCCTTCTGGGAAAGCGAGAGTCTCCCTAAGCTAAAAGATCGTTGGGTACAGCCGGGACCAGCTGCTTAGAAAGAATCACCAAACCAGGGATTCAAGCTTGAGGAGGCTAATTTGCATATTCCAGGTGCCTTCTGGGAAAGCGAAGAGTCTCCCTAAGCTAAAAGATCGTTGGGTACAGCCGGGACCAGCTGCTTAGAAAGAATCACCAAACCAGGGATTCAAGCTTGAGGAGGCTAATTTGCATATTCCAGGTGCCTTCTGGGAAAGCGAAGAGTCTCCCTAAGCTAAAAGATCGTTGGGTACAGCCGGGACCAGCTGCTTAGAAAGAATCACCAAACCAGGGATTCAAGCTTGAGGAGGCTAATTTGCATATTCCAGGTGCCTTCTGGGAAAGCGAAGAGTCTCCCTAAGCTAAAAGATCGTTGGGTACAGCCGGGACCAGCTGCTTAGAAAGAATCACCAAACCAGGATTCAAGCTTGAGGAGGCTAATTTGCATATTCCAGGTGCCTTCTGGGAAAGCGAAGAGTCTCCCTAAGCTAAAAGATCGTTGGGTACAGCCGGGACCAGCTGCTTAGAAAGAATCACCAAACCAGGGATTCAAGCTTGAGGAGGCTAATTTGCATATTCCAGGTGCCTTCTGGAAAGCGAAGAGTCTCCCTAAGCTAAAAGATCGTTGGGTACAGCCGGGACCAGCTGCTTAGAAAGAATCACCAAACCAGGGATTCAAGCTTGAGGAGGCTAATTTGCATATTCCAGGTGCCTTCTGGGAAAGCGAAGAGTCTCCCTAAGCTAGAAGATCGTTGGGTACAGCCGGGACCAGCTGCTTAGAAAGAATCACCAAACCAGGGATTCAAGCTTGAGGAGGCTAATTTGCATATTCCAGGTGCCTTCTGGGAAAGCGAAGAGTCTCCCTAAGCTAAAAGATCGTTGGGTACAGCCGGGACCAGCTGCTTAGAAAGAATCACCAAACCAGGGATTCAAGCTTGAGGAGGCTAATTTGCATATTCCAGGTGCCTTCTGGGAAAGCGAAGAGTCTCCCTAAGCTAAAAGATCGTTGGGTACAGCCGGGACCAGCTGCTTAGAAAGAATCACCAAACCAGGGATTCAAGCTTGAGGAGGCTAATTTGCATATTCCAGGTGCCTTCTGGGAAAGCGAAGAGTCTCCCTAAGCTAAAAGATCGTTGGGTACAGCCGGACCAGCTGCTTAGAAAGAATCACCAAACCAGGGATTCAAGCTTGAGGAGGCTAATTTGCATATTCCAGGTGCCTTCTGGGAAAGCGAAGAGGTCTCCCTAAGCTAGAAGATCGTTGGGTACAGCAGGGACCAGCTGCTTAGGAAAAGAATCTCCAAACCAGGGATTCAAAGCTTGAGGCAAACAGGGCTAAGTTGGGGCAATTGCATATTCCAGGTGCCTTCTGGGAAAGCGAAGAGTCTCCCTAAGCTTGACAGTCGTTGGGT